>NW_024386831.1:6512676-7712676 GCF_900408965.1 Simochromis diagramma | reverse complement strand
GGGAGTGTGGCTGTTGCCTGTAGTGGTTTTATCTACATGAGCACTTTCATGGATTCTCTGGGCTTTGTCTGGGGAGGACAGGGCCTTGAAGATTAACAAACTCTTTGAATGTGTATCTTTTCATATCAGCACCTAAATTACCGGTGTTCATATCACTGTAGTGCTCACAAACCCTTAGAGTGAAACATGGCTTTGGATAAGAGTCAGACAAGAGCACAGCCTGGTGGGAGTCAGTGGTAGTGCCTCCTCGTCTGCATGCGCACAGCCAACGTAAATGTACTCATTCTAGGATATTTGAAAGATTTTTGGTCACTAAGAAAGACTTCAGGTAATACATCCTAATGACTACATGACTGTGTGACAGTTTTGCTATAAATATATAAAAACGGTCAAATTATCAATACAATAATATGCATGATGTTTATGACATTATTGTATTATAGACACTAATTTTCTCCAAAAAAGGGCGAGAACTGAGTTAACTCTTACAGCTGAACATATGCAGTAAATCCAGTGCTTTATTTTGTAAGTTGTGCATGTAAATAGACTTCTTCCTTATCCTTATACAGCAATAACATGTTAAGAGAGAGTTGCACTGATACCCAGCGTGTATGCATGTACCCATCTTTGAGTGTCTGCATGAGTGAGAGGCTAAGCCTCGGCTGTGTGCATGTCCTCATCTGCCTTTTGGCTGCTTCAGATAAGCACATCAAAGCATTTGTATTCTTATCATCCCTTGTTCTAATTATAGCAGTAAGCCACAACAGTAAAAGGATAGAACTGGCGGCTGGTATTATGAGAGAGGAAAGCCCTGCATCCACCCGTAACTCTGTGTGGATGTGAGAAAGAGATCATAGCCTTTGATCACCTGCCTAAGTTTGATTGAAATGATACACCACCAAAGCCTTGTTTGGATATCGTTCAACAGGAAGCAGCAGGTGGGGCTGCTTAATCACCAGATGTGGCTTTTGTGTTGTTACATGTTACGTACTGCATGGCCGGATGCAGAAGCTCTGTCAGCTACCGCTTCAAAGGAGGTAGCCACATCACGAGAGCATCACTGGAGATGACTAGAGAGCGCTTCTCATCTTGATGTGATTCGCTGGTATGCATTTGTAGTTTTAGAGCCACAAAATCAACTCTTTCCAGTCAAATCACGGCTTTGTGTTCTCACAGAAATCAGTGGTAGCACGGATAGACCTACACCAAGTTTACAGGTGACATATGAAATTCTGTGTCAGAGTAAATTAGTTTGAAGCACTGAGCGATCTAGCTTACAGGAATTATTGTTTGGTTGCACAGATTCAATCATATCTATAAAACTTTATTTTACTGTGTCAGCAGCTTTTGTGTCAGTGAAGTTCAGGTGATCACATGACCACTGTGAGAGCAAGTTAACGGGGTAACTAAGCGGGCAATGCTCCCTACAAATACAGGCCGTATTATGAGTGGTTATATGTTGTTATATTGGTGTGTGATGGATGGGCCACGAGTCACAGTTACAGCTCTACAAACACAGTCCTGATGAGGACACACGTGATCTTTCTCTTTGTATTTAAGCATGAACACAAAGCAAAGGTGGAAACCAGCACAGTTGGTCGCCACGTGAACAGGTAGAAACGGAGGCTGCAGCCTGACTGCTCACCAACCGAAATCAGCTGATTGCAGTAAACGTGCAAGAAAAGAAAATGGATGTTTTGTTGTTTCTATCCGTCCTGTGCACAGATAGCTGAGAACGTTTGTAACCAAAATGGCAACATGATTGTGATGTACTGTTACTAAAAAAAGCATTGTGATTACAGTAACACATTATAAAATAAGGCATCCCTGTAATAATGTCAAAGAGAATTAAAAACAAACAGCTTTTATTGCCTGTGAATCTCCCGTTCGTACTTTATTTGTAAGTCTGCTTTCTTTTTGTCCTCTTCTTTTGCTGTGCTTCATTTTTATTGTTCCCTATTTTCTGCCTTCGTTTTACTTTGGTGATGAAGATGAACGTGGGGACACCATCCTCTGTGATGTACTTATGAAAGAGGAGATTTATTGTGGATGATTTTCCAAGTGCAGCCGTTACAGGATCCCTATGCCTAATTAAAAGGAATGAACCAAAAAAAACAACAATCAATACAATCCCAAACTTTTGGGAAGACACCATCGTAGATCTACAGTGCTGCACCAAAGGTTTCCATGTGATTGCACTGATCACTACAGTCATTAGCTGTGAGTGTTTGCAGACAAGCCAGCATTTTCTATGCAAACTACAGCCAACGGCAGAGATCTGCTACTGGACAAAGTAATCACCACATACCTGTTTGTGACCAGCGACCTCCAGCACCAACAGGTCGGGAAAAATTCCCTAGTGACTGGAGGTTGTCATGGTGGCCTAGCTGGATACAGACACACATTTAGGAACAAGATGCTCAAATAGAAAAACAATCGTGTAGCAACTGTCAGGTTTATTTTAAGTGTGTGTTACTGGACAAGCGTTTACCTCCAAGCTATAAGCTAGTTTCATATGTCTTAGACCTATTGATACATTGTGTCTATCAATAGGTCTATTGATAGACATAATCACGTGTGTGTGTGTGTGTGTGTGTGTGTGTGTGTGTGTGTGTGTGTGTGTGTGTGTGTGTGTGTGTGTCGTTTTGTCTGCAGCTCCACGAGCGTGCAGCTGCAGACAAAGGGATGAGAGCAGGCTCTTTTTACAAGTCTGCCGCATTCACAGTGACCCACCTGTCTGTGTGTGTGTGTGTGTGTGTGTGTGTGTGTGTGTGTGTGTGTGTGTGTGTGTGTGTGTGTGTCTCACTCTGTTTGTATTGAATGATCCCACCTGTCTCACGCTGCTCTCTTCAGATTGTATTCTCCACCTGTCAGTGTCAGCCGTGCTAATCCCTCTCACCAGCTCTGACAGGCACGTCTTCGATAAGAGACGACACATGATCCTTTTACTGTTTGATCTGACACACACACACACACACACACACACACACACACACACACACACACACACACACACACACACACACACACACACACACACACAGGCAGCCTTCTCTCTGTGTCTTGAAAAGCAGGCCAAATGCTGCATTGATCATTTCTTCCCTTTTTCCTCGTGTCAGACTTTCCGCAGTTATTCTGTGCAGCTTTTCAAAACCAAATCACATTTAAAACAGACATGTTTTATAACATGGTGAGGGCTGATGTGTGCTGGAGAAATCCTTTTATAAGTAGAAAAGTTTTTTTTTTTTCTTCCAGTGAAAGTTTATATAAGGATCTCTACATTTCTTGAATCAGTCATGTTAGATATGTCAGTGTCAATAAAGTACTATTTTTTTCAAGTTTTGAGCATAAAGACATTTACTATTACTGTTAAGTCTAATTGTTGAATGTTGTCATTATGTTCTTAAATTTGTAAGGTCTGAGTTCAATCTGTAGGATCAACACATTCCTTTGTCTCTGACCACTGGCTGGAGAGGCTTTTACTGCAGATACATCCTATCTGGAAGATCTGTTTCTTGTGATGTTGCTTCCTGCTTTTATGATCCTTTTGGTGAGCAGGAAGTCATGCATACAGAGAGACACACATTCTCACACACTCACTCAAACACACACACACACACACACACACACACACACACACACACATCCATACAGATGTTTACACATACACACACATAGTGCCTTGTCTTAGAACCCTTTGGGGGGTTTTATGGTGGGCGTTGCTTTGCTGCGAGGTGTATTGTGTGAATTGTAACAGTTTGTCAATAAATAGCTGTGAGAGAAGCTGCTCTTGGAAGGATTTTGGGCTGGAGACGGGTTAGGAGCTCCAAGAGCTGGTTCTTGACCAAAAACTTCCCTCGCTAGCGGGTTGAAGATGTTCTGTTATGTCTTGTTTTCTTCATCTCTAAACTAGCGGGGCTTGTGGAAACACAGACCCAACATTTCTATCTACAGCCTTTACATTAAAGCTTTACGTTTATGTAAAAACAACCATGCAAACTTCATCTAAACTCGAAGGACTTAAAGCACCGCAGCATCTTCCTCCTGTGACTGCTGAGTGTTTTCCATCATCCTGCGTCTCCCTGTTCACTCCCTCAGTTCGCTGATGGGAGAATTCTGTCAATGAAGCAGATATTAGTCAGAGGTCTGGGAAACCTTCACTCCTCCGCTCTTCAGTTGTTCTGCCTGATCTGTCCTTCCACAGCTTCACAAGAACTAATTAAATGTTAGGATGAGTTGGTGAAGATGCCTGTTGACAGGAAATATCAGCAGCTGAGCCCTCCCTTCATGACAAACATCTCCACTCACAGACTGAGTGCAGTCAGCTGGGTGTGACTGCCCTCTAGCGGTCAACTTTCACTTGTCCATGTAAAACTTGACAGAAACAGAGTTGTACGTTTTTGTTTTTATTTTTTTTATGGCTGGCTGATGAAAAATATACTGTTCTGCTTCCAGTGCTGAAATATTTGAACATGAAAATACTAATTGAGAACCAGTCAAATTTATAATGTCTAACCTTAATTAAAATTAAAATTTTCTCTCTGCAAGTTCTGAATAAAGTGACTCTCATAATATATGCATTTTGTTACACACAGAAAATGGAATCAGGCTGAAAGAGATCGCTACACATATCTCCTACAGTTGCAACGACCCACCACCAGGGGGCAGCCTTGCCACAGACAATGCAAAGAAACTTAAAATATCTTCTTGCATAATCCTAAAACATGCACACAGCAGCTTTGATGGTGTTTTACTCTTTATCCTTTCAGCTCAGGCAGTGGTAGACTTTGATTTGCAAAGCAACATAATACCAAGGACGAAAAGTTTGACACTGCTGTCACACATACAAATTTCACAATTACATAAACAGTATGAACTTAAATTGGAAAAAGAAATCATAGATGTGATAAAAACAAGCATTAGATGACACTATAAGGGAAGATAGTATTTTGGACACACACGTTTTTCCTCTGACTGGCTGTCCAGACTTTTGCTGTATCCAATATCAAATACTAAACACAGTGAACCGTTGTGCTGAAAGCAGGTGGACGAAGTTCTCTCACCTCTGAATGCTGTCCAGCTAAATTAAATGTTGCATTCACCATCAGATGAGAAATCTGCAAGAGCAGCAGGGACAGAGAACAACTTCACATTAATGTGTGATTTTGTTTTTGTGCTGTTATGACAACAGTTGTACAGGGAATGATTGCTGTTGATTAATGTTATAAAACTGCCATTTCTTTCTTTGTTTTTTGTCATTAACTGCAAACTTTATGTGACACTGCTGAGGAAGCGCCACAAATCTCCACTGGGATGAATTAACTGGGATTCAGTGATCTTTTTTTCCACCCACAGCTTCCTCTTTTTTGTCACCATGTATGACTCACCTTTCTCTCACCTCCCATTCCTGTTCTTTTCATGTCCTCCCCTACAATTCTCACTCCTCCTTGGTAACTTAGACCTGAGCAATTTTTTAAAAGTGATTTTAGTATTTAGCATAAGCACATTTAGTGCCTTACACAACACACACATACATATACATACATATATACATACATACATATTCCAAATTATGACAGAAAGTATAATTGTTAAGCAGGAGGTGGATACTGCAATAGTGGAAACTTGTATTTGAACATGCCTGATTTTATATTTTGTTTCATGAACTCGTGGAGTGGTTTATCGAACAACTGAAATGCACAACAAACTTCAGAGTCATCTCCTGATGTTCTAGCTTTAATTCATTCTGAATCATCTCATTATATTCACTGTTATCTGTTCTTTGCAAAAGGCAGAAAATATCGGGAACACAAATAAAGTATCCGTGGAACCCCAAACTAAGCCAAAAAAAGTCAATATTTTCACCTCACAGTCATGTTTTCACAGAACCCTGTGAGCACCTCTGTAAAAGCAGAAATGTTTGCAGTTTGTGGCATCTTCTTAACACACACCTAAAAGTTCCAGACCAGCAGTCTTCCCAGACGTGGACATCTCAGCGAATTCATCCCAAGGTCAGACGGCCATGAGCTCCACCTCAGACTCCACGGGCCTCCATTAGCTACGTGAATGCTTATGTTGCTCTGGATATACAAACAGCTTTTTGCTAAGAAGATCAGAGTACATATTTTGTAAGGTGATGATGTCTAAATGTTGCATTCAGTGGATAACAGAAGGCTGGAAAAGAACTAGCTGGTCCCACTGCCCAATCCAGAAGCAAACGGGCACATTTGATGATCTGAGGTCTTTTAAAGACAAACTTCTCTAACCTTCTATTTAAGGATGTTCCTGCTTACTAACTGATCTGCTTATTCCATAGATGTCTGATGTGTGTCTGTGTTAATGTGAAGCTCAGTGGCGTTGCAGCTAACTTCTGTGGGGTTTGTAGGAAAGGGTTTGTTAGTATTATTCGCCCCTCCTGGGTTGTGGTTTTTTCTTTACCCATGTTCTAACATGAGAAGTTCTGTTTTTTATTCAGTGTAACCAGTTTTTGTTTCCCTTCTTTTTTCTTTTTTCATAAACTGTATCCACAAACACTCAAATATTTTGAGTAAAAAGCACCGCCTGGTTCCCCGTTTCTGACATTCAGATGGTAGGGTCAGATTTTGGGGTAATCCTGTATAAATGCTTCAGGCGGTGGTTTAATGGTGTTGGGATATTTTCCTCTCAAATCATCTCAAACTAGTGTCTTTAACATGAGAATGAGTTCACTGTATTTAAATGGCGTCCACAGTCACCAGATCTCAGTCCAGTCAAGCACGTTTGGGATGTGGTGGCAAAGGAGACTCGCGTCACAGACGTGGAGCTGATCAATCTGCAGCAACTGTGTGATGATGTCATGCTAATTTGGATCAAAATCTTTGAGGCATGTTTCGGGCACATTATTGAATCTGTGCCACGAAGGCAGAATGGGATACAGCTTGGCACCGGCGAGGTCTACCTAATAAAGTGGTCAGTAGAATAAAAAAAAACATATCGCATATGAAATTTTCTTCATTTCCAAATCTAAATTATATCACAGGAAATACAGGTAAAGATATTGATAAATCTTTTAAAAGAAACTTCCCTCCCATCATCCAGCCGTTTCCTCCCAGCGCTCCGTCTCCAGTCCTGTGATTCATGTTTTTTTCCACCTTTGTGAGTTGTTGCTTCATGTCTAATACGTTGAGATTATTCCTCTGGCACATCCTGTTTCAATTTGTTTGATTTGCGATGAAAGAGTTTCTTTTGATCACCACCTGATTTATGATGTTTTGGATCAAACGTTGGGATGATCAAAAGCGACGGGTACGACGGGTTGCACTCTGCAGTTTTGGGACGTCACTCTCTTTGATCTTAATTTGTTAAGTTTGGCTTGGTTATTTTCCTAATTCAGTCTCTTTTCTTGTCACTGCTGCTTCGGTGTAACAGAAAAGCTTTATTGTTTGATTGTTGTTATACTGATACAGTAAATCTGGTGTTCTGAAGCTGGGAGAGCGGCTGCATTGACAGACTGGAACTCCACTTAATGCTGGGAAATTAGGTCAGGACATTGTTGTACGTTAGCCTTTGTCACATGTAGCACATAATAAGAACAAGTTTGTGTGTGTGTGGGTGGGGGGGGGGGGGACTTGTAACAACAGTGATGTTAATTCAATTATACTTAAAGCTGCTGTTTTTCTAACTATGATGATGACATAGTAAGTACAGAGAAATTGGTACGTTCAAATTAAGGATAAACATCACCTCCAACTTCTTCTGCATTCTACACTTACAAACAAGTGAAAGACAGCATATTTCATATTTTTTGCAAAGGAGACCTCTGTAGCATACTTTAAACTTATGTTGATACCATGATAGTAAGTGGTATTTATGCTCTGAGCACTCAAATTCCTTTTTATTACAAACTGTGGCTCCACTACTTCATCACATCAACATGCAGACTGGAGTAGGAGGGGAATTGAACCACTGACCCGCTAATAAGTAGATGAGCTGTGCTACCTCCTGAGCCACCCCCTGACATGAATGCAGGCCAGATCATTTCACTGATTTTAATCATTGGAAGTGTCGAGTAACTGGTGCAAGATCTTCTTTCACATTTTCCAAATCCTGTGTGTACCTGGAGTCAGTTTATTTGTGGAGAGAGAGATTGGTCACTTTATTAGGTACACCTTTTTTTGTCCACATTGACATGACAGCATCACAGAGTTTCTGCAGGTTTCTCAGCTGCACGTCCATGATGCAAATCATTTCACAGCATTTCAAAGGTGCTGTGCTGGACTGAAATCTTCATCATTATGTTTAAGGAGCCAGTGTGAGACAGTTTGAGCTTTGAACTTTACACAGAAGACGGGTGAAGTGTGGTCACGAGGGGACGGACATGGTTAGCAACAATACCAATGTAGGCTGTGGCATTTGCGTTATATCCAGTTGGTACAAAGGGAACCAAAACATGCCCTCACACTATTACGCCACCTGCAGCCTGAAGTGTTGATACAATACTAGAAGGATCCATGCTTTCATGTTGTTAACACCAAACCCTGCCTCTACCATCTGAATGTCCCAGCAGAAACTGAGACTCGGACCAGGCAACGTTTCCCAATCTTCTGTTGTCCAGTTTTGGTGAGCTTGTGTGAATTATTTCCTGTTGTTAGCTGACAGGAATGACACCCAGTGTGGCCTTCTGCTGCAGGCCATCTGTTTAAAGGTTTGATATGCCATGAAAGCACAGTAGAGCAGCAGATCACCGAACTTCTCAAAATAAAAGAAATGTTGATATAAAAATTAAAAAAAATAAAAATAAAAATAAAAACTTAGGATGAATGACCTCAGAACATCAGGTTACAGGTCACATGTCATGTGTAGCTCTTCATAGTTTAACTGTATGACAAAGGCTTTGAATATTCCACTACATTGGACATTCACTTCTATTTACGTGTGTTTACAGTTTAAGATGAATGGAAAGATCAGACTGTAGTCATGTAACCTGGTGAAGCTGGGCCAGTTCTACTGACTGTAATTGGATAAGTCTCTTTGGATCCAGGGACATGTTACACACACCTACAGTGGGTGTTTCCCATGAATTGCTACTACATGAGGTCAGTAGCAATTCCTGCTTTATTAAAATAGCAACAATTGTAACTGCTTTGTAAGGCAGAAGACATTTGGAGCTCAGCTGAAAACTCATTATTGCTTTGATTAGTGGGAGTTTTTTTTCCCTACCTGTCCAAGTAAAACAAATGCAGGTGGTGTTTTGTTCTGAAAACTTTGTCCAGGTGTCTGGAAAGACAAACTTTAAAAACCAAGTTTAGGCTGGTTGTAGCTGGCAGAAACTTTTGTACAGAATGTTTCCCAGCAACTCTTTGGGGAACATTTTTGTCTGAATTTCTAGAATGTGAATGAGTGCTGTTCATTCTTCAGTTCATTTAAAAACAGCCAGAATGCACGTCAGGTGCTCGTGTGTCTGCACAAAGTTTTTGTGTTTCAAAGTTTTCTGGGCATGTGTTAGCTGTTCCCAGAAAAACTGGTCAAAAGTCCCTCTCACACTTTTTGATTTTAAACAACGATCGCTATGCTATTCAGAGTCATTAGGAGCAAAAGCATGCAGTAAGAGTTGAGCATATTTAATGCTCCATACAAATACAGAAACATCACTTTGAAAGTTAGTGATTAATATGCTAAGCATATTACTCACTGAGTCCAAATTAAAGCTCTGATGGAAAAATAGGAGACGATTTGACAGAACAGCTTTTAACCTCTGATCAGGTGAAAGTAGCTCGCATCATCTTCTGCCTAAAAACTGCAGAGCTTCCACAGAATGAGTGGATAGTGAAGGCTCGGGTTAAAATCTGCAGCAGCTGTTGATTTTCACATGCTGCTGCTGATTATTTCAGGAGAATTTGTAAACAAAAAATCTAAATGTAGAGAAAAGATAAGACTCCAGCAGGTAGTGTAGAAACATCTCAAGATTACTCTAGTGCTTCCCAAACACCTTCACCTGCTACACCTATGTCCCAAATCCCAACCTATGTTTTCAGGAACACAACTGCAACCAGCCCTGGCACTTAACTCACACCTTACCTTTTAAAACTGAGTTTTGGGTCATGTAACATTAATCCAATTTAATTCTTTCTGCACATTTCAAAACCTTCCAAAACAAAGATAAATATCTTGTCTGCAGCCAGAGTGTGCCTGAGGCGAGACTGTTTTAAGGAAACAGAAAGGTCAAAGGTTGGTTTGTTTTTGTCCCCCACTGCAGCCCTGGCTCTGGGAGCATTTCGTCAGCTTTCATTAGTAGTCAGTGTAAAATTGTGTTGTGTTTTGCGGAGGCTCAGGTCAGATGCAGACGACCTGGTTTATAAATAACCTCGCTTTCCCAAAGTAACCAGACTGGTGGAGAACAGCACTTGAACCAAATCAGTCAGTGTCGCTGCTATCAATGGCAACCGAGACCTAAAAACAACAGCCCTGGTGATTGGACCATTGGTTGACTTTCTGATTGGCTGTCCCGACGGTCAGTCAGAGGCTGAACCTGCTGGTTCGTTTAAGCCTGAGATTTACGCATAGCCACAAATCTTCGCTCCTCTCACAGACGGGATCGTGCCGCAGCGTCTCCGCGCGCGGCACTGAGAGAGCATCTGCTGGGACATAATTTCACACAACAGCAGAAGAAGAACAAAAACGCGCAGTCCTCCTTCATCTCCTCCGGGGAGCGACCAGACGTTACACGTAAGCGTGTAAATGGAGTTTCAGTCGCTGTCGTGACTGCTGTTCGCCGCCTCTCACTCTGCTCGACGTTCTGCGTTCAAGCCGCAGCAGCATCCAAACCTCCGCATCTCTCCACCGCGCAGACATGGGAACCGTTCTCTCTATATCTCCCGCGACCAAGAAGGCGTCGATCATGGATGCCGAGGTCGCAGGAGACGCAGGGAAAAACGACAAGAGCCTCAAGCGCCACTCAATGTTCGTGTCTCTGTCCTGGAAGAAGCTGGTGGCTAGTTCGGCCAAGAAGAGCGCAAAGAAAGTGACCCCGAACCCGCTGCCCACTCGAGAGCTGCCGTCCAGCCAGGTGGCTCAGCTCAACAGCGAAAACGTGAGGAAAACGCACCAGACCGAAGAGAAGAAACCGAAAGCGCCCATCCCCGTCCCGGTGCCCACGGTCCCCACGCAGAACAGCGAGCCTGTCGTGCAGAACGGGAGGCTGTCCTCGGTCCAGAAGCAGCCCAGCAGCGTGTCTCTGGTGTCACCCAGGCGGATAGTCATCCAGGCTTCAACCGGCGAGCTGCTTCGCTGTTTGGGGGACTTCTTGTGCCGCAGGTGTTACAAACTGAAACAGTTAAGCAGCGGAGAGGTGATCCTCTGGTTCCGAAACATTGACCGGACTCTTTTGCTCCAGGGCTGGCAGGACCAAGGCTTCATCACGCCGGCCAACGTGGTGTTCGTGTACCTGCTGTGCGAAGACACGATATCGGACAGCACCGACAGCCCAGCCGAGCTGCAGGGCACCTTTCAGACTTGCCTCTACCTCGCCTACTCGTACATGGGCAACGAGATCTCCTATCCGCTCAAGCCGTTCATGAACGAGACGAACAAGGACGTTTTCTGGGAGACATCGCTCCGGATCATCAACAGGATGAGTGCCAAAATGCTTCAGCTGAATGCAGACCCACACTTTTTCACCGAGGTTTTCCAGGACCTCAAAAACCAGCGCGACAGCAGCGAGTCGAACCTGGACCGCTGACATGGAAGCGAACAGACACTGGTCTAAGATGAATGTAAAGAAATCACACAGCTGTGGTTTTGGACGGAAAGGCCAACCTGGAAGGATTCTCCTGGCTGGGCTGAAATAGTCTCTCATGATGTTACACAACTTCAGTGTGGTGTTTAGGCTACAGTTTAAGAAATCTCATAAATGCATGCCAGTAGTAATATTGTCCCTTTTGTCTTGTCTCTTGGGTGACGCAGGGGTTGGCACTTGAATCTCCATTTCATTCAAGATTAGCCTATATTGTGAGTTAGTGAATGGATGTGGTTCCAGGCAGGACCGGAATAGATGTCTGAGCCGAGTTAAGAGGTGGAGCTGTCCGAGGTGCTGACCTGTGCAGCCATTTCTACTCCATCCCTGCTCTTCAGTCACTTTTCCACAACAGAGCCAAGCTTGGCTTAGAGGACCAAAATCAGCCCAGTACACTTTCAGCACATAAGCCTAAGCCTTGTAAGCACAGCCAGTATATACTGTGCTTTTTAAACATCTCAGTCAGCTGATAAGTAAGCTGCTGAACATGCATACCAGTGGGTTAAAAACACATTGCTTAGAATAACTGTAGATACGAGTCTGTAGGGAACATCGTTTCAATCTGTACACACTGGCTCGAGGTACACAAAAGGTCCACCTGCAGAAAAACAAACACCACCACCATACTTCATGTGTGACTTTTTAACATCTGGTTGGCATGCAGCCGTTTTCAGTTCCTCATGAAATGAACAGCAGTCTCAGTTTGCATTAGCAGTGTGATTCTGTAGTAATGTAACTGTACAAAGGCTTTTGCTTCAAGTGGAACATGAGGACAAGGGGCAGAGGTGCCCCACATGAATGTGATATGTTGCACTAAAAGAGCCCCTGAGTGGGCATGCAAGGCCTCTTTTGTGCATTGCTTTCCAAACTGTGTTGGCCACTGCGATGAACTGCTTTGCAACACATTGCAGAGGTCAACTGGAGACTGAATCGATTGTACAGGTTTTCTTTGGTTTTTTCAGGAGATTTTTTTTTTTGTTGAATTTCATATGTGCCAACTAATGAATGGCCTGAAACTCTGTGGTTTACATGTACATAACCCATGTTTTTGCTCTTTTTTTCCCCCTCTACCCGTTTTGAAGGTCGGTATGTACAATGTAGTTTGAGCAAAAACAAATAGAGCTTAATGATCAAAAGATATTTCGTCCTGTGCTGTAACTGTGCTGTTCGCCTCCATTTGCTGGCTTCAGTTCACTTTCAGTGCAGTCGATTCAGGATTCTTCAAAGTACAAATATTTAATGTAAAGATCTCATTACGGAGTGACAGGAGAGTATACTTTGCACACGTGTCATTGCAGTTTCTATAAGTTAAACGTGATCTGACTCTGAAACCAAACCTACAGCTCAGCCCTGACATGGTCCTTCTGGGTGATCATTGTGATGTGGTGTTGTGAATCCATTGCTTGGAAAGTGAATTAAAATGCTGCTATTTTTGCACAGCTGTGAACAAACCTTTGATGTTTTTGCACAGTGCTAATGATAATGGTGATGTACCAGTGTTTCCTCTCAGGCGCTGGAGTGTTTGCCATTATGTCTGCAGTTACTGTGACCAGCTCTTGCTCTAGGATGATTTTCTGTGGAAAAAAATCTTTTGTACAGCTAATTTTTCCTAAATGTCATCGAGGAAAGTGTTATTTACGTGTGTGTGTGTGTGTTGTCTGTGGAGATGTACCACAGCTGCATTCACTCTCTCTTACATGTTAATAAAAGGTCAGTATAGTAATTGTTTATGGTGACCATGTTGAAATAAATCCAGACTTATTAGGGATCTCGTCTTTCTTGCAGTGTTTTTATTTATATATGTATCATTTTTCAATGATATGTGCATGTGCATACCAGTATATATCCACACATGCTTGCCGAGTCTGTTTGTACAAACCTTGCAGTTTCTTGCAGGAGTAATTGGGCAGCCTCTTATCCATGCAGACCACCCACTAATCCTTGATTTGCAGGGAACCCTTGAGACATGGTTATGCAATAGGAAAAAGTCCATGACGAATATGCTTACTGGGATGTGTCGGGGGATGTTATCATGGGTTGCCATGAGACTGAAACTCATGAGAGTTTATTGGTTGCCATGAAACTAGAATTCAGATAGAGGTGTATGGGAAGGTTTGCTGGGATCGTTTTTACAGATAATGATTCAGGTTTATGTGGCTGTGGGTGCAGCTCGGTAGGAACAGTACATCTCACAATATGGTGTAGTTAACTGCTGCTCTATACACTGAGGACTGCAAAGCATGCTGACACATATAAGGGATATTTTTGGCTTCGTATCTGGGTTTCCTGGGTTCTCTAATCAGGGGCAGATGCTGAAATGAGAACAGAGACGACTAAACTGTAAGAAAGCAAAATTTATAATGCGGCATTTTAGCAGCAGATATTTAATGATTCTGGCATGAATGTATATTCGATGAGTTTTGAAAATCTGCAAAGAAATAAATGCAACATGTCTACAAACAGACATGCCACACTTGATTTGATGAAGCGATTTGAGATGATTAAGTTTCAGAAGCTTATTTCAGCTCAGATCAGAGGTACATTGAAGATTTACTGTATGACGGAATGGAGCTGCATTGATAAGGATTTCCTCCTGGATTTATGAATAAGCCACGTGGGCTGGAGGGCTCCTTAATGTGATTGGTTAGAATCTGCTGCAGTCTCAGAACTGTCTGTGACTCGCTCTCACTCGGTTGTCTTACTGGGACATACAGTCTGCACACAGAAGTAGAAATGAGAACGGCAGGATAACAGGACAAAATAGACATTATGGCAGAAAGAAGCAGCTGGAAATGGTTTGCAGAGGCAGAAAAGAAATCATAACGGGGCCAAACAAACAGATTAGAGACAAGTTCCAATAAAGAATAACATCTAATCTTTATCTATTCAAGCCATTTAAAGCAAGCATTTTAGCCTCAGCTGTATTAAGTTAGCTCTGCTTAATGAAAGTCTGTTTTGACTCATGAGTTCAAATAACATCTATACCAGGAAAGCTTGTGTTTAATGCAGCTCGTTGATTGATTCTTTTCCCCTAGTGGGAAACACAGAAGCATCACTGCTGTATGATTTCTTGTATTGATCCTGTGAGCTGATCTATGAGGTCAAAAAGTAATAAAATGGAAAACAGCACGTCATCGTGGTTGAAATAGCTTTCCGGTTATAGACTATTTTTTTCCCTAACTCTTGACAGGTTGACTTGGTTGCAGAATCCTTGCAGTCGTTATGTAACAGTCTCACAATGCTATGCGAGAGCCTTCTCTTTGTTATTATGATTCAACCCAGGTCTCCTGCATATCTGTCTGCCAGCCCGCTTTCTGCATTCTTCTCCACTGCGTCTCTATAGTAACGGGTAGGTAAGTGAATGAGAGCTGGGCAAAGTGAGCTGTGTTGGGCTGAGCGTGGGCTGAACCACTGCACAACACATACACACTGCAGTGATCAGCAGAGGACGTGCACACGGTGCTCGTGCATGTCTGTCAGTGCAGGCACGTCTCTAACTCCTCCACACCGATCCTGTCCAAAAAAAAAACAAAAAAAAAAAAAAACAAAAAAAAAAAAAACTTGTGATGCTGTGAAATGTAAACGAAAACAGAATCCAATGGTTTGCGAGTCGCACAAATCTATATTTTATTCGTAACATTTTAAGAAAAACATTTGCTCATTCTGAATTTAAATTCAGCAACATGTTCAAAAAAAGTTGGGATGGAGGCAACAGAAGGCTGGAGCAGTAATCAGTAAGAAACAAAACAAGCGAAGGAGCATCTCAGAGTTTCAAACCTCAACTCTATTTAAAACAGGTATGGCCCTGTCATAGAAATCACTGCATGGGCTCATTAACACCTCAGAAAGAACTGAGTGGAGCTTATCCACACATGCGTGTTAAAAGCTCTTTCATGCAAAGAGGAAGCCATAAGTGAACATGACCAAAACAACGTTCTGAGCCGACGCGCATTTAAAATGGACCGAAGCAAAGTGGAAAACTGTTCTGCGATCAGACAAATCAAAATCTTATTTTTAGAAAACATAAACATTCTCTGGACTGAAGAGGAGAGAGACCATCCAGCCTGTTATTAGCACCCAAATTCAAAGTGCCATGAGTTGGAATCTGGACCCAAACACAGGCAGGAATTAATGAAAAACGAGCCATTTCTTAAATCTGTTGGCAGGTAAACCACAAAGACCAAACGGGACCTGAAACCTTTAAACTACTGAGCAAATGTGAACAGACTCTCAGACAAAGCATGAGGCGACGAGTGCGCTATATATATATATATACACACAGAAGGGCAATCAGGGAAGTGCAAACACCTGAACACAATGAGACACAGCTGAACCAAATCAAGGACGACAAAAACCAGGGAAGCAAAGTGAAAAGCAAAGCACAAGCAGTGATAACTAAACGGGGGAAGCAGACACATGAATGAACTTAATATGGGAGACCTGACACAACAGGACAGAACACAGAGGGAGGAATTAATGAACATGAATAAATAAATAAACCAGAACCCCCACAAAAACCATGTCGAACAACCCACAACCACGACAAAAAGCCTGCATGTCTGATGCTATGGTGGTGCATTAGTGCCCATGAAACTGTCAGTCTGCACAACTGGAAAGACCCCATCTGTGTTAAAAGGAACATACAGGTTTCAGAACATCATATGTTCTCATCCAGATGACATTCAGGGAAGGCCTTCATATTTCATGATGTTAAACTCCAGAGTTCAGCGATTACAACAGCACAACTCATCTACTGTAGAAAAGTCCAGCTGATGGACTGCCTGCTGTCCAGACCTTTCACCGACTGAAAACATTTGTCCCATCGTGACAGGACAGGAAACAAGAACGGGGCAACAGAAGTCCAGCAGCTGCTCTCCTCAGTTCCCAGATCTTTACAGACTGTTGCTGAAAGCAGACGGGACGCTCCACAGTGGGAAACGTGGAGTCAACGACATGTTGTTTCCACTAAATTCAAAATAAGCTCATACTTTTCATTAAATTGTACATTTGTCCAATTCAAACACTGACGTGTTTTATCTGTTTTATTGCATATGAAACATGAGTTTGTGAGTTTGTAACTTATAGAAACTTGCAGTTACATGTTGCTGTTGTTATTACACTGGGTTTGTGAAGTTGTGCATAAAGTTGTGCATCTCTTGTTGTAATTTCAGTACTGCAAGTGAACAATTTTCATTTTCTGCTGCTGTGGATTTATAGTCTACCACACTTCAAAGGCACATTTCAAACTTCCTATTCCATCACTTATTTAAAAGTTTTCATGTTTCTTTTTTATAAAACATTTCCAGAAATCTACGACTATGACACGCGACGTATTACTGAGCAAATCAGTGCTTGAGACAGTGGAAAGCAGAAAGTATATTAATAAGGAACTGTTACTCGAGTGGAGTCTGTAGAGCTGCAGCTTTGACAGATGAAACTCTTCCAAACGTTTCCCCCTCATTTAGTGTTTTGAGTCATCGTTTTTCTTGTGTTTGGTCCTTTCACCCCAAACAGTCGCAGCAGATGGCCCCGCCCCTCCCTGAGCCTGGTTCTTTCGTCCTGTTAAAAGGGAGTTTTTCTTTCCCACTTTCACCAATTCCTTGTTCATAAGGGGTCGTGTGATTGTTGGGGCTTTCTTAGAGGTGACTGTTGCTGTGATTTGGTGCTGTGTAAATAAATACATTGAAATTGTTAGTTCGGTTTTGTTGTGTTTCCGCTTTTCTTGCTTCCTGTCTTTCTCCGTTATCTTGTTTCATGTTAGTTATTTGTCTCTCATTCATTTCCTGCTTTACATTGAAGGTTAGTTTTTCATGTCTGTATGAGTTATATTTGCTGATCTTTTCCTTCTTTCGGTGTTGTATGTGCCTGTCTCTCTTGGGCCTGCGAGAGACTGACGACCTGTCCAGCTGTATTTGATTGCTTTTGCATGTTTCTTGTTCCCACCTGTGTCGTATTGTGGAATTAGCCCACTGTGTTTCTCTGGCCTTGTGTATATTTTGGCTTCCTTTGTTTTGCATGAATTGTTACTGTTCCCTGTATGCTTCCTTGTTCTCTGTTCAGTTTTACATAAACAGACTTTGTATTTTCTGATTTTGCTTTTTGGTTTAGGCAAGGCAAGGCAAGTTTATTTGTATAGCACAATTCAACAACAAGGTGATTTAAAGTGCTTTACAGAGACATTAGAAACAAAAACAAATAAAAAGCATGATTTAAAATTGATTAAAACAAGCAAACAAGCAAACAAACTAACTAAACACACACATTTCACACCTGTTCGCGCGATCTGAACCCTTATCGTAAGGGGAGCTACCAGTCCTTCTGTGGACGAGCTACTTTCTATTTTAAATTCCCTGAATTTAAAATACTCTCTAGACCCAGTCTAGGACCAGCTGGGGAGCTACCCAGAGCTCTAAACCCACTTAACAAACAAACAAACAAACAAAACAGTATATAAAATCAAAACAGATAAAATCAGAAATAGATAAGATCAGTAGTTAGTGTAAGTTTTGAAATTTAAGCTTAAAAGTGTGGATTTGGTGCTTTATTCAAATGCAGCTGAGAACAGGTGAGTCTTCAACCTGGATTTAAATAAACTGAGTGTTTCAGCTGATCTGAGGCTTTCTGGGAGTTTGTTCCAGATATAAGGAGCATAAAAGCTGAATGCAGCTTCTCCGTGTCTGGTTCTGACTCTGGGAACTGATAAAAGACCGGATCCAGATGACCTGAGGGATCTGGAAGGTTCATACTGGGTCAGGAGGTCACTGATGTATTTTGGTCCTAAACCATTCACAGCTTTATAGGCCAGCATCAGAACTTTAAAGTCTATCCTCTGACGGACAGGCAGCCAGTGTAAGGACCTCAGAGCTGGACTGATGTGGTCCACTTTTTTGGTCTTAGTGAGGACTCGAGCAGCAGAGCTCTGAATGAGCTGTAGTTGTCTGACTGATTTTTTTTAACGGAATTAAGGATCTGAAGACTGTGAAGGCCCTAACAAACCATTCACTTTAATTTTATATTTACCTTTCAGGAACCCCCACGAGCCATATGCATGGGTGGAATGTCACTATGGTCCTAGTGGTTAAATCCAACTCCGCCAACACTTGAGGATTGGTTTAATGTGGTTTTCGAAATATTTAAAATGGAAAAATTGACATTCTGTTTAAAAATTCGGAAAGACAAATTCTACAAAATATGGAATAAATGGATTAGCTTTGTGTCCCACATCTGCCCTGAATTTAGGTAAGACCAGCCCTGAATTGGTGTATCTCCCATGTATCGTACAATGTCAGGTTGACCCTCAACTTCATAATATGTACCTAATGTAGTCTTTGTAAATAAGTTAAACATGCTGCATTATGTAACACATTGTCAAGCCAATGAGTTAATTTTATTTTGTTTGCTATCAGAATGTAAAACAAAAGGACTAAGAAAAAGGGGTTTTGTTTTTTTCTTTCTTTTCTCTTTTTTTGACTAAATAATGTCAATGCACTTTATTGTAACAAGTCCCTTTTTTTTTCTTCAATAAAAATATAATTTAAAAAAAAAAAAAAAAGGAATGTCACTATGGTCCTGAAAGCTGAACTATGGACAAGACTTGAGAAATGTCAAAATTACTAAATTCTGGGTTCGGAGCGATTATCTGCACCAATCTAATCAAATAAATACAAGTCAAGATAAACATTTTACTCTACTGGATACAGATGATTTACTTGGAACAACTTTTGCATTGATTTGCAAAGACCCTTTAATTTGTCACCCATCTGTAGCTAGCCTTGTGTAAAACAGTTCATACTGTTACAATATGTCATTTTATTTACTACTCTAACCTTTGTGATTATAATAGTTTTTATTTTATGTGACTAAGATTTTAAAGATGCTTTATTTGCATGCTTGGAGGCATTTTATCAGTCTGGATGTTTCCAGTAGAAAGGCGGCTTAGTTAACCTTAGTTCCTATTTTGAGTACTTTATTTCTTTCTCCCATGTAATGGGATTCCCTCTGACCTAACATTTGCCATCTTCATCCGTATGGGAGGAAAAAGGACCAAATTGGGACCAGCCAGGACAACACCTTACAGGGATTATGTCTATTTTGCTGTCGACTTGCTACATAACCACTCTGCTAATCTCTTTAACTAGATTACTGCAGCGACGGGCTGCTGCGAGAGGTACTGTGTCACCACTGTTAAATAGCAAGGTGAGGATCCCAGAAATCTTCAATCGCTTCACTGATCAGCTCGTTTTACTTTATTTCCTTCACCTTACACCCGCGTTACGTAAGGCGATGCTGTTGCATTTGCATGATGCTTTCTTACATTTAACCCAGTTATACAATACGTAATGTTAATTCCTTCATTCATCACACACCTACACAGGGTTTATTGTTATTTTGTCTTCTCTGCCGGTGAATCATTTCACACCGCATCAATTTGCATGATTATTCATCCATTTAGTTTTATGTAACAGCCAAAATCCCAAACAGGGTTTTGAAGCGCAGAGGTCGCTCTGATCCCAGACCATTATCTAAACTGACAAATTAACATTTCAAGCAAAATACTGAAGCTTTTGTATTCAGTGTAACGTTGACCCTTGATATGTTTTATTTAATTTTCCACATCAAACTGTTCGAAATGCAGTCCTTCGATATCGAACAGGTGTGGGAGAGCAGAGAGTGCACGGGAGCCTCACCTTCCACTACATGTTTACACTGGTTTCAGGTGGATTCAACACACCAAACCTCAAATAAAAGCTAATAATTAGTCCACTGTTAAAGCTAAAAACGTGTCTTCAATGGGTTCATGCACTCGTGTTCTGGACATTCTTCTCCAGATGGGGGCAAATAAGTACTGGGTGTTTTTGTTTTTATTTTTTAACTCAGAGAATCAAGGTCAGCGTCTAAAAATATAGGTGTCTCTGATAAAAGGACATAAATCAGCAGCACATTGGTCTAAATGTTCTTCCCTTCTGATTTTTACCTCTCTTGTTTCTCCTTCCCTCACCTCTCTCAGCCTCTCCTATCCTCCAGTCTCTTTCTCTCACCCTCTGATTCTCAAGTCTATTTCAGCACCACGTAGGTGTGCTGTTCTAAATTAGAAGAGGCTTCTTACCACTTTCTCTTGCTGGAGGAATGATTCACTGACTGCACTTCACACTTCACACACAGCAACCCAGTCCCAGTGACTGCCTTACTCTGTGTCCTAATAATGCACAGCTGTGATGGAGGGACCTGCTTTTGTTCACCGAGTATGTGACTCACGGAAAACTGTTGGAATATAATGACAAAAATAGTTTTTTGTTTTGCTGCAGTTTGATAAACTACATGTTTACTGTTGGTCTGATAAGACAAGTGAATGCATCAACCACTTAAACTGCTGCTCTGCAGCTCAAAGAGGCTCATGGTATAATTTCTGGAGCTTTCAGCGTCTACAAATCCATTTTCACACAGCAGAAGCTGAAGCCTATGTTCAAGTTCATGTAAATGAAACCTTTACTAATATTGCCCAGTATCGATGGAGCGTTTGAGGTGGACAGCTTGCATAAGCTCTCCTCTCTAACTGCCAGCACATCCAGATATGACGTGATTAATTGTTGAATTCGAGTATTCAAGTGACAAACAAGACCTTTAAGGAAGCTTCACTAATGACCTGGGTGCCACCAAGTAACACAGTTAGCTCTTCTTTCTCTCGCTTCCTCCTCTTCCTCCTCCTTCGTGTGTTTTCTTTTCGCTCCTCGGTCGTCTGCATTCACACTGTTAATCCTGTGGCTTGCAGGAAAACACCCACCTAGTTTGTTATGCAAGAAGCGCGAGGATGAGGATCAGCAACAATAGGCACAGCAGATTAGTGGCAGAGCTGCTGGCGGAGAAGACAGTGACGATCGCGGTGTTGTGGAAGTGACTCAATCCCCGTGGAGTTTCCATGGTTGGTATTACAAGAAGCACAGTTTGGGGTAAACAACACAAGAGGCATCCATACCTTTTCACCCCCTTCTTCTCTTTGTGTGTGTGTGTGTGTGTGTGTGTGTGTGTGTGTGTGTGTGTGTGTGTGTGTGTGTGTGTGTGTGTGTGTGTGCCATGACTCTTTTGTTGGTAAGGGACCAAGGCATGAGAGAAATTCAGTTGTCAATAGCGACTCCATGTCTTTCCAATTGATATGCAGGACACACACACACACACACAAACAGTGCTGTGAATGAGCGGACCATTCTCTATTTCCTCTCCCTCCCTCACACACACACACACACACACACACACACATCCCTTCCTTCTGAATCACTGATCAGTCTGACTGACTGATAAAGGACATTATCTGCTAAGAATGTTGTTTTAATTATTTATATATAACCAGTAAAACGTGTGAACGTCCCATTGTTCCACTGGTCGTGCTCACCCAGGCAAACCTCTGCAGTCTCGCACTTTCATAAAATGAGGTTTGGGGTTAATCTGCTATTTGCAAATGCTCCATGTTCTATATTAGAGCAGCTCTGCTATCACCTGCTTACATAAGCTGGATCCTGACGTTGGAGGAGTTGTGCTGCCCCCACATGGATGAAAAGATTTACTGCCCTTATTTTACGTCTCTTATTTGAAGTCACTTTCACGATGAGCAGCAGCTGACACTTGAAACAGCGTGAGCACATTTGATGGACTTTTCAGTCGTATGTTTAGGAACGCTTCAATTTCACATTACTGTATATTTGTATACTTCCACAGCTGAAAGAACAATAAATATTTTCTTCTTTTTAAAGAAGCCACACATGCATTTCACCTGTAATAATAAATCTGACAAATAAAGCTTGTTTGTCTGTTGTTTGTAATTCACAGTGACAGTGATAAAGATGGCTGGTTGTTTGTGGGGCTGTTTGGACCAACAGGATGAGTCACTGCAGGACCAGGAGCACATTATGAGCTGAAATATGTTGTTTTTCTCAGTTACAGCATCATAGACAGCATCATGCTGACAAACCAGTAATATAAAGTGTGGCTGGTGCCAGAGCTCATGCTGATGTAATGTGCGAGACTCCCAAAAAGTTGATTCTGTTCATCTGGACGTTGTCAGTGAGAGAAACGTTTCATCACTGGTCCAGGTGACGTCTTCAGTCTCAGCTGACTGCAGGTTTCCAATCTTATAAACAGCACATTTGCACAATGACTGAAACCAGCACCACTGAATGAACAATGAGCTGGGAGGTCAGTTCCTTTATCATTAACATGCACATTGATCAAAGACCACTGATCCATGGCCATGAGTCCCATTCACAGAGAGTTGGGGAACGGCTGCAATCACAGCATTGTAAGATGGTGACAGATGGACCCTTGGGCCCCCTCCTCGATTCAGAGATGGTCGTTCCCTTTTCACGTAAATGGCCTCTTTGACTCCGCGCTCCGCACGATGTGTATATCCTCATCATTGAAAGAGTGTCCACTGGCCTGTTGGTGTAAATCAGGGGTAGGCAACTCCAGGCCTCAAGTGCCGGTGTCCTGCAGGTTTTAGATCCCACCCTGGGAACTTCAAGAAATGCTGAGGAGTCATTTAGCCCTTTAAATCAGCTGTGATGGATCATGGACACATCTAAAACCTGCAGGACACCGGCACTCGAGGCCTGGAGGTGCCTACCCCTGGTGTAAATAGACTGCAGAGTCCTGGCTGACGAGGTAGCTCTCTTTGTTGTGCTAGAGTGGCATTGATCAATGATCTTAGACCAGTGGTTGATGATCAATGGTCATGACAATCTGCATATTAATGATCATGAAACTGACCTCACAGCCCGTTGTTCATTCAGTGGTGCTGGTTTCAGTCATTGTGCAAATGTACTGTTTATAAGAAACCTGCAGTCAGCTGAGACTGAGGAAGTCACGCTGCGTCCAGCTGAACAGAATCAACGTTTAGGATTTAGCTGGATGATTCAATTCAATTCAATTCAATCTTTATTGGCAGACTTCATGTCCATAAAAACAAGACAAAAAAACAACACACACACACACACACACACACACACCCGCCCCCCCAACACAAGGTATAAACCATTAAATATATATATGTATATAAATAAGTATCTAAAGCATTTGTAAAAATATAAAACCATAATATACATAAAACACAATTACTTAAAATAAATCAATAAATACACAAACACTTTAACCAGTGCTTTCTGAGACTGGATGAGTAACGGGAACCACTCAGTGTCGGATCTGTGAGCGCTACAATTATACTGTTACTCGAACCATCCAGTCGTTCTCTAAAATTGAACATTAGCTTTCTTAAAAGTGCTTTAAAAGTCCAAACACCCACAGCTACAAACATCTGGCTGGCACTACCACTTCTAGGTATCCTGCATAGGATTCTCATCGCATCATTATATGCAACATGCAGCTTCTGCATGCTACATTGTTTGTAGGATGACCACAAGGGGGCAGTATATAGCGGTGTGCAATACGCTTTAAACAAAGCCACTTTAACTGGAAGTGAACAAAAGCTGAATTTGCGTGCAATAGTATTTGCCTGCACATAGAGCTCACATCGTTGTCTGTATATGTCATCATCATCATTCATTTGCTCAGTAATAAAGTGACCGAGGTATTTCACCTTTTTATGAACTTCAAGAGTTTTTTGTGCCAGTTTAAACAAAGGGAAATTTAGCTGTTTATCCTGCTTAGTTCTACATATCAGAACAGCACTTTTAGCAGCATTGTACTCAATGTCATGTTGCACACCATATTCAGTACAGACATTAAGAAGATCCTGTAACCCAGCACTGCTTGGACTAAAAACAACCAGGTCATCTGCATACATAAGATGATTTATCAGTGTTTTACCTAATATACACCCAGTGTTACAGGCTCTCAGCTGTATGGACAAATCATCAACATACAAATTAAATAAAATTGGAGACAAAATCCCACCCTGTCTAACACCATTGCTGACACCAAAGGGGGCAGAAATACTGCTTCCCCATTTAACCTGCATGTTCTGATGAGCGTACCAGTAAGAGAGAATCCTCACGATGTACTGAGGAACTCCCCGTCTCTTCATTTTATCAAAAAGTTTTCTGTGGTTCACTCGATCAAAAGCATTAGAGGCATCAATGAAACACACGAGGACAGATGAATGAGCATGCATCAAGACAAATACTGCAAACTTTTCTCTGATTACCGAGACTGCTGCAGGCGGTCAGTCCACAAATCCAAATAAAAGTTTGCATTTTGAGAAACAGCACTGACGGTTTGGCGCATGGAGGACATTTACAGGCTCACCCACGTTTGGGTCAACATAAAGATCACGCTTTCAAATAAATGAATCCCACAATACTGACAACATTTTTATTCAGAAGAGTTTATTTATGTATTTTTATTGGTACAGTTGTTTTAGTCACAGTGTGAAGGAATTCACTTTAGAATCACTGAAGAGCTTCTATAGTCTGAGCCGGTCTCTACTCTACAGTATTTACAGAGCAGTTTGGGAATTCACAGTTTCGGTTTTTACTCAGCCTATTTCACACAAAGTTCCTGTTCCCCGTGTCTGTGCGCTGCTTTCATTTTTATTGCGTGAGGTTTGTTTTTCCTACAAAGAGTTTCATTACGTCTGATCTGATTTATAACCAAACGGTGATCGACGTGACAGCATGATTCAAGCGAGTCTCATTCCAGTCCAACAAGCCTGTTTTCATCCATAACCACAAGATGGCGCCACTAGTCCGATGGTAGTTTGGCAGCTCGCGCCCACGTCGGTGCAAATCCACCTGAAGATGTGAAAACAAACACTGAACTCAGGGAAAGGGCTGGGAGAGCGAGGGAGCCGAGGTCTGATTTATTGTTTATTCAACGTTTTTAAATATATGTACACTATTTGTTTGTTGTTTCAAAAACAACCATCGTGTAAACCTTTATTTGGTTTCCGATTACGTCTCACTGATAGTGGCCTAAATAAGGACATTTCATATTTGGAATATTTATGGATCAAATTTAGCGCTCAGGTTCAAAGCACTGTGCGTAATCTGATCGTAATCGCTTCTCCACAAGGATTAAATTAAATTAAATTAAATTAAATATTTAATTTCTTGGTTTTCGTGCCTTACTTACATGCAAGAAGACTTCCGGTGTCATTAGTCATAATTTTGAGTTTAAACACAACTTTGCGCCGCTTAAAAAAGCCTCACTTGACATTTGAAAAACATCTAATTTTGAACCACTTTGAGCCTAAATCATATTTTCCCCGCCAAACACCAAAGTCAGCGTGTTTGTGCTGTTTGTCTGTCCTCCCTCACTGCAGTGTGTCGGTTTCCCCGTGTGTCTAAAATACGCATCGAGAGTCAGTTGTAGTGGTTGTTGATGGTGCTCAGACTGCTGATGTTGTTGACGCAGCCGATGTGGGACGGGGACACGGTGCCAAACGGCCCCGGAGGCTGGAGGTTGTGGCTGTGGTACAGAGCCGCTGGTGTGGAGCCAGCCCAGTAGGAGAACCCCGAAGGCCCCACGCCAGGAGCCACGAGGTTCAGTTTGGAAATCCCGGAGAAGGGGATCGGGGAGAAGTTGCCCTGAAATTTGTAGATGGCCTGCTCGGTGGTGGACGGCTGGCACACCTGCGCCAAGCCGTGGAAATCAAACTTGTAGGCGTATCTTTTGCCGTGGACTTTGGTCATGATGTTTTTGTCGTAGTAGTAGCGCAGCGCCCGGCTCAGCTTGTCGTAGTTCATGTTGGGTTTGCTTTTGCGCTCCCCCCAGCGCCGGGCCACCTCATCAGGGTCGATGAGCTTGAACTCTCCGTTGGTGCCCTCCCACGCGATGCACGACATGTTGGTGCTGTCAGAGAGGAGCTCCAGCAGGAACTGCCAGAGCTGAATCTGCCCACTCCCTGAGTGTGGGAAGAAAAGAAAATCACAACTGGTCCGGAAATAATCTGAAATAAATCCCGAAAACAGCAACAAACTAAAAAATACAAAATTTTGTCTGGAAAGTAAAAAGTGATATATCTAGATAGATAGATAGATAGATAGATAGATAGATAGATAGATAGATAGATAGATAGATAACTGGTCTCAAAATAACGGTTTACATAATTCAGCATTATCAGTTCATGAAAGATAATATTGTGAATTTCATCATATTTGAAAATTCAGGTATTAAATAATGTAAGACACGCAAAAGATACGCAGTTATTTTATTACATATAATTAAAGATAATAACTCCATCATGACATCATTTTACAAATCTCTATTTACTCCTCTAAAGCAGCTTAAATGGGTCCGGTTATATTTAGCTTCTCCATATTTTCTATAACATATATTTAAAAAACACGCTGCTCATAATCATCAGAAATTTAAAATAAATTAAAACATCTTTGCAGGAAGTCCTGAGAGCAGTAAGAGTGAATATTAGCGTCCAACACAAGACGTGACAAATTCATTTTGGCCGCTGTGTTTTTTTAATCATAAAATAAACACGATTTTTATTTTCTTTCGAAATGATCCCGGAGATGCTTTGATAATTATCTGTTTTAGAGGAGAAAAGAAAAATAATGTGATGGTGCAAAAAAAAAAAAAAACATGAGAAAAAGAACTGAATACGTTTCAGAACCGGCTGAATGATCTATTAAACCTAAAGACGCGACTAGGAAATACATGAAACGCAGAGTAAACGCATTAAAATCCTGCTATTATTGTGATATATTTTGATTTATTAGCATTTATTATGATATTGTGATCAATATTTTTTATTTCAGAAACTATTTTTATGTATCGACCCGTTTGCGATATAATTTGAGAGGTTTCTGTGGGACTATTTTCTAACATCATTATTATTATTACGATATCATTTTTTTTATGTTTTCATATATCTTTGCGTTTGAAGACGCTCTCCATTAAAAGTAAGTAAATTGCTAATTAGGAGCTGGACACTCCGCAGTGACGGTATTTAGCGAGTTTGTCCTCTTACCTTTTTGAACTCCTGTGTTTATCGGAGCCCAGGAGGTTCCTTTGCTTTCTTTCAACAGATTTTCTGTTGGATCTGAAATGAAAACAGACACATTTTCAGCATCTTCATCCAGAAATTACGACAAGAGGATTTCTTGAGCAGATGATTTTTATCACTTGTATTTCAAAATATTATGATTTAATATTTATTTAGAAGAACAAAAATCTCTTCATGGTCAGATTTTATAGGCACAATCTAGCAAGAAGCGCAATATCTCAAGAAAGTAGAAAAATGCATTGAAAGAACCGGAGGACTGAGATTAGAGCTGCTCAAAAATGCTCCGATTTTTCTAAAATGTTGCAAACTGGAGCGCAAGGAAAAAAAATACAAATAAAACAAAATAAGGTTTAAAAATTCAAACATTGAGCTTCAAAATTCCAATTGTATCCTGGTCCATTTGCAGTCTAATGCCTGGAGCATGTCGCCTTTGCAGTCTCTGCTAGAAGCCAGGAAACGCGTCCAGGAAAAAGGATTTCCGATTTCCGACAAAAGAGCAGACGGGCTTTCAGATTGAAAAGGCTGAACAATGCTCTGGCCTGGAAACGGAGCATCATCGCCGGCAGGACACCGACACCCGGAGAAAAATGTAAAAAATCTCGATAGATATATAAAACGGGCTGTTTCTCTCATTCTTAATGGGACCAAATGACGAACCTGAGAGATACATGTTGAACATGAGGTTTCCTCCGCAGTCCTGTCTCATTGTGTTCACTTGTTCAGAAAGGGTTGGATTTCATTTCGTTGGTGGCGGAGGAAAAGATTTTTATTAAACTTTATCTCATAACTGTGATCTGGAATAAATGCGGGTAGACAGATTGAAGTTTCCAGGCAACTGTCACTGGCCCCCATCTCTGAGACAATATTCAGACAGCAATTTCCCCTGGTGCATTGCTTTAATTAAAAGAGCAATTTACCTCTGTCAGCCCGCCTGGCGCCCACAATAAAAAGAGGCCAATAGAAATTCGGCCCTTATCAATCCACCATCACAGTTTAATAAAGTTTCCGCGTTAAGATCTGAGTTTCTATGGTGAATTGAAGTGTTTGACATGGAAACCAGTTCAGATCCTCCTCACTTTTCCGCCTCTTTACCTCTCGGCAAACAACAAAGACCTATTTCATGTTGGAAAAAGAATATTTACCTTGAAAAAATACGCTTCAGTGGCCACGAGAAAACAAGAACATTTCATCCCTCCTAACCTCCTCTGTGTGGGTTTAAGGTTATATGGCCTCAATCTGGGGGTAATGAGGTCGTAACTTTAAAACCATGCCTCGTGATGCTCGTTGACGTTATCGTGTCCACTCATAATTTTATACGTCTGTGTTTTTAGAAGCAGCGGAGTGAAAAGCCCATGGGCTTTATGGCCATGTGCTAGAGTCTGCGCATTTCTTCAGGCGTAAATAAGGCATCATACGGGCAACGCTGGCTGATGATAGAGCTTTATGCAACTAATAACACACATGACCTTTATTAAGAAAATCCTCAGCTGGGGAACTTATAGTTTGAAAATTCAACATTCTTTAAATAGTGTGTCAAAGACGCAGTAACAATGTACCAAAATATTTAATATTTTAATATTTATTTAGGTTCTGGTGACTTAATGTCTTTAGATATGTTCAGTGTCCCGGGTTTGGTTCCAGCACATCTTGTAAAATATGTTTTATATCATACAACAAAATCCATTTTATTAAAAACACCAAATGCAAAGACTCTGACACGTTTTCTTCGTCTTTTTCCGTCCGCAACAACAGCATCAATGCATCATAACCTCACAGTGCAGCATATACCTGCTGTCTGTTAATAACATGGTCATAAACACAAAAGCACTTTCACTTCTGTCACTTGGCACATTTGAGCCATCCTCTTTGCCACCTCGAACAAAGATTTTAACAGATACATTGCTTTAAAAAAGGCTTCGCGCTGCTGCCTCACAGCAACAAATCCACTCTTTGACTTCCTCTCACATGCCTGTTAGAATAACTGGTGATTCTAAGTTTGCCATACCGCCCATAAACTGGCAACCTGCGATATGTTCAAAGCCCCGCCCACCACGACCCTGAACTGGACATGGATGCATAAACTAGTTCCTTTAATTTGCTGAAAATACATCTGGCCTTTGTAAAGATGACATCTTAGTTCATAACATATAATCAGTCCTCTGTGCTGACTGAACTGAAAGTGGATATCTGCTTATCATTAATCATCTTTATAATGAGTCACATGACAGAGGTCAGACACGCACAAATGCACACGTGTTTATTTTTTATTTTTAAAAAGCACCAGAGCATCAAGTGTACAGCTGTTTATTTTTATATGGTGAGTTATCACAGTCAAAGCAGACAGCTTGGAATAAAATATCAGCACCACACACACACACACACACACACACACACACACACACACACACACACACACACACACACACACACACACACAGGAAAAGCTTTGTAACTGACAGAGCTCATAATCATATATTTTGCAGCATATTTTTGTCCCCCTTCAGTTTGGAGATGTCCTGGTAGGTGTGTCTTTGGTGTTCAAGGCTTGCTTTAGCTGCCTGTGTAACAGATAAAATTCACAGGCAACTTAAAACAAGCCTCGAAAGCCAGACTGAATCCACTGGAGAAGTGAAAGGAAGAGAAATGGATGCATAAACGTCCACCTGTGCTCAGTCTGAGGACAGAAATCCACTGGAGGAACATTCAAACTTAAAAGTAAAAATAAAAAAAGAGTAAAAAAAAGTCATTTATCTGAGCTAGAGCACATAATCTATAATATAAAAAGCAAAGTTAGCATCAGCCGGTAGCCAGGTGGTGTAATTTCTCACTTGTAAACCTAAAGAGTCAAAAGTGTCACTGTTAGCAAACCCCACAATAACCACTGGACTCAATTTGTTACTTGACAACTTTAAATATTCAAATCGAATGAAGTAACTTCATATTTTAAGCTGTAATTCTAAACCACAGACTAATCAACCCTGCAAACATTACGAAAAGCTGTAACAATGAAGTTTTCTCTGTAAAGTCTCGAGCTTACCTTGGTGCTCTGAGCTGTGCAGCTGTAACTTTCTTGTCTACTCAAGTGTCACTCCTCTGTAATCCGCGCTGCAGCGGCTTTAATCAGTCTGCAGAGGAATGTATATTTGAGAAAGGTGTGTGCCGCGTGGTTACACATTTATGTAAAGATCCTGTTTTTTGGGTGTGGGACTGTGAAAGCTTTTTTTGGGGGTGTAACACGGAATCCTATGTCCTGGACCAACAGGAGGAGTGGAGGTGGAGGTAAACACACTCCAGGAACCCGGAGTGCGACTGTAAGATCAACATCACAGTGACACATCAGAGTGAGCAAACAAATGCTAAGCTACTAGACTTTCAAATGAAGTACTCACGGTATGCAAGGTTGAGTGTAATGCTGTGTGTGCTGTTCACACTATTAAGGGCTGCTTTCAGATATCTCTTGATTTTATACTGCAGAGGCTGCAGTTTTCATTTGGATCAAACTGATCGATTAAGTTGTGAAACCTAAAATGTATCTAAACTTTTATCTGAAACTAAAACATAACATTTATGATGTTTTGTCTCCCGGGGAACTCCTGCTGGATTTTTTTATTAAGTTTGTTAGCTTTAATAGCACTTTAACACCATCATAGCAGAGGAAGTCAGTTGAAATTAAATAAAAAGCCACTCATGCCCGTGTTTTTTTCTTATTTACATATGTCTGTTAAGGAGTGTCAGCTGTCTAAAGGTGCCGGCTTTGAGTGGCCAACTGCCACATGTTGCTTTCACGGAGCGTTGCCTTATTGGTCAGTTTGCCAAACTGTGCCTCAAACAGTTGAAAAACAAATAATAGAAACCAAAGTGATCTTGTGCTCTTGTTTATTGGAAATAAGAATACAGTATGACAAGAACAACATTATACATCCTGAAGCCTAACAGAATCAAATCTTTCCAGGGATGTTCACTGAAAGGCCAAATATGCACTTCAAATAAACACAAAGCAAAACCTGCCTCTGAGAACAACGTCTTCATAGAGCTACAAAGGTTTTGCAATGCTTGGACACCTGCAGTCTAACTGCAGGTACAGATTAATAGCTTAGTAGAAGTCGAGTGTTACAGCCACTTTCTCTGAGCTCTTCATTTCCATTTATTCTATTTGGGTTGATAAACTTTCATGTAAAAAAAAAAAAAGAAAAAGAAAACCGACAAACAATGTCTAGTTTTGAAGAAAAGCCTTTATTTCCTATTTCAAGAATTTCAAGAACATGCTTCAGCATGATAGTAGAAGTAGGTACTTAGATATCCATACATGCAGAGCCACAGAGTGATAGAAAGAGTTTGTCCATCTACTGTTCTGTGACAGCGATCTGTCCAGGGTTCAAGTTGAGAGAGCGATTATGGGGAGGGGGTTTTTTCTTTCTTTTTCAGGTGGGGTCAGGCCGGCAGTGTGGAGGCTTAGTGCTGGATCCTACGAATGGACTGCACCTGGTTGGTGTGAGCCTGGGTGCTGTACTCATTGTAGTTTCTGTACTCGCCTTGGTGTCTATCTCTCTCCAGGATGTACTGGTAGCCACGGTAACCAGGGAACTGGTAGGCAACCCAGCTGTAAAGAAGGAGGGAGGGTTAGAGTCGAGGTCACATCAAAGGATTCAGTAAAGCATCTTTGGGTTCTGCTAGTCTTTAAAGTTTAATGCACTTTGGTAAATTCAGTGCAATTACAAGGTTGAGCCTTCATATATTTTATAACACTGCACAAAGTCAGGAGACTGTGTGCAGCTCGTCAAGCTATATTTTGCAGCAGCGTGTTAAATTAAAAACTAACTTGAGTAAAATAAGAGCACAATATGTAAGTGTAAGCACGTGCACGTGTTGTTTATTTTAAGGAAAGACGTTGAACGCAGAGAAAAACGTGTAACTTACGCTCCTGAGTTGACTTTGATAGAGGGCACCTCCTTGCTGCACCAGCCCATGGCCTGTAGGGATGGGTAGTCATCGCACAGCTCAAACTTACGGCCCTGGAAGTCTTCACACTCGTACATGGTCACCTTGCTGTCACTGTGGTTCTGCAGAGAAGCAAACGACTCATTTAGAAGCTGTTTTATTACATTATAGTTGGTGCGTAATTAGAGAAATAAAGAGGACATTAATGCTAAGAACTATGAGGGTTTTATTCAGGGTTGATTAGAAAACATATAGAACCTATGGCTCCATATTTATTTTAAAGGAACAAGGAAAGAGACCTTTAAAAAATACATTTCTAAAGCTAACAGGATAGGAAGCGTCACAGGATGAGTAGCCTGTAAGTGATGCATTAAAATAAATATATGCAAACACATCTGCAGGATTCACAAGAAGAAGGAGGGAGGTTAATGTCTCAGGAGGCGTGGAGAAGACAGACCGCTTACAAAGACTGATTGATAAAAAGAGAAAACAGATAAATGAAAAGGAGGAGGGACTCACAGCACACTTGATGGGTCTGAAGGAAAGCAGGTGCTCGGTTCTGTAGCTGCTATTTCCGCTCCAGGCCTCGTAGCGAGGATAGTCTCCCTTCTCCAGGATGAACTGCTGTCCCTGGAACTCAGGGTACTCATAACCCACCCAGCTGAGAAAAGAGACAGAAACACTGAGGTTAAATGTGCTGGAAACGACAGAATAATCCCCAAATAAAAAAAAAAGAACACTAAACAATAAAAACTTTTAATGGACGACTAAATACACAACACAATGATATTGACACTGTCGTCCTTCTTAAACAATAGAGTCCAGCGCTCACAAAAGCAGCATGCAGCTCCTTTTGTGACTGCAGAGCACAAAGCAAACATTAGATACTGCTCCTGCCTCCACCGCCGCTGCCGGGCTGTGCCCACCCCGGCCTTTTTATCTGATCACGAGTCACAGCCAGCAGCTGCACGCAGCCAACTCATATCACAACAGGGACACACTTGGATGCATGCACACGCACACACACATGCAAGCAGTACATGCCAAGCAGCAAACTAATAACAGCGCAGGTTATAATTTAGAGTTTTTGTTATTCTGTCTGCTCCACTTCTTGATTTCACTCCTGTCTGCTTTAGTCCGACCTTTTCAGGTCAGTGAGATTCAAATTTCAAGAGAACAAACATGAATGTACAAGATGTTGCTACTGAAATATAAAAAGAAAAAGTGCTGATCCATAATGCGCTTACAGGTATAAACAGCTTTAATGTGTCTTTCACTTACGGTCCATTCTCCACCTTGATGGAGCGGATCTTGTTGAAGCCCCTCTCCATGATGTTCTGGCACTCCAGCATGAACTCACAGCGCTTTCCCTGGAAGTTCTCTTCCTCCCAGACTGTGATCTTAAACTGGCCCATCTGCTCCATCTGTTGAGTGTTCATGGCTGCTGCTTCTCCCTCGGGGGTTACTCTCTGAACAACGTACAGAGTTTAATAAAGACCCTCAGCATAAAACAGATTAGGAATAACACCATCACACAATCACAACTAAAGCCCCGGGTAGCATGAGCAATCAGTGGGGTAGAGCTCGTCAGCGAGCCAGGCACATCTCTAAATTATCCTAAAACTGCAATCTTTATCTGGAAGCTTGGAGAAAAATAAAACATTTGTTGCATCTATTTTTAGCTCACTCTCCAAAGGTGTCACAAGTGAAAAATTCCATTCATTCTTTACTTTTCCATTTCCTTAAAGCACAGATTCAATCAGATGGAGATTCAATCAGCAACCACGTTTCCAGCTCATAAACTGCACCGTGAGACTCCAGCGTGGCAGATAGAACCACTTCCAGCCAGAATCAGAGTGAAAGCTTATGAAGTTTCATCTCTTTCTAGTCTGGCTCGTTTGATTTTGTTGTGGTGGAAAAGCACACAACACTGCACTCAGATAAACGCCTGCATTGTCTTTAAAAGCCACACACAAGCACACCCGAAAGGCATCATCTTGCCAGCTTATTATAGGAATGCACAGCTGTCCTCATAATAAAGTTTTTTAATGTTAACAAAGTGCGTCTGTAATAGACTAACTACCAAAGCCACAGTGTGAGGAGCGTCTCGCTGCCTGTCGCTTCCACCTAGTACACAAAGCTGTCACCGTCACTGTTTCTTGCAGCTAAGTCTGAGGCAGTGCTGAGATACTTACAGACGGTACTGAGGTGGGACAGATCCAGTATAATCAATGTCGGGGGAGAGACCCTCGCCTGTGTTTTTATAGGGCTGGGCCCCCTGGACCCGAGCCACTCCATTTGCCCAGCAGCCTTGCACACTCAGCAGCTGAGCGGGCCGGCTGAAAGGGGAGCATTAGCCTCGTGCTTTGTGGAGGCTCCAGAGCACCATTGTCCTCAGAGCCCCAAACTGACTTAGTCATCAATATGGCAGCCACGGTCAGTGGCAACCTGACCCAGGACTATACAATGGCAACGCACTGACACAACAGTTTGATTGGTGTAGCGGGATAATAGACACATTCTGGGAGCTGATCCCCTCCCCCTCCCCCTCACTCCCTCACTCTTTGCAGTAGGTAAACTGGATCCTAAACTCGAGGTGGCAAAGGGTCCAAGGAATGCCGCACACTGAGCCCAGGACATGTGTCACTTTCATCTAGGACATGTTTTTCTTTCTTTTCCTCCGGCTCTGGAAAGAACTGGAGGGTGAAGTGCTGTAGTAAAAACTGCAGTGCTTTGTTTTTCAGATCAGGATCAGACCAAATCACAGTTTTCATTGTACGAATGAGAACACATAGAGGTGTATGATACACATCATACACACAAAGAAATTGTCTTTAGGCTGATGAGTCCACCTACATGAGCATTCTGACGTACACTGAAGAACAAACATCTAAACGGTTATGTTGTTCGTTTTGTTGAAAAAAGCTTATTCAGGTTTATTCTACTTTTAAATGTCATCTGGCTTTTTAACAATACTGATCAAAGCTGTATTACAGATGTAGTAATTATATTTGCATGTTTTGCCCCATTTTTCCTGTTTTTATTTTTATTCTTTGAAGCTCCAAAAATGTGTATGAATGGCCTTTGACATTTACTGTTATAAATAAAAACAAGCTCAACGTACTTTGTATACCTTTTTCACCTCTTATTAACAGAACAGGCTTTATTGTCTGTCTGTCTTTATTTGTCTAACAGCTCCACTGCTGGCTGAAAACTGTTGAACAGTTCATCAGATGCGGACCACGTTAAACCTACAGACATCACCTGTCCATGTGCATCTCTTACATTTACATTTTTGCAGGTTTGAACACATGATCATAACAATGATTAAAGAAGCGGTGGAGTTTTCCTTCATCATTGGTGACATCTAGCGGCTAAAATGGTTATTACACAGAAGCTGGCAAACATAATAAAGTGAACATCATGAATTAAGGTTGACAGTTAGTTGAGTCCGTTTCTCCGGTTAATTCAGTGAAAACTTTCCAGTTTGTGTGGGAAGAGGAGGAGTAAATATTCCTCTTTTCTCACTAAACATACAGTAAAGAGCTCATTTTGCTATGACTGGGTACACGCTGTGTGTCTGTGCTGCTTACTTGTACAAACAGCTCTCTCATTGTCTGCTGATAGCCCATTCATTGCCCCTCACTCCACATGTGTGTGTGCATTAGCCTGTGTCACCCAGCCTGCCTTCAGAGCAGGTGATGGCAGGTGAAAGGAAAGGCTTATAAAGACACAGATGCTCTGTGTGCAGGCGCACATACTACATCATGAACTGTTTACACAGACATGTTGTGGGGACCTGCCTCCCTTTTGGGCACAAAATCCATATGAATTGTTCAGTTTTGAAGAGTAATGACCCGGTGTACCCGAACACGCTAAAACCGAGGTAAAACAAATGATATATCCTTACCTATGAACACAAACCTGACACTGACACACACCTTATTTCCCTGTTAAATGCAGCTGGTGGGGATTTGCATACATGAGGGGCAGTGTAGTCCAGCTCAGAGCCAGTACAGTACAGTTCTACTTTGAATCCTTATCTGTCTGTATAACAAATCCATTCATTTCTTCCTGCTGGTCATACGATAGCTCTGCTCTGCTGACCGGCTGTGGGTCAAGTTTAATAATAGTTCGTCAAGTCGTAGCGCAAAAGCAAATTCCCTCTCCTCTGTAGCTTCAGCGCTGCCTCTGCTAACTTATAAATGGTTTGTCTAAGCGGCTACGAGCTGCACCAGCTACACAGCACACAGTGATGTCGTTTAACCGCTTTAACTCATCAATGCTCAAATGATATTTTCACACTGGCAACACAGAAAGAAAGTTTAACATGAAGCTTAGTTTAGAGTGAAAGACAAACACAATTATCATAAAATAACCGTCATGAAATTAGTTAAGACGATGAGTCACGATATGCACAGTACTGTAGTACACAGAGGATATATTTAGTTTATTTTCTCCTCCTCTTTTATCAAAGGAAATACTTGCTTCTTCCAGATCCCACAATGACCCGTGATTGGCAGAGGTCACAAGTTCACCCCTTCATTCATTCACCCAGTCAAATGCAAAATATCGGTGGCAAATACACTGAGAGCTATTATCTGATGACCGCTCTGCATTGCTGGCTAAAGGTCATGGAACATTTGATTATTTCACAGGACTCGGTGCCAGCTACCACCCCCACGTACGCTTTCCTGAGGCTTAAATTTGGTATTACACAATACACAATATTAACACACATCCAATGTGTGTTTTTTTATTTAACAATAAATAATTAAAGTAGATTCTGGTGGTAATTTTCATATTTTTATGCACCAGCAAACTGCTTGGTATAACGGTCCTTTTTACTATTAAACAGAGGCACCGAGGGGCGTGATGGAGCGAGGAGTAGTATTCACTGGGAAAGTGTAAATAAATGTTTCAGTGTTGTTTACCAGCCCTGTCGCTGCAATGTCCAAGCAACTATTCTGCATTGGGATAAAAGTGACGTTTGTGAAACTAATGGCAAAAATAGATATTAAACACATAGTTTAATATTTAAATACAACTTCTCAAACATATCTACATTTAAATAGATCAGTACCTATATTTTGGAGTATAATGTTATATTCCAGGTGTCTGTCCCTGAGTGTATTAACACTGCTTGTTTTCTGGGTCAATTTGAGTATGGACTATTTGAATAGTGAGTGAACGCACCTGCGCACACACGCACACACATACACACACGCACACACACACTGCCCTGAATAAATGCCCTCCTTCAGGTGGAACGTTACCCTGGAGACTAATCCAGGTGAGGATGATGTGAACAGGACATCTGCTGTACCGCCTCCTCTTGCCCCCGCTGCTCTGACAGGAGGGACATCCAAGTAGTTGATTTACACGGTAAAAAAAAAAAAAATATATATATATATATATATATAGAGATAGATAGATAGATTGATAGATAGATTGTAATTGTTTTCTGTAGACAATTACGATTAAATTGTGACGACAGGCTCACGCGCGCACGCTGCTGTTAGCATTCAGGTGTCTGAGCAGACAGATCAAACACAAAAGAAGCAAGTTTGAGGGAGTTAGACAAAGTGCCGAGATAAAACTCATTTTTCTTTTATTTGAGTTCAAAATAGAAACCCAGCAGCTTGTTCAGCCAACTCTTCAGAGACTGAGGACTTAAAATATTAACACTCACCCTGCCACGACAGAGCCGAGGCAAGGACCAGCCGAGGGAGCGAGAGAGCAGGCCTTGGGCATTTGCATGAGTTTTCATTATCAGTAACTGTCAGAGGAAACAGCACATAGCCTACAGGCAGCACATACACGCAGCCCCTCACTGCGCTCATCCATTTACAGATAGTACTGAGCAGTTTGGCAGACGGCACAAATGTAATCATGTTCCTGCTGAACAGACACAAACGCTTGTCTTAACAGCACTAATACAGTATAACCCTGCAGAGGGTCACAGCAGAGGCAGCTAGGAAACAGACAAGCCCAGTGAAGTTTGATTCATAAAGTCAATATAAAATGTTGTAGCTGCCCCTTTTTTTCTATATGCAGCACTTACTGCGCTGTGGATCAGGACAAAACATGAGGAAGAGCAAAACAGGATGTAACTGTACAAACAGGATGACTCCAGAACAGCCTACAAATAAACAATATGCTAATGCTACATGTGCTTGGGCATTTCACTCGGGCATTTGCATGAGCGGATCAATACTGGAAAACAGTGAATGAGTTAGTAACATTTACAGAGAATAACTCACGCACGTGTTTAAATACACTGCAAAGTAGATTGCAAAGGTATAAACAGCAGCTCCAGCAGACATGCTGAGTACCATTCAAATACTATGTTTGCTGTGCGCTAATGTTTGCTTCCTCTCACACAGACTCTGCAGATGAGGTGGCCTGAAAACGGTGTATTTTAAAGGAAATTGTATGTTCAGATAAGAAAATATGACCCATGTCTGGTACGCAGGGCTTTTTCAAGCAAGAAGGCCTGAAAGTTTCCACCATAAGCTGCGATTACAAGCAGCTTGGTCAGAGTTTCAGATTGCTTTGACCTTTGTTTGCTTGCATTAGTGTAAGCCACTTGAATTAAGTATGAAATATAGGAATGATGTCATACAGTGGAGGTGTGAGGTGTAGAGATGTAAGGTTGAGACGCAGACTTTCTCTGCAGGTAAAATACATTTCATTTATTTATTTCTAACAGTTTAAGTGAGATACAGAGTGGCATAATGTAGATACTAATGTTAGCATATTTGCATGTTATCTGTGTTACTCTGATTGGGCAGACAAACTTACCCAGGTGGACGGTAACCAGTCAGCTTAACCAACAATGACACAGCGAGCAGGTACAAGCAGAGCCCCAGAGTAAGTCAAGGAAGTAATGTAGTAAGGTGTGCCAGGTTGGCACATGCACCAACTCTCCAAGACACCCTGACATTCAGACCCAGCAAGCTGTACGTTGAAAAGATGATATGAAAGAAGGAGTGACTTACAAAGATGCCACAGTGGGCTCGAGGTGAAAAAAGTTTGTGGCACAATGTGAGACACAGTTAGTAATGCTGACAGGTAGCCTAGCTCCACGGCTGTTTTAGACGATGACATCGTTCTTGTAACTTTGCTTCTGCACAGCACACCACGTTTTATATCAGATAATCAAGCTGTGATTGAAGTGCAGCCTTCCAGGTTTAGCCAAAATCATTTCATCAAGTCTTCCAAAATAAAGCCTGTTTATGTGTAGAGGCTCAAGAGTAATTGGACAAACTTCATCCTTTGCATGAATGCATGAATTCTTAAACCCATGAACGTTACTATATGCCTACTTCAGTTGCTGCTTATGTGCATGTGTCTCCATGTCTGCAGATTTGTCTTCAGTTTCTGTAAAGCACTGATGAACTCTTGGGTTGGATCATTGTCCAGCTGCACTATGAAGTGCTGTCAGCAGGTATTTCTCTCCTCCTCCATCCTTTTCCAGTTATTCCGGTACAAGTGAAACTTTAATTTATTTAGGTTTTTTTATTAAAATGCAAGCCTCCATTTGCAACAGTCGCTGTTTGAAACCGAGTGAACTGCTACCATATTCCCTTTCTCTCCTACAGTAACTGCTCACTGTTCAGCAGGACAGCGTGGTCAGTACGTATCTGTTTGAGCCAGATGTTTCATAAGAGACTGGTGCTGAATTTTGGATCATTGTCCTGCTGCATAACCCAAGTGCTCTTGAGCTTCAGGGCACAAACTGGTGGCCCACTCCTCTGGTAGAGAGCAGAATCCATGTTGTCCCGGTCCTGAAGCAGCAAAGCAGCCACAGACCATCTCACAACCACCACCATGTTCAACTGTTGCTCTGATGTTCTTGTTATGAAATTCTGTTAATTTGATCCAGATGTAACGGAACTCAAACCTTCTAGAAAGTTCAGCCTTTCTCGTCAGTCCACAGAATATTTTCCCAGGAGTCTCGGGGATTATCCAGATGTTTTTTGGCAGAAAAATCAGCAGTGCTTTTCTCCTTGGACTCTCCCACGGAGGATATTTTTTCCCGGTCCCTTTCTGAGCCAAGTGAGGCCTGAAGTTCTTTAGATGTTGTTCTGGGCTCTTCTCTGAGCTCCTGGGAAGCTTCAGCACTGTTCACTGGAGCCACAAAGCCTTATTACTTCCAGGCTGGACGACTGCAATTCATTATTATCAGGATGTCCAAAAAACTCACTGAAAAGCCTTCAGTTAATCCAAAATGCTGCAGCAAGAGTACTGACAGGGACTAGAAAGAGAGAGCAGATTTCTCCTGTATTGGCTTCCTGTTAAATCCAGAATTCAAAATCCTGCTCCTCACATACAAGGTCTTAAATAATCAGGCCCCATCTTATCTTAATGACCTTGTAGTACCATATCACCCTATTAGAGCACTTCGCTCTCGCTCTGCAGGCCTACTTGTTGTTCCTAGAGTATTTAAAAGTAGAATGGGAGGCAGAGCCTTCAGTTTTCAGGCCCCTCTTCTGTGGAACCAGCTTCCAGTTTGGATTCAGGAGACAGACACTATCTCTACTTTCAAGATTAGGCTTCAAACTTTCCTTTTTGCTAAAGCATATAGTTAGGGCTGGACCAGGTGACTCTGAATCCTCCCTTAGTTATGCTGCAATAGGTGTAGGCTGCCGGGGGATTCCCATGATGCATTGAGTTTTTCCTTTCCAGTCACCTTTCTCACTCACTATGTGTTAACAGACCTCTCTGCATTGAATCATATCTGTTATTAACCTCTGTCTCTCTTCCACAGCATGTCTTTATCCTGTCTTCCTTCTCTCACCCCAACCAGTCGCAGCAGATGGCCCCGCCCCTCCCTGAGCCTGGTTCTGCCGGAGGTTTCTTCCTGTTAAAAGGGAGTTTTTCCTTCCCACTGTCACCAAAGTGCTGCTCATAGGAGGTCATATGATTGTTGGGTTTTTCTCTGTATCTATGAAGCGCCTTGAGGCGACTTTTGTTGTGATTTGGCGCTATATAAATAAAATTGAATTGAATTGAATTGAATTAGACTGGCTTTGTGACTCTTCCCAGACCGACAGGTGTCAGTGACTTTGTTTCTCAGCTGTTTCTTTAGATTGTGGCATGATGTGCTGCTCTTTGAGTTCTTATGGCCTACTTCACTTTGTTAGACAGCTTCTGTTTAAGTGATTTCTTGATTTAATGGGGACTCATTAAGCTAACAACTAATAATTATATTACAAATTATTTGATCTGAAACTTGTAAATGTGACAAATATGCAAAATTAAATTATCAGTGGGGAAAAGAGCAAATACTTTTTCACAGTACTGTTTCTAACTGCTAGCAACATGAGTGAGGGGCTACATGATATACGAACATGCTTTAAATCTTCAGTAAAAAACTAAATTCATCGTGAGGAGACTGAGCTACTGACTAACGTCGTCTTACACAATATGCATTTGTGATACAAATAACATTCTCCTTCGTCTTCTGTGGAGGAAATATGTTAGTGAGGGAGCCGCTGGTGATAAAACCAACAGGTCCAAACTCATGACTGTGGCATTATGTTTATTTCAACTCGTTCCAGCCAGGTGGCTCGGCCTCCACGGTGACTCCTAAACAAATTACCTGCAACTAATGCAGCTGCTGGAGCTGCTTGGAAGGGTGCAGCAGCAGCAGGACCAGTCGGGACAAGGTAACCAGGATACTGAGGAGTGTGAGCTTACCCTTCCTCTGGTTTTAAACAAATATTGACTGGCGATTCGAGCTGAGGCAAATAGGCTCTCAGGTAAAGAATGACATGCAGGACAGGCTTTCTCATGATGTTGCTCACAAGCCATCCTGCAAAAATGAGGTATTTTTGGAGTTTATTAGGAGTGTGTGGGATTTAGCAGGGACAATATAGCAAAAGGAGCACAAAAGAGCGTAATTACAAAATTATACAGCCTTTAACATTTGAGCCACAAGGAAGTCCTAGAAATAGAAAGAATATACAACTGTATCTGTATAATTAAGGTTCAATGCATTTTTCTCTGATGTTAAACAAAGTTTGTATGTTTTAATTAAGTGTTTGGTAGATTTAGGGGTTTTTTTTGGGGGGGGGGGGTACTATAGTTGAACTAGATGTGTAAACATTTTTTTTTAAATATGTAATAAATTCGTCACCCAGGGCACAGCTTATAGCTCTGCCTTCAGGCTAGTGGATCAAAACAGCACTTTATGCTACAAAGGTGTAAATAATGTTCAGTGTAAGACAAAATAAAGAGAACATGAATATTAGGATTGGGGTGGCTTAATAATGCATCACAGTTTCTAAATAACAGATGGCTTCTATCAGATGTCTGCCGTGTGTGTGTGTGTGTGGTTAATGTTTAGTCAATGGCTAACATAACGTCCCATTAAGCCCATCTCTCTGCTCTCTGGTGCTTGCCTGCAGTCTCTCTTTATGACGTAAGAGATGGATGGTGACATACAGACCCCCAGTGGAAAACACGTTCTGTCATCATGAATGTGCCAATAGGAAAATGATTATCAAAAAAAGCACTAAAGGGAATTACGGATCCCTGCCGCTGTAAATGTCAGCCTTCTCCGTGCGTACTCGTGTCACTCTGGGGCAGTTTAGGCAAACACACAAAGACAGGTTCAACCCCCCCCCCCCCCCCCCACCAAAAAAACCAAAAAAAACCAGTGAGTGATTATTACTTGGACCCAGTCCCAGTGTCAGTTACCCACGTTTGCAGCAGTGATAGCGTGTGTCACTGACGCTGTTACTGCTGCTGTGAGCAGACAGGTGTGTCTGTTTAAGGCGGCTGCTTTTGACAGAACATGTGGATTGAGTTGAGTCTGGGATACATAGTCTTACTTAGATATCTTTACTTTTTCAGTAAAAAAAAAAAGGAAGAAAAGACATATACAGTACATGTCAGATTTAAACTGCAACATCTATTATAGCATCAGAGCACCTTTGTTCCTTTCTAAACAAACACAGAGGCAACAAAAGAGTCTTTGCCCGTCAGACTTTGAATGATTGTTACTTGTTCAGTCAGGTAGTGAGCTGCTTCTGCTGCCACTGCTTTCTTTAGAGCGTTGCCTGCTGCCAGCTGTATGCAAATGAGACAATCTACCTGTTCAGTGAAATGTACAACACCCTGGAGTTACTAAAACAAAGGCCACACTTTGACTCAGCTACCTGTCCTTACCCCTTTGGGACATTCAATGAAAACACCTTGAACTGGTTGCAGGAAACAACATTATCATTCGTCTCATTTAAAGGCTTCCCAGTGATCTTCCCTAACTAAAAGTCATCCTTGTGCCTTTTCCGGTTGCCAACCCGTACCTGCGTAACGCGAGCCGAACGAACAAAACTTCATCTTCAGGTATTGTACGTGAGGCTCAACGTGAAGCAAATACGGACAAACGGGGAAAGGTCACAGCGTAAGTCGGCCCAGAGAGGGATGTGATGGGCATAAAACAGCTGGCTTCTTCATGTTCAACCTTTAGGAGAAGATTTTAAAAAGTTACAGCACCAAGCAAAAGTTGTCAGAATGGATTCTCTGAAAGGGAACGAGTGAGGAGCTTCAAAGCTTACCTTTAGAAGAAGCAAAGAAATAATAGCAGGCGCAGCCTCAGACCTCACCTTTTATACCTCTACACGCTCTCTCTCTCCACCCGCTCACTCTTTTCCTTTCTCCACCCCTCAAAGTGGATCCTCGGGGCAGGCACAGACACCTGTCGCATGGTGCGTTACTCTGATCCAATATTGACATAAAGGGGGGAGGGTTGTCTCTACGTGTGTGTGTGTGTGTTGATGGGAGGTCACACCAAACACCCACACAAAATGAATTATTCTTACTAACGCCTTTGCTCCATCCAAAGCCCCCCCTCCCTCCTCTTCTCTGTGCCGGGCAACGACCTTTGTGCCTGCACTGAACTGTAAAAGGGCTCATTGTAACGTAGCTACCTGCCAACCTGCTCGTTTTGTCTCATTCAGCGTCCGTGTGGGAATCATTTTCATATTATCTGCCTTGCAAATAACTTTCTGCTGCAGAGCGACACACCTTGCTCTGTAACTCTGAGGGAAAATCGTCTCAGAGTTAGTGGAGGAAAAGTTTGGTGTTTAAATTTGGTGGGAAATCCACCAGGAAACATATCTTCATACACATTTACCCAAAGAGAACACTGGAAAGGATATTAGTGTTTAGATGTATTCATTCATTCAGATATTTCAGTGAGTCCAGTATATCTAAATCTGAAAACTACAACGTCAGGAAAAAAATAGATACAAATGATTTTGGATTATTGTACCAAAGCTCCCGCTCATCTATATCGCTGAACTGTCCCTACCAGCCCACCCACCTGTTTATTCTCATGTTGTTGTCTCTCAGTGCTCTTCTATTCACACGGCTTTCTTCTCACTCCACTGGAAAGGCAGATGGCTACCCTTCAGAGGCTTCCTGTTCAAAGGGACCTTTTTCTACCCTCTGTAGCCAAGTTCTTCCTCTTAGGTAATCATCCAGGTTCTCTGAATAATATTATAGGCTCTCACCTGTACAATACAAAGTGCGCAGATATAAATTTATGATATAAAAAGTGAGGAAGTGTGTAGTGAAGTGTGTGTTTGGGTGATTATTTCTTTGCTGTAACTGCTTCTTGGCAGTAAATCTTATGCTGTTGGAAGGTCTGTTTGTTTCTCCTTTAATGGAGCCACATTTGTGGGAAAATGCATTTGTGGGTTGAGCAGCAGAGCTGCGTATGTAGGTTGTGCCCATGAAAACCTCGTTAAATCTTCTCTGCCAATGTCAAACAGCTTATTCTGCTGTGGACTCTAGTTTTAACTCCTTGTTATGATCTTGTGATAAACCTGTTTTCCTATTTTCATGTTTCTAGGTTAAAAGGAGAGATCCTTGGAAAGACTTTTATCTTTTGTGGCTGTTATAGAGAAAATTTGACACCACAAGTCTTTTCTTTAATAAGGCTGCTTCACACTGATAAGCAATTTGCTTTAGAAAGTATTAAAAATTAAGGTATTTAAAAGGTATTATTAACAAAACACGTTAAGTTGTGTTATGGGTTTGTAAGATTCAGTGGTTGATGAGGACTGCTTGTATACTTGCCACTACTCTCAGAAACATTATGGTTCTTAAATGGTTCTTCAGATGTCTTCATGGTTCTTTAAAGAACCATCCTACGTCAAAGAACCTTTTTATTTTGTGGATGGTTCTTCAGCTATTACAAATGGTTCTTTAAAGAACCAAAGGTTCTTCATCCTTAGCTGTCTAAGTTTGATGGTGTAAAATGACATAAATATTTATTCACTATAATGAGGCTGTGAATTCTACTGTGTGTTTTCTTTGTGTGCATGTGTGTGCGAAGGGGGAGGGCGGGTTACCTCCCTCAGGTTACCCTTTAAGAGCAGATGGTAGGAAACTGAATATTCAAATAAAAGTTAGAAATACTTGCTTAAAAATATAGTGGTGGCAGGTGTGGGGGCCAAAGCCTAAAGACCCCCCCCACACACACACACACATACACACACACACACACACCCCTAACCCCGCCAACCCATTGATCACAAATAATGTGGTAATAGAATATGGAATTTGTTATTAAGACGTTTATGAATATTGTCAGTTAACAAACAGTAGACACAATGCACACATTCAAATACTGTACTTTAGTTTGAAATTTTAATAAAATATTACTATTTTCTGCTTCAAGGCATTACTTTTGAGATTATTATATATATTAGAAAATATAGCATAACGATGATACTAGTTATTGTAACCTTTACAAACCACCCAGCAGTATGTAGAGTCAAATTATAAAATACAAGTAAATAACAATTGCACAACAGAATGTCAGTGTAATGAACACACTGTTCATTACTAACACACTGCATGTGTTAATGCTCAATTCCGATTTTTTGATCAAATCCGCTTTTTTTGTCTGCTTGTTCACACTACAAATAAAACGTGACAGCAAACGCGCTCTAGTGTGAACGCTCAAAGCGGCGCATGCGCAAAAGAAGACGTCACACACAACGCGCTCAGTTTAGACCCAGACCAACAGTATTGTTTGACCGATGCACCTTATATATAAAGACTTGTTTCGGACTTTACGTTTCCCAATTTTGCTTTAAGTTATAAAGTTATTTTGTTATTTACATTTGGCCTAATAATGATCCTTATTGCTGTTTTAGAGGAGCGCTGCTTCAAAGGATAGCTGCAGATTATACAGTACAAATAAAATGTTCACGTTTCTCCAACGTTGTTGTCCCAGCAGTTTCACTGGATGGACAGGAAGCGTTCGCGGTGTCTTCTCCGGTGCTGATAGTTGGCGTCTGTCTTGTGTCAGTGACGTAAAAGACGGATTTAATGCGACATGACCATCAAACAGCAGTCGCTTTATAAAACATCAGATATGTGTCGGATTCAGGACCACATATGAAAGTGACCCAGATCAGATTTGAAAATATCGAACTTGTACAGTTGACACTGTCATACCATGATCGGATATGGGTCAGAAAAGTCGGATTTGATGCGCTTTCGCCTGCAGTGTGAACGTAGCCTTTGATTAAATTACAATTGGATGGAAGTCGAAGACAAGGAGAAGGAAGCTTAGGATGAGGAGGAAGAAAAGCAGCAGGAGCATCCTTAGTGATCTCTATGGTGTCATTGAGGTTTGCTTTCATTAATATGGTCCTCTCACAGAGAAAGATGACTTGTTTTAGTTCACCTACTTCCTGTATTAAATAGTGATGTGCAAAACGTTGTGGAAAGCGGAGCAGTCAGGTAAAGTGCACCTGCAGGTGAATAAACATCAAATCTCTCAGACTAAAATCTGTATTATACTTTTAGTCTTACGACAATATGTTATATATTTATCACCCCTATGATAAAACCCATGTCAGCCATTGGTTTATGAACTTTGTATTTTGAAGCCTCAACATTTGCTTTATTGCTGTTGCTATGTTGTTTTTTGTGAGCCTTTTGGGACCATGTTAGGATGAGGGATCAGAATCTGGAGTCGTGCACACTATTGTTTCATTTAGCGTGTATCCATAAGATTTGTACAGCAGATCCAAGTTGTGCCTTGAAAACAGGAAAGTCGTCTGCATAGAGGAGAACTGTAATAGCAGGCTGGTACAAAGTGAGGCTTTGTGCTCACATTTGCTGCAAACACTCGTTTTACTTCTGTCACCCTGTTTTGATGCAGATTCACTTGAAATCAGGCAAGAACTGGACTTGTTTTAATAATGTGTTCTTGTGAAGTGATTGTGTATCGCATACATTTGATTTGACTTTCTGCAAGACAACAATCTCGCCAAAAAAGTTTTCCAAATACCTCCACGTGATCAAGCCTGGATTTAGAAAAGAATAGCTAAAAAAAAAAAAAAAAAGCTGCACCTCCTGCTTCAGATGCAATTTGTGCTTGTGTGTTCAGAGGCGGCGAGAGGCAGGACCTCGGCTCATCCAGCTGGAGAGCCTGACCAGGAGTCGTCGAACAGGGGCACCCTGCAGACTCGGCTGCTGGCATTGGCGAGGGAGTGCGGCCGCCACTGGGATGACGTGAACGCCAAACTGGAGTCCATCACAGGTCGACTGCAGGTATGCGAGTCAGACCTTCTGAGGAGGGTTTCTCTCTCTCTCAGCTCTTTGTCTCAGTAGGAGCACAGAGGGAGGAGCTTGTCGTTTGGTTGGCTGATATGAATGTCCACATGGGGAAAAAACATTGTGGTTTCCAAAAAAAGAAAAATTCAAAAAGACTTCAAGGTGTTATTGTGGCCTCCAAATTCCCCACATTTTAATCTAAACGGACATCTGCAGGGTTTTTCCTGCCTCAAAATGGGCCTTTGCATACTGACGGTGAACGTAACCACAACCAGGTCACATATGATTAAGACAAGAGACACTTTATTTAAATGCAAGTCTCTGCATTTGCCTGTTTTTTATAACCATATGACACACACTGTTTCCATGCTTTTATTTGATGGCTTAGTAAGAGAAACCCTTTTCTAAATTATTATTATTGGTGACTTTACACTTGGGGAAGTTTAAAACCAGTGGGCACCATTTCTTTTGTATGCAGGAACCGTCACCTGTGAGAGGAGCTGGAAAAACCAGTGTGAGCCACAGAAGCACCACCTTCGACTTTGAGGACAACAAACAGGGATCATCATCATCATCGCTGTGCTCTAAACAATGGCATATTCATGAATGATTCCTCTTCCTGAAATGCATTTCTTCATCCTACTTATTTACAGTTACTGTTCTTACAGTTCATTGAAAAAGAATTTGCCTGTGGTGTGAAAACCATCTGCAGAGGTGAAAAGCATCAAAAGAATAAAACTACTGACTCTAATATGAAGCTCCTTTATCTCATGTAGTGCCTGCCCTGCAACCGCCGTGGCTCCAAGGCACAAGCTAGCTAATGTCTTTAGAAAGAAGAGTCATAAATTTATATAAAGATCATTTATTTATGTATGTGAAACGATAAGGACGGCAGACAATAGATCTAATAGAGACAGGTATGAGCTCCATTCAGCTTTCCCTCATCCAAGTCACAGTAATCTGAGGTTAATAATCAACTAATAACCAAACAAGTGCAGGGGTTAAAACACTGTTGAGCGGGTCCGTAGTACCTCAAATTAAGCATTTCCCAAAATCAAGAGTTAAATCATCATTCAGTTTGTTCAGCACTGCGCTGTGACTAACTGCAAAATCCACCAACAGTACGCGCAGGTGCAGTTAAAAGGCTCCTTCATGGGATTTACGCTGTTTGTGAACACGTGAAGACTAATGAAGAACCTCTGTGAATTAAAAATGCCCTGAACTTGAAGCTTGAAATATTACAGTGTCCTTCTTCTTCTTCTTCTTCTTCTCCAATTCAGGGTCACGCAGGGATTGGAGGGTATCCCAAGTTTGTGGAGTGCGGGAGGAAGTTGGAGAGAACCCCTGGAAGCCCAGAAAGAAGGAACAAACCCCAAACAGAGCCCCCTGCTGGCTGGTGATTCAAACGCAGGAGACAGAGCTCACAGTCACACCACCCCCACAAAATATTCTCGCATTTCTATCTAGTGTTTTAGCACTGATATAACAGCATGCAAGGGGTGGTGGTTTTGTGACATACACAGAGCTACACGATGTGGTCTTTTTCGTGCTGTAAGAGACATCCTGCACTATTTTAAGTGAATCTCCATTTCGAAATCGTCACTGCAGTACTCAGACCGGAGGAATGACCTCAATCCATTATTTAAAACCAACTACTGACACCTGATCAGAAAAAACATTGAGATTAGAAATCAGTTCAAGTTGTGCAACAAATTTAAAAGGAATGAATCACAAACATTTAAAGCAGCAGATCAACAGTAAAACGCACACCTGCCAAGAACACGCTCCAAGTGTCAAACACTGTAGTGTTGCACACTGATGTGGCAGTGATACCTGAAGTGAACGGTAGCGTGTGCATAATTACACGCTGCCTTCAAAACACTCCGATCAGCTGCACAGGTCCTCGTCACAGGTGCACTCTGAAACTCGAGTCAGAGAGTTACTTAGATGCTGCTCTGGCCCACTCTCTTTCTGTAAGCATCCCAGCCCGACTTCCTGTACAACTCCGCAGCTTCCACCCTATCAGAGGCTGCCAAAATGCCTCGTCCCACGATGATGACATCAGAGGCTTTGCTGTAGATAACTTCCTCTGGAGTGGTGTACTGCTGGCCCAGCAAATCTCCTGTAAGGGGGGAGGGAGGCCGAGAGAAGGGAAAATAGGTTTAGAGGAGACTGATGCAGACTTTGGGAGATCAGCAATAGCAGGGGCGGCACTAGTTTCATGTACTACAGCACCACCCTGTGTTAGAAATGAGTCATGGCACCATAAAGAGGCAAAAAGCGGAGTGCAAGGCTGCCTGAGGTGCAGTTTGGCCTGAACTTTATAAAAACCTCGAGCGAGTTAACACAACTCTCTGAATCTCCTGATGGGACGTGTGTGATTCCTCGGGTTACAACAACAAGGGATGTAGCACTGAGTGCATGCACTGTGTATCCATGCATCTTCAGTAGGGTGGATTTCATATAGACAGTGCATTCACAACTCACTTCGTAGTTCTTTTAGTATGATGAATATAAGTGGAAAAAATGATGATAAACAAAGAAACGTCAGCTCAAAGTTCAGTAAAAGCTGTCAGACTTACCTCCAGCCTGCATCTGCACCCCGGGGGTCACGTGGATGAACTCTGGCCTCTCTGTGAGCTTAGTGCCACAGATAAACCCAATCACAAAGTCCGAGTGCTCCTCTGCCATTTGCACCTATGAAAACACAAAGCAGCTGTAAACTGAAGAGAACACAAAGCACATGTAAACAAATTTAGAAGAAGAGCACACACAGAAATGAGCTCACCACAGCCCTCGTGTATTCACCAGCAGCCAGCGATCCCTGGGAGCTCATCTGAGCTATGAGCAAACAGCCTCGGGCCAGAGGCTTCCCTACAGCGCTCAGACCTTTCACCACTCCCGGCCCCGGCACTGCGTGGGCATTCACTATGTGGGACCACGATGAAATCTGGTACAAACCACCTGGAGAAAAGACAAGATCACAGCGTTCGACTACTTTGGAGACATTTTTAAGTCACTTTGAATTTACACGACCAAAAGAACGTGAAATCGTCTCACCCTCATACTGATGCTTGACTGTGTTCCCGATGTCAGCGAACTTGCGATCTTCAAAGATAAGAAAGTTGTGCTTTTCTGCCACGGCCTGCATTTTCTGAATAAAGGCTAATGTGTAGTCCTGTTAACACACATGGAAAAAAACCATCAGTTTGTTTGTTGCATGTACAGATTTGAGGTTTTAGTTGATCCCGCTGTACCTGGAGGATGTCTACGTGGGTCTTCAGCATGCAGATCTTTGGACCGAGCGACTCGGCCAGCTGGAGCAGCTCCTCGCTGCTGGTTACATCAGCAGACACACAAAGATTGGACTGTTTCTCCTCCATAATCTTCAGCAGCTTTGATGCTAGAGGATGGATGTCTGCAGACAACAGAAGGAACAGAAAATGAGAAAAGAAAAGAGCAAGAGCAGACACAGCACGTGTGTGGAGCTCAGTGAAAACACCACCAGTCTCTGTATTGATGTGAAATAACTAAATAATTTAAGACTACATACTTGGTAACTTGGCTCTTTCTGAATAACTGAGCTCCAGCTTCTGTTCCACACACAGCTTCTTGCTGGCTGGAGAGTCTGTGCCATTCTTGGGCCTGAGAGTGAGTCAAGGTGACAGTTTCACCAGACAGTTTCTAGATTGTAGCGTAATGCAAGCAGACACACCAGCTACACCGGGAAAACATCTGGAGAGTTGTACCTGAAAGTGTTGTTGTCCCGGATGAACTCGAGGACACGCTGGGCGGTTTGGGCGTCGATGCGTTCGGCTGCCTGCAGCACACGGAGCAGCTGAGATATGGAGATGATGGGATGGAGCTTGATTCCCTTTGATGCCAACATCTCCACGCCACCTTGCTCTCTGTCCATTAGCACAATTGCATCCGTCACCTTGAATAAAAACATGTCAGAGGTCATTCTTGTGTACTGCTGCTCTTGATGACATCAGTACAGCGTAACTATGATATTATTATCTTTACTGTAAGGTTAGATTCTGGACCTTCAGTCCCTCTTTGTAGAGCACTTCGGCAGTCTCCAGGATGCTGGTGCCGCTGGTCACCGTGTCCTCAATGATCAGGCACGTATCCCCCTGACGGAACGACCCCTCCACCAGCCGTTTGGTTCCTGAAGCAGAGTTACAGAAGGCAAATACTGAAGGACAAACTTCTCAAACTATGAAATATTAACCAACAATATAGCATGCAAGATGAAGCACGCACTTTCTTGCTTTGCATTTTGTTTTTTAGGTTTGGTTTACGCAGGTTCTGTACCATTGAACTGGGATTTCAGAGAGTTTAATGTCTGCCTACACCGGACACCTGTGTATTCATGCACACCTCAGCGGGGGTACTGCCTGAGGCTTCAGGTTTTTCAAACATCTGGACAGCAAGTTTAATCGGAGCCTGTAGTGGCAGCATTGTTTTTTATTTTTTTGAAAACCTGATCAGCTGAGAGCGGCTCACCGTAGTCCTTGGCCTCCTTCCGCCTGATGAGCATGGGCAGTTCATGTCGTGAGCAGATAATTGTGGCCAAAGGCAAGGCTGTGTAAGGAACCCCACACACAGAGTCGAACTGCAGACCCTCTTCCTGCACTCGCTCGTAGATGAGATTTGCCACCTGGAAGTAAAAAACAGTAGTTTGGGTCTGTTGTCAGAAAAAAAGACCACAGTTTAGAGTGATGTGTTGCAGATGATGAACTTCTAATAAAATGTTAATTAGAAAGCTGATACAGTTAAATGACCGGCTGTTTAAGGCTGAATGGTTTGAAACGCTCATCAAATCAAATCAATTTATTTATATCGCACTTTTCACAGGATAAAAACCACAAAGTGCTTCACAGTAATATAAAACAGAAATACATAGAATACATTAATAATAAAACACACAGCACAAATCTAATTAAAAGCCAACCTAAATAAATGAGTCTGAGTGACTTGAAGAGCTTCAGAAAGCTGCTGATTCCTGTAACGATTATTGAGGCTGGAGTGAGTGATTAGCTGGTGAGAGGTCCAGTCTTATCTGTTTTAACTGTTATTTTCCGTGAAAGGAGGGGATCCCTGAAACTCAGTCATTGTGTCTGCTACATTACCGTGAAATAAACCACGTGAGTATGAATATTACACAGGAACTGACGAGTGCCTACACAGATACTTTTGCCTTTAAAAAGTGCATCCGGCAGACGTTTCGTGTGTCCGGTATCGCTTTAAGCTGTTCTGTTCTGCAGTCACGAAGACAGCACGTGTTACCTGGTTCATGAGCGCGGGGTGGGACACGAGCACCCTCAGGTCGATATAAATGGGTGTCATCAGGCCGCTCTTCAGCTTGTATTCCCCGAACTTCACTCCGTTCACGTCGTGGAGCTTCAGGATTAAACTATCAATTGAAGCGCCGTCCATTCTCTCCGTATTTACGAGCTCCGGCTGCACTTTCACTCGTCCTCAAAACTTGCTCGTCCAGTTCGCGCTACCCCAGTTACGGTAACACAAAAACTTCCGCTAAACCTTTCAGAATAAAAGCGTCAATGTCCGTTTTAAGAGCGTTTAATGTTTACAGATCAAATGTCGCGTAGCTCAGTGAAGAAACGTGAAGAAGCCTGGTAGAAAGAATCGTTGTTTGTGAAAGTTCAAAAATGAAGACTCGAATAAATAACGTTGCGACAGGCTGCTGTCCAGCCTCTCAGCTGTGATAGGCTCCAGCACATCCAGAAGAAGGCGTATGGATGAGAAAAGTACGCCCTAACCGGAAGTAAACACCCGCGTCAGCGTAATAGCCCTTCAAAATAAAAGCACCGACCTCCGCCATGCTCATAAGCCATGTATTCAAAAAATAACGTCAAATCGATTTGGTTGGTGAAAACATATTGTATGTTTTATTATCTTTTAACTTTAAGAGTTTCGGTCATAAAAGGGCTTCCTGCAAGCCCATGATTCCAGGGGCGGATCGAGAAAGGTGGCATGGGGTGGCGTGGGGTGGGTGGTGCCACCCTAAAATGATCTCTTGCCACCCCACGTGCCACCCCAGTTTTGCATATGACAGTTTTATTTATTAAAATAAGATAGAATTAACACTTTGAGCGTAGTTACAGTTAACAGTGAACATAAATTCTTAAACTGAATATATTGCTCTGTGTTACCCCCTTTTGTTTTCAGTAGCAAGTGATGCCTATGATAGTAAGAATACACCAGTTTTTAAATTTTAATGACAGACCACTAAATCCTGAGTTGTGTTAATACATATATATATATATATATATATATATATATATATATATATATATATATATATATATATACACACATATATATATAGCACCAAAACAGTAAAGAAAGAAAAAAAGCCACCTCTTGTATGTGCAAATGTACTATGTCGACCTTTAAAAAAAGTCCTCAGTGTAAGTCAGCAGCGAGACAGCAAGTGAGTGAGAGAGAGATGGAGAGCTTTGAGATGTGGGAGATTTGTGACGTTTAGCGTGGAGTGGGTAGTTAGTGTGTTGTGTAGTTGTTGTTTTGTTTTGTGTGTCAGTGAAGGCACTTACGAATGTCACAAAGGCAGATTGCAATGTAAACACTGTCTCTAGGTGGAAAAGAGAAGTGATACACCTGCTGTTATCGGGCCTACAGGGTTTTGGTCTGTGGTGTTCTTCTCTGTCTTGTGGCGGACAAACATTTTTTTTTACTGGCACAAATAATTTGTGTGGAATCTTATTGCGACACCTGATTGTTCTCTCATTTTAGTTATTGTAACATTTTTAAATGGCTGTACAATTTTAAAAAAAAATGCCACTACTAGGATTTTATGTTTTTTGTGTGATTTCAGATCAGTTGCATTAATACAGTATGTCAATGAAAAAACAACTAAATTCAGACCCGTGAGGTTGAGCTATAAAGAATGATACCAAGCAAGGCAGGGGAAACAATAAAATAAAACAATTTAAAGGTGAAATACAAATGTAAAATCAAAAATGGCCAGTTATATTTTGGACCTCAGAGGGTTAACTCAGCAAATCATGAAAAATTAGGTTTAAGTTTTTGTTCATGACAGTGCAGATTTCTGACATGGTGTATAAATTTAAGCATGTAACAATTTGATTTTTTTCTAACAAAAAAGTATGAAACGCAAGTGAGACTCTTTGTAAATGAACCGCCCCATAGCTTTGTGGATTTTATACTTCTTAGGCTACATATTATATATTTATTATACAGGCTGTACAGTACATAAGATCAAAATCTGCATGTTTTATGTAACTAAAGCGTTTAATTATGTGAGCTGCAGAAAATAATAATAAACTATATTTATATGAAAAACACGTTTACTTACTGCATTTGAATTATTGTAACAATATGTAACCACCTCCATATGTGTCTGAAAAAAAAGGCTTTGATTTTGCCACACCATTTGATTTCCTTGCCACCCTCATGCCATCCTAAGAAAATTTCTCTAGATCCGCCCCGCATGATTCTCTGATTTAGGCTTTTTAAACAAAGTCTTTACCAAGGTTTTAATAGGTAACTGACTAAAACTACAGCGTTTGCTGACCAAAATAAGTAAGTAAAATTTCACTGAAGTAAAAGTGACTTCAGGCACTGTATAAAACAAGAGATAACTAGGAATGAATTCAGTCTCACTAACAGGCATGTGTTTTTATCAGTTTATTAAAAAGATTCAGTCCACAGTAGTTCAGAGTCTGGCACCAACAACATAAAAAACAAATGAATCAAAAATAAAGTGTACACCCTAAAATAGCACTGAACAAAATGCCTGAATAACAAGGGATAAATAAAAGAACTGAATAAAAAAATAAAAAAAAACACTAAAATGTAATCCACTGGGAAATGATGGTGAATTCTCCAACTTATTTTTGAAACAACAGTTACATTTTTAGGTGAGCCAGTTCTGGGTTTACTTTTTAATTTTTTATAGGTTCTATAATTTGTACTCATATTGCTGATGACGACCGTCTGCATGGTGAATTAAAGATTAATAGCAGACACATCAAAAGTAACAGAAAGGCTGTTTCCAATCTTTCTGTCATTTAAAAAGATCAGCTGCTCTTCAAACTAGCAGACCACAGATATACACAGGATACTTACAGGAGTGCTTTCCTCGTAACAAAGGGAATTACACTTCACTACAAAGAATGTAGATTCACGCTAATAAAAACTGTCATAGCAGTTTTATTTTAATCGGATTGTGACGGTCATTTCTGTATATGTCACTAAAACTGACCCACAGGAGCTAAAAGTTATTTTGGGGGTACAATAGCAATACTGCATGGCTTTGAAACTGCCTTTGCAAAACAGCTCTCCCTCTTTCTATTGATATGGAAGGACCCACAAAATGCATTCCACCATTATCTAAATGCATTTAAAAAAAAAAACGGATATGGCAACAAAAGGTGGCTGCAGACATTTAGAGATTTGCATAAATGCATTCTGTGTTTGAAAGAGGAATGTTCTGAAAACAAAAGCACCAATACAACGGTCAAAACACACATAACAATACTGCTTCTGTGTGTGTGTGTGTGTGTGTGTGTGTGTGTGTGTGTGTGTGTGTGTGTGTGTGTGTGTGAGAAAGAGAGTGATTTAGGGAATGAACGTTCAAGGGGGTGAAGCAGCAGGATTTGTGCTCTGACAGATTTGTCTAAAATTACTCTGATGGAAGAAATCCCTGGTTCTGTTGAAGAAAAGAGGCTCAAAACCCACAAAGAAAGCTGCTACAGGTCTTTGAAAGGCACAAGGATTGGAGTAGAAAAGTGTTGTTAAGGCACTACAATTTGGTGGGAAAAAAAATTAAGGCACAAATCTGATGGAATATTTCCTTTTCACAAAAGCGAGCGGGGGCTTCCATCTTGAAGCGATGCTGACGCTGTTAGGGATCTCGTCATTTTGTCCTCCTTTACTCGTACTCCTTTCGTCTCTACTCTTGTGGGCTGATAGCGTCTGCAAGCAGCTCCGGCCTCAAACATTCAATCGGACACTGGATGTTCTGGGGAACAGAGAAGGGCACGTCACAGGGAGAAGGGAGAGGAAACATGCATGTTTTATGGGCTACAGCTACATTTTTATCTGATGTAAATCTTCATTGGAACGATTACTATTAGAAAAAGACACTGACCAGTTTGCGAAGAGCATTTTCTCTGTAACGATCAAAGACGTCTGGGTGAACAGGCTGGAGGAGGTCAGCCTCCAGCTCAGGCTGTCCTCCTGGCCTCCTGCAGTTCTCACATCGCCAGCCCTGAAGAGGAGAGAGAGAGATGTTGCTCACACACACAGCCAGCCTGGCCTTGAGCGCACACAAACACCTTTAAAGAGCTTTAAAGCAACACTACAGGTGGCGTTCTCACCTGTAGTCCTCCATAGCAAGTACAGGTGCAGATGGCTCCCTGGTACTCCTTCTGCCACTGCTTCCCGACCTGGTACATTTTTCCATCGTCATAGCAAGTCGACTCATCTGGAGAAGGATAGAAATTAAAGAAGCATGAGAGTAAACTCAACACGTTAAAAAAATCCTGACATAGACCTCGTCACTTTATTCACACCAAACGTGTTCTCGTGTCATTAACCAAACACGACACCCGGCTCTGGTGTGTGTCCGGCAGTCAGCACTCACGAGGTTCACATTTGAATTCTCCTTTGCCGTTGCCCAGACAGGTGCAGCTCATCATGTGACCATCCTCACCGCGGCGATCCCACCTTTCTCCAATAGGGTAGTTATTGCCGCCATCATGGCACCACTCTGAAGAAGGGAGAGGCAGCAAAGAGAGGGACAGACACGGAAAAAGAAAGGGACGAGGAAATGATGCAGAGAGGGAGTGAATGCACAGATGTGCAAAAGATAAAAGAAAGCAGTTCATCAGTCGAGCCCATTCACAGATACATATTTATGCAGCGTGTGCAGACACATAATAAATATACAGAAAAATGAAATGCTCTCAGCTTCTCGTATCGTCGTGTTAGCTTTGCAGTTATGGACAATACAAATAACTGAGTGCGAGGCTCAGTGGGGCAGATCAGTTTGATGTGAGGTTTTCACAGTTTGCAGAGAAGGATCAGAGGGATCCACATGGGCAGGCTACAGCTGACTCACACACAGTAAAGTCATTTTCTTTATGATTAACTGAAACAGCAAATACATTTAAACCTGAGGCAAAAAATGTTCTATGCAAAGGTCTATTTCTCATTGCTGTGGCTGCCCATGCTGACATTTTATTACTGCATGCTGCTGCACATCCACTGATTCTATGACTCAGGAATTTATAATGTGCATAAAGGCAAATGGCATCATTTTATGTGTTTAACTGAATTTCCATTTGCTTGTTTTATGCCTCCCTATTATAAATTCCTTGTGTTTAAATCACATAGAATTATTACTGGACTTTAATTCCATGGTAGGGTTTTGCAAAGCATGCTGGGATGGGGTTAATAAGCCACTCACTGGATGAATCACACCTAAAATGCCCACTGCCCAGCCCCAGGCAGCGGCACCACAGCTTGAAGCCCGTCTCTGACATGCGCTCCCACTCTGAGCCCACTTCATGGTAGGCGTGTGTGAACGTGTCGTAGCACACGTCCCGTTTGGGGGTGATGGGGATGCCACCTTTGAAGACGAAAAAACAATTTTTTTTTATTGCTCATTAAGAAACTCATCGGGTTATTGATTTAATATTTTCCCATTTTTCACTTCAGACTCTTTGAATCTTTTCTACTTTTCAGTTTTCTGTGATCAAAGGATAAAATTGCGAGTGTAAACTGCTGTACCAGCATCGCCAGCGATTACGACTTCCTCCAAAACCTTCTCTTTAGCCCCGCCCTTCATGGCCTCCACAATGACATTATAGGAAGCTCCAGACGTCAGTCCAATCAGAGTGGCGCTGGTGGAGTTGCCAGGGAGACGCATCTGTGTGGAGAAAGATAAAGCAGCTGAATGAGGAACGTCCTCTCATATCAAACGAGCTCGCACGTGGATGTGTGTGCACACGCGTCTGTACCTGGAAGCCTCCTTCCTCCAGGTCTGTGATAGGATTACAGGACACCTCGTACTCTGTCGTGTGAGGGATGGGTTTCCAGGAGATGGTTGTGATTGTCTGAGCTTCTTGGGGAATCTCTGTTTCACTGTCAGAAAAACCAAACGCGAGACCAGGCAGAGGGCCGTCGCTCACCTACAGGAGCCACATGGAACAAAGTGTGAGCACATGAATATTAATTAGGGTCATGTATTTGTACCTGCTCTGAAATCAAAAACCAGCATGCATAAGACATAAGATTTGTTTTTACTTTGATTTCATCAAATAAAGCTGATGTAACGTGTTGGAGATGCTTTCACTGCTTTACTGAAACAAGATTATAGCTGCGTCAGGGCCTCACCCACCTTCACCAAAGGTACTCTGTTTCCATCAGGGCCTGCCACAGGAATATAAATTAAGGGCTCTTTGAGAGTGGGTCTCTGGCCTTCCTTGGGTCCACTGTAGGGGCCGAATCCATTATTGGGGCCCAGACCCTGATACTCTGTATAGATATGCTGACCCTGCTGGCCTGGCTGGTTCTGGCCGCTGGTGCCAGCCAGGTGGACGTGGTTGGAGTTAAAACTGGAGAAACAAAAAGAAAGGGATGATAAAACAGCAAAAATCAAGAGGCGCGAAATCAGAAAACACTGTTAAGGTGGTTAAAGAAATGTCCTTCCTTTCCATACGACTGTGGGAATGCTTACATTTTGTCGTCAAAGGACTCGGGAACATCCAGAATGTCAGTGGTGGGGCGATGAGGAACAGGAAGCTGAGGCAGCTCAGGGAACAACAGCTGAGAATCTGGAGCTGGTTCTGATTGGATCAAAGACAAACGTGTGCTGGCTGTTAGATTCTTAGATTCCAGTACTTAGGTTGGATTGGTTTCATTGTATAACGGTTAAAAGAGCTTTGGACGGCTAAACTCAGATCCTCTGGCAAGCATAAATTGCCCAACATATTTACAGCAGTGCTGCATGGCCAGCAGAGGGCAGCACAGCACAGCTCATGTAGCAGTTATTACTGCTGGTTTTGTCTCTCTGAGAGAAGTTACTCTTAACAACAATCGTGAAAAATAATCAAAGTCAAAGTTCTCTCCATTACATCATCTAACTGCTGCAAGTGGGAAACTTTAAAAAAACAACCTTTAAGGCTTTTATTTAATGGTGTAATCTGTAAGTCTTTGTAGAAGTACTCATAAACTGAGTATATTATTCCACAACACCATGTCCCACCTTCAGCATATCACATTTTAAAAAGGTGATGGGAGATGCAAGAGAAATAACTTTGCAATGTTCAGTTTCTCTTAAGTGATACCAGAAGTCAGAATAAAAGCGTTTAATACATTCGACACACAGTGAAACGTAGAAACATCTGTAGCTGAACTGTAACAAAAGAAGTTACAGTCGATAAACGACTGCAGGTGGACGACGTCTGCACTTACGGGTTCTGGCTTTCCCCACCAGCGGTGTGCTTCTCAAAGCATTCTGCAGGGCTACGATCTTAATGACATACTCCGTTCCTGGTTTCAGACCTATTGTCAAACAAAAAGTCAAAAAGATTCATCATTTTTTTTTAAATAAATGTTTACATGACATGTAGTAACACTCATGGACACTTACCATTGATGGTAACAAAGTCCTGGCCTGCATGGGGTCTAGGAAGGACCTCTCGAGGCACACCACCCGCCTCCTCATAGGTGACGTAGTACCCTGTAATGCCTGGGCTGCGTGACGGCTCCCACATGAAAGAAATGCTGTTCGGATTCAGGGAGGTGAAGCGAATATTTGTGGGTGGGATGACCAGAGGCTGAGCTACAAGACAGACAGAAAAGTGATTACTCAGGAAATATGGAGAAAGTCTTTCTTAAGTAAATACACAATACTGTGTGATGTGCACAGTTACCTGTGGTCGCTGTGAGTGTGAAAGGTACGCTGCGCCCATGTCCTTTCAGCGTATAGATGTTGATCTTATAACTGGTGCCAGGCTCCAGACCTAGAGTGTGAATACAGACATGTTAGTGAGAGTCTGTATGTGCAGAAACACATGTTTACCTCTGCTGTCTCGTACCTGTAATAGTGTATAAGCGCAAATCAGGGCTGATGGTGTTTTGGATGGGTGTGTAGCCGGAAGAGGGGTGGGTGGGCGTGGCCTCAACCAGGAAACCAGAGATGGGGTCTGGCTTGGCCCGCCATGTCAGCGTGATGGTGGAATCATTAACATCAGCGATACGCACACGACGAGGCGGGCTGATATCTTGAAGCAAAGCAGCACCAGAGAAAAAGTATTAATAAGATGGAATAAAAGCAGCTCTTCGTTTTTATGCGTCAAATTATCCATTTTATAAACTCACTCTCCAGGGTGGTGACCTCTCCCAGGACGGGCCTGCTGGTTAGAGAGTTCTTCAGCGCATAAACGTTGACTTCATAGGTGGTTGCAATCTAACGGGACCCAAAGAGATACGGTTACATTCTCCACAAGGCTGAGAGTCAAAATAGCGACTGAAGCTGCGAGATTATATGTCTGTGCATGTTTGTGCACAGGTATGGGTGTGCCTGGGAAAGCCTCGTTAAACAGGGTCGTTATCAGCAAGTGTGCAGACCTCCACGTGTGTGTGTGTGTGCGTGTGTTACTGCACTAAAGCTGATCGAGCGGGCTAAATGCTTACAATTACATCATGTACAGAATTATTCCCAACTTATCAGTGAGCACATTTTTCTTTCTCGTCTGGTATCGATGCTTAAGAGAGACTGAAAAAGTGTCAGTATCTGTGATAGCTAAGCTATTGAAGTTTAAGGCACTGGAAGTTGATTTGATTTACTCACCATGAGCCCAGAAATGTGTGCCTGAGTGGTGTCTGGGGCCAGGTTGATCTCCTTGGTAGGCACGCTCTTGTTCTTTGGGTTTACCACCACACGGTAGCCCGTGAGGCCCCTGAGCCCTGTTAGCTGATTGTCCTGACCCAGCATGTCCCAGCGCATAATGAAAGAAGTAGGGCTGACCTGGGAGAACTGGAGGTTAGTTGGAGGAGAGATTGCTGGAAGGAGGGAAAAAAGAAAAATAAGTGTTATTAGGAAACAGAAGAGGAAACTTGGGTTTTTCACTTGAACTGCTGTTTCGCATTAATTAGAAAGCTTTGGCGCTGGAAAATGTTCTCAAACATGTAGTTATAAATGTTCCCTTCCCTACCTGTAGCTTGTGTCCCAACCACGGCTGTGCTCTCTGTGTCATCGTACAGAGCAATGACCTTCACGGTGTATTCGGTGCCGGGCTGGAGACCGTATATGTCGGCTGACTCGGCGTCTCCTGTGGGAGCAGGAAGCAGCTCTCTCTCCCCCTCCTCAGAACTTGAATAAAACACTCGGTAAGACGTGACGGTTCCCTCGGGACTGTCCCAGGTGATCCGCAGTGAGGTTGAATCAACGTCTGAGAAGGTCAGGTCTTTGGGGCGGTCTACATCTAAAGGGAATGAGAGAGGATAAGAAAGACAAGTATGAGAAGGTGATGTCGTTTAAGTCAACTTTCAGTTAAAAGTTTCCACAAGGCAAATCCTTACTCGTTGAAGCCGTCACCACCTGTGGAGAGCTCTCCCCGTCTTGTACTTGAGCAACCACACTAAAGGTATACTCCGACGTCGGCATCAGGCCTGAAAAAGTAAACTCTGTCTGATCTGGAAACAACAAAAAAGGGAAAATCAACACGGCTCAAAGTTTACAGCTAAACTTCACAACACGCTGCGAATGTGGGAAACGTACCTGGAGCCACCACCTCGGTAAAAGATGGTCCCAGTCCATTTCTAGGAGCCCCAGTCACCCTGTAACCCTTGATGGGGCCTGCGGCGGGGCTCCACCTCACTGTGATGCTGTTGTCATTCACATCTGTCACCTCCATCTCAGAGGGAGAGTCGACACCTGCAAGAGAAGAAAACAGATGTGAAAAGGAAAGTGTAACGCTGTTATGTCTCAGACAGATTGTGCACTTTGTGTGTCCGTACTTGTCTTATGAGTGACATAGATTGGGACGCTGGATGCGGGGCTGTCTCCTCTGCCGGTCACAGCGTACACAGTGATAGTGTAGTCAGTTCCAGGCTTCAGGTTAGAGATTGTGGCGGTGGACTGAGAGCCAGGAACCGTGAACTCCTTAGGATTACCATGACCACCTGAGGCAAAAAGACCTTCCGTTTGCAAGTGTAACGATTTACTAATGACTGGCCAAAAAAAATTACAAAAAGGAATAATATAGTCAGAAAAATATACAGTTCTTGGTACAAATTAAATCTGTAAGTCTACCTGACTCTCCATGGGTGATCCTGTAGTAGCGCACAGTAACTGGGGGAGCAGCCCAGCGGACAGTGATGCTTGTCGGGTTCGAGTCTAGCACTTCCAGGTCAGTGGGAGCATCAGAGACTGGACAAAGACGCCAGAAAGAAAAATAAATACATATCCGACGCGTTGGCGTTAACGTCGTGAGTGGATAAAACATTGAAAGTGGCTGTTCATACTTGTTTTCTGTGTCCCGCTGAGCGGCAGGCTCTCCTGTGTCCCGCTCACGGCGAAGATGTTGACCAAGTACTCTGTGTCAGGAGTGAGTCCTGTCAGAGTGAAGTGCTTCCTGGACGGGGGCAGCCTCTCGTCTTTGGACCTCCCACCCGTCACCATCTGGTAACGGATGCGGTAGCCGCTGATCTTACTCTGCGGAGCGAACCAGTGGATGGTGAAGGAGTTGGTCATGATCTCAGAGAACTGCAGGCCGACGGGTGAGTCCAGAGCTGCAGGTCGGGACAAAGAAGGATAAAGATGATTTCACTGGCTCTTATGATGCCAGTGGCTGATTCTAGGCTGATGCAAAGTTGCTCCTGACTTAGAATCACCTGTTTTCTGAGAGCCAACCACAGGCGAGCTCTCCCTCTCCTCATAAACACACATCACGCTCACCAGGTACTCGGTGTTGGGCAGCAAATCTGCAGACAGCAACAACAGCACAGATGTGAATGCAGCCCTTTCTTCTGTGACTGTACCTGGCTTTGTGTTAATCATGATTACTACAGCTTACTTCTTAGCACCACGCCGTTAGCCGTCCCTCCTACGCTGGTCTCTGTGATCTCATCTTCATCATCGATGGGATGATACCTGAATGACACAGAGACCGACATCAGCTATATTCACAAGCTACTGCATGAGGACATTTTTGTGTTTCTTCACCTACCTGATACGGAAACTGTTAATGTCAGCAGTGTTTGGGACTGGGGGAGAGACCCAGGTGACCTCCATGGTGTCTGGCCCAACCTGCCCAAAGGCTAAATTAGTGGGAGCTGGCACAGCTGCGGGAAAGACAGAGCAGACTGTTGGATTTATGAGATTTCTTATTGGTTGTGAAACGGGATTCGGGAAATTTAATAACTCCACGAAAGGATGCAAGAGAAAAGACAAACATAAGGGAACAACTAAAAGAGAAAGTGAAATATTTACACGACCGTCTTTTAAAAGACGAGTCTGTGATGTGTTTGTGTGTCGGTGCAAATCCTCTTCTGAAGTTTTACAACATCTTCAAGCTGGGAGAACAAGCACTGTTTGTACTGGTGGGGGGTGGGAGGGCAAGCCTTAGTATGATAAACCTCTCAACTAATACCAGATGGTCCCCACACACACACACACACACACACACACACACACACACACACACACTCAGGGCTATTAAACTGACAACAAAACACGCACAGCAATTACATCAGCAACCTAAAGGTTTCTGTTGTTTAAAGATCCGTGTCAAAGGTTTAATGAGAGCTTTATTACATTATATAACCTAAACAGTGAATTCACACTGAACGTGTGTGTCTTTTAGTTCAGCTTGGTAGAAACACGGCTCTTACAGGTCTGCTGAGTGACCGTGGTGGGCTCGCTCTCGCCATTCTCCGTCAGAGTGGTAACGCTGATGTCGTAGTCGATGCCCGGTTCCAGTCCGTAGACCGTGTACTGACCGGTTGTGGGCAGCACCTGGTCTTCAAAGATCGGTACGCTCTCGCCGGCTGCAACTACAGTGATCCTGTAACCAGTGATGGCTTTGGTGTCGAACGGTGTCCAGCGTAGACTGATAGTGGTGTCGCTCACATCCTCAAAGCTGAGGTCAGTCAGCTGTGGTACTTCTGGATGGATGGGAAGAGATTTGGGGGCAGAGAAAGGAAGAGAGAAAAAACCCAGAAACGCCAAACAAAGAAACAAAGAGCCAAACGTGAGGAAAAAGAAAAAGGAGAGAAAGGATACAAACTGGTTAATCTGGGCCACAAACACTGGACTTCCAGCAGGGTGACACTGATGGAAGCCCTAATGTTAAGTTTGCGTCTCCTGATATACAGATATATATATCACCAAATGGTAATATACCTATGTTACCATTTGGTGATATATAAAGTTAACATTAAAAGCATTAGTGTTACCTATGAGTCACTTTAGCATAGTCACTTTAGCATAGGCACTTAGCTGCTGGTGCCTATGCAGAGAGCAACAGTTTCAGAAAAGAGCTGGTAGGTGTTAAAAGTTGAAGGTTGATGTTTTATTTGAAAACATCAACCTTCAACATGTTGCTTCTGCAGCTGATTAGAGAATGACTTTCCATACATGCACATCCTGTCTGCATGGACTGATGGACCGGGAAGAAAACCCATTCAAACCTCTGAGAGGCCTTCTTGTGAAATTAAACATCTCACCTGGTGTAATGACAGTCGATACCGGAGTGCTCTCCATCTCATCTTTAACAGCGACAACACTGATGTTGTACTCCACACCAGGGCTCAGGTTTTCCAGAGTGCAGGAGTTCTCATCACCTTCCACAAATTCCTCCACACTGTTTCCTTGTTGTCCGTCAGTGGGAGTGCATGTCACTCTGTACCCGGTGATGTCTTAGAGGGATAAGAGAGGTATTTAGTTGTTAGACTGGCTATTCATGATTTGCTTGTTGGGATTCTTCTTTTTATTGCACATGTGTGTACCTGGAGTACTGGCTCCGTTCCATTCCACTGTGACACCACCGGTGCCTGGGTTAGGCTTCAGATTGAGATCGGTTGGAGGAGACAGAGCTGGAGAGCAAAGAGGATAGAAGATCAGAGGAGGACGTGTGGAAAAAGAATGCAAAACAGAGAAAAAAAGGTTTGGAAAGTGGAATGAAAAGAGTCCACTTACGTGTGACAACGCGGCGTGTGATCGGAGTTCCCTGCTCGTATCCATTAATGACCGGCTGGACGCTGTAGGTGTACTCCACTCCTGGAGTCAGACCGGAAACGTAGATACTTCCTGACTCAGAGGTCACATCTCTCGGGGCTTCCCCACCCTGACTGGGCCGTACTGTCAGCTGAAAGATAAATGCACACAGTCAGACAGACTGAGCAGAGGAGTTAAAGGTCAGAGGTCAGTGCTTTCCCAAGAACACTGAAGCCAGCAGAACATTCTCATCTCTGGTGCGACATCTTCTAACCAATCAGATATATCTCAGAGGGTTCAAGTTCCCATGTTAGTAGCTAACTCTGAGAGGCGCACACTCAAGTAAGAATAACTGGAATGTGCTTTGCACAGCAAACAGGAAAATGCATTTAAACAGTCAGAATTACACACGTAAAGAAGAAAACCTGCACCCAAAAAGGCAAATGATGCAAAAATATACTGTAAGTGAGGGTACCTTGTAGCCAACGCGGGGAACTGGAGTCCAGGTGATTATAATGGAGGAATCAGTCACATCAGTGTTGAAATGAGGAGCATTACCCATCGCTGGGGCTACAAACACAGAAGGTGAAGGTGTGTTCTTATCAATTTTAGTGTCTTGGAGTATAAATACAGCAAAAACTTCAATATTCATGCTTTGGTGTTTGAAGGAGGCCACGCCTCATTGACTCGACTTATCCAGAAAAATCTTTTTTAATAGCAAAACGCACAAAAGTTTGAAGTATAAGCTCGGTGGCCACAAAGCTCAATGCACTGGATACTCACTGGTTGTAAACAAAGCCGTCTCTCCCGCACTCATGGTGTTGGCTTGCTCCGCGTGCAGAGTCACTGTGTATTCGGTATCTGGCTGCAGGTTGAGGAGGGTGTACTGGGTGAGGCGGGCAGGCAGGTACAGCTGCTTGGGGTTGGAGCCCTCAACAGTGAGGAAGAGACGGTAGCCGGTAATTTTGGCACGGGGTGCAAACCACAGCACCACTGCACTGTCCTCGGTCACATTGGCAAAATGGATGTCTGTGGGGGCATCGGGCTCTGAGAAGACAGATAATGAACACTGTTAGATTCAGAGCAGTTTGATCTAAAAGACTGTCGGGAGCAGTATGAACAGTTTCAGTTCTGGTAAAAAAAGCATGTTTCACGCTTCATCTCCGTCTGCTTTATCCCATATTCAAACAGCCAGTCGTATCAAACCATCTTCAGAAACGAAGGGTCCTATAACAGATGGAATGGCCCCCGCAGAGCCCCCACAGTCTGGACCAGAGCCCAGGCTGCTTGGAAGAACTAAATCCCCAGACGCCCTGACAAAATGCAAAAAACTCTACCACAGGAAATACGTGCCACTGGAAAAATAAGCACTTGTTTATTACGGTTTCTGATCAGTAATCATGATTTCATGCATTTATAGGATAACTAAAACATGTGCACATTGTATTGTCTGTTTCACAGTGTGGTTGTGTTAGGGTTAATGCCCCTTTACCCAGATTTTAGTCATGCAAAGAAGAGAGGCTGTGTGTATTCACATCCAGTTTTGGCATGTAAAAGATTTCCCTGTAGTCTGGAGGCCATCTGTCATACTCACTGGTAGATTGCTCTCCAATAAGTGGCAAACTTTCGTGTCCATTATGAACAGCATAGACACTGAATCGGTACAGTGTTCCTGGCTGTAGATGCGTCACTTCAGTGTAGGCGTTCTGACTGACGGGCAGATTCATCTCTGGCTGAGAAGAACCAGACTCATCGACGGGCATCACGGTGACCCGGTAACCAGAGATTTCACCAGAGGGTCTGGACCATGTCAGAACGATTTTTTTGTCAGACACCTCAAAGAACTGCAGGTCGGTCGGGGAATCCACTTCATCTGTGGGTACGACACAAACAAATGTCAGTATGTGTTCTTTAAAACTGAAGTTAGACTAAAAACGTTGGGTTAAAATGATTTTAAAATGCTGAGAAGAAAAAAATGCACGTATAATGCAATGGATGGAGTCTGTGATCACTCAGCACATGCAGCTAAATGTGTATGACCATCTTCCCCTTAATAAAGGAAACATGCATTTGAGGGAAGAACCCAGAGAGCCTGACTTCTTTACCACTTATAGGTAGGAGACAAAAGCGCTGGACAAAATTAGTAAGAGAAGAAATAAATCTGACCCGAGCAGAATAAAAGAAGGGAAATAACACAAACCAGATCAAGTTACGTAGTTGGCAGTTTGATTCATAGCAAACTTTGAGTTATTGTACAAAGTTTTTTATGTTGGGTCTTTGCAGAGCCCCGAATTTCACTCTGAAGCTAAATGACTACTGCATTTCCAAAAACATCTGACCTTCATTGCTTGTTGCATAAATCCAGTCTAATCCAGCTGATGTGTTCAACATGTGTGTAAATAATTATAAATGATTCTTGTTACAGGACGCTCACTGAGACGAGTACTTCCAACCCTGCACCCAACCCCAATGGCAACCAACAAACAGCCTAAAACTGACTAATATGAGCTGCGGTGTGAGGTGGAGTTTCACTTTTCTGCCTTATATTAAACTCGGTCAGCTAATTTACACATCCTCAGTCCATCACACAAACTGTACACACACTCTTCCAACATCTGTTTGACCTGGCAGACTAACAGGTTTTACATAACTCCATCCCAACAGCTGTGAACTCAGTGACTTGACTTTCCTTGGAAAGTTCGTCTTGCTTCTACTGAGGATTGGAAACAGGCATAAATCTCTAAATACGCCACAGGACAACTTGCAGGTTATGATAGGTGCCCTCATGGCAAGTGTATTAATTCAGAATGTATGGAGGCACAGGCGGAAGATCAAATCATGATATGCAAAGATTAGAGGTGCTGACATGAACCATCGTGGATTATTCCTTACATCTTTTAGACCAATCAGCCAGTAGCACTCATTTACCTGGCAGTGGTTCCCCAGAGGTGCTGACTTGTACAAAGATGGGTTCACTCTCCAGGGTGTCCTCAATGGCGTAGATGCTGATGTTGTACAGGCTCCCTGGTAGAAGGTCACTCAGAGTCACAGACGTTGCTGTATCAGGGAGATTCAGCTCCGTGCTTTCACCTTCTACTGATGGAGTGTAGACCACACGATAACCTGCACAGAGGAAGAGGAAACAGTTACCCGTGTGTAGGCAGATGAGTTCAATAGCCAGCGACTGAAAATGTTAGCGTAGCTTACCAGTGATGGGAGCCAGCGGTTTTTCCCAGCTGATCATGATGGATGTATCTCCCACTTCCCCCACTTCGTGCTCCTTGGGAGCATCAGGTACTATGAAACAAGGTGTAAAAACGACGTTATAACCACTGTGGTGTGCGTGTTGATGCATGACACGAACTGTATCTCAGTGCTGCATTTAGTTGTAAAATCAAGGTGATGATGACGACAAATAATGTGTGTTCGCACCAGTTGTTTGTGAAGTAGTAAGAATGAGGTTGTCCTCTCCTCCCTCAGTGACCTCATAGACGTTAACAGTGTACTTCCTCCCAGGGAGAAGCTCATTAATGTTCACAGAGGTAGCTGTGCGGGGCAGATCTGACAGGAAGGAAATATTTTGGATCAACAAATCTGTGACGAACGAGGGAATTGCTGGGATTCTGAAATCAAGCAAAACGTCAGATTTTTTTGATCTTAAAGTGTAAATATCTGTATCGGCGCCTACCAAGAACGATAGGTTGTCCAGTGCCTTGTCCCTGCTCGATGAGCTCGTACTCCACTCTGAAACCCGAAACTGTGTCCGAGGCAGAAACCCAGGAGATGACGAAGCTGCTGGAGGTAATTTCGGTTACAGACTCCGAGATGTCAACCACAGGCGGAAGAGGGGTGGTCTCGCCTTGTGTTGTAGCCACTACAGGGAACGTCATTGATTGGTTATTCAGGACAGTCCCATACACATTCCTCCAAAACCATCAGTGACTTCGTTAACTTACAGGATCCATAAGTGGTGGTGAAGTCAAAACGTGTGACCTCTTTGCGCCCAAAATGCAGCACGCTGATCAGCTGACCCTCGTAGGTGATGCCGGGTTTCAGACCAGAGATGGTGTACGAGTTTAGATGGCCAGGAATCGCCACCTCCCTCCACGGGCTGTGAGAGTTTTTCTGTAAAATCACATGAGATGTAAGATCTGAGGGACAGTTTACAGGCTGACATTGTTTTAATGGTTAATTAAGTTTAGGCCAATCAGGGAGGAAGAGGAAACATATCTCCAAAAAAACCCTTACCACTCTCCATTTAAGGATGTACTGGGTGATGTGTGCAGACGACTGGGCGTTCCACTGAATAGGGTGGGAGTCTGGTTGGTTTCCAGATTCTGCGATGATGACCTGGACGGGGCGGTGACCACCTGAGACAGAGACAGAGCTGCTTTACCAGCCGCTGTGCAGTGAGTGACCAGTGTGCAGGAGAGCAGGCACATCTGTGCTCCAGTGTGGGATATCATTTTGTAAAACCAACGGCTTTATATAACCCAGTTTAACAGCGAGTGGGTGTGTGGGAGGATTTTCCTGAACACAGCAGAGAAAAAGCGTGAAAAACTAGCAGGTCTGTGTGAGATTCCAGCGCAGACTCTCAACAGTTTCTGCTTCCACCCTAGTTTAAGATTTTTCCTGTTGTCTCAGAAGCTAAAAAAGTGCAAAAACATGTTAAAAACTGACACTAGTATGAAGCTTGTAATTCTCACACAGTGTAATTTGACATACAGAACTTTTTCCTCCACTATGTAGTCTCTTTTCCATCCAAGAAACATGTTTCGCTGCTTAATTAACCAACAAATTTCCCCATATTCACCCAAACAACAGTTACCACCTGAGCCGTCGCATTAGTGCTCGTCTGTGAGGGGACAACCACGCTGTGGTGAGATCTGGTGGTCATTGCACCATCTGAGAGAAAACTGTAAGGGTTTGAGTCTGCACTATAAAAAGCTGCAGACATGCAGGAGTTCACCGAACGATGCACAAATTATACAAGATGACTTTGCAGGTTAGAAGACACAAAAGAAGAGAAGTGGTATAAGCAGAGGCAGAAATCCAAAGGGGATACATCGAGTCATCCTGAATGTAAACAGAAGTCATGTGGTGCGCAGACTCCTGACATAAGCTGGGCTCATAGAAACTGGTAGCTTCTATAAAGAACTGAGGTTTTCTAACTGCTTTTCCCAAATAGCAGACCTGTAATCACAGTTTCTGAGCAAGTGGCGTGGTTAACCATAAGTTTCTAGCAGATACGCAAACCTCAAAAACAATCTGGGACCTATTACTGCCTATTACAGCCCCACAGGCCACTGGCGAGGGTAAGGGTTATACAGAATCAGATGTGGGAGGTGCACGAACGGATGCACGCTCACTGCAGAGCGGCTATACAACGAGCCTCACAAATGCGCTCTCCCCAGCTTTACTTATGTCTCTTTAACGTACAAGCATGCGCATGCAGACCTGACCCTTCACTTTTCACACTTAGACACAACATTCATTCTTGATACCGACAGACGCACCGCGAGGTGGTGATAAGGACAGCGGCAAAAGGAAGTCACTCTGGGAGTCATCCTAACAATAAGAAATGCATCAAAAGATTCAATTACACCCCAGACAAGAAGACGAAAACAAAGATGGCAGACAAGAAAACATTTTTTCTAGATCTTATCAACGCATGTGCCGAATCAGAAGCTTTGGAAAGTCCTGCAAGACTGTTGCTTTTCCATTTTTACCTTTTATGGTTTTTCCCAGTTCGAGTCTGGATCTGGTTCCTGCTGCCCTTAAATCTTAGCACGCTGTATTTTGTATGCCAAAGAGCATGCATGCACATGCGCGCACACGCATACATGCACACACACGCGGAGCTAGTTCACAGCTGGTTGCGATTATGGCCACTTACGGTAGAACGATGCCCTACATTTCGTATCTTCTGTCAACCTGCTTCAGATACAGAGCAAACCAGTAACAGTCCATTTAAACCTGGAACAGTCACCATTTGCACAAAGTTACAGCCTCACTTGGAACTAACCTGATAAATTTATCCAAGCTGCAGGAGATGGAAATGTTTCTGCTCCTCGAAACACTAAAGCCACCACACAAGCTCACACGTGTGCATGACTCTTTTCTTTTATAGAGTTGGAGAAAAGTTTGGAAAAGCACCTAAAAAACATTAAACGTGCACGACAGACACACCGGAGTCTGTTATGAAGGTAATAGTGATAGATTAAAAAAGCAAAGTGTACTAAGAGGGAACTTAAATCCAGCTAAAATCTGTGATTTTGAAAGGTGTGTGCTGAGATTACGGTCCAGGTAACTGAATGTGAAGTAGTGTCTTGCTCTGAGTGACGCTGGTTTAAACTTTACGAGATGAGATTTCAATTAACGTGACACCAAAATCCACAAACTGAAACCTGCTGTTCAGGGAGCTCGGTGTGCAGTAGGTGTGTCTGGGCTGGATACGCGCTCTGCACTGTGGCGTTTGGTACAGCTGTAGCAACAACACAGGGGCTGTACCACATGCTGGCAAGAACAAAGGCTCAGAGTGGGGGGTGCACTCGTAAAAGAGGAAATCACACCCACTCCGGGCTCTGTCTACTTCACATCAAAGTCAACAGCCTCTTTCCCAAAGGGACTTGAACAAACATTTTTCAAGAGTTGGAGCACAAAGTGATGCTGGAAAAGGTGCCCAGGTGAGGAAAAAACGAGCATGCTCGGGACAGGCGAGCGTGTGATAGTCCTTTACGGCTTCCTGTTATTCTTTGTTTGGACTTTTAATAAACTGAAAATGTTTTTTAAGCTGAAGTAAATTAAATCGCACTCAAAAATATTTGTATCACAGTCCTGGGAATTTTCCTTTGCTCCTGCTGTTACAGCCACACGTCAGCCCAAAATACACGAACAAAAGCACGTTTAAAACCTCACCAGGGTACGTCTGCTGGGGCTCGCAGCTCAGCTCTCCAACACCATTGCCATAGCAGTAGCACTTGTACATGAGTCCATGGATGACTTTATCCCAGGAGTCTCCAATCTGATAAAAGGCTCTCGTCTCTGGCTCCTGGCACTGGTCTGAGGGCACAAAGCAGAAGTGTAACAGTATGCAAAAAACAAGGGCACTGAAACTCATGGAAGTCATATATATTTACAGTTCAGAGCCTGCACTCGCTGTGAGTTATTATATTTTAACTACTAATAAAAATTAAGAGGATTCTCCGTCCATTTAACAAATACGCAGCATAAGCTTAGTCGATAAGTCGTGTCTGTTCTTCGACCCTACACTGAAGCAAGGATTAGGATGATTGGAAAAATGCAAAGTGCGCGTGCAATGACAAACCCACCAATGGCGTCACACTTCCAGCGGCCACGGCCTTGGCCAAAGCAGGTGCAGTTCATCATGTATCCCTCATCGTGCCGCTTGGTGAAGGTCTGGTTAACCTCGTATGTCAAGCCATCCACGCTACACTGGTCTGAAACAGACATTCAACAAAATGCTGAGCACCGTTTGTGTGCAGTGCAGGGTTTGTGTGTCTGTGTGCAGTGCAGGGTTTGTGTGTCTGTGTGCAGTGCAGGGTTTGTGTGTATCTGTGTGCAGTGCAGGGTTTGTGTGTATCTGTGTGCAGTGCAGGGTGTGTGTGTCTGTGTGCAGTGCAGGGTTTGTGTGTGTCTGTGTGCAGTGCAGGGTGTGTGTGTCTGTGTGCAGTGCAGGGTTTGTGTGTATCTGTGTGCAGTGCAGGGTGTGTGTGTCTGTGTGCAGTGCAGGGTTTGTGTGTATCTGTGTGCAGTGCAGGGTTTGTGTGTGTCTGTGTGCAGTGCAGGTGCAGCTAAGGGCCCATAAAGTGCAGCTGTGCAGGTGAGGGATTTTTATCTAGCACGACCTTTCACCTTTACACTCAGGGAGATCTAATACCAGTCTGTAGCCCCTTGCTTGTTTCCACGGTGTATCCTGCAGCTACACGTGTGGACACCTACCGTTTAGCTGAGAGTAAGCAATGCAGCTCCATTCTCCTCTGCCATTGCCAACACAGGTACACCGCATCATGTGACCCAGAACCTCGTGACGCTTGTCCCACTGGTCGCCTACACGGTACATCGCCCCTTCATTCGATGTGCACACCTCTTCATGAGCTGGGACACACAAAAGCAACTGAATGTTACACCTGCTGGTCTTAATGGGGAGGAAATACTAAAAAAAATTAGATGCACGGATCCACACACAGCATACTTTTATCATGATAAAAACAAACACATTAACATGAACGATGCCCTTTGGACATCACTGACTCAACCCTGCTATTACTGCACAGGGTGGGAGAGGATGCAGACCCCACAGAATACCTGTCTTTGTCTCCATAGCAAAGAACATTTGATTAAAAGCTAGAAACAGCTGTCGTGTGCTCTCGTATGTATGAAATCTGCCATAATTAAAGAGAGTGAGTGGTTTGGGTTTTTTCCAGAGAGATATAAGTTTGAAAAAGTGTCTGATGCAAGTAAAGACCTGCTTCCATGTGTGAGCGTGCATGTGTGGAAAGAAAGCGTGTGGCCTTTTTTACTTTACTGCATTCTGATTGGTCGATTCTGACCAATCACTGCACATGAAGGCTGTAGCTAGGACATAAGTACAGGAATGATTAGAACGTGGCTTAGGAAGGCTTTGCTGTGGGTTTAAATGAATTAAAATATTTGCATGTTGTATGTCACTAACACTAAACCTTTGTGTATGCTTTTGTTAAAAACATGCAAAAACTTTCATACGAATTCTGTTCAAAATAAATATGCATGAAAGCCTGAGTGAGTAAATGACGAGAAGCTATTTTTAGTTTCTCCCTGATTCACAACGGGTCAGCGCAGCGAGCAGCTCTGCATGTTTGATTTTTCATGTATTTATTTATTTGATTAAACTCCGGATATCCTTTCTGACACAAAGGGATCTGTGTCTCTTCCTGGGACTGAACCACAGGTCTTTCATTTTTAAGTGGAAAGTTCAAAATTGAGCCAAAAAAAAAAAAAAGACACTCATTTTTTTGTCCATTTGTCCATATTTATGTGTTTTTGTTTCTGGGTTCAGTGGTCCTGACCAGTTGAAATAATTATATTGTTGGATTTTTGTTTGAATTCATGCTGGACGCGTTTCTACCCTCACAGTTAAAATGAGCCTTTCCTTCAGACCGTGTAAAATGTGGATCTGTTCCAGTTACAAACCCATTAACAGCTGCCTAAATGTCAGTCTGCATTCCATCAGCAGTCATCTATTTAAAATTAATAAAACTAATAGTCTTTAGTGTAATTTAAACCCTGACTTCAAAGTGGCTATTTAAAAAGCTTCTGGCCGATTTGTGGGAACTAAATTAAATTCCTGCCAAAGAGATTTATCAGCAGCTGAGAGGCTGATTGCAGTTTAACCAGGCACAGGGGCTGAATTTGAGAAAGGGATTGCTTTGTTTTGTTTGGTTGTTAGATTGTGGATCTAACCAAGTAAATGATTACATTTGCATAATGGAGGTTAAATTCTGCCTGTGGGTCACAGCTGGAGGCTGTCCCGCGGGCACACGGCAGGCGGTGCAGAAAGCTTTGAAGAAGATTGCCACAGGTGGAGGCGAGGGGGCTCCGGACCTGATTAAACGTCACCATTAACACCCCAACGACCGTGTTTGTTTTGACGATGCCTGTGAAGTCATTACTGTCAATATAAAGGAGCCCTGCGCTCTGAATGTATTCACTGCGATGCCAAAAACACACATTTGTTGTGACAGCTCAGCTGCTTTGTATAAAGTGACTTTTACGTCTCCAAAGTTTAAATTGATCCGATTTTTCTCTTTTTACAGCACGATGGCACCAACGCCATCGCTGTCATTACTGCTTCAGACATTAGTGTGGTTTTAACGACCCCTCCCACAGTTTCACTGGCTTCAGTCTCCTTTGTTACCCACAGAGACTAAATGGCACCAAGCTGTAAACAAAAGGTGTAAGAAGTGTAAACAGATTTTGCCTGTGATATCAGCCCAGGCTGCTTTCTAGCATCACGCTGATAATCGCCTCCATGCTAATTCAATCAGCTTTAAAGGTCAGGTAAGCATTCAGACTGGGGTGGAGGTTAGACTTTGCAATTAGCAATTAGCTGCCATCATTGTTAGGAAACTGCTGAGCCACGAGCTAACAGCCCTCTCTCACTCTGCACACACTTACCCGCCATGGGACAGAACCCGAAACGCCGCTCGTCATCATAGTTTGTTGTGGTGCCGCACCACTTCATGCCATCCCTTCGTCCATCTGCGGTACAGTCGGTATAGTTTCTGCCATTGTAGAGGAAAGGGAACTGGCAGAGAGCGCCGTTAGAATTACCGCCACGTGTTGCCACAATTGCTAAAGAAGAAGAAAAAAATAAATAATAAGTAATAAGTTTAATAAACATCTCCTTGACAGACTGTGCATCTTGCTTTGGACGCAAGCTTGTGACAACTGGGCAAATGTGAACGTAGCAGCTCATTGTTAACACGTTTCAGGGTCTTTGTTTAACACATTAGGAGAACAGCAGGTCTGGGTGCTACAATGGAAACCATCTCACAGCTGGCCAGCTGCCTGTCATTACACAGGAGGAGGCACATGGTCAGCTGCCTCCTTCTCACTGCAGCCTCGCTGTTATTGCACATCAGAAAACCTGTATGAGGTCTTAAAGTTAAGAGATGGGAAAAGCCTCACATTTAAAGGAAACATGTTCACGCCCTTTTGTTCCCATCGTGAGGGGATTACCTGCACTGACCAGGAGAAGCCCTACTGTCGATAAAACGCAACTCCTGTCTTTTTCAACAGCCCACACTCATTTTCTTCAAATATCAAAGAGATGATATTTCTATCTGAAGCACACAATCACCACCACAGAAGAAAAAACATGTCAACACGTCAGCGCTCCAGCGTTTAGCTCACCGTTCTTCTCTGTGCAGAAAGAAAATTTCTGCTCTGTCTCGAAGTCAGACGAGGTGGAGCACCACAGCTGCCCGTCAGCACGTCCATCGGAGGTACAAGAGTGGTAGGTCTTTCCCTTGTAAACAAAAGGGAACACACAGGGCAGACCACCGGAGTTGCCACCGTATACTGGAGCAGGTCCATCTGAAGGAGGACGGGAAAACAAACAGAGGCATAAACACCACTTGAAAGTCGTTTTTGTGTGTCTGACTGTGCCGTCAGCCTAATTATGCTTAACTCTGCAGGTGAACTTTGTAATTTGCAAATTTGTAAAGAAATAATTCATTACCCCATGGGTTGCAGCTGGACCCGGTGCCAAGGCAGGTACAGATCATCTGCGTAGTTCCCTGTTTCTTAATCCAGCGCTGGCCAACAGAATACATCAGCCCCGTCTCCGTCTGACAGGCTCCATTCTGGGCATGCTCGGGCACAGCGTCGGGCTGGTAGACCACGGGGTGGATGTTGGTGACAACACGGGAGCCAGTGCCTAAAACACAACACGTTACACCAGTCAGATATCAGAGCAACAGCTCAAGTTAGATTAAAAGCACGAATAAAGAACAAGTGAAATTATTAGTAGTTCTAAAGACTTCATGTGCATACATGAGTCAACTTAAGTATATGAGTAACGCCTACACTACAATAAAAAGACTGTCTTACTGTCTCTAAGTCACAATGAGCATGTTTCTGTCTCACACCCTGTCATCACTTTCCCCCTACATTTGCACATCTACTTTCCATTTCTGCCTCTGCTTCTCATGAGGTCACGATCACGAGTTCCAAGCTGCGTTTTTCTCACTTCATCACTTGGACACTTGGCACCTCTTATCTCTCTCGCCTCACAACATGTGTCTCTGGTACGCATTCCTCTCCTCGCACAGAGCCGGGGAGAATAGACACAGGGATATTGTCAGCTCTCACCCAGGCCCGTGGTGTGAAGTGAGGCATGTCGTTCGCACTTCCACTCTCCTCGGCCGTTCCCCGTGCACAGACACTTGAGCAGGTGACCCCGGGCGTCGGTCTTGGTCCAGGTATCTCCAATACGGTAGGAGGACAGAGTATCCTGGTCATTACAGCGATCTAGGAGAGAAGGAAATGAGAAGTAGAATATAAAATAAAAGGAAACTCTAAGCAGTCTGGTGACTTGGGGAAAACTCTCTGCAGCGATGGAGTGGGGCCTGAATCACTGGCTAGCAGCTGGTTGCATGTTTGTGCACACATGGGGAAATTTATTGATGAACTCTACGAAGTGTCCAAGGCCACCCTGAGCACTTGGATAAAACAACAAACTAATTGAGAAAAGCATTCATTATTACCTGATGCACCAGCCAACATAATAAAGGACTGGAGTGACGGTTTAAACTGTCGACACAGCTGGAAAACATTTCCTCCCCAGCCTCTTAAAATTCTCCAAGAAATAACAAGCTCACTTTACCATTAGTCCTTCTTAGAAGACTCCATGCTACGTGGATGGCATTCACTGAGGGTTTAAAGGATGTGCAGACATGTGTGATTCAAAACAGCAGCAATAAATTCAGATTTTCTGCTCGTGTGACTTTCTGAGGGTCGGCAGACAAGCTTACGTATCCATGGAGATCATGCAAAACAAGAAAAATCTCGAAAACAAATGAATAAAAGTAGGACGGCAGGAAATTAGATGGCTGCCCTTTCCTGAGGATGGTCCTTACAGAGGTTCTTCCTTTTGAAAGGGAGTTTTTCCTTCCCACTGTCTCCAACTGCTTGGTCACAGTGGCTTGTCTGATTGCTGGGTTTTCCCTGTATTACTGTGGGGTCCTTCACTTACAGTATAAAGCACCTAGAGGCGACTGTTGCTGTAATTTGGTGCTGCATAAATAAAACTGAATTTCATTTTTCTTAGCTAAAGCTGAAAGCAAAGCAGAAGTGTAGATGGGGCAGACAAAGCAAAGCAAATAAGTTGTCTCACTCCTGGAGGTGCATGTGATGCGTCCATTTCCCTCCCCGACGCAGGTGCAGTCCATGACCATCCATCCCTGATACGGCTTCTCCCACGTCTCCCCAACAACATACGATGTTCCCGCCGAATTGTCGTAACAGCGCTCAGCTGCAGGGTACAAACTCATTAATTACTTGTTCAGCACTGTCTATGAAACACACATATGGCTGATGCAGAAGAATGCATCTGTTAGTCACTGCCTGTCTGAATGACTCACCAACAGGTTTGCAGGCCCACTCTCCTTTGCCGTTACCCAGACAGACACACTCCAGCATGTAGCCTCCTGTTTCGTGGGGTCTCCTCCAGGTGTCACCGATCTTATATGAAGCCCCGCCCTCATGACAGCGATCTAGGTGCAGAGAAGGAGAAGACATGATTTTAGAGATGATTTCAGGCTCATCAGCATGAGCAAACAAAGGGAACTGAAAAAATGTGATGCTTCATTATTTAACCACTAACTGCAAATAGCTGCATGGCACCAGGTTCTAATCAACTGTGGAGAGCGTGGGGGGTTAACCAGTTTACTGTTTGGCAGTCCTAGACGTGTGGTCTGAGGTTAGAGCAGTTAAAACAGGCACACAGTATCACACACTTACTGGCAATGGTGCAGCTGATTTTGCCCCTCCCAGATCCAATACAGGTACAGTCCCAGATCATGCCGTCCTTGGGTCTCTCATAAGTTTCTCCCACAGAGTAGTACCGCTCGTTGACTTTATCGTAGCACCTTTCCTCTTTAAGAGCAACAGCAGAAAAGATGTTTTTGGTACATGTTTTGTTCTTTTCTCAGACAGAAGTGAAGAATAGATGTGATTTTTGTGGACGCAGCTAACAGCCCACAAACTAACCTTGGGGTTTGCTTTTACACTTGATTCCTGCAACTCCGTGGCAGGTACAGACCAGAGTGCTGTCCAAAAACTGCCGCTCCCACTGTTCATTGATTCCATAGAACTGACCATTCTCCATACAACCCTCTGACACGTGAAAATGGAAACAAGACAGAGAGAAAAAACAATTGAGTGATACAGATCAAAGCTGCTTGGTAAAGATTAAAGCAAGAGATCTTTTTAAAATTTGAAAGACAAATGCAGCCACTGGAAACTTGTCCAGCCCCAACCACAGCTAAAAACAGACACGGGACTTCTCTCCCACACAACGATAAGCAAACCCTAAATTGGAATCACCACTCTGCTGGAGGACAAGGCTTCTCCCCTGCCTGTGAAAGTGCCTGGATGTGTTAACTTGACTTCAAAGGAGCCTAATGCCGAGTGATAAATCACTTGCACAGAGCAGGGAATAATAACATTCCACTTTTACTCTCTATCTCCATCTTCTTTGTTCACATCTGATTCCCTTTCGACTTTTCCCAGCTTTTAAACAGATGGCGTGCTTTGTATTTTCATTCCCTTCTCATTCTTAGACCCAGTCTGGGGAGGACAGGAGGTTTTCTGGTGACTGAGGTTAATCCAGAGTTTTATGACTGCACAATCCAGCAAGGACCACCAAGGACCCCCCCAAAAAAAGTGCGCAAACTTTGCAGTTTAATTAAAATGTCCTCACCCCCACCCCCCACTCCGGCCTCAGATTGGAAGCTCACAGGCTGCTACACTCACTCACTCACAAACGGCTTACCTTGAGAGACTGAGGGGACGTGATGCTGATGCGCCTGACGCCGATCCCTGTGCGTCCCTCTGGGCATACAGTTCACTGCGCTCCCGATACACAGGGCAACCAGCACCCTGGCGATGGTGCTGCCAGTCATACTGTCGAAGAGTGACTCAATGAAAGCAGAATGAAGCTGCAGGTGTCCCGCTGTTATTATATGCGTATATGAAAGTGTTATTTCAAATACACCCAGAGAACTCGGCTCCAATCAGACTGTGCGCTTTCTGCCGCGTCCCAGCCTGCTCCCTCTGTCCTCCTCTGCAGTCTGCGGCCCCAGTGTGCAGGTTACCACTCTGTGCTGGGAGTGATTTATCTGGGCATGGCTTACTTTCAGGCGGAGGAGGGAGGTGCAACAATGAGAGGGACTACCCACGCAGACGTGGGGCAGGCAGGCTTTTGCGAAACAAAGATCATTCATATGTAATGTTGCTTTGTCTTGCTTTTGCTTCGTTTATTTGTTTGTTTGCTTGTTTGTTTTTATGTTTGACGAAGAATTGCTCTAAAATAACCTTTCATCACGCAGATTACCAAACTTAACAAACTGTGTGTGGGGGTGGGAGTGGGAGAGGTGGGGACTGGTGGTTACAGGGGAGCAGCACTGCCTCTAGGTTCAAGACCAAACTTCGCCTCTTTTCTCCAGAGATAAAAAGCATCTCATGTGAAGCTTCTTCCTCTGCTTCTTTTGCACCAACCAGACTTCGCTTTCCTGCAGGGCACTGATGCAATGCAGTGTTTTGGCATATAGGTTTTATACAGTCTGAGCAGCGATCTGCAGGAATTAGGTCACATGGCGTCAGTGTCTGGAAAGTCTCCAGTAGCCTACAGTTTCAGTGTCTGGAAAGTGTTTATGTCCAGGTGTTTTACTGAAACGAGTCCACTGTGATACAGGCTAACTCCTGTAATGTGCAAATCCAGAGGTTTGCCATTCTGTCTCACCCACCGTCCATCCTCTTGATTCGTAGCTTCCACATTTCATTGGTTTTTGATTGGATTTGATTTCGGTCGAACTCATAAAAAGCATGAGTAGTGGATTACATCTGACCAGGAGTTTCTTTTGGGGATTGCTAACGGGGAGCGGCGGCACTGCAAACGGATACCTATCTTTAGAAGAGAAAAACTCCAAGTGAATCAGACTTTTGTGTTTTTTACAGTGAAATTAGAATCTGGAAACTTATTCAACGTCAAAACTTAACGGTTTAATAAAAGGAAAGCCCTCATAGTTAACTGCACCCAAGTCTCCAGCTTAGGATATTAACCGCATTAACAGCTTTGATTCAACAGCAGTTCTGCTGCGCACTTAGCTTTTATGTGGACATGTCCTGAAATGTAAATGCAGACACCTTTATGGTACAAAGACTGGAGTTACATGGGTTACCGCTTGATGTGTACTTCACGCTCCAGGCCCTGCTAGAAATGAAAAACAGCTCACAGGGTGTCATTATTTCCTCTGCGATGTCATGAGCTCAACAGTTACAGCAGTAAAGCAGATTAATCGGCAGCCAGCTGGTAATTTAAGCCAATCAAGCCACGGTGAAATGTGAGCGAAGGCGCTCTGACTGCGATGTTATGTGCGTCAGGAAATCTGGGCACATTTTTGAGGCGTTAGAGAGATTTTATGTTGGCATCATTTGGCTCTGTGACATCTGTCGCAACACTTCATTTTATTGAGCATTTGCTTCACACCGGGAGACAGTGATTAGTTACAGGGGAACTGATTATGATGCACCACAGTGTGCCCGTTACGTTTTGGCTCATGCATGGGAAGTTTGTCGGCGTGTGCTGCATGACCGAAAACATATTTTCTTTTCAAAAATTTAGAAATATGAAACAGATTCAACAGCTGTCAGCATAAAAGTCTGAGTCACTGTATGTCGACATACACGGACTCGGCTGCTGATCAACAGACACACAGGTCATCCTATCCCATGAGCTGAATCCAGTGTTTCGTGTTTCCGAAGAACTGAGGAAAGATCGCTCCTGAGCGCAGAAAACCTCACATGTGTTTTTGGTTACGGACCGACAACATGATGCGCTGTGCTTCTTCGTCTCTCCGTATGGCTTTGGGACAGCGAGCTGTTCCTTCTTTCTTCTTTAACGTACAACTCGTGACAACAGAAAACCATAAAAATGTTTAAAGCAGAGGAACAAACAACTTCAGGCGTGTAGCAAAGGACAGGAAAACAACATGCGTCATCTAATCATGCCAGCGTCATGAGCTAATCATTTTTAAACCAACCTTATGCAGTGAGATAATTATGTGACATTAAAATGCTGTTACACACAAACTGAGGCTAACCATAGGAAACTGCCAACAATAAATGGAATGCTTCCGCTCCGTGGTTACTTTTCCCCTCACTGATGCTTTCATCTCAAACAAAACTTTTAACTTTAATAATCCACTTTTGTTTTTTGGTTTTCATAAAACTCCCCCCCCACCAAAAAAAATCAACTTGTGTACTGCAGTAATTCAACCTGTGGGCCCCCCCCATCTCTGGTTAACTTAATCTCTTCCTGCTACTGCTCTGCTGTGATGAGTGACAATGATGAAGCTGGAAATCCAACCTAACATCATTATCTTGTTATTGTGCAAACCAAATGCCCGATGTGGCTTTGCATTTCAATGCAAGAACATCATTACGGTTAACGTGACTGGTTTCAAAGGGTAATTTGCTATTAAGCAAATTAAGCAGGATGACCAGAATTTCAGGAAATGTTTCCATTATGTGACCTGTGGAATAAAGGAAAGCATGGATACAGACACCACACCTCCTTTTATTTGTAAAAGTATACAATTTGTATTATAAAACATATGAAACACTGTGTGCTGTTTAATCTTTTCATCCCGGATTTAGCTGAAAGGTTGAAGAAACCAGAGCAGACTACACGAGATCTTGATGTTGGCAAACATCCGGCACTGAAGAAGGAAAGTGGAAGGTCTGTGAGAGCGCATAAAAAGTCAAGAAAAAGGTGAACGAAAGTTGGAAAGTGTAAAAGCGAAAGAAGGAAGGTTGGAAATTTTTTCCAGAAGATTTCAGTCTTCTGCAGACGATATGAGTAAGCTCTAGGCAGAGGGGGCGTCGTGAGAGCTGATAATAAAAGTGAATATAGAGTTGAGAAATTTGGGATGTGCAAATACAGGGTTAATGCTGAGGTGTGGAAAGCATACTGTAACTCTATGAATGTATTACACAACACATGCACAATGATCATTTTGAGAAGGAGGACAAGTGTGAGGAAAGAGGTCACAGCTGCAAAGTCTCTGCAAAGCAACTGCACATTCCCATCCAGCTTTTCCTGTTTCCTTCTCCTTCGTCCTCTCGGCACGCTCGTCCGAAAGCCTTTTGGTGCCGTCTGCTTGTGCAGGCAATCGTTCATTCTTCTCTGCCTCCTTCTTTCTTATAATCATTAAGTGTGTTAGTGTGTCTTGAGCAACGGTCATTCCTTGCATACTACTGTAATGTCTCAGAGAAGTCTCCTTTGGCTCTTAACAACGATTCTTGAGAGTTCGGAGCTCCTTTCTGTCCTCTTGCCTGGAGTTTTGTGTGTGTGATTAATTATAAATGATTTGATTTTGTCCAGACATTTGGGAGATCACCTTTCACAATAAAATGAACTCAAGCAAGGAAGTATGAATGTCTGTAACAATTTTTGTGCTCATCCATCAACAAACTTGGCAATGACGCATCAGAAAAGAACGTGGCACGATGGCACGATGGGACAGAAACCTGTAATTGTCTACATGCATTCACCTTTTTCTCTCAGTAGGTCTTAAAGCGTTGTGTGCACTAAATGTACAATACTGTATGATTTTATGTAATTCATAAATAACCTTGGACCTCGACGACATGCTTTATTGAATATAGGCTTTGTGAATTGTTGCTGCTGCTCCCTGCCACACATTGTGTAATATTGTACATGTATTAAGATCAGTTATTATATTTTACTACTTGGTTTTCATATTTAATTTACTCGTTCTAGTTTTTAGTGCCATTTTACATATTGTTTAGTAGCATGCTGTATGTACACAGACCCAAATACCTGCGTTTCATATTAAAAATGTGAATTATACCAAAAAAAAATCACTTAAAGTCTCTCTTAACATTTTTTCTTTGTTTCCAGCTTCTTGCCTTCATCTTTCTCCTCCGGGGAGATGATTTCACAGTCTAAAGAAAGACGGAGTGATTAGACGCTCAGGCCCAACACGATTCTCACTTCTGTTAGTTTTGGATATCTTCAGATCTCACAGTTTGTACCTGTTCAGATCTGGGTTGAAATGTACCATGAATATCTGCAGCTGAGTTGTTATTGTACCGGGATCCTTCACAGCCATCAGCAAAGGTTTTACATTTGGATCTTACTTTCACAATCTCAGTATTTTAGTAGTAAACTGTCACAAATGTAAATCAAACAACATTTTTTATTTTTCCCACAGTGTGTTTGCTCATTTATTTGACTGTTCTTGAGTTTTAGAAACATATAAGATGCTTGGTTCAAAAAAGCAAATGAAAATGGTTGTAAAAATGTGGATTATATGCGGGTGGCACCCCCCCAGGAGAGGCTGATATCTACCCTTTCTGTGTAAACCCAACCGCAGCCATTTGCTGTGGAGACGTGCAGGAAAACTGCATGACAACCCGAGAGAGCGTGAGAGCAGAATGGCCTCTACCATCTCCACCACCACGAGCTTCAGCGCACCGTAGATATGAATGATTCAGATCCACAACCACCGGATTAGAACAAGCGGCAGGAAACATGCTAATGTGTCATATACACCTCACGGACCACATCCACTGTTACAGTCATGGGGATACATGTGTTTTTGTCGTCCTACCCACTTGGAAAGTGTGACACACAGGGTCTGGTGAAAGTAGCAGACACAGATGGTCAAACATGAACAAAAACAAACATATTTATTTGAACTGATGCTCCTCATATAGGAGGACTACGAGGTGTAGTCCATGGTGATCACTAAGGAGAAGCTAACAGGGCTCATCTATGGCAGCTTAAAGTATAGAAGCTTCAACACTTCATCACAAAGACTGAAGTGATTCTCAGTGTATATGTGAGACTGTATGTGCTTTTGAAATACTGTTTAAAGTACATACATGCAGATTTTCTCTGATTCTGTCTGAATGACATAAATTCTAAATAAATTCAAACGTGCATCCATTTCTTGGTTTTTAAAGTCATTAATGATGTGTGCTGTACAATCATAGTTCAGTTGGTTAAACAGAATGAAAAAGTCAAAATGAAACTAAGTGCTGAACGAAAAACAGATGTTACTGTGCATGATGTAGCTAAAGATCATTTTAAATGTTTCAAGGTAAATACGTTAGACAGGAAACCATGTAGCCACGTTGTTTTAGTGCTTAGGGCAGTTTGTCCTCGACCTGTAACACGCTGAGAAGGGATTAAAGGGAAATCTCAGAAGTGCCATCATATGAAAAACCTGGAACACTTTCGAAGTGTAAAAGTAAAAGGGCACTAGCAGGTGAGCATAACCACCAGATGTTTTTGGACTTTCCAGATGAGGTGGCTTTCCGCACATGATACGTGATATTTCCTAGATTTTCTTTCCTTTCCTCTTCCATGTGTTGGGCATCTTTCTTCATATGTTTTTAGGGTAATTCCATGAAAAATCATTCACTGCTTCCCATCTCACCTCCCAGAAAAGACTGTTTGATTTGTTTTTGTGTATTTTTGTGCAATAACTTAGTAAATAAAGTTTTATTACATACTAAGAAACATGTAGTTCAAGTACATAAGGAGATTTTATGCCTTTGGATTTATTTTTCCAGCATATTCGACCCCTCGTGACTGACGATACTCTAAAGCCAAAATCTTGTTTTTATTCAGCGTGATTTTCTATAACCAACATTGAGCATTGATATCATGGGCTGTATGAACAATGTTTCCCAGTTTAATTCATAATCTGTAGTTCTGTATGTTTACAAATATAAATGATGGCTTTAGTGAAAACAGTGTTAAAACTCTGGTTGGTTAATTGCAAACAGAATGACCTCCTGTTACCTTTAAAGCTGACAGATAACACAGTAATGTGATGCTTTCAAGTTCTCACTTTGATGTTTTGTTTCAGTGAAATCTCTGCGTTATTTACTGTTTCTGAAGTTAAGTTATGCATTAACTATAACATGACAGGTAATAATATTTATCTGATTACCTGATTAGAAATACTTTTTTCTGTACATCTGATTTTTCTTTTTCTTTTCTTTGGATAAAACCACAAAAGTTTAGAGGATGCATTTGGATACATTTTTACTTTGTGAAATCCTGAGCACAGCAGCTTTCAGAGGTTTAAGAGTCCAAATAATCCTGCTGGTAAGGACGTTACTGTTAACTTCTAAGAATAATACACAGATGAGCTGCAGTTAATTGAAAAGTCCGTCCAGACTAAGCAGCTGTCCTCTGAAAGCAAACGACGTGGAAGTGCAAACTGCGAGTGTTTGATTATTCAGCGCACTTACTGAGGGCTGAACAAACTCAGAAGACAACGTAGGTTAAAGCTGCTTATTCTGGAATTTTTTAATGTCTGCTGTTTTATTAAACTTCCTCTTTCTCCATGTTTCTCCTTCTTTTTCCAAAACTCCACTTTTCTCTTTGGCTTCCAATCCCTCCTCCTTCCTTTATCCCATCTCTTCAATTCCCCAGTGACAACCCAACAAACAAACAGACAGATGATGTCACCACTGCAGCATTCAGTTTATCTCTTGGTGACAGCCCATAATCCAGTGGGCCGTGGACCCCCACAGGGAACTGATGCTGGATGGGAGGAAGTTACAAGAGTCACAAGGGGGTCTGGTGTGTGTGTGTGTGTGTGTGTGTGTGTGTGTGTGTGTGTGTGTGTGTTGCAGCTGGAAGACCTCACAGACAGATGTGATTTGTGTCCTAACACCACCATAAAAGCTTGTTCTTTACAGCGACGTTTTCCAAACTTAATCTCAAGATTGAAATATTTTTGCAGATCTTTCTCAGTGAGGAGGGAATTATGCTGTTTTCCAGTATCTCTTTATATTTAGCCACTATAAATATTCATGAATAATGTGTTATTGACCTCAGCAGTCATAAATGTGCATTAAGTAGGTACACTGACTAACCATAAAAAGCTACCTGTACAAAGCTAACCATGTAGTTTTGGTGTTTTTGGTCACCCCTGCAAAATATCAGCTTTATCCTACAGCTGAGAAGGACTTAAAGGGATTTCTCAGAAGGACTGTTTCCCTGTAAAAAGGAACATTTATTTTCAGGAGCCTGAAAGTTGGACAGCAGCCAGTGAACGTAAAAATAAAACCTTTCTGGACTTTACGGATCAAGTTTTCCACATAACGCATGATATTTCCTAGATGACGGTTCTTTTCTTTCTACTCTCCTTGTGGTCACTGGGGTGGAAAGGGAAAGTTTAATCTGAGTTGTTAACTTCTTGGTAACTTGATAAATATTAGCATGTATCAGAGGCTGAATGGACAATGTGCTCTTTGGATAACTTAACCGAGATGTGTTACCCCACAGAGTGACCCGTCTCACCCTGCTGTCCCCTCTCCGACCTGCTCCTATTTAATCTGCACATTTACATGTGTATGTACGAGTTTCTGAACAATGCTTTAATGACCTTTCCCTCACATAAAAATGTATTTCTTTTTTTAGTTTCTTTTCTAAACTAAAACCAGAAAAAAAAAACGAACAGATCACGGGAGGCTGTTTCCCAAATTTAACGTTTAAAGGGAACAAAAATAACTAATATTGTGAGACTTATATGAAGCATCAGTCTAGTTACCATGGGATATTCAGACTGGGGTTGCCATGGTTACACCATAACACTGGTGAGGAATTCCTAAGTCATAACTCGAATGCAGAACAGGGCACCCGAAAGAGGAACCAGAGAAATGAAGAAACGAGGGACAAGAAAAAGTAAAAAAACAAAAAAACAAGACAAAGCAATGAAATTAAAGAAGGCAAAGTCTCCAACAGCCTCGCTTCCAGATATGTTTTGTTGAGTCACTGCAATGCTGTAGAGAAACAGTTACTAAGCACAGAGGGGCATGGAAACAGGAGAGCTGGGAAATGATGACTTCTCTCTGATGTGAGTCACACACAGTCATGTTCTAATTAGAGGCACATAACTACAGATGGAGATGTTTTTGGAAGGTCTGTACGTGTGTGTGTGTGTGTGTGTGTGTGTGTGTGTGTGTGTGTGTGTGTGTGTGTGTGTGTGCAAAGTATCACGACAACAATGTAGTCTACAAAGGACCCTCAAGGTTTGGGCCAGAGGCTAAAGACGTCTCATCATTTTTCCATCTGTCATCCACAGCTGAGCAGAAACATTCACTGCAACTTGTTGCATTACAAATTGCTGCTGGAAAGGCAGCAACTACGCAGGGATTACCCCATGCAGTCACTTTGCTTTGTACTTGAGATTAACATTAGTATGGATTACTGCAGACATGCTTGTCTCACAGGTGTGTGTGATCCTTCCATTCATGCTGAATTTCTATCAAATGTCCTCTTTCAGAGCTGTCAATGGCACAATTTAAAAAGTTCATTCGCTCTGTTTCACTCACATCAAACAGAAATCTCACAGACTGATGGATTTCACTGGAAGCAGGAAGTGTTTTTAATGACTGGGTGCCAGTTTACAGACCCAGCACACACATCAAACTCTGCTTCTTCATCTTTGTAGTATGTCTGTTCAGAGGATGGTGGGCTTTCCTCATTTCATTCATTCTTTTTCCTAGTTTATAGCCGCTCGGCTTCATTTAGCATTTAGTGATGTGGCTGTTAGATTAGTTTCGGTCCAGTGTTAGTGCTGCATGTTTGAGACACAGTGGCAGCTACCTGTAATAGTTAAAGTTAAAGGGTTAATAAAAAAGGAAAGGAAACACCCGACACCAGCTCTTGATCCCACACCCATGAGTTCCACTAGCTTCTCAGTAAGCTGCTTAAAAACATTAAGCGTGCTCTGGAGGTTTGCTGCCCACACTGAGGAAAAGTGTAGTGGATTATGAGGGACTGGACTCGTACTCAGAGCTCTTTCTACTACAAGCTTCATTCGCTTTGAATGGAAGAGAGGCTCTGTAAGATGTTATCAAGGCTTGCCACAGTCTGAGAACCCTGGATTTAAAGCATCTGTGTGGAAAACCCCTCTAGAAGCGAGTATCACAGGGTATGTCATGTAATATGAGTGAGCTGGTCTTTTAATGATCTTAGAGTTGAGTTTTGGTCCTGCAGTCAGGCATTGTGGCGCTGTTTCAGTACTCTCTGTCATACGTTTGGTTTTTGAGAGAAAGAAGTATAAAACGATACTGCAGCTCTGTTTCCTTTCCTCCTCTCTCCGAGTTGGCGTGTTATGTCATAACCTGCATGAGTCAGTTTGGCCTGACTAGAAACCAGTGAATGGAAACACACTGGGAGATGCATATTCTCTATGCAACTTCTCCAGTAGTATTGGAAAGACATCAGTTGTTTTGGGTGGAGCGAGCGAGGGATGGGATGCAAAGAGAGATAGGTAGTGTGTGTTTCTGCTGACATCAGATCGGTGTGTTTGTTCTCATTTTACTTCTTAAGGAAACATCTGGAGACATCTGGATATGCCATAAACAGAACATAAAATCCTTGTTTGGTGAGAAAAAAGGAACGAATGACAACACATCATGAAAATAAGAGAGCTGATTCATGAACGGATGAATTATGTAATAACTTGGCAAACATTTGTGCAAATAAATATGAAAGTCTCCTTCTGAATTGTGTTCGGACTCCAGATGATCATGTCTTACCCCAGGAGGGGGATTTAAATCTACTGCTCCATGACAACAGAGAGCGATATGTGTGTGTGCAGGAGGTAGACGAGCCTGAGAGGAAGACTACGTTCCTTTTATGTCTCTAGACGGGCGGCGTTATTGGGACAGACTATCTGTCCACTGAACCGGGGCAGATATACCAGGTCAGGTCTTTGATGTTGTGCAGTGACCTGCCCCAAATATCTAATCTCATATCAGAACAGAAGAGTGACTGTTAGCCTATGCAGCCCACTCTCCTTTGGGTCTTTATTAATCTGCCTAATAATGTGGCGTGTAGAGAGACGTGGAAATTAGAAGGGAAAAATACCACATGACAGAAAACTCAGCTGAGAGGTATTACAGCTCGCTAAGGTGCAGCTGCAGTACTGTTTGAGCTAGAAGTTAAAAGGAAAAAACAAAGAACGCCTTTTCTCACCAGGCACCAGCTCCTGGTCCAGCTGGCATCCATCCATCCATTTTCCAAACTGCTTACCCATCTCAGGGTTGTCAAGTGGGCGGCTGTGGACAGGTCGCTAGTCACAGACGTTGGTTTTACACTGTATATACGACTCCTTTCCTTTTGTGATCGTAGCATTATAGAGTTTTTTTCAACTCCCTCATAGAAGGATTAGCCATTCTGCTTTTATATTTCCGCTCACTGCTAACTCTGTTTGCCTGTGACAGTAAACCTTTGTGTACTTTAATCCAGGTACTTCTTCCTTTGATTTATTGTGGGGTCTTTACCTTGCAATCCGGTCGTAAAGTCTGACGTCACTAGCCGTGTCTGGGCCTAAACTGCAGGTCCATATATCAAACGATCACTATGGCATTACTGAGAGTTGAAAAACTGTCTAAAGTCTTTCATCTTTAATAAAATGATCAGCGTTCTGCTCTACCAGGTGTAACAACTGAGTTTAACATCCAGGCATCCATGAAAATGGAATTTAGAAGTTAGCAGGAAGTTAGCTCGCTAGCTTCTATCTAAATACAATATAGCATGTCCTGACTGCGGGGTTTTGGAAACAAATTCAAACGTACAGCTCTGCTATCACTTCCAGCATAAATGAAGACAGAAAACTAAACAGCAGTGACGTTTGTAGGGTTACTGAAGTTGGGCTAGCTGGTATATAATGATGTGCTACGTGACCGCTAGCGACACAGCTATGTTAGCATAACATAAACAAGCTAACTTTTTTTTCCACTCGATAAAAGTTAACGTGAGTGTTCTCGGTGGTCAGGAACAAATGTAATCGCATGGCAGGATGCTGTAAAAGGACCAAACTTCAGCCAGGAGAACAACTGAGATAATCCATCCACAATACCAGGTTAGTCATTCATATACTGCTGCATGGGCTGGGCTGTAGTTACATCCTAAGGTTTTAAAAACTGAGCTTAAATAAATGATTAGCGGTAATAAAAGCCGAGGGAGGTCAACAGTGATCACTGACTGTTTTAGGAGCTTTTTGAGATTAAATAGAAGAAAATACAAAACATGTTAACAACACAAAAGCCATATTAAACACAGACTACTTTAGGCCCGGAAGTAGGATTCATCCCGTCATCACTTAACGACCGGATATCAAGAACCTTGAGGTGACTGTTGTTGCGATTTGGTACTGTGGCGGGGCGTGGTCTGTGGCGCCGCTGCGTGGAGCTGACACACCGGAGCTCATCACGCCTCCCCTGCATTAAAGTCTGCGCTGGATCCTGACTGTCTGTTGTTGTTGATGTGCGCGGCTGGCGGCTGAAAAGCTGCAGCCGAAAGTGTAAAAGTACGACAACTGGACATAAAAGTGTGCGCTGAAAGCGTTGGAATGTGGTCGGGTCCGCCGTTCGTCTTTTACAGGTACTACTTAATAAAGTTGAATTAAACTGAAGTGCGTTTTCTGCAGTCTTCAACTTTCTGCAGCATTTGAAACTCATTACAGACAAGTGAGTTTCAAGCCCCTCATTTAATTGTCATATTCGTCTAGACACACAAAGGAAACCGCAAAGCAAGAATGATGAGCCCAGAAGTCGTTCTTTCACTCTGACTTTCAATAGCTGTTTAAAATTCAATTTACTTTGTGCCCCATTTGACATTTGGCTCTAAGATCTGGTCATATTTCATTGAACAGAGTTTTTAAAGTGGGGAAAAGGCTCCAAGTTGTACAGTCTACAAACTCAGAACCAGTCTTGTTTAGTCAGGGACTTTTAATTTGGATAAATGAGGTTTAAAGTAGGGTACAACAGCACTAATTAACTACTTCCCCCATTCTAGACTCTGGCTCTTTTAAAATGTTTACAGAATTAACCAGAAAAGCAACAGCGCGGTTTTTTATAATGTTTACAGCTGTGTGAATAAGTTCATGCAGCATCTCTGAGCTTTTCAAAAAGAGGTTGATCTTTTCCCGGTGAGGAGACTCGTACCTGTGAACACCAGGAAAATAAAGGAAGAACTGCACCCTTTAGTTACACTGTAATGGGTGTAGGCAGGGTGTTTCTTCTTCACCCACTATGTGTTTATACACCTCTCTGCATTTAATCATTAGTTATTATTAATTCCTGTCTTCTTCATCCAACCTCAGCTCAATGAGAGAAAGAGCAGACGCACCAGAACACCTTACATGTTGTTTTGGGTCTTACTGCACATGCACATATGCTGTGTGCACTGTATAAGTGCATACAAGTTCTAAATGTATTAATGAAAATACAGATAAAACCATCTAATGTTTCAAATTGTTTGCAGGGTCTTTAAATCACAGCTTTCAAACTTTGATGCTGTCATGAATATTTTGCACTTTCCAAAAGTCCCGTCTTGAGAAACAAGAACTGATTCATTCAAACTGTCGCACCACCTTTCCTGAATTTTGATGATTTCACTGGGTTTTAGTTTAGGTTAGCATTTTGAAATCCATATGTGACGCAGATCTGCAACGTGTATGTGGCCCGAGTGCTAACAAACAGAGGAAACAACAAAACTGATGACTTGGGTTTGATTGTCTGGCTCGGCTAAAGGGAAAATCACAGAGGAAAGAATTCAAAGGAGAGTCTTTGCACTGATTTCAGTTCACTTCTTTGTAACTGTGTGTACTGTTGTCATCAGCTGAGCAGTTTGACAACCAACACAAGACAGGATACAACAAAAAGAAGAAAAAAGAACTTGCTGCTTGTATGTCTGTGGAAAAAAACAATGATTCACCACTTCATGTTCTCAAGACTCTGAGACCCTTTCACCACCATAGAAGGACATGGTCTGGTGTGTGTGTGTGTGTGTGTGTGTGTGTGTGTGTGTGTGTGTGTGCATGCCTCAGACGTTGCAACATTAACGTTCTGTTGTTTGAAACAACATATGTCCACCGTAAAATGACACCCATTGAAAACAAACCCTTTGCTTTGCCCACCAACTCGTGTTTATCCAAATGATCCCACCAATGAAAAAGAAAGCCACAAACACCAGACATCGGTGTACTCACAAAGTCTTAAATAATATGGGATTAGCAAAGCATTGTGTCCCTTAATATGTAATTGTACAGACTTGAAATAGAGTGCAGAAACACAACAGTGGCTGTGTAAACACTTCCAGAGATCCCTTCCATAGTTTCCTTTAGAGACATATTTCCATAATGGTGCATGAAGGAAAACACTGAAGGCAATAAAAAGCAACTATTAGAAATTCAAGCTACTGACTTACTGCTCAGATTTACTACAAATGACTCTAAAATCACTGTTTTAGCATATCTTATATCACAGGCTAAGGTTATACTGTGTGCAAACAAACAAAGAGCAGGCGCAGACACATGTAAAAGCTATTCATTATATAAGACTGGCTGGTATTTTCACACATGCCCTCTTCTGTCTTTTCCAGGCCAGGTTCCCACTCTGGCTCACTTGGTTTCTCACATCCATTTTCTCACACTAAACTCTTTCCTCGTTCTTCAGTATAATGTTTTTTTTAACCAACAACCTCGTCTGTTTGAGTCAACCCTAATTTCTTCTTGATTTCTGCTGATCAGATTTGATAGCGACCACCACATCTGCCAAACACATTTATCCAAACAGCCACGGGGGGGATTACAGGGACTTTTGGGAGTTGCAGAGGAGGGAGTTGGTCTCACACAAAACTCGACCCACTCTTCTTTTCAGTTTTTCCCTCTTTGCTTTTTGCTCCTTATGGTCTCTCTTATATTTTCTACAACTGCTGTCCCTTTCTTTTCCTGCCCATTGTCTCTTCTTCTTCTCCTCTGTAATCATTCTCATACTCCTCCCAGTCTGGATGACCCGAGTTGATCTGAGAGCTTTTATGTTTTTATTCATCCTTCAGCTAAAACCTTTAATCAGTCAATCTGCCTCGCAGTAACTATAAAAAGAAATGATTTGTGTAAATGTGTGCGCATTGATCTTTGTGAATCAGTGCGTGTTTTTGTGTGCGTCTACCATATTTCCATCGCCCTGTAAGTCACTACAATTAGTACAGCATGATAACATAACAGCAGGATGGGCTCTGGCCTTGGAGTTAAAGGAAGTCTGTGTGCGTGCGTGCGTGTGTGTGTGCGCACGTACATACACACACATTTCAGCCAGTAAAACCATCTCTTCTCAAGCTAGCCATTACCAGTCGAGATAAACTCTTAATTAGCCTTCTTCTGGGGTTGCTAGGCAGAAAACAAATTTCTCCTTTGAGAATTTTTGAAGATCAAAGACAAACAGATGAGGCCCTAATTTGTCATGTTTTATCTTCTGTCCCTTTTAATCTTTTTGTATCCTCCCCTCAGCTTTCTCTCTCCTTCTCTCTGTCCCCCCTTTCTCCGGTTTCAATCAGTGGCTTCATCCTCTCCTTTATAAACAAACAAAGAGAAGCTGTTTCCGCACCCCGGACTTTATGCTATTTGGAACTGAATCTGTAAATCATATCCACTGTAATCCGTTCTGCAAATACGCCAGAGTAACTGCAATAACTTCAAGGATTTGCTTAACATTTGACAGAGTGACACAGTGACATCTCCTCAGGGCTCCAACTGAACTGAAAATGTTACCTCTTAGCAGAAAAGAGTCGTCTGAAAACGTTCTTCTTTACATGACTGTATATAGATTTATTATATTTTCCAATGGCCATATATGGCTGGATTTATGTATCCTCACAGTCCCAGGGGGCCTGTGACCATGTTTTGTTTTTGGGAGCCAGAAGTTACCTTATTTGGACAAAAGGCTGGAGCACCAAATTATCAGCTAGCTACCGAGCTTACTTAGCAAAGTGTACCCTGGGCACTACTCCAGCACAGTTTCCTGAAAATGAGTGAAAATTGACATAAATCATCAGTTTTTCATCACAAACCTGAAGTGAAAACTTCTGGACAATCTCTAAAATAAACTGCAGAGCAAGCCTTATAATTTCCCGTATAACATCATCAAAAGATATAAATTACTAAACAATGAAAGCACGGATAAGAGGTCGAGTGAGGTTTCTCAGTTAGCTGGAGAAACAGGTAGAAGCATAATAACTGCAACAGTTGCCACCAACAACACTATTAAGAACAGCAATCATTTTTTGTCCCGTGCTATAAACACGTTTCTTTCTTCGGGAACAGTTGAACCTTTTGCCATGGGAGCCAACAAGAGCTGACTCACTTCTGAATCCGGCCTCGGCCATTTAAGGAACTGTTGTCTTTGGCACAATCTTTGCTGTTTGGGTGCAATTTAAGAATCAACAACATAAATTACTGAACTCTCGCTAAGGCAGTTTGATTTTACTTACTGATACAGAAGTATTAAAGCTACTTTCAGCTTATTCGCCAGGGGCTGCTCCACATGTTTGATTTGGCACATTTTTAATGCCAGATGCTTTTCCTGAGAGAGCCCAAAGGGATTTGTGCTTCACCCTGGGATCAAACCAGGGCTCTTTCACATGTTATGTACATGAGAGAGCGTAATCCACAACACTTTGTGTAAGAATACAGACCTTTCACATTTCCAAAAAGGATGCATGAAATACATTTTGATTTTCAGATTTTACGGCACAGAAATCCACAAAAACCTCCCGAAAGCATTTTTTTTTCTCATTTTCTGTAATTCCAGAACTACTGAACCACATTGTAAAGAAAGACTGAACTAGACTTTTACCCAGGAGCATACATATGTACGCCCATGCACAAAGGGGTGTGCAAAATGAGCATGTTAATTGCACTGACCTAAAAACATCACGAAGCCCCCCTCCCCACAGGACTTGTTTTCTGATGATGCCTGTACCAAAGATAATAAGGAGGCCCAGTTTGAGAAAGTAAAGATTCAGAGGTGTAGCACGGCTCAGCTTGGCAGCTTCTCTGAGCAAACAGAGGCTTTACCAAAAGAGAAGAGAATGACCCCAAGCCTGGTTTTCCCCCTTTGTCACAGGGTTGGAAGTTTTCCAGACTAAACTTGAGTCCACAATCAGTATATCAGACTCCCTCCTCCTCCTCCTCCACTCTGTTTCTCTTTTTCAGACATCTCTCTTATCCACGCTCACTTCCTCTACTCTCACCTCCTCCCCCTCCTCCAGCCCTTCTCTAATCTCTATCTTTTGCCTGCCCCCATCTCACCGTGCTTCTCCTTCGCATCAGCGATTTAGACAAAGATGAGTCAGTTAAGTTTGGCCTGTAAGCGTTCCTTAAATCCAGGAATATTCCATTTCACATTCAAGGCTGTGTGTACAAAGGCTAACACCGACATCACCCATGAGCACTATTATGTTCTTAAGAGATACTGAAAGAATAAACCAGCATCATGCTTTTCAAATCTGTTGGTAAATGGAGGGTTCAAACTGTAGGAGAACCTCTTATCAGCCTCTCCCAGCACATCGTCATGATAACCACGGTCAAAGTCAAACAACGTGCAGGCAACAGACAAAAACACACAAAGTAGTATCACCTGTCAAACTGGCTGTAAAGCTTAAATGACTTGTTGAGGATCAAACCGATTCAGCGCAGCGCTGTGATATCTCAGTGATGTCATGAATGTGACAGAGTTATAACTTCCAGTTACACATGTAAACTTAATCTCACCGAACTCTCAGCCCAACATGATGTCAGTGAGAATGTGAGATCCTTTCGAGGGACCTGGAGTCAGTCACGGTTCATTTATGCTAAAGGGTTTATGAATCATAGCCAGAAATAACAAACCAAAGATCCCTCGCTGTGTTGTCTTAAACACTGCGATCCCCACTGTGGGTCATTAGAGGAGGGGGGGTTCATATATGTAGCTCTTGTATCAACACTAAGCAGAGTTCAAACACAGAGGAGAGAAGGAGGTGAGCATAGGGAGGAGGAGGAGGAGGAGGGACAGAGTGTGCTCACACAGAAAAGATCATATAAAGAAGAAAGAAAAGCAGCAACTTATGAACATTTCTTCAGTGGTGTCAAAATCTTTCTACTTCCTGTCAATAGCATAGCACACACATGCAAGCACTTCCTCTGCTGGATGAGAAATGCAAATGGCCTCAAAACGTCAGTCTACACAAAATCCACAATATGAGCTTTCAGCGGTGGATTTGGAGTCTAACCCTCAGTCATGAGGTTGTGGCATGATAGAAACACGTGTGTGGATAAAATAAACTCAAATCTGAACTGCATAGCAGTGCCTTCTTTCCTCTCTGCATCTATCCATCCCTTGTTCTCCTCTTTCTCTGTGTAGATTCATCACTCCCTCTCTGCCTTCATATCCAAGCAGCTGACTGTTTTTCCTCTTTGCCCTCCAGTCCTCTGCCTAACCGCCGCTGAGCTCATGCTCTATCATTTAACCATACCACACTGGGAAAAGCCTGCTGTTTGATGGGCCCACCTCTGCTGTGTGTGTGTGTGTGTGTGTGTGTGTGTGTGTGTGTGTGTGTGTGTGTGTGTGTGTGTGTGTGTGTGAGATGTGTTTCTCCCAGAGGGAAGGGAGGAGCAAAGTTTTTGAGTTAGATAGGATGCTGAGCCAAATGAAATGCATGCAAAGAAACATGCAGAAACACACACATTTACAGGAGCAAACATGCACATGTTTTTTTTGTGATTAAATTCATTTACATAATGCATTCCCAACCTCTTAAGGCCAATTTAACGTCCCCTCTTGATAGATTATAGGTTTTAGCATCAAGTGTGTACACGCCAACGTTACTGTAGAGCTGACAGAAAGAGTTAAATAACCGCACTGGTTTTAAACACAATGCAGCCTCTGCCTTACCAACATCCAAACTAGCTTACAAACTAGAGTCCTGGTTCAGTTTTCATCCACCATGTGTTCACAAGTTTCCAAATTCAGTGAGTAAATATTATCAACATTTCAAAACTGTGTGGTTTGATTACAGTTAACTTGCTGCTCCACTGGTTTTGTTGTTAACACCCCAGCTACTAAACGAAGATGTAGGTTCAGCTAAACCAGACTCGTTCTTTGACTAACAGAAAGAAAAAGTAAATGCAGCTGGGAGGATAAAGCAGAATACTGATGCATATTTAGGAATATATTCCGATAAATAGACAGACAGGCAGTATGGTTTCTCCCTAATTTGACCTTAGTGAGCAAATGGCAGCTGTTTTTCAGTGAGCTCATGACGGTGGAAGCCCAGGATTTGTCATGTCTGTATATGTGTGCGAATGTGTGTGCGAAGACCTACCAGAGTGGATTTCTGGGCAGTGAGTCACAGAAAACGGAGAATGCAGAGTCAGGCAGATGCATATCTCCAATGTCCCAGAGCAAGAATACACCTCCAACCTACAGACACACTGAGGGACACGCGGGGCGCAAATCTCCTCGAAGGTATAAATCTGACATGATGTGTAAACGAGAGCGTTGGTCTGTGGGGAAATGTGCCCACTCTGTTAGAGCCAGAAATGAGTCTTTCAGCCCTCTGGAAGCACCTCTCAGCCACAGGAAGTTTGACACTTATTTCAGTCACTGATGAAACTTTTATGCTACTTCCTGCAAAAATATACACTCTTATGATGCTGAAATCCACTGTAGTTGTCGCGAGAAACTATAAACCTTTTATATAATTTCTTCTATCCCATTCACTAAAGCAGTTTCAGCATTTTGAGAAATGATCATGAGCTTAATCATAGCGACAAAGAAGCTTGAAGGGGTTTTCTAGCTGTAGCATGCTGAGTGGAGCTGAGGGAAAGACAGTAGAAAGGTTGAAGCCTTGATCAGCTATCACAATAGATGAATCATCCTGATGCTTGGCAGCTCTGAGCAGACATTAATGAGCATCATGGTACACCAAAGACGACGTAGCGTGATTGAGCGTCGACAGTCTAACAGTCGAATCTACTGCCAGCAGCCAGGTATGAACATGACGAACGTTACATGACTTTATTCTTACTACACTGCAGTTTGAGTTAAAGATGTCATGAGAATTAGATCTTAGCAAAAAGAGAAGAACAGTGACAGAACAGTAACTGTAGAGAGACGCTAACAACGACTCTTCGTTTGAGATGACCTGGCATTGTAATTTTGACATTAATACTCCGCGTCTGAGCAGCTAGCAAGCCTTCCTCAAGCACATGCTAGGTAAGCTAGCTGTTTCTTGCTAGGTTTTTTTTCAGACACCACCACAATCCCACCTGTTTAAGTAAACATGCTGCAAAGCTTCCTTCATGTGAGTATATCCTTTAGCTTCTTTAGCTTGCTTGTTTTACTCAGTTTAAAAAGTGGGGGGAAACGTTTCTTTGGTCGACTGATGGTGGCCACTTGGACATGTAAATATTAGAGACTTAAACCACCCTTCAGTTCTGTGTTGAAGCCTGGAGTTGAGCAACTTGGCTCTTGTCAGTGTTGCCAACTTAGCAACTTTGTTGCTATATTTAGCAAGTTTTCAGACCCCCTTAGCGACTTTCTAAAAAAGTGACCAGTGATAAATCTGGCGACTTTTGCTGGTGTTATTAGGGAGATTTATGACCACTTTTTGACGTGAAAGCACGTATCGCCATTACTCTCAACAAGCAGTGGGTGATGCCGTGGGCACCTCGCCCGTGCCAAAGCGCTGACAGGCGGCGGATCGTCCTCACGCAGCATTCGTCCCCAGCTGCTGTCAGAGCAGGAGATTCTGACCCCTACGCATCCAAACTGCAAATGAATTGCGCATGAGCGAAGCCGCTGCTCCCGCCCTGACTGTAACACAGTCAGTTCTTCTTTTACTCTTACTTTTTGTGAATCACAAGGTTTGAAACTACTCAAAAACACACACACAAAAACTCCACCAGAGTGCCTATTTTGGGTCACTTTTGCCGGTACCAAGTCGGGATAAAGGATCAGGGTTGGAATTGTGACATAAAAAAAAGAATTGCTAAAAGAAATTTAATTTGTAGTTCTAAATATATTCTTTATATTCTTACATATATTCTGCATATACGGTGTTTTTTACTCACTTTATGTCTCTTCCACGATGTTATTTCTCTCTCCTACAACTTAGGTTACAATTAAATAAACATGACCAATTATGCAAATTAGGCGATGGCGCCATTTAGCGACTTCTAGCAACTTTTAGGACAGACATTTACGATTTTCCTTACTGAGGAGTTGGCAACACTGGCGCTTGTTAAGAAACTGCTGACTATTAGGAAGGATGGAAGTATAAAGCACGTCTGCATTAGCTTCACTCTTCAGGCCCAAAAACTGCCTCCGTATCTTTCACGGTCTGTGGTAGTGTAATCATTAGCTGAAGCTGATTTTGCACATTTGTGTGTACTAATTCCATCCATCCATTTTCTGACGCATATCCAGGTTCAGGTCACAGAGGCAGCAGTTTAAGCAGATAAGCCCAGACTTCCCCTCCCTGCCCACGTCTTCCAGCGCATCCGAGGGGACACTGATTGATTCCCAAACCAGCCGAGACATTATCTCTCCTGCAAGTCCTGGGTTTAACCCTGGGCCTCCTTCCTGTAGGACATGGGGGAAACACCTTGCCTAGGAGACATCCAGGAGGCATCCTAATCAGATGCCTTAACTTCCTCATCTGCCTCCTTTTGATGTGGATGAGCAGCGGCTCTAATCCGAGTCCCTCTTGAATGACCAAGCTCCTCACCCTTGGAAGAGCCCAACCAAACTTAGAAGGAAACACATTTCTACCTCATTTTTTCTCTTACTACCAGATCGCGCGACTGTAGGTGAGGGTGGGAAGACAGGTTAAACGGTAACCTTCACTTTTGTGCTCAGCTTTCTCTTTACCACAAGAGATCAGTACAGCATCTGCATCACTGTGGATGTTGTACTGGTCCATCTCTTAAACTTATGCTCTGCTCTCCCCTCACTCGTTACCAAGATGTTAACTTGGGGTAGTCCAACACCCTCCAAACAACAATAACACAAACCAAGGTCTCTCTGCAGTTGTACAAGGACTAAATGCCAGTAACAACAGGCCAGAGATTCCTGAAAAAGCTTTCTGCGGCATGCCATCATGGGGAAGTTTGTTTTGAATCCATGTGCTGTCAATACACACTGGAGGAGTAAATCTGTACGTCTGCTGAGAGCTGGCCCAAAGAAAAGCACATTTTACAGACGGACGCAGGACTTTGTTTATACTCTGCTGTACTTTTCTCCTTCTTTCAGCTTCACTCAACTATTCTGAGTCACTGCATCATAATTATGAAACAGTGCTTGGGTGGAAACTCAGCTAAAGGTACAGACATAGAATATGAAGTCACTGTGGTAGACAGGACCATGGAAGCTGAATTAGTACTCTATTAGTATTCCAGAAATGTTCCTGTAACCTCCCAGCTGTGGTGCATGCATGAAACACACACACATACGAACTTGCACATCTTGCTAGCGGTGACGTCTTAAACGCTTGACTGTACGGTTTATTTTAAAACATGAAAACCTTTTTATGCTTTTCAGTAAGTATACCTTTACTGTATTCTCTGTGTTCTGCCTCTTGTATTTAAGTATTTCTGAAGACAGAGCTTCTCCTCCATCCACACCGTCATTACATGACATCACTCACAGTCAAGATGTCTTTTATGTCATACAGAGGCTCTTCTCTGTCAGCCAGTCTGGATGCTGTCGATATACCATCAGTACAACCTCTGATCCAGCCTCTGATTCATGTCAGAGAAATGGTGAACGTGAGTGGGTGCTTTTTGGTTGCGTCTGCAGGTCAGGTAGTTTGGGTGATGACAGAAAACCCAGCCAGGTGATCATGAAGGGGAATGAATCACTGTCTGACTGGAAAGATGACAAAGGGGGAGATGAAGACGACGACAAGAATCTGTGTAAGAGCTTCTTAGACACTGTTATCTCTGTGTGTGTGTGTGTGTGTGTGTGTGTCGTTAACAGCTTGACTCTGACATTGTACCGAGCCCATATATAAGGTTCAGTGTTTGCCATACGCAACTGGTTTTGTGTAGGATTGATCTAAGGTAGTGATATCATTTAATAAACGCACCAGCCTGAGCGAGGGAAAACAAATCAAAAGGATGAACATGACTCCACATGTTGAAGACAGCGGTCGGCAGGTTGGGGGAGGGAATTGCTCGCCAGCTGTGTGAGATTATCTAAAACACCAAAGCCACTTCAGTGAATGCTCTAATACACATATACACTCCATATACACAGCTGCATTTGTATCCTCCGTTTCCTTTTTAATGGTGCCCACCAAGCACCAGTTATTCATGGATGTTAGTTTTGGTCTAAATCTGGATGTCCAGTCATGATGGTCTTTAAAAATGTACGAATATGGTTAAAGGCAAAATGTGGAAAAGTTGTCTTTTTTTAATTCAACCTAATTTTAACCGCTCTCTAACATCAAACTGAACGAATGCTGTTGATTAGACGTCTGAAAGCTGTGAAGGCTCATGTCAGGTCGAAGTGATTCCACGCATTTATTTATATTTTGCTTTCAGGGAGTTTCTTATTTTTAGTATTATTGCTCAAAAATAGCCAGTTAGTTTGTATCCGACCATTTTCAGAGGGACGTAGTATTTTCTTTTGTTTATTAAACTACTTACACTGACCTAGTGGCCCATCCCTAATTCAAGATATGGGCCACTCTTGTGTCTAGAATAAACAACTTAGCAAAGAATAGTGTATTTAGACAGCTTTTCACAAAATCACTTTACTTGTTCCCGTTTCTTTGGAAGAATGAATAAAAATTCATTGCACCAAAAAGGTGATTTCCAGACAGCTGTTAGCTGGAAACTCAGTAAGTGGAGGACAAAAGAAGAAGTGTCAGGCTTAAAAAAATATCCTTCCTGCTCTCGAGAAATAGGAAAAAATACAGCAAGGACCTCATCAGAAGTGGACTTAGTGGAAATGTGGCTGCTAAGGATCCAGGAGAGGTACAACACAGCTGAACAGGGGCTGCACTACAGTCAGTGTGATGGTGATGTTTAAAAATGGATGGAATTATGAACACAGAGAGGTGCCTTTAGATCCACCATGCAGCAGCATCTGTAGAGCCTCTAACTGATCATGGCTTCACTTTTCAGCATGACAGTTGTCCCAGACACAGTGTGAGTGCAGTAAAAGCATAGCTGGATAGAAAAACACACAGTGGAGCACAATCGGCGTCGCCAGAGGCCGAACCTCAGCATTACAGAGACACTTTGGGCTTTAAGAAGCCGGGAGAGAGTTCCTCCTTCACTTTTTAATCAAATTTGGATTTAAAGGAACATTTTTTCAATGAGATGAAGGGTTTTCACCTTTCTCCCCTTCAGTCAGGAGAGATGAAATTCTTTTCAGTCCCTTTTCAACATGTTTCTGCAAGGTTGGTGATTATCGGTCCAAACAAGGACACGCCGAGCACTTGTGAATATGATCGGTCCTGGAAAGCAAGCGTTTAACAACGAGTTGATGTAGTCGTAGATTCAGGAGACACCATTTATCTTCTTTAATCGTGTTCAATTTAAGGAACACAAATCAGGATATTTCAAGAGCACCAGTGGACTTGTGTAATTACCGATCCACCAGCGATGACCACAGACATGCTGTACACACCCTGCCCTGCCCAAAGACTTGCTCAACTCATGCAGCATGTCTGTGTTTTGCATTATTTTCTGCCTGAACTAAGAAACTAAGAATGAGAGTAATATCCACAACATCAGGCTGCGATTGCACAAACACTACTAACTCTGTTTTATGATGTATTTGGCCTCCTGGTAATGCCAGAACGCAAAATAATTAATGTTGTCTTACAGACGATATTAAATTTGGAGTTGATGGATGAGACTTTAAAGCGGCGTAATAACGCCGCCTTTCCTGCAAAGACTCGACTTCTGACCTTCTGCCTGGAGTCAGCGAGGTCAGCGCGTATTGGCCTGGTTAGTTTACGCTCTTCTTCAAACATCCGTTACAAATTACTGCGAGTGTGTGCGCGTGTGTGCGCATGTATGTGTATGTCTGTCGATGCTTGCATGAATGGGTGTAACTCTGCTGTCAGCACTGTCTTATCATAAATTACTGTCAGAGATAAACAATGGAAGTTTGGAGAAGGTTTCAAATGGGGTATCGTGAAATGCAGGCTGCCTGGTCCCGTAAAGACGAGTCTAAACAAACTCGTACTTATATTTATTTAATAAATCAATCATATGTAGTTTGATGCGTTTAAATCAAAGTGGCATGATGGCTAACAAGAAGAAATGAAAAACATGTTTTGTTTCGACATTCAAAGCTTAGTCATACTGACAGTCATGAACAGTGTTGGTCAAGTTACTTGAAAAAAGTAATCAGTAACTAATTACTGATTACTTCCCCAAAAAAGTAATTCCGTTACTTTACTGATTACTTATTTTCAAAAGTAATTAGTTACTTAGTTACTTTTTAAAAACACGATTTACAACCTGAAGAGGTGATAAAGCGATAGATCTTTCAGCCCAATTCTACTTTTTCTGCATAATCCATCATACAAAATGTAATCAAATGGAAAAGTCTCTTTTTAAAACTTGTTTTATTAGTTTTAATCTTTTAACTTTATGCATCAAGCAAACATTTAATTATCTGCAACATTCTCTGACTGGAAGAAATTAGTTTAACATTTAAACCTATTTTCTGCACATTCCAGCACATAAAATAAAATATTTTTTGTGTTTACACTCACTCTTTCAAATAGATGCAAGTAAAACGCAGCAGAAAATAAATAAAGTCAAAGACTCAGCGGTCCTGTTGCTCTATTTTCACCTGTAAAGCAGGAGTGGGGTAGGCGGAGGTTTACCCTGGTGCAGGTGTGCCGCGGTCAGTGGAAGACTCCGCGAGTTTCTCTGTGAGTTTCCCATTACGTCGTAGCTACTCGGTGCTTGTTGGAAGTTTAGGGTTTTTTTCGCTGTAAAAAGAAGTTTTCTTCCCACGCACAGCGGACACTAATGTTTTTGTCACTTTTTATGGAATCAAACTCAAAGTAAGGTCAGTACTTCCACGCTTTAAACGCTGCACGCTCATACTCTCTCCTGCACTCGATATATGATCCACTGTTGATCTGCACACAGCTGTTGTCACGAACGTCGCACTCGCTTACGTCACTGTCATGAGACATTCTCGCAAAAAAAAAAAAATCACTGTTTTAGTAACGCAGTAACGCAGCGTTCCTACGGGAAAGTAACGGTAATCTAATTACCGTTTTTGCAATAGTAATCCCTTACTTTACTCGTTACTTTTATTAATCCTTTATTTATCCAGGTAAAAATCTCATTGAGATTAAAAATCTCATTTCCAAGAGAGACCTGGCATCATGGCAACAAAAGTCACATACCACATAGGTGTATAACATTTAAAACAAATACAATATCCCATACAAACATGTGTAAAATATACAATAACAGATCAAATTAAGAGTACATTAAAAACAATCACACTGAGTAAAAGAGCTGTTCTCTCGTTCCTTTAAGACAGACTTAAACTCTCCCAATTCTGATAATTTCAGTTCCTTCTGCAGATTATTCCAGGAAGCAGGGGCAGCGTATTTAAAAGCCCTTTTCCCCAATTCTGTTCTGATTTTTGGGACAATCAATTGTATGATTTTGTTCGAGCGAAGGCTGTATTGGTTGTGGTTTTTACACATATAAACACATAAATAAGATGGAACCAGCCCAAGGAGAGATTTATAGATAAAGATCAACCAATGGGAGAGTCTGCGAATATGCAAAGATGGACATTTAGCAGCAGCATACAAAGAACAATGATGTACATGATTTCCATAGCCAGTAATAAAACGTAAAAAAAGTAATCAGATTACATCTCTGGTCATGAATATTCTTACCTGAAACCAAACGTTCTGTTACAGCTTTGGTCCAAACACCGTAAAACATCATATTTAGGTCTGTAAGCATGCATTTTTTTTATCAACACTAAAATCTAAGTGCAGCTGAGTAAAACCTTTGACCACAACAGCAACAGAGGTCTAAGAAATGTTTGCATTACTTCAGTTAGCTGTGGTTCAGTGAATCAGATGATGATGTGAACATGAGCGCATCACCCGTGAAACAGCTGCAAACTTGACTGATCTTAAACGTGTTTAGTCTCCAGTAACGCACGTGTAAATAAATACGTAATAATTATTCACTTAATGATTCGTGTATATTTGGTTTTAAGTAAACGCTTGGTGGACTCGTGCTTTTGCGTCAGCTGCATAACCTCCAAACACATATGACAGTTTATTAGTACACCCTTAGTCACCACAGCACGCTGCTCTTTATCTGCACATCAACATGAAGGTCCTGACCCTGTGGGGGTCAGCAAAGCAAGCTTTGTTCAATGTCACGTCTTAATGAAGCAAAGCGTGCACTCAGAAAAGCAGGATTAGGGGTTTAGTGAGATAACGTCAGGTTTAGCCTCGGGTTATGAAGGGTTACTCCTCGCTCAGCTCACCATGATAACTTGTGCTCTAATCTTTCTGAAGACCAGGCATGCAAAACGATATACTGACCAGAAAATCTCTGGAAAATAGTTTAACTAGTCCCAGAAAATCTCGAGGACCTGGAAGGATAAACAGCGAAAGGCCTTTACGAGACCATATGAAGTTTCTCTTGTTCCCTGACAAACATCAGTAGCACTTTTAAAAAAAGCTACAAGGCTTAAAATATGAATGTAATCCTTAAACAGGGAACCTAAATATTTATCCTGCATTGAGCGTTTAACGTCTTTGGACTATCTTCATACTGTAGGTTGTAAAATTAGCAGTTTCACTCACTCACTCACTCACTCACTCTTAGCTTGATGTGAAACATATTGAGCTGATTTGCAAGACTGTCAATATTTGCATAAGTGAAGTCACCGACGACAAAGACATCCTGTTAGCGTTGAGTTTATTTCATCGTGCAGACTCCAGGTCTGTGTTTATTGGTCCTCTGCTTTGAGGCAAAGACAGGAGAGTTATTAGATAACATAGCTAACCCTAACCCTTCCAGCCTTTAAAGGGTGGCACATGTGCAGTGTGCTACATATTTCATGCAAAGTGCATGAATTTTGAACAGGTAAATGGCAAAATTGCATGCAAAATGCTGCATTTTGTAAATATGACTTACAGAGCCTCTCGTCACAGCTTAAACCAAAGACTTTTATACTGAAGACAAGACGTATGAGCACAAAACTAAAAGGCAGCGCCTGATAAAAATCTGCTGCTGTTAGCTGGGTCTGCTTACCTCACACTCCATGCTGGCAGTGGGCTCTCTTTTTAAACTACTGTGAGCAGTTGTCGTGTCTCTTCGTGTTTATTCTTGTGCACATCTCTGCTACATGTTGGTTTATTCGTATGAACTCTCTGTTGTAACTTTGTTTTTGGCTGTTTTGCGTTCTTTTGTTGTCTTTTGTAGCTGTCTGTTCCGCCCTCATCGGTTTCACCGGCACCCAATCAGCTCGTCCGTCGTCCTGTTTACCCTCCAGCTCTCTGTGTGTCCCTCATATTTACCTTCCTGGATTCGCGTTTCATTTGTACCAGATTTTTGTTCTTTCCAGGACTTTTTGTAAGTTTTGTTTTTTTTAAATCAGCCTAGTATTAAAGCTTACTGTGTCTGCATGTGGGTCCTCACTTTATTATCTCATAACAAATGCAGCTACTGAAAGACATGAAACGCACCATCTGTCGCTCTGCTTCACCTAACAGGTACCGACCTTTGTGTTGGTTTATCTTTAATAAACGGGAACAGTCTGATTAAGGGGAAAATGCACAGACAGAAGACAAAAAGAGAAACACAATGGTGTTTTTCTCTTATTTGCTTTTGCGGTAATTTAACAGTTTAGTAGTTGCTGCAGGAAGGAGAAGATAAAATCTGTTAATAAGATTAAAAAACTGGGACAAAGGAATCAGGGCACGCCGGTCAGACGGTTCAGGCGTGACTTTGCGATGAATACCCCGAGAAACCAAACCGTTTAACATTACGCATCTGTGTTTGTGCGTCTGGGGACAACAATCCACTTCAGCATCTCGTAAAATGACCATCAGCTGGAGTCACTGTCTGAATGACCGCTGTGTCTGTGATCGTGACTGACCACAGCGAGCTGTTCGCTGACTGGCCTTTGGTTGCTTTTGTCTCACTCACACACACACACACCCAGCAGATGAGAAGTGTGTTTTCCAAAGGTTATATAGTGAGCTTTTAACCCTGAAATCAGAACACGTCTTTCTGTCTAAATATTCTAGTCTGACATCATACAAAAGCACCCTCTCAATCAATGACTCTCTCTCTTCTGTCATATTTCAGTCCAATAAATACAAACTGATCACTGTGTGTGTGTGTGTGTGTGTGTGTGTGTGTGTGTGTGTGTGTGTGTGTGTGGAGAATGATGCAAGCAGTGCTCGATGTAAAAATGCACACACACACACACACACACACACACACACACACACACACACACAGCGGTTTAATGAGAAAAAGGTGCAAGCAGCACAATGGCGTTCAATGCTGCCAGACCACTGGTCCGTATCTCATACTCTCCCCTCCCCCAGCGTCTCCCCTCTTTTAGTTCCACATCTGTTTCCCAAACTTTGGAAGGGGCCTTGAAGAGCACAATATCTGGGTCAGAGTAAACTGCTTCTTTGTGCATGTGTGCAATAAGGAGTGCACCACACACTAAACGTTGTCACACACCCTTTGAACCTGAACATGTGGAGAGTCTCAGGTGTGTGTGTGTGTGTGTGTGTGTGTGTGTGTGTGTGTGTGTGTGTGTGTGTGTGTGTGTGTGTGCAGGTTAACAGTTATTCTAAAATGGCTTGGATAAAAAGCAAAGATGGGACGTTGTCATCGGCATCCTGTACAAATCTTAGAGAAAGGGGGGTTAAAAGCGGGAAGAAAAGGAAGTTTAATTTCCGGTAGACAGCCTGCATAACTCACTGTGTGCATAGTTTTCCATTTTATTCTTATAGAAGAATAAAGAATAAGTGTTTCGAGCACTTCTCCTTTGAACTGAAAGCTAAATCCAGATTTGGGACGTCTTAAATTTAACCTGATAACTTAATCCTCAGTCTCCACGATCACAGTTTGAGCAGCAAATCATGAGGATTCATCCTTTTCTCAATTCTGTGAAGCGATAACTTTAAGGAGTGAGCAGAGTCTCAGTGTGGGATGGTCAGCACTGTCACGTCACATCAACACGGTTTCCAGTTCTGACCTCCTGGTTGGTCTGACAGCAGTTTGTAGGTCTGAAGCCATGTTTATTAGGTTAACTGGTGATTGTGGCGATTATGGTTAAAGTGTGTGTGTCTCTTCCACAATGTGTATATATGCTGCCACCTTATGGACAAAACTACTATTACAGTAAAAAAAAGATTGAACTCGTAATGAGTGAATATATTTTAATGGTCACGACGTGGACGGGAAACAACCCAATATGACAGAAAATAAAGACAGTTTACTCCAAGTGTTAACAAAAGAGTGTTAAAGATTATTTTTAAATACATTTAAATTGTTTATGTGTAAAATACTGTACATATAGAGATAAATAATATAGTTTCAAAGGTTATTTTAGTTTTTACTGAATAATTTTTATTATCTTTGAAAATTATGGATTTAGTTAAAAATGATGTGACGATGTAGACATAAAAAATAAATATTAAAATAGTATTTACTTTTGTTTTTTTACAAATTGTATAAGCCAAACAACACAAGCACAAGTTAACAGACTGAGCTGGGACAAAAAGGGGTTTTCGGTTAGAATTAAACTTCAGGATTTAAATTAAAACTGAAATGTGGTCAAATGTGTTAAAACAGCATGAGTCCACATTCTTTAAAGGACTCCTTCGGTCTTTGGCTCATTTTCTCAGCCTTCTTTCTTGGGATATTTTTCCTTGGCCAGTCTGACAAAGTCCTCAGCGCTGTCCAGCAACACCAGGCGGTCCTGAGAGAAACATCAAGAAACACAAAAGTAGTTAAAGACTGTTTAGCAGACAGATGTAGTCGGAGGAAGAGGCACAACAACAAAACAGTAGAGATATGAGAGAAGAGGTGAAAGAAGAGTGAAGAACGGGGAGGGTAGAAAGTGAGAGGAACTGTAGTTTATAAACAGGAGCTTCTTTGTAAGAATCTCTGAACATAACAGCAAAAATGCAGCCTAACAAGATTAACCTTATCAAGACAACATTCTACTGTGAAGCATCCTTTCCTTCTATTCTTGATCAAGGAGTTAAAAGCAGACGGTTTGAGTATCTAAGAGCGAGAGTGGAATTGTCATGGTGGGCTGTGTGGCAGGTAGGCAAGCAGGAAAAAGGACCCGAAATGCAGGACTCTGGGAGACAGGACATGAACTCAAAACACAGCTTTAATGCTGGAAAAACATCCCATAAAAATAACTAACAGAAACAAAACAAAGTAGAAACACAACAATCACACAGCTTGGAGAGAGCACAACACAACAGAGAGCACAGGAAAACACAGGGCTTATATACACAGGGAGTAATCAGGGAATGGGCAACAGGAGGGAGACACAGCTAAGAGAAATTAGGCTAACGAGACAGGGGAGAGGTAAAACTGAACACACTGACATGACACAACTCAAAAACCCAAACAAATCATAATTAAGAAAAACACCAAAACAGAAACAGGAAAAGCTGGGTCAAAAATGACCCAGAACCGTGACAGGAATAAAGCAAAAGTTCATTTCCCGGCTGCCAACCCACACTTGGCTTTGAAAAAGCAATAAAAGGGCCTTAAAATCAGTTCTGCATTTGACAGGAAGCCAGTGAAATGTTTACTGCAGCAGCTGCAAACAACGCAGTGTGAACTGAGCAATATTCTGGAGTTGAGAAAAGTGATGGACTTCAATTTAACAATGTTCAGAAAAAAGCTGAAAAAAGTAGCAGAATTTAATCTTGAATCAGTGTCACGCCACGATTCCTGAAATGAGCATCAAGGTTGGATGATACTGATCTTAAATGGCTACATTATGGTTCTCAGAGGACCAGACAGGATCCTCTGTCTTATAATCCTGCAACTGAAGAAAGAGGATGGACCCATTACCAGCAGTCACTGAAATTCAAAAGCAGATATATTTATATTTAGAGAAGTGTGGAGATGTGTACAGCAAATAGGGTCTCGAGGGGGTTTATACCAGTAAATGAAAACAGGCCCTAAATGGAGCCTTGAGGTACTCCACGGGTGAAGAAGACAAGCTAACTAGGTCTAAATTCCAGCCATATGAAACTTACAGAAGAGCAAACTCTGTGTTATGACAATCAATGAAGCCTGAAAATCCATACACCCATTTTCTGGGTACACTGTGAACAGGTTTACAGTCCATTTTTTACACGAATGGGAGCTTAGATCCATTCACCAGACTTTTTGTTTTTAAAACAGATAAAAGATACTGCAGTGTCCAATATTTCCTTTGAAAAAGTAGGAATAATGTCCAGGGACCAGGGGTTGACAATGTTATGGATGCGTGTTTGCGTGTACCATGATACAGAGGTATCGGTTCTGGTGTCCTGTTCCAGGAGGGAACAGAGAGGTGTGGTCCAGCAGCTGCGTCAACAGTTCAGTCGCTTTGTTAAGATGTTCTTCATCCCGACTGAATCGGCTCTGTTTGTTCACACACAGCAAGGCGTCCACCTCACACTGGTAACCTGCAGGGATCCAAAGAGATGAGCAGTGGGAAGAACGGGGAATTACACAGGCAGCAGAAAGGAGCGGAAACAACCGAGAACTCACCGAGCTGAAGCAGGATTTTCTTCCACCGAGCTCTGACCTCTCGTTTGGCATAGCGCAAGGTGTGTATGTCATAATTCAACTTCTCCCATTCCTGTAGACAAACACAAACACTTCCTAATTAAAATATACTAATGATGATGCAACTTACAACTGAGGGAAATGATATTTCTGCAGTGTATTCAATTTAAAAAAGCACAAATGTCAGCCTCATGAATCAGCCTGGAATCAGCAGAAAGTTATTTACCAGTCCACCCACACCTTCCACTTAAGAGCCGTCAGTTGTCCTCAGGCTTTATGAATCGCACATGTACGAATAACAAAATGAATGATGGCTGAATCCTGTTTAGTATTTTCATGACAACAGAGCCATTTTTACTTTTTGTTTCGTCAGACGTTTACTTATTACTCTTTAGTGACCCAATGTCCTCGTTGAAAGGTATATTTTATTTTATGGGTTTAATATTTAGCAGTTTGCTTTTTGGACGTGTTATTAGGAGCTTCTTGTGTTAAAGGGTTGTCTGGGTAAATTCTTTAAAATCGTGTGTGATTTTTAACCTGCAGGTAAGTGTGTTTAATGTTGGAGTTGCTATCAGAGGACTGGAAACTGTAGAATCATTGTGGTATTTACTTTGCTTCAAACACAACAGCCCACCTAGTTTGGTCAAAACGGGGGTCCCAGGTTTTGGACACAGTACAGAGTGGTGGGGTGCTACACCCTCACAGTTCATTCATCTCTTGTTCCTGTTTTACTTTGGAGGTTAGTTATGTCTTATTTCAATGCCCCCTCTGTCTCTTTGTCTTGATTGTCTTCACCTGTTCCTCATTATCTAGTGTGCCGATCCCAAATTTGTAGATTGGGCGGGACTATTTATACACATGTGTATAAATTGGGCGGGACTATTTATACACATGTGTATAAATAGTCCCGCCTTCTTGTTGCAACATCGTCTGTGCTCTATCAGTGTAAGTTTCTGCCTTATGGGACTTTTTTGTGAAACACTTTTGCTGCTGTATGTTGGATACGTGGTTTTTTTCTTTGTGATAAGCAGTAGGTGACTGAGTTAAAGAAATAAAAAGGGTTTAGCTATTAAAGTTGACTTTTATTAACTCTGTCTCCCATGTTTTGCACTTTGGCTCCTCACACAGCCACTGTGTTTGTCTGGGAGTTAAAATATTGTTAAAAGTCCACTCTTAAAAATTGAAAGTTGTCTTTAAATTATACAGAAAAAACAGATTTTAACTCTAAAGTATAAAATACACAAAGTTGACAGTGGTATGTCCTACTTCATCTTCTAGATAACCCCACCCCCTCGGCCCCCACCACTGTGAGGGCTCTTTAATGTTTCAGGCCTGCTGAGTTTTTTGTTTTTGTCCTAATATTAAAAGCAGTCCCGCAGCATGCTGAGAATTGTGCAGTGAATATTCTCTTTGACCGGCCTGCCAAGCTAATGACCTACATCTCCATCAAGGAGTTCATTTATTTACACAATGTGCCCACTGTGTCCTGCAGCCTGACGTGTGCACTAAACTCAAACGCTCACTGAGCTGCGGTCCTGAAATTCTGAGAAAACGGCCTCTGTCCTGATGTGTTCCCTCGGCGCAGAAATGAAGCACGACTCAAAAGTTGAGAAAAAACAAACCAATAAACTTTTTGCTTGCTAATGTCACCAAAAAACCCTGAAAAAATAAGGATTCAAAATCAAAAGTCGAGACGTGCTGGGGTTTGTACATCCACCACCTCCAAACACAAGCGCACTGACAATGATGGAGTCTAACTAACGAATAAACAGCAGTGATAGGCGCTGGGTGACTGAGTAAGTAAGGAGCACGTGGTCTCTGTGTGTTGTTTGTGCGTTTGTGTGTGTCGGTGCTCAATCACTAATTGACCCGTGGTCACATTTGCTGAATAGCTGTTTTTAGACAGCTGCATTCTTTCTCATTTTCTGAGTGAGAGCAACAGCTTTTCCTCTTGCCTCGCACTTTCTCAGCTAATCTAATCTAACAAAGGCTTTTATGCATATTCATAATTATTATGGCTTTTTTGTCACTGAAACACTATCTGTGGCACTATTTCATATTATTTATTGACATAAATCAGGCTTCTATGAAAGTCACCTGTGTGTCTGCCCTTTTTAGATTATTACATTAGAGAGATCCAGTGGAGAGCAGATGGGAATTTTCTGACAGCATCCAGTCACGAGGAACTCCAGTTTGGCCGGTAAATGTTGGGTTTTGTTTTGTTTGTGTTTTTTGAAAGATTCCTTAAATTCTTAATTAAAACTGCATTCACTGGAATTTAGACATACCTCGACGTCTTTTAAACTGCTGGAGAATACACACTAATATTAATAAAAAATACCCTATTATATAGTTTACAAGCTTAAGTGGCATATCCTGTGAGCAGATTGACTCCTATACGTTACACACCCAGATGAGAACAGATTGTTTTATAAATATGTTTTTTCCCAGTTTTGCGATAAACGCTGCTGTTTCATTACGCTTATTTCAGCGTCTGTAGTGTACAGCATGTTTTCTGTCACCTCCGTAGCCTCGTCAGTCTGGTCTCTCATGCTGATGAAAGCCTGTAACTCTCGATCCAGTCCCTGACTGATGGGAGTGTTTTCGGTTCTGTCTGCGATGGCCTGCTGATCAGCGGTGCTCCTCTGGCTTTGCTGGTTTTTCCACTGACTCGTTTTTGAAGGTGGTGGTCCGAATATGTTCTTCTCTTCTGTCTCACTGTCACTAGACCCACTGGATAGCTGCTCAAGTGGCCTGGGAGTGCTGTGCATCCTAGAGAGAAAGAAATAAAACTAGGATACTATAAATGTGTACTTTGGTGTATTAAAATAAAGGGTGACGAGTTGGGATCGTAACAGAGTTTCTCTAACCGCAAAATAGCATTCCTCTCTTCTTGGTTGTGTTTCAGATAGTGACAGCAGCAGATGGTAAACTTAGCTCCCATTGGCTCTTTCCAAAAGTTTTTTTTTTTTTTTTTTAAATAATGGATATTGATCCTTCACAATAAAATCCCAAAACAGCCTTTAGTCAAAGATTTCTTCAAAAATCCCCAAAAAACCAAAACAAAAAGGGCACAAACTCCAAGCACGAGCCGATCCTGTTACGTGCTTCCTTCTGTCCTAGGCTGAATTCCCTCCCTCGGTCAATTACATTATCCACGTGAAAAAGAAACAGGGGTAAACAACAACACACACACAGGATACTCCAGGGATGAATGGCACACTCAGTAAGTCCTGATGGTCCAGATTGCAGTGGCGAAGGCAGCAACACTTCAAAACTCACACTTCTTGAGTTTACTGCTCTGAAACTGGAAGTGTGATTTTTGTTATACTTGAATATGTGTCTCATTACCTGAAGCAGAAAGAGGCCTTTTATACCGATGCTTTATTAATATCTGCTCTCACATCCCTCTAATACTCGAGTCTTCTGTTGGAAAGTCCTGTGTGATCGTTCTGGAGCACAGCGCTGCAGTCTGGAAGATTAAAGCTGTCCCTGGGACATTAAAACACAGTCTGGAGTGAACGTGATCCACAGTTAGGAGCAGTGTGTTTCTCACCACAGGAGTCATCACCTGAGACAATGTGATGACTAGTTTATGGATGATTTCAAAAGATCGCATAAGAAGTCAGATGTTACGTTTTCAGATAAATATTTAATGCACTTCTTTACAGTCTTTTTGAAGGAGACCTGTGGCTCAAGACGGATCAGCTGAAGGTCCAGAAGCTTCTCTCAGGTCTTGTGTCAGGCTTATTTTTCCTGTTTGTTGAGGACATGACTTTCAGATGTTCGTGTGTTGAAGATATTTTGGACAGATTAAGATAAAGATACTAAGATATCTGCTATGTGAAGACACAAGACTGGTCCATCCCTTCTTTTAATGCTTCAGTGAGTCATAAGTCAGAGTTAACAAACATCTGGGCAGGTACGAAAAGGAAGGAAATGATAGATTTTTCAAAATGAGAAGTTCCTGTCTTCCACAGTAGATGGCAGCATCACCCCATTTTGCTCTTTCTCGCCCATGTGGGCCCCTCTCACTCAGACACGCTGGTTGTGTTTATTTTTATTATGAGCTGTCGATGAAGCTTGAGGATTCGTCATACAGCATCGTTACCTCCTCAGCCATGAAAACCTTGCTATCACATCTGTTTCTCTTCACTTCCACCATCAGGTTTGATTAGTCATCAAGAAGAAAGTGAAAAACATGTTTTGGCTGTGTTTGCTTTTGTGCATAGTTCCTGCACATTATCACAGCGACTAAATTATTTATTTTCTTCATAAATTTCTGGCACATTTACATGAAAATTTACATTTCAAACATCAAAGCGATCTAAGACTCTCTCTTGTGGGTTGCTGCAGTATTTAAAGTGGGCTATAGAAAATAGGACAATAATGGAATTATTTAGAAAACTGCAGACACGATGGAAAACATCTGCACGAGCCGGTGAGCGTGAGGATCTGAGGGGTTTATGTATTTCTTTCTTAAACAGTCCAAACGTTACTCAGTTCACGGCCTCTGGTGTTGGGAAGATCACGCCGCGCCTTGCCCGCTGTGACGTGGATACATACCCTCATTGAACTCCTTGTTTACACGGGATATGATTTCATACAGTGTGCTGTTTGCATGCTGTACTGCACCCACACTTCTAATTAGACTAGTGTGACATGTAAAAGTGATGAATGGTTCTCGCATTTGTCTTCTTCAAGTTGCTGTCTTATCCGGCGCGTTTGAGCAGCTCTCTGAAGATGGATATTTACCATCTGCCGTGGTTGCTGTTGTTATGTTGCTCGTAGTTCTGAACGAGTTTGCATTAAAAAGAAAAGTGTCCTGGGAGGAGCGTTTCAGCCTGGACGCGGATGACTTTGGAGAGGACACAAGTTTACATCTCTACGCATTTACATCACAGAGGCCTGAGTGTGCAGGAAGAACTCAGACACGTGCGGTTACACGGTTTATGAAATTTGGGCCAGTTTTGCTCTGATCAGAGTGTCTATGTGGAGCATGTGGAGCGCTCCTCGTGTAGCTGAACCTTTTCTACCATGCAAACTCATTTTGGCATCAACTCGAAGAAGACTGAAGTGAAAACAAAAAACTAAGCCATTTGTTTATTGTAAAATTTACTCTCTCACATGTGTGCAGGTTATCGCTGGCGAGTTCAGGTATATGGATTTTCCCTCAAACATCGCCTCCCTCTCCTCTCGCTGTCTGAGATTTATATTTCCAGTGTGCATTCTCTCCTCCTACCTCACTGACTGCTGGACCACCAGCTTTCTTTCTTCCTTTTTTATACACACAGACACACACTGGGCCAATGGCAATGTGACATTGACATAGTGCAGTTGAATACCTTATGTGAGGGTGAGTGATGGACCCTGATGGCTGTTGCCTCAAGGTATGTGTGTCTGAGTGTGTGCACTGTATGTGAGCAGCAGTGGAAATAGCATTATATTCCAACTCGACACAACAGGTCAAACACCAGGGGACGCAGAGAATAATAAGTAGGAGCAATGACATATACACACACTCGTACGCAACCCTTCAGGGAACAAACTCCTCGCTGCTCCATCACTTACATTCATGAAAGAGGCGCTCACACATGACTTGGTGAGGAGAGTAGAGCTTCCTGACACACACACACACACACCCACCCATGAACAGAAGAACTGGGCAGGGATTCAGAGACACAGATTGAAGGTGATTATAATTCACAGTGAAGTCTGGCTGCTTTAGTTATCTCCAGCTCATCCATCTAATGTGTGTGTGTGTGTGTATGCATGTGTGGTTGAGCACTCATCAAGGTAGCAGGGGGAAAAACACCACCAGGAAACATATAAATCACAAAGATGGGGGGAGTGAGACAGCGAGGAAGAAGAAATCAAGACTAACTGAGAAGAACGAGGTGAAAGAAGAAACGGGAACAGAGAGGAGTGCGGGGAGTAAAGGAGACGATAAGAAGGAGAGTGCAAAAATAATAAGCTCTTCACCAAAAGTGATATTAAGCAGCAGTAACTTACACTCACAAACAAATGTTACAGCTATCACAGCTCATGGAAATAACCCATGTCTTAGATTACCTACCTGTTTGAAAGTTGCGATGAATCTGAGGTAAGTGCTCACACCAAACCTGCACCACACAGGCTCTTCTTATAAAGAGGAGGTTAATAGATGTGTAGTTGCACACAGTGACTGTCAGGTGGAGCTTTTGTGTAGTTTATTATTTAAGTTTATTAATGTGCCGCCAATGAGCCACAGCATCTAAACCACCTGCCTCTGAAACAGCTTAAACCCGCCGTGCCACAAATCTCCTCTTGGGGTAACGGCGATGCTCGGTGCTCGCTCGGTGCTCGCTCGGTGCTCGCTCGGTGCCTCAGGGTTTAGCCGATTCTCTGCAGCTTGTCCTGCTGATGAAATGGTCTCTTCTATGGGGGCGTGCCGTGGCTATAGAGGTGTTAAAGATCTGCAGCAAAGTTTAGCATCTTCTTTTCAGTCTATTTCCTGCCGCTTTTCATCTTCTTCCTAACACACGTGTACCACACACATTCACATGATGAATACAAGTGCGTGTAAAAGGGCTCCACTCAGTGGGGACCGACGGGGCATCTTTGCCGCACATTTTTACTGCTAATCGATGGAGATGACACCATTTTTTTACACGCCGTCACCGCTGATCAATGAGAATTATGCCATGCTTTGTAGCTGTCACCGGTAATCAATGAGGGTGGTGCCATCATCTGCATCTTCTGATCATTACAGCCGGTGATCAATAATAAAACTGGCTCAGGATGACACGCGATTATCATAAACCAGCAGTCCATGATGATAGGTTGATAATGTGTATGTGTGCGAGAGAGAGCTGTGCCACAGACTGACAGCCACAGACGGAAAAACACAGACGAAGGAGAAGCTGACACGGAGATCAGGAAGTGGTCATATTTCAAACCATCGTTCTGGCACGGCTAATAAAACGGTGCAGCAGACACAACACCGCCACCCTTCCTTCCTTTTCTAAATGAGATGTTCATGACTGTCAGAAGGTGAAGTTATTTATTGCTGTGCTCTGGTAGGAATAATCAGAATCAGGTGTGAGGACACTTGGAGGATCTTATCTATTTAAATCTACCTGAATTTATGTTTTTGTACAGACAGTCTGTTTGCATGCGCTTAGCCTCTGATGTTCTCCTTCTCAGGATGTCAAATGTGGCTGTTTTGGCGTGTCAGGGGTGTTGTTCATCACATATGTGGTTCAGGAACTGTTGTTCTCACATTTGAACACGCTGGGAAGCTGAGGACAACGTTTGAGTCCGGGACAATGCTGTGGAAGTAAAGCAGAAAAGCTTTCACTCGGAGTCGTCTTTCTCACTTCATAAATGTGGAGAGCTCTTGATGTAATTGTGGTAAACATTCAAACTCATATAAAAATCAGGTACCTTGAGCAGACTTTATTTTTTCTGTCTATGCATTCATGCCACTGCGTCTCCCACGACTTGGAAGTGATAACATTTCCTTTGCAGCTACATGGTATTATTTTAGAGGAAGACGTGTAGTGGGTGTGGTGCTGGTTGAACATGAAATATGTGCAGCCTACTTGCTTCTTACAGCTGTTATTTTAACCTTTCTAACTGACAGCTATTTTTCATCCGTGAACAATTACGTCTTCTTGAGCCTCGAAACAAAGAAAGACTTATTGCCTCAACTTCCTGCTTGTTACACCCACTCTAACAGTTGACCCTGCCGTCTCCACATGAGATAACTATGAAAATAACTCACTTTAGTGTTCATGCACCAGCAGATAAAGCAACAAAGAGACTAGAAAACAAGAGTCGGGGAGCAGGCTGATAGAGAGGGAATGAGGGACGTCGCGGTGGAATAGAAAGAGGCAGACAGACAAACAGAGACCGCACAGCAATCATGCCAGTCACAGACCATCACCGAGAGGTGACTAGGCCATCTGCGTCTCTGCCTGACTGTAAAGTAACTCGCCTTCAAAACAGGAAATAGCCAATATCACACTAATACCCTGAGGGGAACACACAGAAAGCTGTGTGAGGCATTTCCATTCAGACTTGATTTTGTGCTCGCCTGAACAACCAGGATGTTTCCACACGAGGATGCTTGAAAGGTGGCGTGATGCAGTGTTTGTGCGATCGGTTGATTGCTGTGTCTTTAAATAATTAGTGCAGGTGGTTCTTAATGTAACCCGGACACACTCTGTGCCATTTTGGCCACATTCATGAAGCAAAGCGATGCCTTTATTCCCACGATGGTGATATATGATGCCACTGCAGCTCATAACAAACGTGTGTTTGAGAATGTGCTGCTCTGCATCTTTGTCCGACTCATGCATGAATGTAAACGTCATGACTTGACAGCTGACCGACCATGAATAATTATAGCTGTAGAGATCACACCGGAGGTGACTGACAAGATGTGCACACACACACACGCAAACACACACTGAGTCAAAGTAGAAGACAGATCATGACAGTATGTTGATGAGCAGATCTGCACCCACTCATAATTCACTGCTGCTATGCTTTCCTTGAGCTCTAGGTGGCACTGTTGAATTGCACAGATACACTGATGTGGGGTAGCATGTTGTGAATATAGTTTGAGGCATATGTGGAAATCTTTAGTTCAAGTTCACTGATTGCGCCTAAAGGAAACGATTAATAGAAGCAGAGAAGAAAGTGTTAAATGATCCTGTTATATTAAAGCAAGACATTAACTTTCAGAGTTTGCACAGATGAACTGACCTTCTGTTTAAGGTCTAAATTAATCCAAGAGTGACCTCAGTACAGCCAACGTAACATAAAGCGAGCTCGCAGCAGCACAAACATTAAATCTGCGTTTCTGCAGATTTAGATGCGTGCAGAAGATGTTGCCCAAATAATGAAAGCTGAATATCAAAGGTCTTTTCTTAGTCTGACTCTTTCTCACCCACTCTTTGCAACTGTTTGCACACACGTGCGTAGGCGTGCGTGGGCGGCAGTGCACGCAAATGAGCATGCCACTATGAACTTGAGCTAGCGAGCTTTATTTTCTGTTTTGTTTTGGTTTTTGTTTCCAGCAGTTTCATTCAAAGACAGCTTCTTCTCACTTTTTAATGTAAAACGGGGTCGAAAGTCAGTCCCTTTATGTGTCTTATGTTTTTCTGTCATTTGGTGGTCTTCAGTGTCAACATGTGTGACTCACTAGTAAACAAACACAGCTTAGAAGTGATAGCCTGCATGCTGCCGGCCTCTTCCCCAGGAGAATGTGTCCTTTAGCCTATAATACCCCACCTTCTGTCTGGGTGTCATCATTTCTTATGCTGCTAAGCTGTTATGTGCCAGACTTTTGACAAGTAATAACTTTAGTGTCTGCTCAAGAAACACGACGTGGAATCTGAGTACTTCCCATCCCTGCTGCAGATCTCACATACACAGTTATCTCTGGGAGTATTTGGACAAGGATTAAACTTTTGTCATGTTGCCTCTCTACATCATGGATGTTAGCACATCCAATCGAGATGTGACTAAAGTGTCAACTTTTAACTTTAATTCATGGCATATAAATAAGAATTGCACCGTGTAGTTGTTATAGACACGGTCCCCCATGTTCACAGGCTCAAAAAGACCATTGACTGTGAAGCGTTGCAGTCCTGGGTCTGTTCTCCAGTGATAAAACAGTGTGTATGTGTTCTAGCAAACCAGGTCGCTTTGCTGTAGAGCCTTACGTTTAATATCTGGAGAAAAACTGCATTTTGTCCTGTCATAATTTTTATTGACTTCAAACTCTTAAATTGAATCCTGTAAGCCTGAAATATATACAATCTATTTATATATATCATAACACCACCTCCACTATGTTTAGCAGTTGATGTCAATGTCAGTTTTATTTCTGTAGCACATTTTAAGCAACACATGTGTTAAAAAAACAACATTAAACCACAGATCAATAATTTAATTCAATAAAAGGACCGGCTGTTACAATGTTACAATCCCTGATGATGCATTGCTTCAAATGGAGAAAGTCTTGATGGATGGCTACTTTGAGGAGAGGCAGCCCAGAAACTTTAAATAACTTTAAATAAAATAAATTGAGTGACCTGACCTGTTAAAAAATGTGCAGCAGTATTTTGGACAAACTGCAAGTGATGGAGATCTGAGTGTTCTCCACCCAAAAACGGAGAACTGCGGTAATCCAATCACGAGGTGATGAAGGCATGAATGCGTTTTTGGAGAAAGAAAAGATTTCACTTTGGCAGTTTCACATAACTGATAAAAACTGGAGACGTGGGTGATGTGGTGTGCTTCAGATCATGAGCTTTTTTTGCTCCTTCCCTCATTCTGGTGCAAATAAACTTGGTTAGTTTGTGAGAAAAGTGCTCTTTGAGATGTTTTCTGGTAAAGTCCGATCTGCCCTCCCTGATGATGAGTGTAACCAGTGGTTTGCACCTTGGTGTAAACCTTCAGTCGAGTGTCCTTGACTTGGTTAAATGTTATGAAGCTGTTTTTCTCAACCACAGAAATCCTTTTTTTATTCTGTCACATCTTTAGTCTTTGACTTAAAATCCCCCGTGCTGGTGTACTGAGACAAAAATGGAAAACATGATTCAGCTGTCCAACAAATTATGGACCTGAAGTTTGTCTCTTATCTCTTATAGCTGACAGCTGGTCTCTGGTGGACATTCAGGTTCTGATTGAGCTGGTCGCCACGTCTGGATGTTATCAGTCTACTGAATGGCAAAAGTCTGCTGTTATCAGTCCCATACATATCATCTGTAGGCCTCCTCATCTCCTCACCAGCACATCCTTTCTAATCAAGGGTAACACTGTAACAGCTCTGGCAGAGTGTGATGCTGTGCAGTAGAAAATGCAGGTGTGTAACACGTCTCTTAGTTTGTGAAGGGGTGAATTTGAACCCAGAATGAGATCATTACTTCTGAAAGTTAAACAAACAGCATTTGAAAACCAGAGTAAAAATGTTTGCTGCGTCTCAGATTTGGAGTTGGATGGTTTATGGTTCTGCCTCCAGAAGCTGGACTCGTAAACCCTCAATAAATGTAAAGCAATAATTTTTAGTAAAATGCAACAGAAATATGTGAAATCGAAGGATTATTTATCCAATTACTTAATCATTTTGCGGTTGGCATAAACTGAATTTCATTAAATTTAGCATTTTATGCTGTAATTATGTAACAAAATTACATGGAAAATGAACATTTAATCAAACTAATTAAAGTCAGCATTTGGGACAAAAACTTTTTTGTCCACTCATTAACAACCAAGCTGCTACTAGCAGCAAGTCGTACTCGTCCACTGCTGCACTAACGTGAATAAAAGTCGAGGCAGAAGAAGAATGAGAGCAAGTAATTTATGCAGAAGGAAATCCTTTCAGCACATTTGTGTACAGCCTCATGAAAAAGTAATGCGTGTTTTCACGATAAACGCGGGATGCAAACGTTAACTCTGCGGTGACCTCGTCCTGCAGGTTGTGACTGAACTGATAGTTATTACATAAAGTAATTATGTGAATTCTTGTCTGCACGTGCTTATCGCACCGGGGCTTGATAATGTTAGAGGGCATTAAGTCTCATGCAATATACAGGAAAGCACACACAAACACACACAAACACACACCATTAATATCGTTTAGCGAGCCTCCATGCATACAGACTACCTGTTTAAACCAATCATTACCTTGCCACCAGCTCATGTGTAACACTAAAGAGAAGAAGAGCGTGATGGATGGATGGACTGAGGCAGATAGGGAAGGGTCAGTGGAGAAAGGCAAAGAGGAGAAGATGGATGTAGCCAGAGTCCTGTGTTATTGCTAAATCTGGCCTGAACCTGTGTTTAATAGATACCCGCTATCAAAAAGAGCCCATGCACTTTGTATGACTGGAAGGACAGTTTGAGGAGATCAAGGATGAGACAAAGGGGAAGTGAGGGGGACAGTAGAAGAAGGATGGATTTACCTTCCATGACAGGACGACAGAAAGGGATGAGTAAATAAACAGTGAGAGCGGGATGTAAAGGGGGACGGGTGAAGGGATGAATGTTTTCATTTAAAGGAGGAGAAGTGACAAATGGGAAGAATATGTGTCACAGAGACAACAATGGCAGGGTGTGGTGCTGCAGGGAGAGGGAGAGATAAGGCGGAGATAAAGAGTGATGAAAAAGTGCAAGAATGGGAGGGCTCACACTGGCACGAAGGATTAATATGTTGTAAGGGAGGAGAAAGAGAGGGAAGGTACACAGTAAGGCTGAAGCGATGTTGGATTCAGGGTGATAAATGATGGACGCTGGAGGCGGGAGCGTGGCGGGGAAGGCTCGATGAAAGGAAGGAGGAGTGAGACAAGGAAAGTAATGAAGGAAGGAACGGCGATGCCTTCACACTTAAATTAAATCACTCTAAAATGCTGCATTTTTCACATTTTTTCCGACGCGTTTGCATCCTTCAGTCTAATATTGAACTGTATAGTCAATGAGATCCAGCTTCTAGGCTGCTTTGTCCATGATCCGCTCTTCTTTTGCTCAGTCTGTCGGTGAGCATGTGACACCGTTTGATTGGCAGGTGTGTACGGCTTCATGACATGGGTTACCATGGGTGACATATTTTATTTTATTCTAATTTCAGGCTGCGTTTTCAACAGCTGGCCAGAAATGATAAATGTAAATGTAAAATACAAATAAAGGTCACAGGAAACGTTTTCACCTCCACCAAGGAGTTTATGTTTGTGTAGCGTTTGCACATCATTTTGTCTGCAAACATGAAACGTTTTGAATGAATTCTGGTAAAATGTTGTAGAGTGTAGAGTGAGGTCATGTTAACGATCCATTAAAATCTGGCTTTCATCCACTCTTCATGGACATTGTTATGATTTATTGGTCAAAAATTGACAGAATGCCTTATAACTTTGAAACTATGACTCTTACAACTGTGGTGTTTATTGTCAACATATAGAACGTGCTGCATGAAGATGTAAAATGTGTCACATTTGACCTCTGACCTTTTCTTCAAGGTCAAAAAAAGTCAAACTTTCACAAAATGTCTCGTCTTTAAAACTGCCTAAAATTCTGCTGCCCTAGTTTGTATCAGTAATATTTAGTAATGATGCTGGTGCATGGGGATTCTAAATATCACATTACAGTTTGTATCCAAATATCATTTCACATTTGACCTCTGACCTCACTCTTACGTTTCACATCTACCCTGTTGTTCAAAGTGACCTTAAAATGTGTGACATCTTTAAAGAGAATGAGCTGCTGAGTTAGGTAGAATATACTGTTGGACACTATTATTATACGCCGACGTTCTTCATGTTATAATTATAAAACAAACCTACTATTCATTACATACGCCTACGTAATGTTTGTGTAATCAAAGTAAACATCTGTCATCTCTCTTTTCTATTTTTTTACTGCACTACAAACTTCTTAAAGAACCAGAGAACGAGCTGATGGATGGATGGATGGATGGAGCTCGTGATGGATGGATGGATTGAGCTCATGATGGATGGATGGAGCTCATGATGGATGGATGGATGGATGGAGCTCATGATGGAGGCATGGATGGATGGATGGATGGAGCTCATGATGGAGGCATGGATGGATGGATGGATGGATGGATGGAGGCATGGATGGATGGATGGATGGATGGATGGATGGAGCTCATGATGGATGGATGGATGGATGGAGGCATGGATGGATGGATGGAGGCATGGATGGATGGATGGATGGATGGATGGATGGAGCTCGTGATGGATGGATGGATGCATGGATGGATGGAGCTCATGATGGATGGATGGATGGATGCATGGATGGATGGATGGGATGGATGGATGGATGGATGGAGCGATGGAGGATGGATGGATGGATGGATGGAGCTCGTGATGGATGGATGGAGCTCATGATGGATGGATGGATGGATGGATGGATGGAGCTCGTGATGGATGGATGGATGGATGGATGGATGGATGGATGGATGGATGGATGGATGGAGCTCATGATGGATGGATGGATGGATGGATGGATGGATGGATGGAGCTCGTGATGGATGGATGGATGGATGGATGGATGGATGGATGGAGCTCGTGATGGATGGATGGAGGCATGGATGGATGGATGGATGGATGGAGCTCATGATGGATGGATGGATGGATGGATGGATGGATGGAGGCATGGATGGATGGATGGATGGAGGGATGGATGGATGGATGGAGGGATGGATGGATGGATGGATGGATGGAGGCATGGATGGAGGCATGGATGGATGGATGGATGGAGCTCGTGATGGATGGATGGAGCTCATGATGGATGGATGGATGGATGGATGGATGGATGGAGCTCGTGATGGATGGATGGATGGATGGATGGAGCTCATGATGGATGGATGGATGGATGGAGCTCATGATGGATGGATGGATGGATGGATGGATGGATGGATGGAGCTCGTGATGGATGGATGGATGGATGGATGGATGGATGGATGGATGGATGGAGCTCATGATGGAGGCATGGATGGATGGATGGATGGATGGAGGCATGGATGGATGGATGGATGGATGGAGCTCATGATGGATGGATGGATGGATGGATGGAGCTCATGATGGAGGCATGGATGGATGGATGGATGGATGGATGGAGATCATGATGGATGGATGGATGGAGCTCATGATGGAGGCATGGATGGATGGATGGATGGATGGATGGAGATCATGATGGATGGATGGATGGATGGATGGATGGAGGGATGGATGGATGGATGGATGGATGGATGGAGCTCATGATGGATGGATGGATGGATGGATGGAGCTCATGATGGAGGCATGGATGGATGGATGGATGGATGGATGGAGATCATGATGGATGGATGGATGGATGGATGGATGGAGGCATGGATGGATGGATGGATGGATGGATGGCAGACACCACCAATGATCAGTATCTATTTTAATCTGCAATGAACAGAGAGCGTCAGTGTTAACCATGGGGACAGAAAAATGTTTCCTGTGACTCTTTCACAATAAAAGCAGCAGATGTGTGAAATGTTCATTAACACTAACTTAATAGAGCCTTAAAATAATCACTTTGATTTATTTGTTTCTTAAACTACACCCCTAAGTACTCTGCGACTGCATACACACTGCCCGAGGTGCTCCTCCCCACAAATAACAAATGTAGTTTGCGGCGATAACGACCGCCACAGCTGTGATTGGATTGCTTCATACTAATATGCCATGTGAACAGAGTGCATTGATTAATGCAAATCTGATGTTTATGGAAAGCAAAGTGTAATATGTGACGGAGCACCACTGCATGTGGCTGGCTCACAACACTAAACCAACAGCCAGCAATCTGCCAATGTGCCACGCCCCGTCTTCATAGTCCTGCTGAAGTATAAAGTCTGAGCTCTCCTCTCTTCCCTGCATCACAGCAAAAGCGACCTTTACTCATCAGCACAGTTTCATGAGCACAGTGTTTGGGATGAGTTGTGGAAAGTTTTAAATGAAGAAGATGAAGAAGGGTGAACCTGAGCAGAAGAAAGAAGACTTTTTAAAATGTGTGCTGGGGTGTAAAGAGAGGTGAATGGGAGGAAAGAAAGGGGAAACAATGGATTGATGGATGGCCCAGCCGTGACGTGTCCCTGAGTAATGGTAAACCAAGGTGGCAGAATGGACGGAAAGAGCTGAAAGGGAGGAGGCTGAGGCACAGATGGATGGGAAGGGTGCCATGTTGCTTAACTAATGTCTCCCAGGCCTGTAGTTCAATTCCTTCTCAGAATTAAAGCTCCATCTATCACCCCGGCGTGCCTCGTTAGCAGTGAAGCCTTAACCAATCCCAACGCAACCATTTACATTTTAAGTAAGATGGAAGACGGCGCTCGTGTCTGTCTGTCTGTCTGCGTCTTTCTCAGTCCATCTTTTAGCACTGCGCAGTCTCCTGAAATATAAAACGCATATATCCAAAGAGTGTCTGCGGTGCTGCCAGCAGCGACAAACTGCAGCAGAGAAACTTTCAGAGAAACGCTCATAAAGACAGAAAATTATTTTCCCGCTGGATTCTTGCTCGGTCAAACAGAATTGCTTGAAATCAGTTTAATTAAGGTAATAACAGACATACCATTCATTACACACTTTATCCCTGCTTGGCCGTGCATATTCATTATTATTATGGCACACATGATAGCACAGTACACAGCTCTCACCTAATTAAAATTGCTCTATTCATTTTTCAGCTGCTTTCCTCCATTATTTGTAATATATATGTATATATCTGAGCGCCAGGCAGTGGCCTAGCAGCTCCAGCTAATAATGCTGGGTTGTATTTCACACGATTCAATTTCAGTGATGAACGGCGAAAGGTCTTAATTGCTTTTGCTTTTGTTTTCTATGAAGCTGAGTCATGTTCTAAAGACTATGAGGGAGATAGAAGCACTTTCCCTCCTTTCAAATGTACAGCGTAATTATCAACGTGCTGGTTGGTTTTCTAATAGATCGCTTCATTTCTCTGAATATACATGCTCTCGTATGCTTCGCCAATGTTTTTGACCACGCATTCAAGAAAACAGAAAAGAGAGAACTTAGCTTATTGAACTGAGCCTAAGTACTTCTGCTGTGGCTTTTTGTGCTTTCTGTGTTATTTATTGTGGTTTTAGTCGATGGTTCTGTTTTATATATTTTGGTATTGTGTGTGTTTATTGTGGAAAATGCTGTTTTTAATGCTTTACTTCCTAACTTTGCCCTCACCTAGCTTAATGAGCTACGCCGACAGAGTCCAGCCCCTTTAAGAGGAGGGAAAATGGCAGAAGAGCAGGATGACACTGCAGTAAAGTGCATCCACGGCAGTGAAGAACCGTCACTGGGAAGATATGATTGGTGAATGGGAAGCCCTGGAGGAGAAGGCGATTCAGCAAGCATCCAGCTGTGGTGGGTGCCAGCGGCAGCAGGCCCAGCGTGGGTCAACGGGGACACAAAGAAATTCCTGGCAGCTGTTATGGCAAGACGAAGCGTGGATCTGCACGGCGGTCAGTGACCCCGTTTCAAGCGTGAAGACCCCACCAATGGCAGGCCAGTCGTGCTCTAATAATGCTAATAATGCTGCAGCCAAGTTTCAAGTCTTTCCTAAATTCTTATTGTCCATCTTAATGGAATCCCCAGGGTTGGAGCCAGTTTCAGTGGTATCGATTGTGCATTTCCATCCATCCATTTTCTTCTGCTTTTCCAGTTCAGGGTTGCAGGGAGGGGGCTGGAGCCTGTCCCAGCTGTCAGAGGGTAAAAGGTGCACCGTTGCAGGGATAATGCAAAGATAAAAACACACCTACAGCCAGGTGTGGTGTACGCAGGAGTAGCATGGTGATGGGGTTATCTGAACCTGTTCATCTGCTGATGTGTCCAGGGTGTAAAATGTAAAATACTTCTTGCCCAACAGCAAACGGTGATACGCTTCAGTCCTCCAGGACCCTGTTAGGGCAATAACTGAGTGGACGAATCCTTTATTCCTCCATGCCTCTATCACGCCATCTCTCTTTGGCATCTACCGCTCTGTCTCTCTTTCCTTTCCCTGCTCTTCCATCCATCTCCATCATCACTCCTCTCTACTCTGCTCACTTTCTCCCCCCCGCCTCCATCTGTCTGTGTGTCTGTGCTGACGGTGGCCATTATTAAAAGCTGCCCCGTCAGATATGTCGCTCATAGCCCTTATTGATGTCCCTTCATTACTCATTATCCTTGAGTGCCTGTATTAATGCTGACTGCCTATAAACTGGCTGGCACATGTACAGTGTGCATGTACAGTAAACTCTGTTGTACACAAAAATCTGGGGCGCTGCTGCAGCCGTGGAGGTTCTGGGAGATGTGCCGCTCTCCTCGGTTTGTGGTTAACGCGATATTAACCTAAAGGAATTTCATGGATGAAAGGGAGGCTTGCAGGGGGATATTTTCTTCCTTTTTTACTGTGTTTAATCTTAATGACCCTTCACACACACTCTTCACTCAGCCGTTACTGTTAACACAGGACGGGCTCTGATTTATAGGTCGTGCTGTTTATCCTGCAGAAACGTGCATTTGCCTCATGTGAGAAAGTCATGCACAGTGTGTAAAGTTATATGACAGATGCCTTTTATGACTCCAGCACTCATCCTCCTGTTTGCAGATGCATTAGTTTTATGCAGACCTCACACACGTACGCACCGAGGCGACTGCTTGTCCATGTTGTGTTATTGTTTGGTTACATGCCAAAGAAAACTAATGCTGGCATGAATCTAACAAACTAAAGCAAACTAAAAGCTCAGTAAACGAGCACTTCTCCCAAAAGTTCAGGACAGAGCGATCCAAACTGAAATATTCAGTCTGCACGGAAGCTTGTTTTCTCCACTGAGGAAATAAGCAGTTTTTGCCGTTTATAAGTCAGAATTTCAAGTTATTATGTCAAAATATTAACAGGGAAAATATTGAGAAAATAACTTTCAAGTTATTAAGTCAAAAATTTGTGATAATGGGCTGAAATTTTGACTTATAGATGGAAAACACTGCTTCTTCTTTCATAATTCTTTAATCTGACAAGACGACTAAAGAAACGTCCTGATGTACCTTTAATGGGACGGAGGGCGTGCTCGCAAACATTACTACTATAGTTATTCTTAGGTTGTACGAGTAAAACAATAAAGAGACTATGGGTTTGAAGTCTCGCAAACTAATTACACTGTGATGAATTTGTCTTGGAACAACAAGCAGCATCTGAATGCCGCCTTGTCTCCTTGACTGATTATCCTCAACAACCTTCCCTTTCATCCATCATACGTCTTTATGGTTTCTTTGGGGAATCGTTTCTGTGTGCGCGACGTGCTCGTGTGTATCTGTGAGTCTCTCTGTGCGTACACATGTGCGGGGCAGTGGGTCGGTGAGTGCACGCGCTTGTGTGTCAGAAGGGGTGTGGTCAGGCAATTAACCAGCTGTGCTAACGATCATCTCACTGCAGAATCACACAATGTTTTACAGCGCCATACAGCGCTTTACTGCCTTTGTTGTCAGGGTGATATAGTATTCTCAACCATAAAGTGCTGATACTGGGTGATTGTTTTGGCCTCTCCAGGCTAGCTCTTTTTTATACACGCACACACACACAATGCAAATTCCCTCTCTCTATCCTTTACTCTCACGCACACATATGCACACATCACCATTCTTTTATGGCTTCTGTCTTTTTTATGGCCAGTGTCTACTGGTCTGCCCCGGGACCAATCTCAAGCCGTAGATCTCCCTTATCATAAAATGAGTGTGGTGTGGAGTAAGACTGCGTTAGCCTTGCTGGAAATCCTCAATCTCCTCTGCAGATACAACAAACCTCTACAACTCACTCTGTCAAAGGATGGCAGGAACAACATAACAGGGACCAAAGTTTGGCCGTGTCAAGGACGTTCTCCGAGTCATTTCCTTTGTTGTTTCCTTTAGTTTTACTGAAAATGAAAAGGGACGTGCTGCAGCTGCAGCAGCCATACTAACAAGAACCCAAAGTGCACAAATGCCATGCACATTATGTTATTTAAGCAATCTTGCACAGAAAACCAGACAGATAAGTGCTCATGGCTTGGATTTAGCGCAGGGCTTATCTGCAGAAACCCGATGCTTCTGACAGGACTCTGCATGAACTCAGACAATGTCTCCAATTCTTCACATAAAAGCACAAAGATGAAACTTTAGCAAAGACCACCAAAAGCCTGATAAACACATTCTTCTGTCAGACTCAACTAAAATGAATCAGTTCGGATCAAAGGGCTTACCCCGTGTTTGTTGAGGGTTTGGCGAGGACCACCAGAGCAAGGTGCCGACCATGAGACATGGAGCACGGCGATGGGGGTTTGCATGAGTGCAGAAACGTGCAGGTTAGTATTGGTCATGATGATAACTTGTGACCTGATGTATTGTTTACAATATACTGCAACTATTGAAAACTGCAGCATGATCATAGAAGTATCATAACCCTGGGGAGGAAAAATGCTTTCTGTTGTCAAAACAAGTTTAATAACCAAAAACATCTCTTATAATGTCACTACAATTACAGGTTACAATTTTATGTTTATAACTGAAATGACTAAATTGTGCATTATGATTGGCCGACTCTGTTAAGATTGTACGAGCATGTTTTCACAAGGAAGCCAGAACCCAACATAGCAAAAAACCTGCGTAGCTCTCATGGGCTAAAGAACAAAATGTGAAATCTCTGACCCGGCCAAGTATGCGCTCTGACTTGAATCCAATTCAACACCTTTGGAGGATTGTAAAGTGGTGCGCACCGTGCAAAAAAAACCTCCCTCCAGCAACGAGAAGCAGAATAATCTGCCAAGAAAAGGCAAAACATCTGCATCCAGCGACGTAAAAAAACATTAAAATGAAAAGGAAGTGTGGATCTGCTGCTTAAATAGGAATATTTTGTTCTTGCGTTTTATATCAATCGTGTCATTTGGAGGTTTGTTAACACAACCGAAACACAAAGGATAGCTGTCTCCTTGGTAACAGCATACAGGGTGTCTAACTGGTGGAATAATAAACTTCCAGAACAGTTTGACAAATAGATGCATAATGAGATCAAGTAAAAATATTTCATGACAGTTTTATTTCTGTATGTGATTTTTTTTATTTATTATAACACTCGGTTATAACTGCTGCTGCAATAAGTGTGAAGAACAGGTGCTATAATGAACTTTGCCATTATAAAGAGACATTATGAGAGAAATCTTTAAATAGAGGTTTACAGCAGTTTCACCTGTGAGGTGGCAGAAACATCTACATCCTGCAGGTAAATGTTATCACGCTGACCTCTGAAATTAAAGGTTGTTCATTTTTGTGAGCATTTAAAGGCAAATGAAGGGACAACAACTGAAAAATAACATAAAATCACTGCAAGCATCATGAATGATCTTTTATTTGCATGACTCTAAACTTGAATCAGTAAGTATAAACAAAAGCTGCCATGTTGACTGTGAAATAATGCGTTGTAAGAACTCCAATCTCACACAAAACCCTCTTCTTCACACGTAAGCGCACACTCGCAAAGCACAGCGGGCCCCCCAACAGCAACAAATGCTCCCCCTAACAAACCATTAGAGCAGCATAAGCACCGCCATAAACGAACCCTGGTGGTAACATCAAGAAAAGTTTGCTGACAAGGAGCTCGTTAATGTTGTTTGTTGACTTCGTGTTGATGTTGTTTACTGTCCACTGTATCTGCTGCGCACATTAAAAAGAAGTTATACGTCAAATTATTCCCTTCCCCGCTCCCTCTTTCCACAAGCAGCCGTGGACATTAATGTGTATTTGTGCAGGCGATCGTGTGCTTGAAATGTGCGAAACAGAGTGATGGCGTTTTTGTCTACGCGCGTGTGTGCGTTAGTGTGTGCGTTGGTGTGCGTGCGCGCTCCTGCCTGGGCATTCTGGTGCATGGATTTTTGCGTGCACGCCTTTCCGCCTGCGTGTATTTTCAGGCCGCGTTTGTGTGCGTGTGCACGTGTGCTGCGCGGGGTCTTAATTAATCTCTGTCATTAATAATTTAATCATGGCTTTTTGTTTAATAAACAGTTTGGCAGTGATGTATTGCGGCTGGGTCAGGTAATTTGATTGGCGGTGGAAATGAGCTGGGTATGCATATGTCTCTCTCTCTCGCTCTCTCTCCTCTCTCTGAGATATTACTGCTGGCATTCAGGACCGGCGAGTGTGCGCACACACAACAGGGGGAGGGCAATTACGCTAAGATGCCATAATGATCAGTGATGGATGTAGAGAGAGCACATTTCGGCTAATGGAATAACACTGGAGGAGGAAAAAAACAGCAAAGAAAATTTTCAGAATTACTTTATATTACAAAGTACATTTCCATCAATGTCTCCTCAACTATTATTAAGGTGCCCAAAATGGGGTTATGTGCTTTTCCTCCTGTGTGCTCCCTGCTCTGCCCCAGTACATTTAATGAGGCCGAGTTCGAGGCTATTCCCAGCTGCAACACTAGATGGCACTGTTGAATAGTCTGCGTCAATCTGCAGCTCTCCCAGTGACGTTTCACTTCTTCCTCTCTGATTTAATCTACTTTCTGTTCTTCCATCATTCCCGTCTTCTCATTTAGTTTCACACACCTGCAGTTAATGTTTTTATTCACGAGTAGCATGAACAGGACAGGAATGCACTGCTGGTCAGTGTAAGTAATCTTACACTCGTGTTTTTAGTAAGCACAGTAGTGTAACATCTAACCAGCCTGTTTAGAAGAATCCCAGAGTCTGACAGTTACAATTTGAAGTGTTGCATCGAAGAATTATGAAGAGTGTTTTTGCAGAATCTGTGCAGTTTAGCAGGGTTTCTGACTTTTGCTGCCTAACCACTCTATTACAGCTTACAGCTCAGACGGGCGTGCTGTGGCTTTGTCCGTCTGGTCCGTGGGGATCCAGAGCTGTATTATATATAAGCCACTGTGCAGATTTTGTGTACATTCTTTTGCGAGTTGTGCACAGACCATACTGTAAGTGTGTAACGACTGTGAGTATAAGGATTAGGATTTATTGTACTGGTAGCAGCCGTCTGTGTGTATTTTGTGGGATCTGTTTTTGTGGCAGCACAACAAGCACTACCACATGTTAGCGTTTGTCTAATTTTGTTCTCTTAGGGCCAAAAGAAGCACAAAGGATTTGAGGAAACATGCAACAAGTTCCCTGCAAACCTTTTAGCTGAGCATTGCACGTCTTCTCAAGCCCCTGAAAGTGTCAAGGTGTTTTAAATTTCCAAAAATATATAAAAACCCATAATTTAATACGAACAGCATGGGGATTAAAAATCTGCTTCAATAGATCCTGATATTATATAGGAGCAGACATGCATTCAGCTTTCCACCTAAAATCAAAGGTACTCGATGGAGTTAAAGGCTGATCTTCCCAAATAATCTTACACACAGCCTCAAATGTTTGTATGCAGGTAGCCAGACAGGTATGTGCTAATGCATGCGGTCCACACTCGTATGTTTCTCTGTTTATTTTCCTGTTCTTCTCCGTTTGTCCAGAGAGTTTAAGACCCCGGCGATGGGAGGTCCAGCACCAGAGCGCTGTTACCTCCTGCTGTGTGGAGATGAAGCCTCTGTGATTTCAAACACTGTAAGAACGTCTTGTCTGTTGTTATTGTTTTGTTAAAGATGACCTTAAGTGTTTTGAAAAGCATCTAAAATGAAATTTATTTTTATTATTATCATACGTGTGTCCTTCATTTGGGTCTTTTCGGACGACTCATAGCTGTTAAACACTATTTCAGCTGGAAATGAAATATGAATGCTAAATTAAAGTGCGCAGCTTTAACTTGAATAGATTTATATCAATATTAATATAAATGTGTGGGAGACGTAACCCTTTAGTTCCCAGATTTCGTGGGTTTGCTGATAGCTCAGAGATGATGAGAGTCAAAAGTTGGCATTTTGATTTAACCCTTCGTGGCTGCACAGCGGCGTTCGACGCCTCTGCAGTGTGGAGGCGTGCATGTTTACCTGTCTGATTAACACAGCATAAGGCTGGAGGATTTACTACAACAGGTTGGAACTAAAAAGAAGCAAACTGCAGTTCTTAAAACATAAAAGGAAACTGTTAATGTTCTATGGACTGATCAGAGTGATTCATTAGACCAACTCCCTTTTAACAGGAAGAAACCTCCAGCAGAACCAGGCTCAGGGAGGGGCGGGGCCATCTGCTGTGATTGGTTGGAGTGAGAGAAGGAAGACAGGATAACTGGACCCTACAGAGGTTGCACAGGTAGTTCAGCTCCTCCAGGGTGGCACATCAATGTGTACCGCAGCCAGAAGCTTTGCTGTGTGTCAGGAGCCAGGCTGTTACTCTACCGGGCCGTAGAGCAGGGGTGGGCAATTCCAGACCTCGAGGGCCGGTGTCCTGCAGGTTTTAGATCTCACCTTGGGTCAACACACCTGAATCACATGATTAGTTCGTTACCAGGCCTCTGGAGAACTGCAGGAGCTAATTTAGCCATTTAAATCAGCTGTGTTGGTTCAAGGACACATCTAAAACCTGCAGGGACACCGGCCCTCGAGGCCTGGAGTTGCCCACCCCTGCCGTAGAAGATCCTAAACCCATCAGCAGCACTGGTATCTGCTCCTTTGTTCAAGGAGGAACAAGATGAGCAGCGCCAGAGCTGCAAAATGACCACCAGCAGGAAACTATCATGACTGACCTTGGCCACACAATAAGACACAGACTTCATGATGGTGGCCTGAGAGCCCAGCATCCTATCACAGCGCTCCTGAGAACTGCTGCTGACTTCATCCCATTACAACCACGGTGTACCATCTTCTGATGGCAGGATAACTTTACTGCTACACCAGCGATTTCAATTTTGACAGCAGTGACCTCGCAGTTAAAGAGCAGTGTACTGTTTAGATAAATGTATTTGACCATGAAGCACAGTGGCGCTGTCATCAGCACTGTGCTGTCACTGTTCTGGGTTTGAGCCTAATGTTCGCTGATTATTCTTAATTAGCTGTAGGTTTTATGTCAACAGGTGGGATGTGCTCCACCTGTAGCCCCATTTTCCATGTTCAAATTCTCTGGATTGTTTAAAGTTTGGCTCATTTCCTGTGTTACACCAGTGTTACTGTCATGTGACAACAGGAAACACACTCAGCTTCAGTAGAAGTTACATCATTAACTCTGCGTTTACCTCCTGTTATGAGTCTGAAGCCATTTAATTCATTTAACACACTTCCAAGTAGGAATGAGTGAGCTTTGACCGCTTCCTGTTGTCTCAAATTGGACATGGACATCAAACTATGATTGTAGCACTATCTGCTGCACTAAGCACACACTCTCCTCCTGCTGGCTGAAAACGTTTGGAGGGCTTGGAGAAGTGTATGTGTTCGCAGTGCCCTCCATATAGCTGTACTTGACAATGTGCCAGCAGGTGTACACTCAAAAAGAGGAGAGTACGTATGGAAGCACTTCTCACTTTAAGGCCGGATTGATTTGATTCCTTATCTGCAGTTGTGAAAGCAGCCGTGTTAGTTTTTCTTCCGCCATCAAACAAAGAAACCAAACTTTTATTTTCCCACTTTTTTCTCTACATTTAAGGTCAGCCAGATTAATTCTGAGTGCACGGACTTGCAGCAGTATATGTCTTAGTAGAATATCTTGCTATTTCTGAGTCCCGTGATATTTAAGGAGGACCGAGCGCACTGATTTCCAGATTGCACTCTGAAACATTTGCTTCCCTTTGCACAAAGACACAGGAAAGATAAATGTTTTAAAAGCAGAAAGCAAAGCATCACAGGGTCAGTGCTTTCTCTCCACAGAACTCCCCCATTCTTCAGTTTAGATAAAGATTTCATGACTGCACATAGAAGTGCATTACAATAGTCCGAGTGCCCTATATTTTCAGCCTGAGCGGGTCTGCTGTAATTGACCCATGCCCTACTACACCGGACCACTGCTCTTAGTCTTATAGGTGCAGTATACAGTACTCAGCACTCATGTACGGTTTGAGTTGTGCGACAATTCAAAGTGTTTTTTTACAGTAAACTGTTAACTATAAATCCACCAAGTGAGGAATTCGAGTGGGTTGTCCACTAATATGAAGGTCGATGATTCAATTTCCAACTCCTCACATGAAGACGAGTCCTTGGGCAAGACACTGAAAAGGTTTTAAAAAACTACCTGATGTGTACGTGTAGACAGCGAGAGTGCTTTGTGTATACAATCAAAGTGCCCTGTGGGTATGTGTGTGGATGCGGCTGGTAGTGTAAAGTGCTTTGAGTGGTCAATAAGATTTGAAAAATGCTCTACAAATGCGGTCCATTTGCCTTTTTCTGCTATTCGTGTCCAAATTCGAATGTTTTCCATCCGTGATATTGAGTCAACATTTACTTTCCGCTTGAAAAGCATCAGTAAAATGTTGCTGCGTTCATCATTTACAGATCCCACCAGCTATTGTCAGCTCGATTTTACATCTTGTACCGCATTAATTCAAAGAATGCATCAGTATTACGCACGCGTCTCAGTCCTCTTTATCTTATCAGTCCATTTTTCCTCAGGACGGGCTCTTAATTGCAGCAAGTGCAGTAGATTTGCTATCCACGGCATCTGCGTGGAGAAATTTAAAGGCCAAGTGGGACATCAAATCCCCCGAGTGTGTTCTGGGTCTGTTCTGGGAACTCTTCCCAGTTAGACATCCCGTGAAAGCTCCACGGGGAGGTGCCTGCGAGGCATTCAAACCCAGTGCCCAGACTCTTTGCCGGCTTGTTTTAACCAAGACGTGACTTTTAGTGTGCAGTTACCGCGTCTTTGATCGCTGAGTCTGTGTGATAGGCAGCAAGAAAACAGTAAACAAAGTCTTTCTCACAGTCAAATCAGCACTAATTTTGATGTTAAATAACACTGCTTAAAAGCTTCCATCGTTAGGGCCAGTAGCTGCTTTTCTTTCTGTACTCGTCAGAGCTGAACAGATTAAGTGACACATTCTTCCCTCGAGAGCGTCGACTGCTTTGTTAAACACGTGATTAATAAGACACACAGTGTGCTGCAGTTTTGGTTTGACGGTGCTGATGATGCAGAACTTGCACAAACTGATACACATATATTTTCTTTCCACATAAATTGTTTGTTTTTTTCCTGAATCTTCAAGAGGATTAGACACAATTATTTTAAAATGCGTGCCTCTGTGTGAAACATGCTGTTTGAGTCGATGTTTTTGTGTGTAAACGCTCATTTATGTGCGCACAGCACTGCGAGACTGTACTCGAGTTTGTGTGTGTCTGTCAGAAAGGCTCATTAGCTGGTGGATTCACAGTTGTAGGTATACAGAGAGGGTCCACTGTCCCTCTGGAGAGAACGACTGAACAGATGTTTACTGTGAAGAAACTGTGCAATAAAACAGGACAGGACAAACAGCTGAAAACACACACACACACACGCACACAGCAGAAAAACATTTACACAGAAACAGAAATGTGTAATGACAAGAAAAGCAGAGAGGAAACCATCACAAACACACAAACATGATGTAGCCTGCGATCGTTACATCCACATTTTAACATTTTGCTAAAGCATCAGGTCACGAGTGAGAAGTGAAAAGATGTAGAGTGAATGGATGAATGCCTCGTCACATATAACTGGTTACTGTCATGGTTGTGTATCTCCAACACATTTGTGAAGACAATTATAGACTGAGAGACACATTAACCCTTTAAAGCCCATCATAGAACCAAGTCCGCCAGAGTTTATCTTCATATTTTCACATACTGTAGTCCCATTTCTGGGAGCATTTCAAGTTGCTAAATATCAATACAGCTGTTATATCTCAAATTTTAATAGTATGTTTGCATTAAGCCCAGAGTAACTACATGAATTGCAATAAAAGTGCAATAGACTACAAGTAATTTTTTTGAAAATTGTTTTTGTTTTGTTTTTTTTACACATATTTCAGAGGTTTATCCCTCAGAACTGTAAATGCAAAAAAAATTGCACCAAACAAATTTCCAACAGTGTCTTCAAAGTTACATTTTTGAGATGGAGCAATTTTTATAAACTGCAGGAAAAACAAAAATAAATATTTTGTGCAAAAGAAGAGAAACAAACAGCACGTGCATCAAAATAAACGGTTTCCAACAGTTCAGTGTGAGTTCTTTTAACTTTTAAAAACACCAGTAAACCTTTGAAAGGCACCGTAGGGGGAAAAAAACTACGTTTCCCACGAAAATGACGTCACTTCCGGTTTTCGCAGGTAATGGCGGACACGTGAGTTTGCACATTTATTTGTAGGAACATGGGAGGTGCTAACAGCCGATCGTATCAGCAAAGGGTGTTTGTGGATTATAATGTTTTTGCTGTTGCCAGCGCATATGTGGAAGGAAACTGCCACGACAAGTTGAATGCGACCTGGGACAAGTTGATTGCATCTTAAGTAAGTTTAACTCCTCTGGTTTCACGTGCAAAAGATTTATTGCGCCAGCTTATGTGGTTGCACTTCTACTGGGATTTAAAAATAGTTACACAAAACAGAGCATGCCCGCTCCAATAGACTGTGCTGTACAAAACTGAACTGTCGAGAAATTAAGAATATGCACAAACAAGGGAAAGTTTGGGTAAAGATGGAAATATAATTTGGTACAGTCTAGATTAGTTACTGTCAAAACATTCCTTGGAAAGCAGAAGGAGCTGAGTATGATTCCCAAATAGTAGTAAAAGTAAAAATACAGAATATGTCAGTAAATAAGATCAGTCGTCTTTTTGGCTGCTGGCTTGTGTCAGTGTCACTACTAAGGAGGGTTTGCTGTGTCTCCCAGCACAATCTCAGGAGACAGGTGGTCACTCTGGGAGAGCTGGACAGGGCCATAGAAGACCCTAAACCCGTCAGCGGGACCGGTGTCTCCTCCTTTGTTCAAGGGGGAACAGGATGGGCACAGCCCGAGATACAAAACGACCTCCAGCAAGCCACAGGTGAGGTACAGTGCTCACTGCCCGGCACCATTCAGCTCGACCGGCATTTACCAGAATTAGCAGGTCCACCATTGGCACCCTGTGCTTTTCACAGATGAGAGCAGATTCACCTGAGCATGTGTGAAAGACACGAAGGGGTCTGGAGAAGCTGTTAAGTGTAATGTGTTAAGGACCAAATCACATAACTGTGGTCAGTGGAAACAAAACTCTGTTCAAAATCAGACCAAAGTGAAAAATTGTTTTCACACAGATTTTTAGGTGTTACCTTCATTTTTTGGCTACTCTTTCTTGTTGTTTCCTTTCATATATAAAAATCAAATATTGGAGAATCCAGCCTTATTTAGTTTTTGCTAAAATGGACCCAAACCTTAATTAATTCTTTTAGCTACAGGAGTTTAAAAAAGGAGGAAAACAACAGCAGAGGAAGAAAGAAGAGAACCTGAGACCGGAGCAAACGGATGGAAATATAAAAGGTGTAACAGGGCCGACATGGTTGGGAAGTCATGGGCAAGAAGGTGTTTCAGCAAGCATCCGGCTGTGGTGAGCGCCAGCATGGATCGAGTGGGACACAAAGCAATTCCCAGCAGGTGGAGCTTGTTGTGGAAAGAGGAGCCTGGGCTCTGTGCGGTGGTCGGTGATCCCTGTTTTATGGAGTTTCTCCCAATGCGAACGCCACACAAAGGGACGGGACGGTTGTGTTCTGCATGACAAATAAAAAATAATACTGCTGTCGAGGGTTTACGTTCATCTCACTTGTTTTTATCTTTTATTATGAAAAATTTTATTGTATATGTCCAGCCATCCATTTTCTTACACTTGCAAGGTTGCAGGAGGCTGGAGCCTATCCCAGCTGGAGTGAGGACACACTGTGGACCGGTCACCGATCTGTCTCAGCGCTAACACAGGGAGACAGACAACCGCTCACTCTCACACAGTCACCAGTTAACCTGACCTAATTAACCTAATGCAAGTCTCTGGACTGCGAGAGGAAGCCGATGTACCTGGAGCTGACAGCCTGAGTTTGAACCCAGGACCTGCGTCTCGTGAGGCAACAGTGCAAATCACCACAACATGAACTGAAAGAGAAAAAAGAAATGTCCAGATATTTTTTTTCCTTCTAAAGATGTCCCTTCTTTTAAAAAATGGGAACTTTATAGACATAAACGACAGGTTGACACCGAGCGAGTGGAGGCGAATGTTACTGTGAAATAGAAAAACCTTCTCATTTTACTTATTTTTGGTTTTTCTATTGTTCTTTTTGATTTCTTTATTTATTCTATAGCTGACTTCATCTCTCACAGTGATGCGCAATAGAAAATATCACTGAACTGTAATTAAGGTTTCAAGGCTTGCTAAAAAGCTCATTCCGGACTTCATTAAACGTGTTATCAGGTCACGTAACTCTGAAGCACACCACAAAGAGAAGACAAGAAAATTAAAACTTTGTTAGCAATTTTAGATAATTAAACATCACGCATGCTGGGTCATGACAAGAGCCGGTCCTTTGTGCTCTGATTGGCTTAATCAGCTTTTGAAGTAGGAAATTACTCCTTCAGCGAGATTGTGTAATTTCTTAGAGTGTGAGGAGAATGGCTTAATCAAATATAATCAGAATAGAATAATTAGGACTTATCTACAGCGTAACGATACAATGGAATACTCTTTACAATGAGAAACAGCAGCTTATGGTTGTGCTTGTGGATGCGTAAAAGGATCCCCTCGGTTGATGTGATGTAACCCGTCTCGTACCTGTTTTGGTGCTGAGCACAGTGGCAGTTTTTTTTTGTAGAGAGATTCTCTTGATATTAAAAATCCACATGCAGAAAATAAGAAAAGGCGCAACAGAGCAAACAGTCGACACACACAGGCTGCAGGAGCGACACGCAAAATACAAGCAAGTCTCTGCACGCTGGTTCGCATCCTCCCAGCTAGTAATGGAGGCGAACACACACACACTCAGTCCCTCAGTTGTCATGGGTACCCAGCTGACTAAAATAACCACGGTTCTTTGTTCAACCACCTGTACCACTCTTACCACACTCCTTTCATTCCTTTTGTTTTTCTTTTCATATAATTGCCATCTCCTTACGCTTATTTACCGTTCCCTCTGCCTCCCGTCTTATCCGTCCATCTATCATTAGGTAAACTCTCAAACACACACCTATTCTTACCACGCCTCTCCTCCGGCTTTGTTCTTTTCCCTTTCTAATCTTCCCAGCTTCCCCTGACTTCTGCGCACACCCACACGCATACAGGCACACAGACTCACACATATAAACACAGGAATAGGCACCAAACCCTAAGCAGAGCACAAAGGGCGCACACACAATCACAAAGAGCACACACAGAGCACACACAGTGCCAATCCACTTAACCAAACCACTCTCTTCCTGAAAACGGCTGATTTGAGCCCCCGCAGCCCCTAATCATCCAATCAGGGGCAGAGCAATCTCCTCCCCACTGGGCCTATCAGAGCCCTTCGTACGGGTTCCACTGTTCCCGCCGCAGCGGTGAAGACGGAGTCGTGTTCAGAGTGTCCTGCCACTCATTCTGGGCATGTTCAAAGGGGCTTTCCCTGGCCGGTTCATTTATGGAGCTCTCTGCAGTGCACCACGCTGCTGCGAGAAGTGCACGATGCTGGTGTCCAGTCAAGATCGCACATCTCAATTTTGACTTACCTTTTCTTTTTTTGTTGCTACTGACAGCCGCCTTATACCTTATACGCTACGCAGTCGACCAAGCCTCATGAGATGGACGGATATTTACAGAAACACTAAAAACTGTAAAATGCAAAGCTTGCCCTGAATGTGCAGTTACTGAGAGCAAAGCACGAATCACCTTGCAGAAAAGAGAATGACAAACTTTGTTAGCAATTTTGGGTTGTTAAATGTAGTGCATGCTGGGTCACGGCCACAGCCAGTCCTTTGTGCTCTGATTGGCTTAATTAGCTTTTGAAGTAGGAAATTACCCCTTCAATGAGATCGTGTGATTTCTGAGGGTGTGAAGAGAAAGACTTAATCAAATATAATCAGAAAAGAGTAATTAGGCCTGTTATCTTTAGCATGAAGTCACATTATTAAATGCTTTTGAATAAGAAACGCCGACGTATGGTGACAAGATTGTTCTTTGCACTTTTTTCAAGATAATAAATCGAATGCGATGGCTATCTCACGTTTATCCGACTTTAATCACCTTTTTACTCGGGCGGGATGTTTTCGACCGGCTAAAAGCTGCAGGCCCGAGATGATGGACTTCAAGTCGTGGATCAAGGAGGTCCATCAACAGCTTTTACTCAAGTGACACTAGAAGCAGCACACTAGTAAATGCCTCTCTTACACTCTCTTAATCAACAGTGAGCAACACTAGCTAACAGTGGCTAGTTAGTGACCCAATGCTGTTATCCAATCTCAACCGATTCCCACACAAACTCTGTGTAAGGATAAAAAAATTAAGACAGTATTCCTGGGAATGTGGAGGTTATGTCATATTCAAGTTGATGTGAGGTGTTATGTCACTTCCTGTTAATCCCGATGTACAGAAATAAGCTGTGGTTGGTGCTTGCATGACATAAGCATGAGTGAATACAGCTTTTTTATTTTACCTCTACTTTTTGTTTTGTTTCAAAAATGGCATCAGTGATACACCTGACCTGCAATAAAACAATGATTTACACTTAAGCCAAACCCCTAATAAAACGTTAGCATTCTGCTAACACATCCTGATTCCCTGCGTGTTTAAAAAGCAGCTTTGGTGGTCAGCAGTGACTGTTGCTCGTTTCAAACCTCGATGCTATAAAGTTGTTTGTCTTGCTGTAACATCCCTGACACTTAGAGTACGGAGCCCCGCAAGGGACATGGGAGAAAAAAAATGAAGATGAACTTTTTCGAGCGCTCGCAAAACTTGGGCGCATCCTTCGGAGGCCGCCAGCTCGAAACCGATCAGGAGGTCGAGGCACAATGTGCTGGGAGTGCGGTGTTCCCCCGGCTGTAGTGGGCCTCGACCTCCCGTTAGCTTCGAGCCGGTGGGTAACAGACGTCTCAGAAAACGTCGGAGCACTTCTGCAAATATGGGATGTCTTGATAAACCGAGCAGATATTTGAAGTTTACACAGCTACATTCCTGAGAATATCTTAAAAGTTTATTTTGTAATAAGAGTAAAATTAAAAAGAAGTAGCTGCCGCCATTGTTAGAAACGAATCGGCTGGGCCGCGCTATGAATTCTGGGATAGGTCGGGTCACGAAGGATACACCGACTCGGCCTGCAAATGCGACCTGCAAAGGATGCAGTCTATTTTGCAAGATCTCGCAAAAGTAACTCGGGATCACGGAAAGGTTTTGCGAGATTTCGCAAAAGTTCATCTGGAACCTATAAAAAATCATTTATAAAAGTCACTTGATGCAGTGGCTCCACCCGTGGCTTCTTCAAGAAGAAAAATGCTTACTCTGTGAAATTTATATTTTTTGCAGCTGTTTAGCCAAAAGTCCAGAGAGCAGAAATTGTCTGTGTTATTAGGTGAGTGGGCAGCTAGCATTAGCCACACGCAAACTTATATCTTTAGTTATTTCTTCACCTACAACATCAGCAGGATTTGACTGCAGCTCACCTGATGGCTGCAGGCATCGTTACTGTAGCATTAAAATCTATGCAAACCCCAAAAAGTCCTATTAATATTCCTCTTAATTCAAGTACAATACACCACATCAGATACGTACTTAAGTATAGTAAGTAAATGTGGTTTGTGAGCACACAGATAAAAACACAGAGGCAGGAAATGGAGCCTCGCCTTTAACGGCACAGAAGCAAAGTTGTGCAGGTGGGTAGAGGGTTGTTGTCACGGTGATGGGAACCACAAAATGTCTCTTTTGTTTGGACCGATGTTGCCATCTGTTCATTTCAGTGTCATGAGCAGCCTCTAATACGCCTCATCTGAAAGTGGGTAAAGAAAAAAAAGAGTACATGAGCTTTTAGGGAAAAAAGGGCAGAGGAAGGAGGGCAGGTGGAATTAGCTTCGTATCCACCTCTGCGACAGCGAAAAGACACATAATTAGAGGAAAGCAATCTCCCGTCCGCAGCTCTTTCTGTCTTTCCCTACCTTTGCTCACACTCAGCCCACATCTCTCAATCTCCGTCTCTCTCTGCCCATCTCTGAAATGTTTTTGTCTATTTGATTTTCTCTTTTCGTGCTCCATAATGGCACATTGAGAAACCTCTATCCACCCTCATCCCCGTCCCACTATACTCTTCCATTATCCCCCTTTTTGTCCTCTACTTTTTCCTCCTCCACCGCCTCCTTCCCGCATGCCCCGTCTCTCACTTCCCACCTCTCTCTATCTCATTACTCCAAGGGGGCCACCATGCTGCGATCCTGGCCATCAGTAATGGCTCATGGCCTCAGTGGATGGGAGATTGCAAATGTAGCACAGATGAAATATTAGGTGGTGACTGGGATTGTGTAAATCAGTGGCTTATGAAGGCTGACTGGGCTCCTTCATCCCCCTCGCACACGCACACATCTGAGGCTCGGCCTGTTCTTTCTATTATCTCTCGCTCCGTGGGTCAGCATCGCTTTTCTTTTGTTGGTAAATCATTGGTTCTCTGTTTTTTTAGTTTATCATTAACGTCCCACTATTTTCTCTCATTCGGTTTATAAATATACCCTCTTCTGCCCCCCGCTCTGTCTCTTCCCCCATTGATGGGATTTGATAATGAGGGCCGCGACTTGGTTGTCATTTTTAGCCTCTTTCCTCTCTTCCTCCTCCTCCTCCTCCTCCTCTTATCTGCCTCTCTTTGCAGCAGAAGGTAGATAATGGGGATCAGAGAGTGTGTGTCTCTTCCATTAAAGCCCCTGCAGGTTCATAAACCAAATCACAAATCAAACAAAAGTGCAGAGCTGGAGCAGGAAGGACTCCAGATTATAGTAGTCAAGTCTCCAAACAGGGGTTAGTAATGTCTCGATGAAATCGGTGAGGGAACATTTAAAAAGTAACTATACCGGCCTCAGAAATGGCTTTAATGTGGATGGAGTTCCAACGGTAATTTTCACAGGCTGTGCATTTGCAGACCTGATAATTACACATGTCAGCAAAAGTAAGCAAACAGGAATACAGACAGTGAGAGTGCACGCAAACTAACCAGGAGAAAGCCGACCTCCCACCAGAAATGCACATTTATTTCACTGTTGGAAACTAATACTGACAACACTTATACACAACAGGAAACAGCTGAGTGTGTAGGTAGACACACTGTCTACAGCTTAGTGAAAGCTGTGTTTAAGTTTACCTCCTTAATAAATGATTAGAAAAAAGATAACGAGCAGCAAACTGTTTGTTCATCCATAAGCTTTAAAAATCATCCTGAAAAATTAAATTTCTTTGAACAATAAATCTGATTTTGTTTGTTTTGTTGTTTTCATCTGTTACTGTCACGGAAGATGTTAGAAACCAGAATATTTTGGATTTTCTCTCATCCACACAGAGTCTTGGGTATATACATACATTCCCACTAATATTTGGCTAATATTGCCCCTTAGCCAACTCCACCTCAACCAGACTATTGGCAGTCATCAGAAAGCTTCTGGAATAAATCTGGCTGAATTCATTTATATTGGTTGGTTTCCCAGCATGGGCCTGGCTTTTAGGCACAGGCTACAATCTTTTAATAGGGTTGAGCTTTGCAAAGTCCATTCCAGACCGTTTCTAAACAACCACAGATTCCACCACTTTGTCCAAAAGAAGATCCAAACTGTTACCTTCAGATGAGAGGAAATCGATTAGGATGTTCAGGAGCAACCCAGGAACCACCGAGGCTCCAGCTGCCCGTGACAAGTCTACGGCGTTGTAAAACTTGCTTTGCATCGCCATGGACTGAGAGGCTGGCGTCCAAGAAAGAAGCTCCCGCTTCAAAATCAGCATCTTCAAGCTCAACTGAAATTTGGCCACACGGACAAGCCGAACGCCTTAATGCAGGTTCAATCATCCAGGTAAGGAAATCCCAGTAATCTGATTTTGTTCGTTACTCATCCAACCGACGTTTCAGTCTCAACACAGAAACTGAAGAAGTTGTTTAGATGAGTCAACATATTTCAGCCACTGAAAATGAGACATCCAGATGAACCAAAGCAACTTTTTAAGGCTTCTGGAGAAAAGTTTGTTGGTCAGATGAGACAAAGATAAAGCTGTTTGGTCACAATGAAAACAGTGTTTGGAGGAGGAAAGGTGAAGCTTTCAGACCTCAGAACACTGTACTAGCTCTCAAGCATGGTGGTGGTTGCATCATGCTGTTTAGCTGTTAATTTGTTCTCCCTCAAATTAACAGCCAGACTGTTTAAACTTGGGTGTAATTGAGTTCTCTACGAGGAGAATGATCCAAACTCAAACCAAAACTGGTTTTGGACGAGATGAAGCCTTGGCCTTCCAAAAGACTTGACCTCCACCTACTGAAAACATGTGGACTATGCTTTAAAGCTGAAACCATGCCATGAAACCAACCAGTTTAAATAAACTCCACCAATCCCACCAAGAACAAAAGTGGTTAAATATGCAGAATACAGTTCTTGTTTTTAACATCAGTAATGACATCAACTGTATGTTCTTATTTCCAGTTTCGATGTCATTCATTGTGTCTTATTTATTTCATCACAGTGTTAGTTTGCTGTCGATGACGCTCCGTGATCCCTCTTTCTTTTTCCTCACTATCTAATCTGTTTGTATCTTGCTCTCTCCTCTGTCTCCTAAAATGTCACTTTTTGTTTTTGCTTTGTCCCCTTTATTGCTCAGCCATCAGCGCTATATCAAAGTTTTAATATTCAGTGCAAATCTGTAACCTCTTCACATTCAAAGAAGAAAAAATCACGAGCGCGATCCCTAAATTACGGAGAAAAAAAAGACCAATAATTTGAAAATTACTTTGGATGCTAAAGGGCATTTAAAAGTCATGTTGGATGTAAATTGCTGGTTAATTATAATGAAAAAAGTTATTAATTGTGAATTTCTTCTGGCCTTTGTTGTGTGCTCGTCTTTGAAAACCAAGCTCAACGGTTAATTGCACAGTGGACTGGCCTTTGTACAATAAGGAACATGTACATGAAATGCTTTCATCATCAGTTACTGACTTTCTATTCTTAATTCAAACATATTACAGCGGGCAGCGTCGTGTCCGTCCACAGCACGAACACGAAACGGCGAAACACTCGGTTCTGCTTAAGCCCAACACCATGTGTGTCTGTGAGCAGCATCCCGGGCATGAGAGATGCTTTTTGTTGTTGTTGTTGTGTTTACAATTACACAAACGATAAGTGCTAATGTACTGTTAAATCAACCTCAACACCTTTTACAGCTGGTTCACGTTTAAAGCTCGGCATCGGTAAACACTTCTACTTTTTAAAGCAGCGATTGCTTTGAAATTATCGGGGGGGGGAAGAGAAGACGGAGCATAAAAAGCATTCACTAGGAAATGGTTGTAATTGTGTGAATAACATTATGTTACCTGTTGCATCAGTGTGAGTCTGTGTGTGTGTTTCACCTGTAGTCGTCACCTAATCTAAATATAGAGTGACATTTTCTATTACTGTGAATCTTTTCTTATTTCCCAGCAGTTAGAATATAACTCTGTGTGCAGATGTTTGTAATTGTGTAAAAATACCTTTGACTGTCTTTGAATCGGGGTAAACACCCCGAGTGCTTCCTGCAGCTGATCAGCGGGCAGCTCACAAAATTCCAAGCACACATAATTATCGATTACCAGGAAATGCCAAGAAAAGGCTGTTACGATTACATCCGATCTCTCACCAAAATGCAAAGTGCCCGTGGCCCAGGAGAACATTTTAAAAAGGCTTTATTGCTCTTTCTCTGCACTAAAATCTTCATTGCTGTCATAATGAGGATCAACAGTGCTGAGGTCCATAACATAACAAATGTTATCATTTCCAAAGACACTGACTCCAAACACAGCGGAGCCACACAGGACTGTCTGCTTTCATCTTCCAGCTTCATGAAACATAAAACTGTTCTTTAAAAGCTTGGCTGGCTCGTGCGCCTTACATAAATGAAAAGTTAGCATATGTCTAAAACCAGTACAAAAGCACTAAAAGCCTGTCATCACGTTTTAACCCTGCATCCTTAGCATGTTTTAGCACACAGGGTAGTTAGAAAGCCTTCAACATGTGAAGTGGATGCCATGAAACTGCAGTCCGGTCCTTCTCGGGCCTTGTCAGGGATGCCCCCCTTCAGATGCTGAGAACCCTGACAGCTTTTATCCATCGATAACAGTAAAGCTGAAGTTCTGAGTACTTGGTTCATGAAGACATTTTGTCTCTTATCCACGAGGCTCCTTCACTTCAGAGGATCCAATGTATTTAACCTAGTAAGGGCCGTCCAACTGAAGGCAGGCCTGAAAGCCCAAAAATAATCACGCCGGAACGTGAACGTCGGCATCCTCAGAAGACTGACCTTTGACCTTTACGTGCATGCATACACCTGATGCTTGTCCCGTTGAGGTGTTTGGCAAATCTTACGTTGTTTAGCTTGTGTGTTGGGTGATCTATCCTTGAATTGAACCAGTTTTTCTCTTCTTTTTAAATATTCATAATACATTCCTATTTTTCTCTCATTGTCTGCTTCCAGCCTCACAGTCTGAGACCCGCCGGGCACATGTTGTCTTCTAGTGTCCTGGGACTCGTCACTGCAGAGGAGAAGGCTGTTGCACGTGGCAAAATATGTTTTATATGCGGTTAGTGTAATGAAAGGGTGTAACAACACAGTAGTTTTGTTGCAACAAAGGAAATGAAAAGGCTAAAAATACGAGTTCCACGCAGGGCATGAACTCGTGTACTCTGGGTGAAAGCCAGACTTCTGCCACTAGCATCCCTCATGGAGTGCTCTCCTTTAGCACCGCCCAGCATCTAAGAAAAGAACACCGAAGGTGGTACCTCCTGCATTAAACTGTGATGACAAGGGCTCTTAAACAGGCATTAGCATGACTGATATATCTCTGGCAACCATTAGCGCATACATATGCTAACAGTCATGGTGTGCTCTCGGAGCATCATCACAGATATCACCATTTCACGTGACGTGGTTTTGCACGGTCGTAATGAGATGAAAAGTATGAAATACAGTTTTAAAGCAACGTTCTCGTGCAGGCTAAACACCATGTTGAACGCAGCATCCCTGACTGTCTCCATCATCATCATCTTCTTCGTCCTCTCTCTCTTCCAGTTTGTCTGTCATTCTTTTGCTTCCTCTCTCTCGCTGCTCTCCTTCTCTTCCTGTCCCCAGTGTTCATTGCCACATTGAGTTTTCACAGGAATTTGAGCATGAATCTTTAATTAGCAACAGCTGCTGTTCTTGTGTGTTCATGAGTGTGCTTATGTGAGCAAGTCTGTGTGTGTCTGGTGGATGCTAACTATTCTCACAGGCTCACTGTCACCTCAATCACAGTTTCACACACCGAGCAGCATGCCAAACAGCATAAACACACACACGTATACGTATATGCACGCACGCAAACACTGTGCCTGTTGGTGCACAGGCAAAGTTTAGCATCCAAATTCACATATATATGCACATCCACACATGAATGCACATGACACCCACATCCATCACATCCAACACACGCACACTTAGTTTGTCTGTGTACATTTTGCATTCTCCTTGGCCCTCTTCCGCTCTGTCTTTTTCATCTCTTCTCCTTGTTCTCTCTTTCTCTCTCTTTGTCCTCATTTGCTCAGCTGTTAGCTATGAATTATGTATTATATCCTTATGGAGTGAGAAAAGTTAGCTCGGGGCTATCATTCCCCACTTAACGATCATTAGTTGTGTCTTTGCACCAATTAGAGCTTGGTGGCAAATCAGGTTCTTTTTGAATCCATCTAACTCCTGCATAATGCAGCTAATTGCACCTGTTACTGCTGCAGAGTCTGTCATGCCTCCACTGCAAAGAGTATGTGAAAATGAACAATAGCTTCTGATTTCAAGCTAAATTGCCCCAGTTCACATAGTGGTGCCTTTTAAATGCATTCCTATTTCATATTGGGTCCAGCATGGAAATAAAAAATACCCTCAAATAAACGTCAGAGTGCGAGCACACTGTAGAAGATTACTGTGATGAAGAAAATTGTAAAAGGAGTCATTATTAAGGTTCACACTGACTTCTGAGCACAGCCACAGGCAGACAGAGCCAGATCTGTGATTCTGTCTCCTCTCATCAGCACAAAAACATTTTTTCTGCTGCACCAACAGGATGCCTCCTTTTTTTGTTTTGTTTGTTTTTGTCTTTTGACATTTGCACACAAAAATCAGTAGGGATCAGAACTTAATCAGAATAAATAAATGCCATCATGATAATCAGCACAACACTCGGATAAATTTGATTAGTTTTGCACAGTTTTAGCCAAATTAGCAACCACTTCACTTCAGGCTGAACTACAGGCTTAAATGGATCGCCATGAATTTAAAATAAAATTTCACCTTAAAAAAGGGTGAAAATCATAATTTTTAAATTCACTTTTAGATTTATGGCATTTCCCTTCGCCTTAACTATATGAGGTTTGCATGCTAAGCTAAGATGTTAGCTCTGTCGTTGTCTGCATGTTTTCTTATTTGACTCATTTAATTCAATCCACAGCGCGTCTTCCTGTGGCTGTTCTGTCTTTCTTGAGTTGGAAACGAGCTGAGAGCACGCACCTCATGATCTTTTAGAAATGCACTGGTGGTTCAAACAAGGTGTAAATTTTGGGTCATACCTGGACAAATGCAGCCAGGGGTGGGTGTCACTGAGCCGGGCCTCTGCTGTCTGCATCTAGAACACACAGCATATGTTAGCAGCTCTCCCTTTAAAGGAGGGTGGATACAAAACAAAGCCAACAAGACCAAAACAAAAGTATTTCTTCTTTTTTTATTGTGTTATAGTCTGCGATTGCCTCTGCCCTCAGCTTTGCCCAGGATCAAATTATATTACATTATGTTGGTTTCAGTTGTTTTTCTAATGACTTGCTCTTCCCTTTGCAGCACTGGGCGTGCTTCCTCTCCTTCCCCGGGATCCTTTTTTTTCACCAGACAGCCATCTTGCCAAGACTGGATTTTATTTTGCTGACTTCAAGGCAATTTGTGGGATAAATGTCATCCTTTCCATTATGCTAACATTGCTGCCTACTGTGTTTTACTGCACGCACACACACGCACACACACAGACACTGACTTTGTGCAGGTCTGTTCCCTGTTAGCACCTCAGCCACATGTACAGTAGATGTCATTGCATCGCCATGGTAACAAACCATAAACTGAGCATGGTAGGAGTCCCTTTGTTCTCTAATGGTCACACAGCAACAGTTGCAGCCGATCCTTTTTAAATACGAATCGCAGGAGAACAAAATAGGCACTTCCAATACTGCTTGACATACTTACAACATTGCACTTCTCAATTTTTGTACGCAGTAAAGCATCCACATGTACATTATAGCCTCTCTGCGCACATATTTCTGCCCCGACAGGGACAATCGACATAAACGCACCCCCCAAGGCTAAATACTGGATCCTAAAGGAACTGTGTATTTTTCCAAAGGCCAAAAAAGTACATGTAGACTGCAAAGCAGTAAAAGCTGCATATTTGCACCATTTCTTCAGATTTTTAAGCATCTTTAATAGGAGACTTATCCCAATGCAATATTTATATCTTATATTTTAATGTTTTATTGTTTCCAATATGCTTCATGTAAAGTATTAATGTGGAAAAGCTCCACAGTGTTAACATCACATAGCACCTGCCTTGTTCTCAATTTCCAACCCTGTGAATGAAAAATAGAAGTTGATAAGTATCCCGAACCTTAGGTGGTACCACCTCAGTTACAATCCATTGTACTGTTGAAGATGCAAATATATTTTTTTGTTCTTTATTTTGCAAGCAAACCATAAGGGGAATACTGCCATGGCTTCATGGGGTGAAAACAGCACTGAATCATCATACAGTGCTTTGCTGAGTGTGTGCACAGCAGTGAAGGGTGTAGCTTTCACTGGGAGAATTTATTGCAGACATTTCAAACTTGAGGGATAAGAAAGCAACAAAGAACGAGGTGCTATTATTAAAAGAGGACATGCTCAAAGTGACAGGATCCGACGAGAAGGAAGAGAGGGATGGATGAGTGCGACAGATGCTGATCGGGTGAAAAAAAGAAGTAGGAGGTGGAAAAGAAGATGAAAACCGTTTAAAGGTCACAGTGAGGCCTGGTCTCTCCAAAGACAAATGGGAACAAACCTCTTCAAAGACAAAGATCTGATAGAAGAATAACAGTCGTTTTTTCTTCTTCAAAGCTCGGGTCTCCATCAGGTTTAAGGCGAGCTATCAGTTTTCTTTTCAAGGAAGCTAACGAACATGCTGTTTCTATCTTATCTCAGCTTCTCTTATTTATTTATTTCCTAATGTCCCACTTTGCACCGAGAGTAAAGATTTATTTTAGCAGGGATGAACCGATTGTTATATATAAGCACGACACAGAGAGAGGAAATCCACCTCAGAAAGGATGATATTTAAAAAGTAATGAACTCAGATTAACCGGGCAAACAGAGTTTAGCATGAAGATAAAAGGTAAAAAGTTATGAAGTGAGGGAGCGGCGGGGCGGGAGTGACGGAGATTTCAAAGCAAAAAGCTCCTTTTTTTTCTCTGTAGTAACAAACATGCATCCGTCATGTGATCATGCTTATGTATACATGTAAAACACACTAAGCTAAGAGTCACACTGGGCATTAAACCTTCAAAACAAAGCATACTTACATAGGATTTGAGTTTTTCTGAACACAAGCTTAAAGTAATTTGTTAAAAGTTAGTTTAGAAATTTAGGAAACTTTGATTTTCTGGGTTCTTACTGAGTCAGATGACAAGATACCGACAGCTGTCAAGTCTGCAGGGGAAAGCATGAAGCTACCAGCAGCAGCTGCTGCCTTTAGAGGGCACCACAGCTGATTATCTCCTCCTATCCCAGCATCCTCCTCTGTCACGCCAAGCCTCTGCATGTCCTCCTTCATCCATGAACTCATCTGAGATCTTCCTCCTGCTTGGCAGCTCCATCTTTGTCATCCTTTGTCCCGTATATCCGCTCCCCTCTGCACACGTCCAAACCATCTCAGCCTCGCCTCTAAACTGCTCAACCTTCTTGTCAGCGCCACCGTCTCCAAACCACACGTCACAGCAGGTCTCATTATCATCTTACGAACCTTCCTTTTAACTCTTGCTGATATCTTTCAGCCACAAATCACCCCTGACACTCATCTCCACCCACTCCACCCTGCCTGCACTCTCTTCTTCACTGCTCTTTCTGTTGGTTTGGATGGTATTTAAGCTCAGCTACCTCCACTACCTCAACTCCTTGCACGTTCACCATCTGTCTCCCTCTCATTCACTCACATGTATTCTGTCTTTCTTCACCCGACTTTCATGCTCTTCTCTCCAGAGCATACCTCCACCTCTCCAGGTTCTCTTCCACATGCTCCCTACTCTCATGCTATATTTTTTTTCTACCCCTGGATAAAAATTCATCTAATTTGTCTTGACTATCAAAAAGACAATTAGACATCTTTTTTGGAACCTTTTGTAGAGCTATTGTGGTCATTTACAGGTCGATAATTCTGTCCTTGACCTTTTCTGAAGAATTTTTGCACTTCAGAATAATCTCTAACTTGACCTCGGTGCAACTCTTCACTTCAAAGGAGCTCTCTTAGTCCCCCTCTCTTTGAGATCAGCCTTCCTTTACTTCTGATCAGCTGCAGCTTGCAAACCCATGCACCACAGGTAGGTGGTGCTGTTGTGCTCAAAGCCAGAGCTGTTCCCTCTCTATGAAAGCATACAGATCCAAAAGAGAGCTCTGATGGGACATACACACCGTATATACTGCTGAATCTACCACTATAACAACGTAAATGTGACTGAGACTAAGGTAGAGCACAACCGTTCAGCTTTGAAACACATCAAACTTGAACTAAACATGTGCAGATCTACAGGTTATGAACCAGTGTGCGGTAAAAGTTGAAGGGAAAATGCCAATTTGATTTGCTTTACAAAAAACACAGTAGCTCTAGTCCTTGAAGGTTAAAGGGTCAGATTCCAAGAAATGCTATTGATCCAAAGCAGCATTAACATTCATGCGGGCATCTTTAAAATGCAGCGCCTGTCAGTGAAGTATAGCATAGGCCACAAGGCCGGAGCAGAACAGGTACGGGCGCAGAATTACCAAAGATAAAGAGAACATTTTCCTCAGTAAATATCATAACTTTCTGTACTTCTACTCGGTGCTCAATCAGTGTGGAGACCACTTCTGTCTTTCTTTTTTTTTCATTACTGTACTTTCAGATGCTGTTTGAAGAAAAAACCTCGCTATAATGAAAGGAAAGGAGAGGAAAAGAACAAGTTATCAAAAACATGCAAAGCTTTTAAAGGTCAGTGTGTGTGTGCGCGCTGGTCTGTGTGTTTTTGTGTGTGCTGTTCAGGCAACAATTACACATGAATGCCAAATGAAAAAGACTTTTTCATTCTCTGCGCTGGAGACTTAAATCCACACCAACTTCCTTCTCACAATTTCTCTTCTCGCTCCCTCCTTCGGCCCTGTGACCTGTTCAAACCATGACCTGTTAAAAATTCAGTTTACGACTGCTGTGATGTCTCCCTTATTATTTTTTGTATGTACTTTTTTCCCTTCCCACTTCAAATGCTGTCTCCGTCTGCCTCTTTCCTCTTTGTGGCACCTCTCTGTACGCACACAAACTAGCCTCATATCTTTCTTTGTCCCTGTTTGCTTTTTTGTTTTCAAAACATTTGTTTGAGATAAATAAAAAGTAAAAAGAACATTTAATAGACTGTCATTAAAGCCGAACAACATCTCCAGAATGTGAAAATCGAAAATGACTGTAATAAAAATCTCGTCACTGCACAAAAAAGAAACCACGTTTAATATCGTATCCATCCATCCATCCATCCTTTTTCTTAACCATTTATCCTCTGAGGCCCACGTGGATGGTGGTGCTTATCCCAGCCATCACTGAGTGGGATGTGGGGTACCCCCTGAGCAGGCCATCAGTCCATCAGAGGACGTCTGCTTCATCAATTCCAAAATCAAGAAAGGAAAAACAGCTTTCAGTTTGATTCATGTTTGTTGTCCTCGTCCTTTGCTTCCACACAGACAGAAGAACAAGCAAATTTACAGACACAAAATCTTCTCTGGCCCACTGAGTGTACGTCATAGACACTGTTATAAAAGAAAGCAGTGTTCTTCTTTGAGGAGAGTTGAAACGAGTAATCTGAATTTACTTTAAAAGCACAGAGATGTTGGTTAATTAGAGTCAGATCAGTCACTGATTCTAATTAACCAAGATGTTAAATAACCTGCTGTCTGTCACTTTGCACATGCATGCTGCCACAGACGTCTCTGTTCTTTTAGGGGCATGAAAGAGATCCTTTTGTCTGACTGTTTCCTCTCTTTCTGTAAATATGCTCGTCAATTAAGATGATCCACATTAAATAAAAAAACACAGAGGTGTTGACAACAACCAAAATCTGTTGGCTGTTGTGAAGTTTTAGTAGTTTTTACTTCTGGTTAAGAGCAAACTCAAACACGTGTGAAGCTGTTAGACAGAGTCCGGTTCAGAGTCCGAGACAGGAGTATACGTTGTAGGTGTAGCTGGTTCTTGCTCACTAGCTCATCATTACCAGTAAAACCCAAGTGCACCAGCAAACTGCATTGTGTTTCTCTGTGCTTACAAAAGAGACTGAGCCAATAAATAATAAATAAAATAACTTCATGCAGCAGTGCAGATCTGCAGATCGGTTCCTGTTTTGCTTTGTTTCAGATTTGGAAAAGGGAACCAAACACTTCATCTACATGTTTCAGCGGTAAATCAATGTTCCCACCCAATCCGGTCACAGCAGATGGCCCCGCCCCTCCCTGAGCCTGGTTCTGCCGGAGGTTTCTTCCTGTTAAAAGGGAGTTTTTCCTTCCCACTGTCGCCAAAGTGCTTGCTCACAGGGGGTCATATGATTGTTGGGTTTTTCTCTGTATGTATTATTGTAGGGTCTACTGCACAATATAAAGCACCTTGAGGCGACTGCTGTTGTGATTTTAGATAAAATTGAATTGAATAGAAAAATTAAATTGCTATTCTACTCTCAAAACAAACTCTGACGGATATCAATGCCATTGTTTGGTCAACTGACGCACTAGCCATGCCAATATAATACAGAGAGAGAGAGACGATGGACCAGTTTAAAGATGCAGATTTGGTGGTTGAGAGGCTGGTGATAAAGTCACGAGTTTGTTTGCAAACAGGCACCTTTTCCACCCTCCACAGTGCTGCACCGTGTTTTCATTTGCACACAAATTCAGTTTTCTCTCACTTTTATTCAAAACATACAGATTAAAAGTGACGAGAAACCATACGGGACGAGCTGGGACTGAGAACTGTCTCTGCATTGCTGTAAACCAGAGACGCCACGGCACAGACGCCAAAGGTCACCTTGTTAACATAGTGTGAGACACAAGCTGCGGTGTTTGATGCCCTGGGAATGAAAATGGGCTGATTAAATCATTAACCATGTGCTGGGAGAGAAAGAGCATTGCAGTGACGTATCATATCATCGTATTCGTAGCTTGTGAAATACTTTATAATTATCAACAAATGTTTCTTTTCTGCACACACATATTTGCTTTTGCAGTTGTACAGAAACTGAATTTCTGGGACACGAGGAAGCCTCGAACAGAATCGGTGACTTGCCTTTTTTATTGTATTGATCTTCAGGAATGCACATATTGTATACACTTGAAAAGGAGCGTACCGTTTGCACACAGGAAGCATACAATGAATGCTTCTTTGCAATTGCTGCCATTTCTAAGACAGCTTAAGAGTTTACGCACTTACAGTAGGTGGATATCTACAAGTGCACACCGGTAAACATATTATTCTCCGGCTTAAGGGCATCAACACATTGCATTCTGTGTAAAATTCTTTGAACTGCTTGGGGATTAATTCAAAGCAAGAGTCTGTGTCAATCTCTGCTATTATTTGCAGTGACAGTGTTAAGATGAATAAAGCAGGCCAAGACATTTCCACTGAGATTGTGTGTTTAACATAACAAAAGGATGTTTTTCCCTGCATCTTATTCTCTTTTCTGAGAAACCTTGATTTCATTCAGGCAGTCAGTCAGTTTGCTATAATCTCTCTTTCTCATTGCCTTGTTGTTTAAGCCCCTGTGAAGCCCCCATCTTTTTCTTACCCTTCATAATATTTCTCTTTCTTTCTTGCTTTCTTTCCTCTCTGAGGATTTGACCCAGACTTTTGCATATTAAATTATTTATTTGTTTCTTATTTGCATGAGGGCCGAGGGTCTGACGGTGCACGTGTTTGGGTGTGTGTGCGGATCGGAATGGAAGGGCGGGGGCTCGATATAAGAGGTCAAAGAATAAGGATGATGTGGTTATGGGTTTGCAATTAATGAATTTACATACGGTAATAGGGAATGTTTGGCAGGCAAAATGCTGCTCCCAGATGGGAACAAGTCTGACCTCTGACAAATGGATTGATCACAGAAGCAGAGAGAGAAAGAGAAGGAGGAAGAGAGAGAGGGGCTGACCTGAGAGAAAACAGACCATTCTCCCACTTAATTTCACAGACACTCATTTAGAGACGTTTTCATATGAGAGAGCGCAAAGGAAAAGAGATTAAATTGCTTCATGCATTGATAATATCTTATATTTTGTATTAGATGGAGACAGGACAGAGCCGAAGAAAGAACGAGGGAGAGAGATCGACAGACTGACCAATCTCTGGGCGATCTCCTTAATTTCACAGACGCTCATTTACAGGCGTTTTCATAGAGGAGGGAGAGATTAAATTGCTTCATGCATTGAAAATGTCATATTTTTTGTAAAAGAGTGAGAAAGGAGATAGAGGGCATGAACCCACTGGTCTTTTGGTCTGCAATTCCTCTGAATCCAATTCAGAGTTACTGCTTCCTATCCCATTGCCCTATTCATTGGCTCACCTCAAATTCTGATTGCACTGAGAAGTGCATTGATTTAGAGCACCGGGCTGGTGATATTAAGTTTTTCTCATTGTCAACAAATCCCATGAAAATACCAAAACCAACAGAGAATTGATTCCACCGCTGCAACTGCAATGATATTTACTTGTTGCAGATATGCATGTTTTTCTCCTTTGCACATGACAGGTGTGTGGAAACAGGAGTGTGCTGAGATGGGGAAGGAAAAGGCTGACCGGCCAATATGGTGACTGGCTTCCATTCAATTCAGTTCTACAGCATCTAATCACAGCAACAGTCACCCCAAGGTGTTTTATATTGTAAGGTAGAGACCCTACAGAAAAACCCAACAATCAGACGAAACCCTATGAGCAAGAATTTGGTGACAGTGGGAAGGAAAAACTCCCTTTTAACAGGAAGAAACCTCCGGCAGACCAGGCTCAAGAAGGGGCGGGGCCATCTGCTGCGACCGGATTGGCTGAGAGAAGGAAGACATGCCGTGGACGAGAGACAGAGATTAATAACTAGTATGATTTAGTTTAGAGAGGTTGATTAACACGTGGGCCGGGTCCTCAGAAGGTCGGGTAGGCCGGAAGTGAGCGGCTGTGAAATTGGACGGTGAAAACCAGGGAGGAACCCACCCGAGGGATTAATAAAATTTTATTTTATCAAATCTAATCTAATAACTTTAATCTCAGCCAAACCGATTTACTCACGAACAAATAAAACACTGAAAAAAGCCCAACAATAACATTTTTAGGTTGTCTAAGTGACTTATATATTACGTTTAACCTGAGTAGCGAAAGACCGCGGTGATCTGAAAATGATGTGAAGGGGAGTTGTGCCGTTCTCGCCGGCTCTAGTGAACCTCGAGCTTCCGGCTAGCTATCGAGCTGGTGGGTAACGAAAACGTCAGCACACTTTGGCAAATATGCGATATCTTGATAAACCCAGCAGATATTTGAAGTTTACACAGCTACTTTCTCGCCTGAAAATATGTTAAAAGTTTATTTTGTGACCCAGAAAGATTAACAAGAGTAATTTTAAAACTTAGTAGCGGCCCCCATTGTTGGAAACTGGAATTGGCTGGGCCACGCTATGAATTCTGGGATATGGTGGGCCACGAAGAATAAACCCGACCCATCCTTCAAATTCGGGGAAAAGGAGGACGCATGTGTCGGCTGCATTCGGAGGAGTCTACGGGGGTGTCCAAAATGGTAAATGGCCTGTATCTGTATAGCGCTTTTCTAGTCCCTAAGGAGCTCAAAGCGCTTTACACAACCTGTCATCCACACGTTCACACACTGGTGATGGCAGCTACATTGTAGCCACAGCCACCCTGGGGCGCACTGACAGAGGCGAGGCTGCCGGACACTGGCACCACCGGGCCCTCTGACCACCACCAGTAGGCAACGGATGAAGTGTCTTGCCCAAGGACACAACGACCGAGACTGTCCAAGCCGGGGTTCAAACCGGCAACCTTCCTATTACAAGGTGAACTCCCAACTCTTGAGCCACGATCATGGGCTGCATCCTACTGAGGTCACATTTGTAGGCCAATTACATCACAGTGACGGAGGCTGTCCAAATTCATAGACTTCTAACGACCCAGCCCACGTAGGCCACGAAGGACAGGTCCTCAGGAGGATGTAGCCCATGAATCTGGACACCCCCATAGTGAGTGAAGAAGAAACACCCAGTGCATCATGGGAATCCCCCAGCAGCCTCCACCTATTGCAGCATAACTAAGGGAGGATTCAGGGTCACCTGGTCCAGCCCTAATTTATATGCTTTAGCAAAAAGGAAAGTTTGAAGCCTAATCTTGAAAGTAGAGATAAAAGTAAAAGTCTGTCTCCTGAATCCGGGCTTGTTGTTTGTGTTCATAAAAAGATAAATAAATAAATAAAAAGTGATTCCTCACCTCGTGCACCTCAAAACTCCTGCCCTTTGCTCTTCATTGATCTCCTCCACTGCGTCAGAATGACAGCCCTTCAGACTTGAGTTGAATTCACCGTGACATAAACGATTAAACGGCAACAAAAACATCTGCCTTTGCAATGCTTGGCATTGACGCTTAATCCTAGGTGACGAATTTGGAGCGCACAACCCTGTAACCATCGGGAACAGCAAAGCACAATCATGAGCTATGTTTGCTGTATGATTCCCAGCTGTTTATGACACACCAACATATTTTTATCCTGTCTGATCTGGAGGGACAAACAAAAATAAAAATAAATAACCAGCCCACCTCACAGGACAAGCCACATGTTGCAGGAAGCTTTGGGATGTTGAGCATATCCCGTGTTTCTTTGCATTAAACAGTTTTCTCTGAACGCAGCTTATCTGCTGTTGACAACAAAAACAGGTTTGGTTGCTTCTTGGGTTTTTCTTTCTTCCACAGTTGTAAGTCTGTATATGTTTTGACATGACTGATCAACACACACAGCGTGCAAGCACATTTTGGGGATAAATTACACAGAAGTGAAGTAAGTATTCCTTCTTCTTAGTGAAGTTAAAGTCGGCTTTGATGTATTTTAGCATTTTTCTGTGGCATCAGTGGCAAATAGAGAGTGTGTCTTTGTCACGCTGTCACACACACACGGTCCCATCCCCACAGCTAATAGGTTTCAGGAGCTGTCGGAATAATTCTCTGCTTGTTATACACACATAATTAGTTTTTAAAGTAGCTTTCCATGAATATAGTATCAATTACTTCCTCTCACTTCGTTATCCTCCTTGGAGACAGGTGGATTTAGTTGGCTCGCGTTTCCTGACGTGACAGCGTGTTAATTGAGCTATTACCCAGAGGTGTGTGTGTGTGTGTGCGTCGGTGTGAAGCAGAAAAAAGAGAGATGCAAACTCAAGGTGTGTTCGAGTTCGGTTCATGTAAACACATGCTTCTTCACAGGTGCTTGGTCATATTTTATTTCTTTCTTGTCTAATTAGCACAGCAAACTGAGAGGTGTGAAATTCAGAATTTCTCTCATTTTGGTTTATTCGTTGATTTATTTTCAGTTCTGTCACTTTTTTTTTGGCAAACAGCAAAAAGAATGAATCTTTTCCACCTTTTTGGTATTCAGCGACTGCAGGAATCCAAGCCTTTTATGATTCTTCTCTACATTTATAAATCAAACACAACAAACACAACATGAACGCATGATTTTGATTATAGTGTTTCTATAGAAAAGAGAAAAGATGTGTACTCAGGTTTCAAGATGCTTGGATTATAATCTTTGCATGCTGCAACTTTTTCTGTCTTTTATACATAAAATATCATCTTACACATGCAGGGATCCAAGTATTACAGATTACATACAGTACTGAGCAAAAGTTTTAGCTAGGTGAGAAAAAATGCTGTAAACAAAGAATATGTCAATCATTTATTTTCATCAGTCAACAAAATGCAGTGAATGAACAAAAGAGAAATCTAAATCACATCAGTATTTGGTGTGACCACAGTGGTTGAAGGAACTCAGCTGGTAGGTTGTTCCTGACATCTATGTACGGCAAGGCAAGTTTATTTGTATAGCACAATTCAACAACAAGGTGATTCAAAGTGCTTTACAGAGACATTAGAAAACAGAAACAAATAAAAAGCATGATTTAAAATTGATTAAAAAACAGTAGATAAAATCAGTAGTTAAATGTAAGTTTTGAAATTTAAGCTTAAAAGTGTGGATTTGGTGCTTTATTCAAATGCAGCTGAGAACAGGTGAGTCTTCAACCTGGATTTAAATAAACTGAGTGTTTCAGCTGATCTGAGGCTTTCTGGGAGTTTGTTCCAGATATAAGGAGCATAAAAGCTGAATGCAGCTTCTCCGTGTCTGGTTCTGACTCTGGGAACTGATAAAAGACCGGATCCAGATGACCTGAGGGATCTGGAAGGTTCACACTGGGTCAGGAGGTCACTGATGTATTTTGGTCCTAAACCATTCAGAGCTTTATAGACCAGCATCAGAACTTTAAAGTCTATCCTCTGACGGACAGGCAGCCAGTGTAAAGACCTCAGAGCTGGACTGATGTGGTCCACTTTTTTGGTCTTAGTGAGGACTCGAGCAGCAGAGTTCTGAATGAGCTGTAGTTGTCTGACTGATTTTTTAGGCAGACCTGTAAAGATGCTGTTACAGTAATCAAGCCTACTAAAGATGAATGCATGGACTAGTTTTTCCAGGTCCTGTTGAGACATCAGATCTTTTATCCTTGATATATCCTTGAGGTGATAGTAAGCTGACTTTGTTATTGTCTTAATGTGTTTTTCTAAGTTTAGGTCTGCATCCATCACTACACCCACATTTCTCGCCTGGTTTGTGGTTTTTAGGTGTATAGATTGAAGTTCTCTGGTGACCTGTAATCATTTTTCTTTGGTGCCAAAGACTATTACCTCAGTTTTGTTTTTGTTTAGCTGGAGAAAATTGTGGCACAACCAGTCATTAATTTTCTCAATGCATTTACCAAGAGCCTGTACAGGGCCTCGGGCTCCTGGTGACATTGTGATATATATTTGTGTGTCATCTGCACAGCTGTGGTAGTTTATTTTGTTGTTCTTTATAATCTGTGCCAGTGGGAGCATGTAAATGTTAAACAGAAGGGGTCCCAAGATGGAACCTTGGGGAACTCCACATGTGATACTTATATATAAGCCATATGTAGGCTTCCTCACATCCTTCTGACTCTTCATGTAATCCCAGACACACTCGATGATGTCAGAGCTCTGTGGGGGCCGGACCATCACTTCCAGGACTTCTTGTTCTTTACACTGAAGATAGTTCTTAATGACTTTGGCTGTGTTTGGGCTCGTTGTCCTGCTGCAGAATATATTTGGGGCCAATAAACAATCATTTATATTTCTGAAAGGATTCTTTGTTTGCAGCATTTTTTCCACACCTGCCTAAAACCTTTGCACACTACTGTATACATGTGTGTGTGTGTGTGTGTGTGTGTGTGTGTGTGTGTGTGTGTGTGTGTGTGTGTGTGTGTGTGTGTGTCTGTAAATTTGAATATCTTTTGATGTGTTACTGGTGTTATAAAAGCAAATACATGTAACAAATTGTAAGAAATAATTTATGATGGATACGGGCATAAACAGGAAGAAAAGGTGTTATTAGTGCTATTAGTTACTGAATAATGTAAAATGGTGTGGGATTAAATAAGCTCATGCTTCTTCCTTTTTGAACATGTAAGTTAATTATAATTATTACTGTTTCTTTTTCCTTTTGATTTGCCTTCTTTGTTTCTCTGTTGTTGTTGTTGTTGTAATACTATTTTAACATGTTCAAAATAAAGATAGAATACAACACAATTACTAAATATCCACAGGACGTACTGCTCGTGGGTATTTGTAATTCAGTCATTTCTGAAACATGTAAAACACAGCGAGTAAAACATGCTGATCAAAAGGCTCCGTGCTGACATCCACCGGCTGCTAGATTTTTGTGACTGAAACATAATTAAACTAGTCGAAAGATTATTACAAGCATCTTCAAAGACCATTACTAAAACCCTATAAGGATAAAAGTGGGAACAACACAAAACCAAAAGGAGCTGTTGATTAAATACATCAGAATCCTCAAATCTGTCAAAGCATAAATAAAAAACTTGAGTTACTTCTAATTCTCTTTGAACTTTTTTGTGTTTCTTGTGCATCCATATCTGCTTTGTAAACTGCGTGTGCTGAAATCTCATCTGCAAAAAATAGAAGATTGTGCAAATTTTGCACCAAATCTTCTAAATCTTCCAGTGCCTGTCTAGATTGAGACTTTATTTGGATACAGCTCATCAAATCTGTGCATAAAGCACCGATGTCAGGGTTTTTATCACAGAGCAGACAGCACAGCAGATGGTCGCACATAGCCAAAGAGCAGTCTGCTTCCCAAAAGCCACAGAGAAGACACCACATGTTAGCTCTTCTGCACCTTCTTTTTAATTTTGAATCAAACTTACATACAAACACATATTTTCTTTCTAAATGATAAAAAAAAAATCCTTTTTAATTCCTGTTATGACAGCTAAGTGGTTACTCTGGCATAAATTATGCACAGAATTCCACTGTATTTGGTTTCCTAACACTTCCACCCATCAGTTAATCAGTCAGTTAATCCATCTATCCAGTGGAATTGTTTTTAGTGTTTTATAAAGGGAAGGGTGGTGCATGTCACAGTGAAGATCTCTGCTGGAACAACGAATGATCGATGGGGCTGCTGTTACTTCAGTGCGTATGTGTGTGAGGTTGCGTGTCAGAGCATGTAGCGGAAGGGTCTATTGACAGCACGCTATTTTTTTCCACTGTGCAGCGAGATATGGGATTTGACCATTTGTGAGGATATGTGTGTGTGTGGGAGCCGGGGCTTTAGGGGTGAGGAAAGAGTGCAGCTGATCAAAATCACCCCGCTGACAGGTCCTAGTATCGATCTGTCTGCATGTGCCCACAACACACAAAAACACGCACACAGCACCAGACCGCAGGATGTAAGAAAAATCTTTCATTGCCACACTGAGTACCAAGTCGGGACATTTATTCAGTTAAGATAATTTATTGATAAGATCTGGAGATTTAGGATGCAATAAGGAGCGCGCAGGCAGAGTAATCTAAGCAGAGAAAAATGTTCAACATTAAAAAGACGGCATTATTGAAGACACCAATCTTGATATAGCATCGTTCGAGATGCATTCATTATCATGCAAAAAGTGCGGTTTACAAATAACTTCATTCTTTTGTCAGCCCATTATTCAACGTGTCCTATTTCCATATGCATTTTAAGACCAACGAGACTTTATGTGGGTTATGTGCTCAGAAACGGTGGTAGGTGGAATTACATGAATAAGTTCTGATAACACCTACAGCGCAGCCAAATACAATATTCATGCGGTGCTGTTAGGGCAGATGATAGCCTTGTTGTTCACAAATGCATCAAATCAAAATCCATCCCTTCCCTACTGTACTCTGCAAATGCAAATGTAAAGCAAAAGACCTTCAATAGAAAAACTTTCGGGTGCTTTGCAGCTGAAACTGTCTGTGTTATCCAGCTGGTTCTAATAATCTGATGTTTAATCTGCATTGTTTTTGGCCACTTGAGGCCAAACAACAATGTGCAAAAACAACACTGAGGAATATCACATAATAAAGCACTTGATGTTTCCTCTTTTTGATGTCAGATTATATTTCAGATATGGTTTGGATTAGAACATTTTTACAAAGGGCAAAAGACACCTAGTAACACCCACTTACATCTGGCTTTTATCTTCAGTGGAAAACGGTGCGATCGGCCTTTCTTTCTGGGTCAAATGACCTTACAGTGGTCTGGTATTTATTGGCTCCGGCTCCAGCTGGCAGTGATGGAAATATGTCACCCGGGTTGACGCCCAAAGGTTTGTTCCTTTTCCACTGCTGTGCGCTGTGCTGGGCTGCAATAGTCCTGGCACAAGTTTTTCAAACACATATTGTCCAATCAAAGTTACTCACATCAATCACACATGAAGGATCCACTGTACTCATCTGAGTACAAGCAACTCAACATTAACTCTGCCGGGTGGCCTTTAATTATAGACAAAACTATAGTGCTGAACATATGAGGGGAAAAAGTACGGCTAGATATAAAAGGAGTCAGTCACTTTGCTTTTTTAACAAGTTCAAAGGCATATAATACATTAATTCAGTTCTGGAACATGCAAGGGAATGAGCACTGTTTGTCGAAGCCAGATGAGGGGCAGCCAATCAGAAGAAGGGCACTTCTAGGAATCGGGTCTTTAAAGAACCAGCGACAGGGTCGTGGGTGGCCAAGATCACTGACGCACGTGATGACTGAAGGTCGAGCAATCAGGGTGGCCATGCTGACCACGTCCACCACCGAAAGCACCAACAATGGATGCGTGAGCATCAGAACTGGACCAATGGATGAAGGTGTCTTAGTCTGATGAATCACGTTTTCTTTTACATTACGTCGGGTTAGGGATCTAGTGTGTGTGCATCATTTACCTGGGGGGCACCTGGCACCAGGATACACTATGGGAAGAAGGTGAGCTGGTGAAGGCAGTGTGATGCTTAAGCTGATGTTCTGCTGGGAAACCTTGCATTGTTGCAGACCACCATTTAATGGAAACAGTACTCCCTGATGGCTGTGGCCTCAAATCTGGAATAGTTCAGGAGCAGTTTGAGGAACAAAACAACCTGTTTGAGGTGTTGACTTGGCTTCCAAATTCCCCAGATGTCAATCCAATCAAGCATCTGTGGGAAGTCTGATCCAAGGAGCCCTCACCTCGCAACTTACAGGACTGCAAATGTATCTGTTAAACACTTTATAGTTATGTGTGTATAATAATTACTTGCATCTCAGACTGTTTGCAACCTTAAGCAAGTACAAAGCCAAGAAGAGTTTATTACATCTACAGTAAGTTTAAGGGTTGGCCAGGATAAATAATTAGTGTTTATTAGTATTTCTATTTAAGTCACCCCACTGTCTTCAGCCACATGTGCTGCTGTCTTCTCCTCTGAAAGGTTTCTGTTCATTTGATCTCAAGCTGCTTAGTAAGAATATGAGTGAACACTTAATATTCAGTGTTATTATAAAGGTTATTTTAGGATAAGAACAAATTATATGTCCATCCAATAATGTGCTTTCATGATTCATGATATTTGTACCCTGTGTATGTGTGTTTGTGAGTGCTCGTGTTTTTCCATGCTGCAAGCATTACACAGGCATCTTTTAATACTCTACTCTTCCCCACTGTGCCTTTTCATTTTCTTCTTCTTCTTTCCTTAAAACAGAACGTGTTCAACCACATTGATTTGTTTGCCGGTGACTGGATGCACCTGGGCCAGCAGCAGGGGAGCATTCACATCCTAGCATGTTCACTGTGGTTGCTAACGGTTCATAATGGAGGAGGCATGACACAGAACACTGCTGAGGTTAGGATTTTACCATAAGGGGTGAGGAGGGGGCATGAACAGCCATATGGATCAAATGAGAAAGGTTTGAATAGAAGCATGCGTGTGTCTATGAATAGAAAAGTAAAGTGGGGATGTAGTCTGGCAGCTGTTCGAGGGTAAGGACTGACTAAAATAGTCAATTATAGTTTGCATGTGATATCATCATCATATGTTCTTGATTGGCTACTTTTTAAAAAATGTTAAACTAAACCAGCCTTTTTAACACTATTTTCTATGCTTAAAGCCAAAATCTGTCAATGCTGTTACTTTAGTCTTACAAAAATGTAACAGTATTCTCTTGTTTCCTCTTTGTGCTTTCTCAGTTATGCACAGTTATCCATGAACATGATCTGAATTTGCCAGACCTTTTGTATAGTTTGCATTGTGGTTGTAGAATTTATTATTTGGGTCTATTTTATATTATTTTTAGATTTGCCCATGATTTTAGTTTTGATAGAAGTCACTTTGTAAATATATTAAACATATTTGCAGTTTTTGATATTTTATATTTTGTTTTCTCATCACCTTTAAATAGGAAATTATAATATCATGGATACAGTTTCAGTGTTTTTATAACAGATCTTAGCAGCGGGGTCGGTTTGTGGAGACCGCCGTGCTTCTGCCATCTGTGCCACAGCGGCCGAGACGGACATCGCTGTTCTGTCTAATCGTGTATTAAGTATGTGGGTAGAGACTCATGCCTGCACCTTCAGATTCAACATATGAAGGGTCACAAGAAGGAAAATGCAAAACGAAGAGACAATGCATGTACTTTTTGGGTTTTGGAGCTCCACGTGGTCTTTCAGGGAACTGCAGTTTTTGGCACTTTATGTCAAACGTATTTGTTTGTTAAATAATAATAAAGAGGTTGCTGCTTTAAAGTAGATCTATTGGAAGTGTTGGAAAAAAGTGCAAAATAAAATTAAACAGATAACTAAATGAAAAATACGTAACTGCAAAAACTGCAAATTATGTTTAAATTAGTGCTGTCAGTCAGTTCACATAATGAAAAGAATTGACTTGAATTATTTGGAACTCTCAGTCATTTAAAATCAACATAAAATGACCATCAAATGTTTTTGTCTACAGCTATGAATTAATTCTATAATCATGTATAATGTACTGTAAAGATAAACATGGTAAGGGACTTTTTTTAAAAGGCTTTTGCCAATAACCCTTGATCTACTTAGTTAATGTAAACATTTTGAAATTATGCAGAAAGATTAGCTGCAAATATACTTCCAACTTTCAAACTTGCATAACAGAAAGAAAGAAGAAAGAAATGCATGCATGCACAATGCTCCTCCTCCCCTGGGTTTCATTAGTAGCAATGGAATTCAGTGACCCAGAAACTAAGCCTAGCCCTAATCAATTTGCAGACGTTCACAAGCATACACTTGAACTGCTAATTACAAAGCCAAACTCCTCCCCACAGGGAGGGGTTTCCTCTTTGAAGATGAGCCAAACAGTGAAAAGCCAAAATATTTTGTAAATACAGTATTTTCATTGGTTTCAACATCATAAGGATGAACTTGTGCCAGAAGATGTTCATGACTTTGTTTCGGTTTCACGATTAGTAAAATGGAAAGTCAAAGCCTCCTGTACTTAATATCATATACTTCATTTTTCTCATTGCATGATAACTTCAGGTTTTATTATATGATAATTCAGACACTAACCATGTTCATCTTAAGAAAAATATATTTATTGTCATTTCACTGTATTTTTGTATTGAATATAACTTTGTAATATTTCTTTGGAACAGACAAAATCCTTGTGTTACACATTACTGAACATCTCACCAGGCTGAATGCAGGCTGAAGAAGTTAAAATGAAAGATACAACATAAAGCTTTGTGTTTAATTAACTCTGCGGTCTAATGAGGAGGCGATGATGCAGATTTTCACACCAGAGTTAATGATGGCTCTACTCTAATGCACCTTCAAGTGTCCGAGGCTTGGCAGCAGAACAATAGGCCAGGATGCATTTACACTGATTCTCTCATTTACATCTATCCTTCTGCTGCAACATGTATGGCTGTATCATATTTTATTATATGCTTAATGGAGGTAGTTATACTTGTCATATTGCAGTATTTTATCAATGCACTTGACAATACTTGTATCAGTAAAAGACTTCAATAGCTAACAACTTCTGAGTCGCAGTGGCAAATCCCTCCACGACTATTTACTCCAAGATTCACGTTATTCTCTTCTGCTCACGAGAGAATAACTCGAGTTCTCACATAACACAACTGAAGCCTGGTAAGAAGTTATATGTGACGGTGGTAGTAAGGAGGGCTGTTAGAAACAAAGCAAAAACTATTTGTTGACATTTTCTTAATAACTCTTGAAGGTTAAGCGTATTTCTGTTTTATGTAGGACAACATTAAGCATTGTCTTTTCCTATGGTGTTTTTTTTCTTGCCAAATATTGAGCACTGTTCAAACAACAACATCTGTCTGAACACTGCATTGATTTCAGCAGCATTTCCAACAATCTATTTCCATCCATACTGGAGTGAATCCCAGCTATCACATCCTGGACAGGTAGCCACGCTGTAGAGTTAGATTTATCATTTGTTGGACAACGACACATTTTTATAGTTTCGTGGGGTTTCAAGAAAAACTTGGCTTGAGCTGTGTAGGAAATGAAGAAATGAAAGAAAAAAGACAAACAAAATAAACTCTACAGAGAATAGCAACAACTTTCGGGGTGGCCAATCAACAATCTGGTACTTTTTTAAAAAAGTTTCAATGCACTGGTCAGCTCAGCAACCCCAAGAGTCCAGCTGACATTCCACAGATGACAGCTAAAATCCACAACGACAGACTTATTTCCATGGTTAAGGGGGGAACAAGTCTTTCACTGTCATGGTTCTGGGTCATTTGACAGCGTTTGTCTCCCTTTTTCTGTTCACGTTCCTCCCCTTGTGTTTCAGTCCTCACTCTCTCCCCCTCCCTCCCGGTCTCATCTCCCTGAACTGTTTCCACCTTCTTTGTCTCTTCAGTCCGTATAGTATCCAGGTGCGTTTCTTCCTCCTGGCTCCTGTGTCAAGCTGCGTGTCTTAATCTGTGTCATTGTGTTTCCTGTTTTACTTTGACAGTCCCGTCTCCGTGTTCAGGGTGTTTTCTTCCTCCTGTCTCGTCTCACCTAATTTGTTCCTGCTGTGTTCCCCATGTGTTTCCACTTCCCTTGTCACACCTCTGTGTATTTATTGTGTGAGTTTCCCCCTTGTTTATTTTTGGGTGGTCTGTGCTTCATGGGTCATGTGTTCCAGTGTAGTCTAGTTAGTTTCCTGCTGCCTTTTGTTTTCTATTGCTCTCCAGCCTAAATAATGTCTCTGACATTCACAACCTCTAACCAAGTCAACAGCCACAAGGAGGTCGACTTATCGTTGCCAAAGTCTACAAGCAAGATATGCCTTCATGAATGTAAATACAGAAGGATTACAACAAGCCACAAACCACTGGTTACGCTCGAGAACAGAAACATCTAAAAGAGCCTGATAAGATTCAAGTGTTCTGAAAAGCACAATGTTTTTGGACAGATGAAACCATGGTTCATTTGAATGAGAATGATGGATGAATTCTGACGTGTGCAGGACTACTCTCTGCCCAGATTCAGCCAAAATACTGCAAAACGGATCAGATTAGCATCTGCAGCAGGACAAACCAAACATCTTTAGATTATTACTTACTGCTCAAACATCCAGTCTAGTTAACTTTATCACCTCTGGCAAGGAGGTTATGTGTGTCATAATATCTGCATACGTGACAGCTCAAAATGAATGAATACTGATAAAACTTTGTAGGGCTGTAGATTAACAAACCATAAAAATTTACTTACGTCCACCAAGGTCAGCGTACTTAGAAACTATGACTTTTACAAGTGTGGTGTTTCTTATCAACACATATAAAGTGACGTATAAATATTTACATAATGTCAAAACTGACCTCTGACCTCACCCCAACCGGTCTCAGCAGATGGCCCCGCCCCTCCCTGAGCCTGGTTCTGCTGGAGGTTTCTTCCTGTTAAAAAGGAGTTTTTCCTTCCCACTGTCGCCAAAGTGCTGCTCATAGGGGGTCATGTGATTGTTGGGCTTTTCTCTGTATGTATTATTGTAGGGTCTGCCTTATAATATAAAGCGCCTTGAGTCGACTGATGTTGTGATTTGGCGCTGTATAAATAAAATTGAATTGATCTGAATGCTTCAAAGTCAGCAGACTGAAGGTCAAAGTGATAATAATGGTATATAGAGCTATTTAAAACAATGCTTTTTCAGATATCAGTTTAAAATCACTCACTCATACTTTTATGTCTTTATGAGGAGAGACCCCCACTCATATCATCGAGCTTCTTCACCCTTGCTCTCCAAGCTGGATCCTTAGATCCACTGATGGTGGCCTTCTGGCTATTCCACAGATGCCCTTTCCAAACCCTAGCAGCAATACTGTGAAACAGTTCACCTCCCACTCTACGCACCGTGGACTCTGTGGCTTCTTTTAAAAACCAGTTGAAAACTCAAATATTTAGACGGGCATTTGGGTAAAGTTCTTGTGTATTATGTTGTTTTGTCTGATATGTTATTATATTACCTGTAAAGCACTTTGTCTTAAAAAGTTCTGTATAAATGAATTTTACTTACTTACTTCTTACTGCTATTGTTTGTATTGACAACATATAGGCATATAGGGAATAATACAGTATATATGTGGATTCTAAGTATCACGTTACCTTGAACCTCTGACCTCTGACCTCTCCTTTAAGGTCAAATAAGGTCAAACTTTCATAAATTCTCTTTTATCTGTAAAGCGATGCTAAAAGTCTAATGTGTTTGTTTATACTGCCAACATTCAGGAAATGATAGTGGTATATGAGGATTCTCAATATCACATTGTAGTGCACATTTGACCTTTCTTTTACATTTCACAGCTGACTCCAAAGGTGTGTTATACCTTTAAAGAAAGTATTGTCAAGAGAAAGAGAAGTTAGTTAAAAATAAACTGTAGGATAACACCATATAATAAGCTCAAGTTTTTCATGTCCAGTTACTACAAATCAATAACTATTATCGATTACCTGCTCCTACATAATGTTTGAGTAATCAAAGTAAACATCTGTCCAGTAAAAGTAAATACTGCAGAGAGCGAGCTGCCTTAGAGGAGGCGTGTGCTCTTGTTATCATTATTGGGTTCATATAAAAAGCAGTAATGTGAGTGACGCCAGCATCAGAGAAAGCAGAAACCTGCAGGTTAGCAGTCTGCTGCCCTCACATCTGGTCTGGTTAACTCGTTAATATAAGTTGACCATCCTAACACTGCAGGCTAGAACCGAGAATCTGCATTACTGCATTACTCCCAGCTGCAGCATTAATTGGAGCACTTCCCCTTTAAGAAAGTGAACAGCGTGAAGCGGTGGAGGAGCTGGTCAGGAACTGGTCAGGAGCGGTCGGCAGTGAAGGAATCTCAAAACTTTTCCAAAACATAGTTTTACTGCTCCGTTACCTGCTCCAGTACACGCCCAGTTTACCGCCGAATATCAAAACTGCGTCCCCGTCTTCTTACCGTGCCTGTCCGGGATGTAGTGGATGCAAGTGACGGCTTGGAAAAAAGGAAAGTTGGGAGAGGGAAAACTTGTGGAATGATGCCCGACCGACTGCATCCCTCCCTCCAAAGTTCAGCTAAGGTTGCTAACGTTAGCTAGCGAAGGAGCCAGCTTCGGCTAGCTGTTATGTGAAAGTTTGGATAAACTTTTGTCTGACTGGTAAAACACGTAGAAACACGGCATCTGTGATAGTGGAGGAAGCGTGTGGACTGAAAGCGTCCACCCCGGGTTTGTTATCATAGCCGGGGCTAGTGCAGCTAGCTGATACACAGCTAACTTTATTACAAGTTAACTACAGTTAAGCCGCCGTGGGGCATGACAGGACACACCGCTCAGCTCCATCACGCAAACAGTGCAGTAGTTTAACGCTTCAGGAAGCTGTGTTCAGACCTGCTGAGTGGTATCCTTAGCTATGCTTGAGGAGACGAGGAGAGGAGCGACAGCCATGGTTACCTTTGCATGTGAAGGCGGCTGGATGTACTGAGATCACAAAATGACTCTAATGCCTGTGGAGAGTTCTGGAAAGCAGTTTGGGTTTTAGAAATCTAACTTTTATTTGGATGCAGCTGTGTTCAAGCCACCTACAGCCAGTACTGTGTTTTTACATTTTTGGTATTTGATGACATCCTTGCCTTCTTGTCAAGTCTTTCCGGGAGGCCTTCCTGCATTGTTACGAACATTGCTCATCATCTGCATCCAGAGGGCTCGGATCTGGGATAAGGTGGAGAGCAGCCATCATGAAGGTGACAGTAACATTTGGGCAGACAGGTGTGGTGGTGCCATGCAAGGAGGGATGGACCGTGAGGGACCTCATCCAGCAAGCCACGCAGAGATACAGAAAACTCCTGGAGCAGGTACTGTAGAGAAGTTTGCAAAGCACCTGTCTTTGCAATTACGCCTGATAGCAGTCTTGGCACGAGAAGTGACTCTTTTATTCAACACATTAAACGCAGCACATCTTTATACTGTGACTGTGGCAAAAATCGCAGCTGCAGAAAAATATGTTTTTGTCAGTGATACCCCATAGAGCGAGCGCTCTGCTTGGGAAAAATGAACAAAAAGCATGAACAAATGCAGCCTTATCTCTCTCCGAGTCCATCTCACCCTTGAGCTGTCAGTTAGCTCCATTATTTATTGTAAGAAGTAGTTCTGTAATAATGTGTTAAGATTTTCATGAACTCCGAGACAGATAAGTTTTTATGAAACAGCACTTTCATAACATTTGAGGTTTTCCCCCTGAAGTCATGAAAGAATAATCGAGAGCTCAGTCATTTTTATATCATGAAAGGACCATATGATTTTCACATCTAAAAGTCTTGGGAAATTAGACAAAGCCATGGAGGTCCGGTTTTCCATAATTGCTGTATAAAAAATTAAAAGCATATCTGATATGAATTGTGATGGTCCAGACAGGAGCAGGCGCGAGTCATTTCCAATTTAGTTGTGAGTGTAAAATGCAAATGACTCCGTCTTGTGATTCCTTTATGACTGCTGTTGATTCCCGGCGCTGCTCTCAGGGCAGGAACCCCATGACCCCCATCACACAGCCAAATCTTCTCAGTGACTTGCTTCATATTGGGTCCATTATTCAAAAGGCACAGCAGTCATATGGATGGATCGTCTCAGCTGCGATTGAGGGAGAGATGTCGAAGGTGTGTGTGTGGGTTTATATGAGAGAGTGCTAGAGATGCCGTCCTGTTTTTCTTGCGTCCTGGACCTTTTTTCCTTTTTAATCCGCTTCCACCTGTCCGTATATTACCCCTCACCACACAACCCTCCTGTGTGTTTTGCCCCCTTCATCATATTTATCATTCTTATCTTTTACTCAAGTAAATCTCCTGTTCACCTTGTATATTGCTGTGCACGTAGCTCGAGCCGTTGTGTCCCTTTTGTTTAAACTGTTCTTCCTCATTGAACACTTCCTCCCTCACATGCAGCTCTTCTTTATAAAATACCCCCATTCCAGCTAGAACTAGAAGGGTATGGATGGAGAAACTGTCACCATCTTCAGCTCAGAAAATGGAAGCTATGATGATGACTACCTCTAGAAGTAAATGTGTCTGAAGAAAAGATTCGTGCGGCTACATGCCTTGAATAAATCAAAGAAAGGGCCTATTTTCACTTTCACAGTAAAGGTCAGTTTACACTGTTTTGACTGTAGTTTGTTTGCTCTTAAGCGTGATGTGTGGTACCGTCTCGAATCCCCGCTGCAGCGAGTGATGTTGTTGTGCCTCCATTAGCTCTGCTATCACGAGTCTGATTGAGCCGATCATGTTGGAATTAGAGTCAATAAATCTTAGACAACAGTTCACTGAAGAACTGACTCTCAAGTCTCCTTTTAGTAGCTCTGACTTATTAAAAGGCAGCTTTGTTTTAATAATAAAACAGTTATTTGCTATTTGCTTTATAAAGGCATCATCCTTGTGGACGGATGCTGTGTTTCTCAGACCTGTCACAGCAGTTGAGGTGTGCTTCGCTGCAGTTACATATCAGGGAAGGTGGACTGCAGGCTGCAGCATAGATCTAACGCGGTGCTATGAAGCTAGAGCAGGAACATCTGAGGTGTGCTGCGATGTGAGCGCCTCCCTGCTCTGCTGCTTTGGTCTGTTAGTGTTTAAAGTCTTTGTTTGGTGTCAATGAAATTCTTTGCTAAGAACATGCTCGCTCTGTGTGTTTTGGCCTGCTCTTCTCTTCTTCCTCTGTTTTCTTTCCCTTTTCCCGCTGTCTCCCACACCTTTGTCAGCAAGTCTCAGTCTCTCCTCCTCTTTCCACCTTCGCTCTGCACTTTGTGCTCTCAAATGGTTTTAGCCCTTTTTCCTCTTAATCATTTTCACAGTAATTGTCCTGTTGCTTGTCTTCATTTTTCAACCCCTCCCTTTCAGAACTTTTGACATCAGACTCCAGTTCTGCTTCTTGGGGGATGGTGAATTTGTAGTCTCCTTTTCTTCTTCCTAAGTATTTTCTCTCTGTGTGTTTTTCTGACTTTCTTGTTGTCACTCAGTCATTTTTCTGCAACACTAATCTCTTGTAGCCGTATAATTTTGGCTGTTAGCGTGTTTCGGGATTAAAAATCTAGGATATATGTGTGTGTTGTACAGTGGTCCAGTCCCTAATCCTCCCTCCCAGTGCCAGGCAAATCATATTTTTATGTCACAGAGACTGCTAGCTTTCTGTCTGTCTCTTTCCCCTTCCTCCCTATCTGCTTCACTCTACTTAGAGAGTATGCTGCTTGGATTAAAAGCGTTTTATTATCTTGTGTTTCTGCATGCACTGTAGCTAACTGATACTGGCAGTACTATTTATCAGCTGCTTTGTTAGGTGTTCCCACAGTGGTGCTTAAGAGGAGCTAATGCACAGCACAGACATTAGCGCTGCATTTGAGTGATCTCAAAAAGAGTTGGGCTTCATGAAATGTAGTCTTAAGGTGAGCTTCTGAGAGGATTTAATTCCTGTTTGTGATCATTTTAGTTTCACATTTATCTCTGAATTAAAACTCGTGTTAGTTTAACCCACAGAGAGGATGGAAGAAACAAAAGGCTTTGATATGGCTGCTTTTTATATGAAACTGCTGTTATTTACTAACACATTAAAGGTCTTTTTCTAACTTTTTCTAATTCCTTTAAAGCTCTTTTTAGAGATAAGGCAGGTCTCGCATCACTAAGTACCTAATTTAGCTTGGTTAACACGTTTTAGGATGTGGATTTAGAACTCGTTCACCACACTGATGCTAAGCCATAAATTCTGTTTTTTATTATTATTTTGTGGGCTTTTGTTAGTTTTTTTTTTTTTTTTTTTTTTAGTGACGAGAAGGAGAGTGGTGGAAGAGACGCTGCAAACGGCATTGGGTCAGAATCAAGCCTGGGTTGCTGCGATTGGTCTTGTGGTTGCCTCTTAAAACATAACCATAATTTGTAAAACGTAACCATTTTACAAATTTTATATTCAGTAGAGAGTGTGTAATATCACTCATCTTGGAGTTATACGTGAAAAAACAATATAGGCGCTTGTACACAGATAAGTGTAGGAGGGACATCCCTCCCCTTTGTCTCCAGTGAAACTAAGATTGTAGGCTCACTTCTCACCTTTCCTGTAAATGCATAGTTTCACGAAATGAGTAAAGAAAAGCACAGAATGAAGGGCATTAGATAAAAAACACTGTGTGGAACCCGTACGTTATAATTACAGGAGCTGCTCGGTCATCGTGAACCATCTCATGAAGCTCCTGGTGCACAGACTTGGAACTGCTGAGCTCTTTAAATGAGCCTGCTGATATTACACACCTGTGGCAACGGGACTGAAAACAACAGACATCTTATATTAAGAAGTGTGAACTGGTTCTTTTATCCCTATAGTGTAGATACATTGTTTATCATGTGTTTAGTGAATAGTTTCCCCCCTTTCTTTCTGGCCTGATCTGTTTGCTGTTTGTTTACCCACTTCCTGATTTCTGAGTTTTTTTGCACCTAAATGTTTCTGAGCTTCAAATAAATTTTAATAATAGACAACAACAATCTGAGTCAATACAAAATGCAGTATTTAAACAATAACACACCTGCCCCGTGTGAAAAACTAATTTCCCCCTAAACCTAATAACTGGTTGTGTCGCTCTTGGCCGGAGGACACACAGTTATGTGTTTATGAGTCTTTCACATTGTTTTGGAGGAGTTCTGGTCCACTGTTCTTTACAGAATTGTTGTAATTCTGCTACTTTGGAGGGTTTTCCAGCATGAATGACCAGTTTGAGGTCACGCCAAAATATCTGAGTCTGATTGAAACCACTACAGAACAGCCCCTGACCATCACACCACCACCACCACCATGTTTGACTGTTGCTCTGATGTTCTTTTTATGAAATGCAGTATGTAATGGGACTCAAACCTTCCAGAAAGTTCATCTTTTGTTCTCGTCAGTCCGCAGAATATTTTCCCAGAAGTCTTGTGGATCATCCAGATGTTTTTTTTTGGCAGATGTGAGACAAGCCTTGGTGCTCTTTTTGGTCAGCATTGGTTTTCTCTTTGAACTCTCCAGTTTTGCCCAGTCTCTTTCTTATTGTTGAGTCATGAACTCTGACCTTGACTGAGGCAAGCGAGGCCTGCAGTTCTTGTTCTGGTTCTTCTGTGACCTACTGGGTGAGTCGTTGATGCGCTCTTTGAATAATGTTGGCAGGCCAGCCACTCCTGTGAAGCCTCGGACCGATCACAGCGATGACGCTGACTTAGTTTATCAGGCGTTTCTTTAGCTTGTGTCACGATGTGTTGATTTTTGAGATCTATTTAAGTCATTTGTGGCAGTAATCGGGCACGGCTGCTGAAATTGAACTGTGGTTAATCACAGTTGATTTGGGAGAAATTATTTCCCGCACAGGGCAGGGAGGTTTGGATAACGTTATTCCCTTAAGAAGTGAAATCAGCATTTAAAAAAAGGTGTTTTGTATTTACTCTGATTATCTTTGTGTAATATTAAAAATAGTTTGAGCTGAAACATTTAAGTGTGACAAATACGCAAAAAGAAAGAAAGAAAGGAATCAGGAGGGGGAACCGTACCCATTCTCATGATGGAGTCTCTTCTGTAAAATCAAGTGAGGTTTGATTATGTCTTTTTTAAAAGTGCCAGTGTATGCCTAGTAAGTATTTTTACCATTCAAATAGTAACCATTTATTATAGTTAAAACATTTTTCAAAGGCTTAGCGCAGTGTGATGTGTCTGATCCTGGCAGTACTGGTTAGCTGTAGCACGCCTTTAGGACGCGCATGTAGATAAAGTGTATCTCATTTAGCTTTTAAGAGAAAAGCACAGATTAGTCAATTAGTCTGTAAGTTTTTATTGAGCAGATATCATTAGATTAACTGTCATCCACTTCACTCGATATATCAGTGATCTGAGAGCGCTGTGATCTTTAGTTATTTATCAGAGCAAACAAGCCTGCTGACAGCTGCAGCATAATATAGAGCTATCACTGTTGATGGATGATCATAGAGGGCTAGCACAAATTATGGAAGGGAAGCACCGAGCATGACTGTATCAAGTGAAAAAAAATAGTGATATGCAGGGTTTTTGTAGTGCGTTGGCTGTGAGGAGATTAATAAACCATCTGAAGAAATCAGAACAAAAGCATTTGAAGATAGCAGAGGGAGAGGGAGGGATGAAGGCGGAGGTTGTTTTTTGTGGGGAGTTGCCAGAAAGTTATCAGCCTAATTGCCTTTGGCCAAACAGACACGTGTGCGACTGTGTGTTTATGAGTCCCAGTACGAGTGAAATGCAGGTGGTGTTGCCTGTATAATCCAGAAAAATGACACTCGGCATTCTGTAATCATGTCAGAGTTTCAAAATAAAAAGCAGATCCCCGCCATGGGAAAAGTACGTTTATTGTTTCGTTTATTAGAAACATAGGTTCCACGTTTGATGCCAATACGCACATCCTGCTCAGGAGAGACCAGTTTTCTTTAACTGAACAGCCTGAATGCATGAATGGGACTTTATCTAGAAAACACTGATATGACCTTTAGGGTAAACTTTACTGGAGATGGCGGCTTTATTTTGTCTCTCTAAACCCTCTGAACAGCGGTCCCCAACCCCTGGGCCTCGGACCAGCATCGGTCCGTGAGTCGTTTGGTACCGGGCCGCGAGAGTTGAGGCTCAGGTGTGAAATGTATGGTTTTCAGGGTTTTTATCGGTTTTCAGTGTTATTTTGTTATCGTTTTTATCGTTTACTCGGTTTTCCTGGGTCTTTTCACGTGTGTTATGAATAAATCTTCTTTTTTTGGTACCGGTACTAGTTTTATTTTGTTGTATTTATCCGCGACACCTTAAAGGCCGGTCCGTGAAAATATTGTCGGGCATAAACCGGTCCGTGACGCAAAAAAGGTTGGAGACCGCTGCTCTATAATATCTCCATTGCAATGGCCGAATTATGCGAATTGGTTTAAATAATTTCTGTGACATTGGGAAACATAATGAAACATTTTGAGTCCTCTAAATCCTTTCAGCATTAGTCCAAACACTGATGCCGTGCTTCTCTTTCTGCTAATTATACCAGGGCAATAATGGGCACGAGCAGGCTGTCCTTGTCCTACTAAAACAGAGACGGTGTTGGGACACTCGCATTTTGGAGGCCAAACAAATATAATGGACAACACTGACCGGCTTTTCATATCGAGAGAAGTTTTCTTTTTATTTTCTGAACAAAGTGAGCAAACGGCGAACAATGAAATTTAATCAGTAATATTTGAACCTTGGTATAATTTACAAAGAATAAAACAAACAAAAATATTAATAACTGTTCCTTTTATCTGTGGACCCCTGTGCGGTGTGTGGATAATAAAACATGATTGGACACTTCAAAGGTTCAGAGCTGTCACTGGGTTTTTTTGTCTTTTATATACCCTGCGCATCGTAGATTGATAGCAACAACTTCACCAGCTTCACTTAATAAAGCTGTTCCCTATTACTTGAAGTGTTGCTGGAATCTTCACGTCATGTAAAATGAAGTAAACAGTTGAATTATAAAGAATCTAACCAAAGCGAGCATGTGTAGTAATGGGGAAAAAGAAAAAAAAAGGTTAAAAGGTTAAGCCTATAACACTGAGGTCCTGGTGTTCTCTCTTTGCTTTTAAAGCCTGTACTGTCCTGCCAAGATCTGAATGGTTTTCTAAGGTCTTCCAAGTTAAGACTGCAGATGGCTGTGAGTCAGCAATGTAAAGGTTTCTAGCACAACCTGGCTCACTACCAGGGGGGCACGGAGGACAAGGAAGGGGAACAAAGTCTTCTAATATACAGAACAACTTTATTGGCTGACTGTATACAGTAATACAGTAATGTGGTAAACTAGTTCTACAAAGTAAAAGTTCTAAGGATATGGGTCTGGGAAAGCATTCAAAAGGATTTTCAAATTACTTGAACAACTTTAACTGAAGGGACACTTTGTACATTCAAATTCACTGTTAGCTGCAAACAGCATACGGACGTCTCTGAGCACTCAAAGCAGACATGAGTCTCCAAAAAAGGAGATCTGGATCTGCAGGAAACTTTGCAGCTGTTGGTGTCATAGCGGTTGGATGTAAAAGCAAACATCATTTTCAAAAACTGGACCTGCACCGGGTGTGTGTCAGAAATAAAAACGACTTATAGGTTGCAAATAAACGTGTAGGAGCAACAAACGCTCCTGTGCTTTTAAAACCAGTTTCAGGCTGACGCGCTGAAACTAAAATAATACATGAACCGTTACTTGCTTGTCCAAATGTATAAAACATCAATAAATAAAACCACGTGACTGCACATATTTGGACTAAGATAAGAAATCTAAGGTATAGATGAAGCCAGATGATACATATGTTATGCTTTAAAAACAAAATCAGTCAGGTTTGTGGGCAGGTGGTGTTTTTACACTATACCTGTGTATACACTTGTGCATATGGATTTCCAGGTGGATGTGTATGGAAGGGTTCTCGTCAGTGTGGGTGTACAGTGTAGTTTCATTAGTCGGGACAGGAATGCTGATGAGGCGTGGCCAAACAAGCTGATAAAATCGTCCAAACATTCTGGCCCAATGCCACAGCACAGGCAATTATTTCTGAGGGCGAGGGAGAGGCCGGGAGGAGACACGCGCCTCCTCCTCTGTAGACAAACCACAGGAATGTGTTTATTGAGCCTGACTGTTTAGAACGGACTCGGAAAGGTTTGTTTGAACAAACTGTTCGAGTCGGTGTAAGCAAACCATGAATTTTTTGTTACAACGTGACAATAAATGTATCTTTGCTTAATTGGATGATTGAAAAGTGAGCTTGTGCCCATCTTAAGTGTGGGATGTTGTTGCAGGGTCACAAGGCAGGTCGGGGGGTGATTCAGTTTAGATTGTTTTGCTTTTTCAGAATTAATTTCAGGATATTAGTCACTGCCTTTACAGAATTATCGATAATAAAATGATATAATACACGCATACATTTCCTGCTTGACGTCTGTGATGATTTCAGACCTCTCAGTTCTGGATAAGGATCTAAACGTGGGCGAGTATTCAGCTGAAGCTGTGGTGTGGATGTCGCACTGCGTGACTCTTCAATCACACCTCTGTGGTTTATCGAGGTCCACTCATTTGCACGACCTTCAGTTTGAGAGCAGCGTGCATACCAAACTCGTTTGTTAAGCAGCAGACTAAAAAGGCGTACTGTTCAGAGATAAGAGTGGGAGCGATGGTACAGAGTGTTTTCACTCAGGAGGGAATTTACTCCAACCTATTAATCATTTCCACATCACGTCACGAGAATCAAATATCCCAAATTACCCAAGATTATCTGAAATAGACTCAGGCAAAACACTGCATTAAGTGCTAATCCCCCTGATTTTTTGGATTTGATCGGCGTGTTTACAACTCTTATCTTTAAACTTATATCTGCGAGTCTCTCCGGGTTTAGAAACCACTAGAGTTGGAGGGACAGGATTTGGTGCTGACACTTTATCAGATTAGACGAGTGTGCTCACGGCTTATCTCTCAGAATCTTCGCCTCTCGCCGGTACAGCCGTACGGATTGCCTACTGTAACAGAGAAACCCAAACAGGCGTTGATGACCTCATAGCAGCAGCAGGTCGCCGAAGGAACGAGGCTGTTTTCACTGTGCGTGTCTCGTTGTGTTTCCAGGTTACAGGGTGTACGTGTTTCCCACTTTTTGTAGTGATTAGTCTGCCGATTAGTTTCGTGAACAATCAGTTGAATTTAAAAAGGTTCTGATCCACTGAATATGTAACAATGTAACTTGGAGAAAGACGGCATGGTGCGTGTCATCATGTGACCAGGAAACAATTTTACCTATTACTACTACTATTACTTACTGCGCAAGTCATTTCAGTCTCTTCAGAAACCACTGGAATGAGTTTGTGTATATAATTAGAATCAGCTGATTAATGTCAGATTTATGGTTGGGTGTATTTCATCTTCCACCTGATGTGGTACTTTCTCAGTACTTTACATGTTCTGAAATAATAAATTCTAATTTGCAAATAAGTCTTTACTTGTCAGGTTAAATATCATCTGACTCTAGTCACATGATTATTCGTTAATATTCAGTGTTAATGTGGCAGAAGATCTGCCTTTCCTGCACCTTTTCACAAAGTTTAACGATATTTGTCTTGGTACTGTTTGTGTAATCCTGCTGGCAAACAGACAAACTACACCGTAAATCTATTTGTGCACAGGATCTTTCCTTGCTCAAAGATTTAAAGACCGTGTTCTGTGAAAATCAAGTTATCAACCTTCGAAATGTTAATTTGCTGAATCCAAGTAGACACACGAGCAAAATAAGCTGTCAGACTAACCTTTTCTGCCTTGGTAGTAAAAATAGTTAGTAGGCGTTGGTGGGGCTATATTTAATATGAGCTAACTTGGCAGGTCAGGTGGTTGAGAACAAAGTTTAGCTACCAGAGCGGTGAGTGAGCGTTGGAACATTTGGAGGCTGGAGTCTGTTTAGGGCTTAATCGATGATAACTTTAAGACGATGGATTTGGGTTTTCAGCTGTAAGCGCTTCAAAATCCACCTGTGCTAGTTTGTTGTAATTTGATGAATGACTCGTTGAGCTTTAATAGATTAGCTACAATTAAAGGCTTCTGTGTGAATTGTACTTGGGTGGTGTGGATCAGCCCACACACTGAGAGCAGGCCCGGCTTAGTTTTCTGATGTGAGGAAGCAGAATACAAGCGGAACTCATCACGCCTGTTTCTCGAGGTACGATTGCTCGTGTGGCGTCCCGCTGTTTGTGTGATGGTGACCGATTGAGGGCTGGACATTAGAACTAATAAACAAAATTTAAAGCGCAGGCAGTTACACAAACACGCGCACTCGGTGTGTCCTTGAGTTAACATTTTCCAAAGCCTTGATTGGTAGTGCTCAAGGGGAAAGAAGAAAATAAAACCGAGTATTTGAAAATCTATCTCATGCATCTGGACCAGGTCTCAGCCAAGTCATTGTTACAGCGGAGTCAGACTATAAATTCCAGCTGGAAGGAAGAGAGGAAGAGTTACAGACAATAGAAGAGCATAAATGGTCTCAGTGTCAGAGGCTTGTGCAGCAAAGATTGTTGAATAGCCACTGAAATGGCGAGTTTTGTAATTGTACGCGTTTGCACACATATCGTTTTTAATGATTACACAGTCAGATCAGTCGGACTGATACACTGACAGAAGGAAATGTTGCCCTTGCAGTGATACCCGTGGACACAATCTGATCTTGAAATCTTTCTAATGCGAGTTTTTGAAAAACATTACGAGCATCTGACCCTGAAAGAGTGATTTACTGGAGCACCACCCTGTAGTGTTTGGAGTCGCACCTTTCCTTAGGCTGCGTGTGATTTGTCTTGAGTATGTGTGTGCACGCTTGTGTGTTGTCTCAATATGTTGTTCAACAACCAGCTCTATGCAGTCAGCTGTCCAGTACAGTTTCAAAGTCATTAATCACAGGCCCAACACGGCGGAGAAAGGGAGCGAGGAGGGAGAGAGAATGGGCCCAGCTAGAGCTGTAATCTGTACAAGGCACCTCGGGGAAGACGTGAGAGATGTGTGCAGCAAAGAAACAAAGGTGAGGGCAAAGTTGAGGGAGACTGGGAGTTGGAGAGCGAGGGCTTTATAAATGAGGAGTTGGTGTGATTCTTGTGGGTGTCCATCAAATAATTAGAATAATTTTAATTTATTACTATGTTAATGTGAAACTTATTGACCGCTGTGTGAAATTAAAGAGCCTCTCTCCATTGTTCTGTGTTTGAATTTGGAAAACTGAGGATTTTTATTATAGGAAGCAGATGGTCAACAGTGCCTTTCTAGTCTTTTTGACCAACGTGTGTTTCCAATACAAGCTACATTCATGTATCTGTGTTGTTCATGTATTATTGCCTACTGTGCTGTTTATACACACACAAAGTCACCACTGGTGTTTGAATTCAGTTCACTTTTATTTATATAACACCAAATGCACACATTCATGCACAGTGGACGAAACGGGATCATTTCCAATATTTAAAACATTTACTGTGAGAACTCTCAATTATTTGGAATCTTGAAGTTGCAGAAGTGATAAATATGTGAGAAATAAAAAGCATTATGATAAAAATATCAAAAAAATTGCAATTTAGAAATGAATTTGGAATAAATGCATAATTATGATTTAGAGAGAACAAAAAACACATTTTTTACAAATGTAAAAAAGATGAACATTTTCAGTGCAGTAATAGTGCAAGAAAGATAAAGTTGGTTTAATAAAAAGTAAATTTAATACAAATGCATTGGGAACAGAGAAGACTTCAGTTTTCCGAGACTTGGTTTTGGACCTTGGAAACTGAACGCCGCTTCTCCATCTTTAGTTTTGACTGCGTGGGCGTCAATATGACCTTCCTCTGAAGATGGACGAGGAAGATCTCTCTTCTGGATTGACAAGAGAGAAGATTCATCCTAACTTTTGCAGTACAGAGGGCACAACCTGTAACATCTCAGTAATTCAGCTGCGGTTTAATATCAGATTTTGGCAGCCGTCCTGAAACAACTAAAGAAAAACATCCCTAAAGAAACATAAGAATGCAACACTGATGAACTCCACATCATTTCTGTGCTCTGTGATGTGTAATTTAACAGCAGTCCGTATCCTTCAGACTGAAGTGTGACTGTTTTAGGATTTTGACAGAAAATGTTGGATAGTTTTCCAGCCTGTTGTGGTTAACAGTCCGACAATACCACGACTGAGACTCTGTCTGTGATAGCTGATGTCATTCCTGATGGGGGGAAAACAAAACAAAACAAGTGTTCTGTTAGAAATGTGTGCAGGTGTTAAAAAACAATTGTAGGTAAATTGATCATGTGGTGATAAGTCTGTTCACAACTCGCTGATTTTTGTGTCCTTTGTTGTAGGAAGGAGATTTCTTCATTCGGACGCACCATGTTGAATACTGTGACGGGGGGATTCTAGACCCCGACGACATACTCAGCGATCTGGTGGAAGACAAAGACAAGGTAAGTACATCCTCTGCAGAATATATTCTATTGTTTCTGTTTAAGTATGATTATGGGATTATACAGATTGGTGTATGTTTTTATGGAACAGCTGACTGGTTTGAGTTTTTTATTTTATTTTAACCAAAAACCAGAAACCCTGCTTCTTAATTAATAACTCTGAAAACAATATGTGTTAGTTAGTTTTAACTGGAATAGCCTGTTTCTTGACGGACCAGCACAGCAGATTACACTGGCATGTGCAACTGACCACCCCAGACACGCACCAGGCAGCTATTGTTCTGTGCACAGTTACAAAATCACAGTATTTACTTTGGCTCATAAATATTTGCCACAATTTTTGTACATCTGCTTCTGTACACCACCACTGTGCATTTAAAAATAAAATCCAATGTAATGCTATACTTCTTCTCTTGAGCTTCTCTCCACGCCTTCAGTTGCTGCTGTGAATTCAGTTTTCCCTTCAGGAACTAAAAAGTCTGCTCGGTCAGGTCCACATCAGGTGGTCTTGTGTCATTTCACTGCCTTCAGAAACTCTTGGGTGTCGTTTGCTTTGGGCTCTCATCCATTTGCACTGTGAAGCGCTGTGCGATCAGCTGTGTCTATCAGCAGTCAAACATTAATAACACTAGTGGCACAGTTGCACTGGCAGGCCATAACAAACGATTTTGCAGGATTGCACAGGCTGGTTTTAAATGTTTTCTGCCAGAGTCTGGCTTTCTTGTTGTTGTGTGTAACCAGTGGTTTGCACTTTGTGTTAAACTGTCTCTATTTCCATTCATGAAGGTGCCTCTTGAATACAGACTGCCACCTCATTGAGAGTGTTCTTGACTTGGTTAGAGGTCGGTAAAGGCTTTTTCTTTCATAAAGGAAGCCTTCTGAAATCATCATCCACCTTAGTTGTGGTAATCTGGCCTCACCATAAAACTGCATCAGTAAGCTGTCGAATCACTTTTGACCCTCTGAAACGAGCAGTTTCAAAACCGTTAATACTTTTATACCTGAAAGGCTGCACCGCAATTTGTTTTTTGGAAATGTACAGAGGTGTCATTGTCCAACCTGCCTTTGGGTCGACCGTCTGTATCCCTAAAGCTATAGGACACACTTTGGTTTGCGCAGTGCAACAGTGCATGACAGTCCCGTGTATTTCTCTTCGCTCTTTGGTTTGATGCTAGCTCACACGGAGCGCGAGCGTGTGCCAAATGCAAAAGCAAGTAAAAGAATGCTGACTGCAGTTGATACAACAGTTTTATGCTGATTACGCAGAGAAGTGAGTGAGCACATGATACTGTGTGTCTGCTCAAAAGTGTTACAAAGGCTGAAGTAGAGATCTTTGTCTGGTATATTGTGTGCCATTGTATGTGTGTGCAGAGTATTGAGCTGCAGTGGCATATAAGCCACTCCCTTGATACAATAATGCCTCTTAAGCAAAACTCAGAGGTAAAGGTTTTAACTCGCCTTCAGCGTCAGGCAGCATCATTAGTAATTCACGTTTGGAGACTTGAGGCAAACGTAATCCATATATTCCTGTTTATTCTTATTTTTCCCCTGAAGAATGTCATTTGTCATTTAACCCCTTTGGAAACTGACGTTTTTCATACTTTTTTAAAAGATCTGGCATTATACAATGTGATCAGTCCCATCCCCTAGAGTAAGGGCTGTTTGATGATTGCTCGGAGCCTTAAATGAATCCGGAGCCCTTCTCTTGGTGGCTCCGCACATTAAAACAGTGTCAACATGTTTTAATGAGCTTGTGTCCTATGGATAACTGAATTTTTCATTTAGGTCACTGCTAAAAAAGTTGAAGAACCTGCTGGCTAGAAATTGTACAGATACAGTGTGTTTCCCTGTCCTTGGATCATACTGTATGCCTTTAAGCACGTATAAATACTGCAGGATTTGTTGGAAATTCACTGAACTAATTAAGAACAAAGTTGCTGTAGTTAGCAATTTCTCTCGAGGCTGTAAGAATCTGTGGGAAGAACTGGTGTTTGTTAAGACTCGGGCCTTTGTGCCTCTGTTCATGTCAAAATAATCACTTATTTTACATTTAAAAGGATAGTTTTGTTTTTGAGAATCTAGCTAAAGGTTTTTGGCTTGATTGGTCAGTGTGCATGCCGACAGCTTTGGTGCATGGTTACGTGCATGAAGTGGCCCAAGACTGACCTGAAGAAATGTTACTCGTGACTGTGTCTGTTGCTAAGAATTGATATTCACACATGACATTTTAGAATTTCATAAAGCCTGGATTGTTCCTCCACGCTGAGTGAAACGTCGTGATGAGCCCTTGTGTGAAAACGGTGCAGTTACATGACACACAGAGCCGCAGCGCACGGCCGCATGACTCAATGACAGGAGCAATAAAAGAGTCCGGAAAGCAGCAACTGACCGAGAAGATTATTGTTCTGAGAGCCTGTTGCCATGGTTTTGGTGAGATTTGCAGAGCATCATGCACTGGTCCTGCTTTTGGCTGCTTGTTTGTGATGCTTAATGTGCCGGTGTCACAGTGTAGAGTTTCTGCGAAGATTAGTTCCTCTACGTTAGAAACAGTTGTGATGGTGTGTCTTTGATTTTGTCTTTAGCGCCCGAGACTGAATTATTTGGCATTTTTTGTTTTGTTTAGATTTTTTTTTCTTTCACGTGTTTAGCCTTTTTGCGTTGACTTGTAACATTAAGATCTTTGAATTCTGTTTCCTGGGAGAGCTCAGGGTTACAGCAGTTTCAGTGTTGTCTTTCATTCTGCAGTTAGAGAGAAGCATTGAGTTAATGTTTGATATCAAAATGTGAGTGGAAGGGAAATGATTAGATAAGTGTTTAATCATTTGAATAGCAAGTTGGAGCGAGTCGAGCAGGTTTCTGTGTCAGAGCTGGACTTTTAATGACTGAAAGTAAATGAATGTCTTGGTGACGGCGATCCCTAAAGATGCACAATACATCTGACGACTGCTGTATTTTTATTCAGCTTTTCCCTCGATGCTCTCTTCTCTCATATTCGCTCAAATAGGATAGCGACGCTTGTAGGTAACAGACTTCGAATGCAGTCAAACTGCCAAAGACATATTTTAGGGCATCAAATACGACAGCGAAACGCATCGAAACGTAAAGTATTAATTTGCGCGATTTCTAGAAAATATATATTTCAGAGCTGGGATGAAAACATTGCAAAACACTAATGCCCCCCAAAAGGCACATACACACAGACACACAAACAAATAAACTGTACAGAATCATACTCGGCGATACACACTCCTGAGCACCAGAGATTGCATATGAAATGAAAGTGTGAGATATTCATTGGATTCTGAAGCGAGGCTGTCATAGTATTACTGAGCTGAGATGAATAAATGGCTCCTAATCCCAGATGAGTGTTTTACTGTAGGCAGACTCAGACTGCCTGGCTTTAGGTTTAAAACCACAAAGAAAATAAAAGATATTTGAGGTCCACTGAAGAAAGAGGTCAGGAGTACAGTTTTAAAAAAGTGGCTGAAATATACTCAGATACTGTTTCCCTCCGTAAATTGCCACCGTATCGTGATCGCAAACGCCTCCGCCGCAGTGATGGCGTCAGGGGTTGATGAATCTGGCTGTAGGATTATGGAGCGTCACCTCTGTGGTGAGAGGGTGTTTGTGGTCAAGAGGAACTCTCTAGATGTGGTCGGGCTCGCCTCAGCGCACAGCCTTTGACCTGAAACCAGTCTCGCAGAGAGAGCCTGGACTCTGCACCACTCTGCGCTTGGCCCAGTGAGATGTTGGGGTGTTCCCAGCAGATGAAAAGGTTCCTTCTCTGCAGCTGTAGGTTAGGGAACAAGTCCTGGCTGTCGCTTGTGCTCACGTGCTGAGTGACGGTTAAATGGTTAAATGGATCCTGCCTGTTTGGAGTCTCAGGGTGGGGTGTTTGAAGGTGCCCTTACTGTGGGCTCCAGCGTCCTGGATGCTGGACAGACCTGGCGTACCCAAACTTGTGGCGTGTGTATGTTTGGAGGCCCCAGTTTGTGAGATCTTTAATTTCCACATCCAGCTCAGCTTTGAAAGCGTTCTACACTTTTCTGTGGCCGCATGGTGGTTGGTGCCTAACGTGGCAATAATCTCTGAACCAGGAAGTGGACAGAAGAGGTGAAGGGAGCTGGGAACTGAAGGAGTTGAGCTTGTTTGGCTTGTGGGACTGTTACTTGAACCTCACATTCAAGAAAAACAGTTTCTCTCTGTGAGGACTTTGAATCCTGTTAGTCTCACAGGATTTTTATGTGAAATAGAAGCTGAGTTAAAAAAAACACTAAAATTTAAAGTTGGCACATCTGTCCAGCTTTTAAGGCTCAGTCTGCTAGCATGCTGCAACTGAGTGTAATTCATTTAGCATTATTTTCCTCCCAATCCAGGTATCCGGAAATAAAACACCTGACTGTATTTATCTGGCTTAATTAGGTGTAGTGAACCATCACAGTTTTATGACAAAACAAACACCGTATACGAAACATTGTAGGAGGAATATAGAGTCTGTCTAATTTAGAAAAGGAAACTCAGCCTACAAGTTAATGCTGCTGCTGTGTTTGGATACAGATGACACGTTATCTTTGCATTAACATAGAAAATATTTTACTGTTGTATTTTTTCATTATTCTACAGCTTGATAGGGAACAGTCTCGTTTACACGGCGCTCCCCCAGGATCCACCTCTTAGGAAAATTATACTATACCAGATAAAATAAATGATGTGGGCTGTTGTGCATTGTTGGTAAATGCACCTTTAGTCCCCCATCCAACACCCTCTCACTCCAGCCTTTTTTCTCCATTACCCTAATGCCTCCCCTGCACGTTGTTTTTCAAGCACACTCACAGCTTTGTGCCAAAGGAAATGAAAAGTAAGCAGAAAATATGGATTCCCATCAGCATTTTCTATGTTGCTGGAAGTGTAATTCCTAATGTATTTTTTCCATCTCGGAGGTATGCAGAAACAGTCTTACATGGCCTAGGGTGTGTTTAAAAGGTTAGCTGGTAATGGATGGATGGGGGAGAAACACTGTTGCCTCATATGATATTGATGTTTGTTCTGGGACATTAATGTCACGTACACGTGGTGAATGCACACACACTCTACATTTAGCTTCCCTGACAAATAAGATTTAAGATCAGAGAAACCACTCCCCACACCCTGAAACACACATCCTATCATGCTTATTATTGTGTCTTTTGTAATGGATCCCCATTCAAACCCCCTCATGAGCGTGTACCCTTTTACCCTATCAAAACAGAAAGGAGGATATTTATTACATAGACGACTAGCACTCTAAATATCTGCAGATGTTATAACACAGCATGTCGTATAATTTTGCAAGCTGATAAATCGACTGCTCGCGTTCATAACATATGCACATATATGAAGGGCGCTCTGTTAATATATGTTGACTGTCAGTGTAAACTGATATATGTGTCAGCGTACTGCAATTTACCAATGAGGCCGTAGCCTCATCAAATATAACTCTCAGTCTGGCTGCTGGTTGATATCTGAGGTCCTAAGGAAAGAAGAGGTTTATGGCCATTCCACCCTTCTCAAGGACTGCGGGATACACCTGTCAATGCTCACACAAGACAACTCACCAGTGATCACTATATAATGGTGAATGTCTGGCTGCATAAAGAAAATGACATCTGAGTCATCTATAGTGGACAGGAAGGACATTTTATGACTCGTATAACCTTTTGAAGGACTAAGAAGAGCAAATATGCACACAACCTAAAGACATATGGACACAGCCTGGCATTAATCTGTATTTAGCACTTCTAGATGAACCGTTATACTAGGGGTGGGCGATATAAACGATATACGATAGAAACGATATAAATTTGGCCAACGATAGAGATTTTGACTATACCGCTCTATCGCGATAGCGCATGTTGATGATGTCATCAAGCTGCGCCTGTTTTGGTCGAAAGCATCGCAGCGGCTACAACCATTATCATCTGCAAATTATGGCGGGCGACAGTCATAGCAAAGAGATGAAGCACTTTTGAAATATGGGGAAAGCCAAAAACTGCGCTTCCTCCACTTCCGTAACATTGATTCATTACTGTTGAATTCTCTCGCAGCTGCTCTGTTCCCATGTTGTTGCAGTATATTAATGACTAACCTCATATTGTAGATGAATGATCTCAGTTGTTCTCCTGACTGAAGTTTGGCCCGTTTACAGCATCCTGCTATGCGATTGCATTTGTCCCTGACCACCAGAATCCCTCGCGTTAACTTTTATCGAGTGGAAAAAAAGTTGGCGTTCATCCTCCAGCTTCACTGTGCTAATGTTATGCTAACATAGCTGTGTTGCTAGCGATCACGTAGCACAACATTATATACCAGGTAGTCCAACTTCAGTAACCCTGCAAACGTCACTGCTGTTTAGTTTTCTGTCTTCATTTATGTTGGAAGTGATAACAGAGCTGTACGTTTGAATTAGTTTCAAAAATCTCTCAGTCAGAACATGGTATGTCATGTTTAGGTGGAAACTAGCGAGTTAACTTCCTGCTAACTTCTAACTCCGTTAAATTTAATAAATCCTGTTTTCATGGATGCCTGGATGTTAAACTTAATTGTTACACCTGCTAAAGCAGCAACGCTGATCATTTTATTAAAGATTAAAGAATTTAGACAGTTTTTAACTCTCAGTGTTCGTTTGACTTTGGGACCTGAAGCAGCCGTAATGCTCTAAAAATCCATCAAAACATTTTTTAACAATTCAATTCAATTTTATTTATATAGCGCCAAATCACAACAAAAGTTGCCTCAAGGCGCTTCACTTTAACAGATTTCTGCACTCCAAAATCGGTTTGAGGTCAGTAAGCACAACCAGAATTCATACATAAGGCACACTCGAATTTTTGAGAAAATTAAAGGATTTTAAGTGCGCCTTTATAGTGCGGAAAATACGTTATACAGAAGAAAAGAATATATCGCGATATATATATATATTTACCGCACATGCTTCAAATTATATCAGGATATGGATTTTAGGCCATATCGCCCAGCCCTACGTTGTACCACGATGTGGACCAGCTGGAGTCAGTTAAAGCTGGAGGCTTGCTTTCCAGTTTGGCGCTACAGTGTCATCATGCTGGATGACAAAGACTTGGACCTGTAAACAAGTTGCATTCATTGTTTGAAGGTCATGTTATATAAAAGTATCCATCTCATGTTTGCACATAGAAATGAGAGGAGCGGATACAGGCTAAGGATTCACTTGGCTTCATCATGCTAAACCTCTTTTCTGTTGTATTTTATATATACTGATTTAGTATAGCTAGAAAGATAATTAAATTTTTCAGAATAAACTGTGTTATTTCCTGAAGACTTTAAATGATTAGGCTGTAAAAAAAAAACATAAAAATGGTGCCCAGTAAATGACACTTGTGCAGCGTCTGAAAGCAATAATCGGCAATGCTTTCTTTAGTGGAAGGTCAATATTATTCTCACCAGCAGCCAGTTTATGTGGGGGGGCTGAGGGGGCAAAGGTTGCTTAAGCACTGTTTTTGTGTGTGTAGTTGGCCTTTTGGTTCATTCACTTAACCTTCGAAAGCTGACATCAGACTTGGACAGAGAAATATATTTGAACTCGGCTTTCCTCACAGATGTGTTGATAAATATGATTAGGACGGGCTGGAAGTGATAGAAGAAAGGTCCACTTTAGCTTTAACACTTCATCCAGTTCAGTAGGTCTAATGATATTCCACATATCCAAGATCATTTGTGAGATGCTAGGTGTGGTACCAGTACAGATACCTTTACCAGATATATTAGAAATGTGTTTTCACTAGTTAAGAACATCTAACCAATCTATAATCAAAGCAAATGTCAACGTGAAACACATTTGTTGAGTAGAAAAGGCTTTCCTTAGACGACCTGGGGTCAAGCCCGGCAGCCCTGCTGGCTCGAGATAACAGAGCAGCCACTCGCAGACCAAATCTGATGAGCAATATCTCTCTGCTGTAAATGGACGCTTTTTAGAGAAGGGCACAGAGAGGTGACACTTGAAACCCAGATGCTGAATATCCTAAAAAGTAAAACTGCTCTTAAAACCAGAACAAATAAATCACAGAAATGGGGAATTAATTCTTCAATAAATTCAAATTAAAAGTTAGTGGAGAAACAATTCCTGCAAGACTTCCTGCTGCTGGCATAGTTACAAAAATCATCATTAATTAGTGCCTAACACAATAATAATGGGATCATTAAGCTGAAGACAGAGGTGCAATGTGAACAATGAGGTTTGTTGCACGTCTGTCTGCTTGTTTTAAGCATCAAGTTTTTGTTGCGGTGTATGGGATTAAAAGGCTGTCTGGACTGCGTCAGCGTCCGCCCACACAAATAACCGCTTCTCACTGTGTCATATCACACTGCACATTTTTTTAATCCCTCTCAAGTCTGTTTTGATCGGGGTCACGGTTTAATTAATGTTGACACGTCGACCAACACGACACGCAAAGAGAAATTCACAAAACTACCTTAACGACACGATTCCAGGCAAATGCTGCCAGACTGTCTGGTGTCTATTGTCTTCATTATCTTGTCACAGCAGCACAAGCAGCTACGAATAATCACATTGCAACTACATCATCTTTACCAATCAATGCTTTAACTGTGGCTTTGTCTGTGATTTCAGAAAACGGGGCTGGAAGCCATTTCTGTCAGCACGTATATACTGCAAGGTCTTAATGTTCATGTCGTTTCTGATGAAAACTGTAGAGGAGGATTACAGGGCATTATGCATAATAACCTTTCCAGCAGGGTCATAATTGCCTTATTCTGACTGGCTTGTGTTTTCTTCCTCAAAATGAAAGCGCTAAGCTGACGAGAAGGGGGAAAAAGGAGGAGGGGGAAGGGAAACGAGGGGGAGGCGTGTGCAGCAGTGGGAAAGATGGTGACGGGTTGATGAAGAAGAAAGTCAAACCTGAAATGGTTTTCTACGTACAGATCTTTGTAAATGTAAATTACAAATAATAACAGCAGTTATTAAACATAAACCTCTGAGTCCATCTGATTATCCAGATCGCTTACAATTATTTATCCTTTCTGCTGGTCTACCTCAGAGAAGGTCCATTACTCACTCCAGGCTGCAGAGACACACAGATGTATGATGCGATAGATAACCTGGAGTTTCCTGATGTGCGGAGAAACACAACTGCTTGTGAACTTTTTGAACCACGCTCAGCATTAAGGAGCCCCACAGCTAATTGCCTTTTGAAAGTTAGACTAAATGATTTCTAATGATGAACGTCTAAACGATTATATTCCAGCCCCACTGTAAATGCTATTATGAGTCCACACAATCAATGATGACTGCAATCAATCTGTAAATAATGCAGCACATACATTAGCTCGGCCAAATTACTTTTTTGTGTGTGTGTGTGTGTGTGTGTACAGCAGCCTCGCGCTATAATTTCTGTCTCGTAGCCGCTAAACGCACATTTTGATCTTAATTGACTCATTTGTATCAAGAACTTAAGTTTAGCAATTAGAGTTTTAATGTTCTGATATACTATACAAGGGCACTGCGTAAACTGCAGACTGAATAAAAAATGATCACGTTATGCAGAGTCGATGCGTAGTTGGAGATGGTAGATGTTTTCATGGAAGTGTACAGAAGAAGTACAGCGCAGATCTTCTGGTTCTGCAGCGGCACGATTATAATTACAATCACCTATGAGCACAAATGCCTTGAGCAACATCCTTCAAACATGCTGCTACTAACAAAATCACAACGTGGCGTGCACGTAACACGGGAGACGCATAACAGGAAGTGGCCAGCCTGTCCACCTGTCTGTCACCAGTCTTTCAGCCCTTTGCACCAGTTTGTTAGAATAATCATCCAGCACGGCGCCACACAGAGACCCAGCTGCTTCCCTCGGGGAGGAGTCCCACACTTTTGTTTTAGAATCTGTTACAACTTCTCGTTTCTGATGCTTTTGAGACGCTCAGAGAAAAAGTGATCGTTACTGTCGAGTAAATCTGAAGGACCAAGACTGGTCAAGTTTAGGTCTCCAGTCTCATTACACTGAGATTTGTAAAAAGGAATGAAGGAACATTTGTCTCTGGGTGAATTGTGTTGTTTTGCACCGCTACAGATGCATTTTGCTCCGTTTTTATTGCTCTTTTCTGTGCATAGTAGATGTTGTGTGTGTATAACTCGGTATTGTTGTCTAGTCATTTTTGTTTCTAATTATTTTTTAGTTGGACTGATTTTGACTGAAACTCACCATTTCAAGTTTTAACCTTAGTTTTGAGCAATATGCCGATAACGTTACCTAAGCATCCTCAATATTTCACTTCCTCAGACTCGGACACTTCCTCACTATTTGCTAATTCTAATGAGTTTTGACAGTTGGATGGAACTGCATTAAACTTTGGCCCGATGCACATGTAGTTTCTTTATTAACTACCATTTGAAGCCCATCTGTATGTCTCAAAGTCTGACTGCTTAATGCCGTTTCTTCCCATCAGCCGGCCAGACATAATATCCACCACTCATGCTTCAGTCTTCATCAGGTAACAGCCCACACAGTGTGTTCTGTGCTCGGGAGCTCTGGTTGTAATCAACATAAAATATTAGAAGCTTGGGCTGGTGGGGGCTAAATGACTCGAGAAGGGCAGGTGCCTTTCGGTTTAATTAAAGGCAGTCATTTTCAGGGGTCCTGAGGATATAACCCCAGGGCTGCATGAGAAAAATTCATTTTAGAATGATCAATCAGACTGAAAGAAACTTTCTTTATTTTTCCCCTTCTTCGTGCAGAGTTTCTGTGTTGCACATGTGCAAAAATCAGGTGATGCTGCTCACTGAGCGTGCCCGCGGCGAGAGAGCAGCCACACGTACCTGCGCTGGTGACCAAAAATATAAAAACACAAATGAAAAAAAAATGGACAGAGGTATGAAAAGTCACAGATTCTTTAGTAACAAAGTTGCAAAGTTGGCAACAACATGACCTGAAGCGTGTTAATCAGCTGTGAGTCAGACAGATGTCAGAGGCCCACGCTGAGATGGGGAAAAACATGGATCCACATTAAAAACAAAAAGTCTTGAACTGTGTGATACCAAAGATGTACCCAGGAAATAAATCGTAGCCAATAATCGGAGTGTAGATCAGGCGTCTTTTTATTTAAACAAATGTTAATAAATGTGATCAGTGCTGCCTGAAGCATGTTTTTATTATAAACTTTGTCTGTGGTCTCAGCAAAGCATCTGTTAGAATGCAACACACACACACACACACACACACACACACACACACACACACACACACACGCGCGCGCATCAAGAGCACTAATGACTAAAAAAATCTTTGACATTGCACTGCTTCATATGTCACAAGCACATCCTGCTTCACTTGATCAAATGCACAGATGGGTAATACAATATCACTTGTTTTGAAATGGTCTGTAATGCCTCATTAGTTTGATTGCTTACAGCCTGTCACACACGATGGGCAGAAACAATAAAAGCAGAGCAGACAAAAAATTAAATGGCTGTTTTAATGTTTTAATTTAATGGTTTAATTTTAATATTGCTCATTTACGACAAGAGTGACGCGATTAGATCGTTTCACTGAGACACAGATACACATGCACGCCGAAGGCTCCGCACGCAGACATACTAATGCGTATATACACACACGCGCTCGCACACACTTTTCAAAAGCAGTGGAGTGGAATAATGGACAAGTCAACGGAATAGTGGGCAGATTTTATCATTCACACTCTCTTAACCACCAGCCATCTGCTAAATGTATGCATTCTTATCGTTGCGTCTGTGGGTGTGTGTGTGAATGTGTACAAACGCACACGTGTGCACACGAGAGGCCGGATCAAACACTTTACTCGACGGTGCCGTCCAGTTCAAACACAACCGTTGCAGTTACAAATCAATGGGTAAAATAGTACAATAGCCATGTGACTGTGTTGTGTGATTTAAAGCCAGGCCCTGTTTGCAGTACTTGAGAGGTTAATACTCGTGCAAATACTTGTGTGTGCTGTTGATTCTGCACTTTCTTTGCAGTGATTTTAGCTTAAATTTGCTCTTTTACAACAGTTGGAAAACGAGATAAAAGGATGAAAATAAATTGCAAAGTAATTAAAATAAACTCCAGAGTCTACTACAATAGCTTTAAACTTTACAATAAACTGCTGGCCTCAATTTTTCCCAATTAATGGGAAATTTTCCCAGCTAAAGGTCACTCAGGCTTGGCTCATGTATCATTATCTCTCTGTTACATTGAGAGGTTGCTCATTATGACAGGATGAAGAGGAGTTGGACAGTTGGATTTCCTTATAATGAACCTACATGCTTCCTCTCACATGTCTACTTTTTCCCAGCTCTTTGTGCTGCTTTTCAGCCTCTCCACAATTTGTCCTCATCATTTTTCTCTTTCACTCTTTCTCTGCCCAACACTACCTGTCACTATATGGTGTGGTCTCGATGATACAGATTTTATCTCTGTTATTTCTCTAATGCTTATTATTCTTTACCCTGTCCTGATTTTTCTAGCAGTATTTATGGAGCTTTGGTCCCCTCCCTTTCCTCTCACTCCCTTCCCTTCGCCCCTTACCTCTTTCTTTCCTCTAATGAATCCAATCATTTTTAAGTCACACCTTAGTGTGCTAGCATGTATGTGTGTGTGGACCCTTCATTTGTCAGAGGCACAGATTGGATCCAGGCCTGATACATATGTTGACCCTTAGCCAGGAACCAAGGGGGTTAATTGAGTAATGGTATTTGAGAGAGACGGAAAAATAGAGCGAGACTAGTGGGAAGGAGGACGAGAAAGAGACGGCTAGAAAGAGGGGATTAGGAGAGTGACAGTGAGACAGATAGGTGCAATTTGTAAGAGCATATGAATGAGAAGCAGACGGCTGAAGGAGGAGAAAGGGGTTAATTGTTAGAAGTGAATAAAAGGGAGGCAGAGGGAGGCTGGTAATTAAAGAACTGTGGAGGAGAAAGTGAAATAAAGACAAATGTGGGGTTAATGGTAACCGTGTGTGAGGTGGGCATGAGGTGACAGCAGGGGGCATCTTATCGGCAGGGTATGGAGGGTTGATTTTAAGTGATGGTGAAAGCATTAACAGAGCGATTGAAATGAAAACAAGGCAGAGGGTTCAATTATTATGAGAATAAACAATGAAGCCTGAAGTCTTCATGGACCTCGGCTCTTAATTAACAAAACACAGCCACACCTGGGACCCGCCTAGAATAGACGGGCACATGGTACGGCATCAAATTGTGTGTGTTATGAAGTCTACCTCATTATGGATTCATTGTGATGATGAATTATCTTAATGAAGTGCCTGAATGTGGGTTTCTGAGAGATGGACTGGCTAAATGACCGAATAAATAAGAAAAGCTGCATCGTCTGATCTCAAGACGGCACTCTGCCTTCTCTCGCCTCTGCTTACTGCTTTGACTTAAGGACACGCAGGGCATCTTATGCTATTTTCCATAAGCTTTAGTTATTAAATCAAACTGCTTGTCTAATAGTTAATGTTTTTCCTTTGGCTTGAACGTATTAAGGAATAGACATGCCAGTGAATTTTTATTAGAAGCATTTAAATGTTGAATTTTAAGTCTAAATGAATAAATAGGTTTGGTGGGTTTAATCTTTAATTTTTTCACTTATCTTCAGTCCACTCCTTGTACCTGACCACGTAACACTGGCTTATATCACTGAAGCATATAAAGGCATCTAAAAGAAGGGATGAACCAGTGTTGTGTCTACATGTAACAAACTTGGCAAAGAACCAGTTTTAACTTGTGCCTTTAGGCTCTTCCTTACGAAAAGCCTTCCTCAAAAAAAAAAAGAAGTTTGTTTCCATTTCTGTAGTCGAATCTACCAAAAATACCAACGATAACGCAGTTTGATGGCCGTTTGTGCACCAAATGCCTGTTGGTTTAAAACTTGACATGAAGTGTGTCCTTACAAACACTGAGCAATTGCAGCAAAGTAGATGAACTGTATCTGAAATAAACCGAGAGCTGACTCAGGACCTGAGAGGATCTGCATCACTTGCTTCAGTTGATTCATCTACTGTTCACTGAAGCCTCATCAGAAATGGTCTCAGCGGAAGGGAGTCTGCAGCCATCTGTGAAACATGGTGGAGGCTGTGTCAATGATCCCAAACACCACCAATGTAACAAAAACATGCCTCGATAGAAAAACACACCATGGAACACATCAGTCATGGATTGGCCTCCCCAGAGTCTGGACTGGAGGTCTGACCCACTCTGACTCCTGAGAAGCAGCTGTGGGATCATCTTGATAGAGGACTGAACAAAAGGCAGCTAGGCTGCAGTGAAGAACAAAAACTAACTCTCAGGCTTTTTATAATTGTGCAAACTCTGTTTTTGGATTATGCCCTATATTTCCATGTACGCTTTTACCAGTCTCAACAAATTGCTACCCAATTTTCTCAGCAGAATATAAAGAAATAATGGGTGACACAAGTCTTTTGCACAGTACAGTTTAAAAATCTCTTACACAGAGTGTACCTGTCAGTCTCAATTTGTTCACTGTGGTTAGAGCACAACAGTGCAGACAGCATAATTTGCTGCTTGAGCTAATAATTTAAAAGGTTCAGTTCGCAGCCATCCACGCCTTAGGGCTGTTTAAAGATAATGTTTTTAATCTACCTGTGAGATGTCAGGCTCAAGGTGTACCTGCACACCGGGCTGGACTAAATTGGATACTCCTAGACAGGTTTTAGACTACTTTAATAATAAATATTGTTTGATTTTGAATTAAAAGATTAATAATTCCTTTTATTATTTACAGTTGGTCAAATCAAATATAAAACAGTGCTGTAGTACAATAACTGTATAGTCACGAATTGGCATATTTTACAGAAGCAACATAAATAAAATCAAAGTAATATTTTGCTCTATAATGTAGCTTATTATATACTTTGATCCTTTCAAATGTAATCTGGGCTTGTTAAAGTTACCTAATCACGTGATCGGATCCATGTTATGGATCACTACTATCCAGCTCTCCCTACACTTCCTTCAGTGTTGAGATGGATTTGATTTGTGGTCTTATGCACAGACAATATGATCTGTTTAGAGGACTAATGTAATCACTGTGTTCTCTATGAGCTCCACTCGTCACCTCAATCACAGAGATGTTGGAAGGACCACCTATCACGTCAGCCCTTTTAGAAGGAAAAGCAGTCAGTGTGAGGTGTTGTGATCACACACACACACACACACACACACACACACACACACACACACACACACACACACACACACACACACACACACACACACACACACACACACACACACACACTGATCTGCAGAGCTAACAGCAGTTCACAGAAAGATTTAAATACGTTGAGAGAGTAATATACCGGGTGGTGAGAGCTTTATGAAGAGCGAACCTGTCCCTGAATGTTTGAGTGATGTTAACAGGCTCATTTAATACCCTAACCTCTCACACGCTCACATGCATTCATGCACACACGTGCACACTGACACACACATCATCAGCTCCCTGAGTAGGCGGCACATAATTTTCGTCACTCACCTCAAGTAGGTGGAGGTAAGACAGGATGATGGAGCAGCGGCAGAAGGAAATAAAGGAGTAACTGTCATCAGCATGAGAAACACATCCAAAGCTTATGAGAGGTCAGAGGTATTAACGCCGACTTTTTCTCGGCTTTTGCAAGTTGAAATTAATTGAATTTTCGTGCTCATTAGTTGTTTTACATTCCTTGTTCAGATAAGTGCGTTGAAGTATTAATTTCAGTGTCAAAAACATCTAATGCACAGTCCCCCACCTCTGCTTTCTCGAAGATCTAGCCTATTGGACCAGCTTCTTGTAGTTAATCCCAGCTCTGTTGCCAAGCACGAGATAATGTTGAATATTTTTAAATAAAGAATGATGACATGGAACATCTTTATTTTTGGCTGACGGCACTGAGCAGATGCTGCAGAGAAGATCTGGTCATCTTGCATGCTGTTGCTATGAGACTGGTCACACATATTTGCAACCTGTGCTTGCTGCTAAAATTGTGCCCGACGCTATATCTCACACTGTCAGATGCATCCAATAGAACCACAATCCAATGGGAAAAATGAACAAATCGCTGCTTTGTGAACTTGGCCACTGCGAGTAAGGTCTTGTAAACGGTGAGGTTCTACATGGGGTGCCTTTGTTGGGAGTCTAAAGCTTTTAACAAGGAAATTTTCTAAAACCTTTGTCGAGTTGAGAGAAACACTGGAAAACTATTTTAAAGGAAGCAAAATATCTTTGTTAAGTTTAGCATAAATTGCTCTTGAGTGCTGGATTATTAGCAAATGTCCTTGGCAGCAAATTGATAGCAGATGAAGCTGGGTTTTTATCGTGTGTATACAAAGAAGTCTAGCTTTAAACCTTTAAACAAACCTTCAAACTTCAATCTTTCTTTTCTTATCGTGGATTAGCTCCGCATGGGAAGAGAAGACAGAGCTGGACTTTGCATAAAATCACTGTTGCGGTAACAATCGAGTTAATGATTTTTATTAACACTGTATTTGTCACGGGTTGCCGGGGCAAGCCGTGTGAATTTAACAAAGGACCCAAGATGCGGATATGCAGTGAAGTGAGAGGGCTTTATTGACACAAAACTCGAGTGATAACAAACAAAAGGAGAGTGTGGTGAAAAACCGAACTTGGACATAAGCTACACTGGGAAAACTAAAACCTAAACACCAAACCTGAACACGAGAGAAAGCAACTTGCAGGGAGAATTCACAGGATGACGGCAGGAGATTCACAGACACGAAAACACCAAATAACACAGACGAACCAGCAACGAGGATGAGGTAGCACACACACTATAAATACATACGCCAGGAATCAGGGGATGGGGAAACAGGAAGGGAACACACCTGGAAGACATAACAGCTGACGAGGCAGGGGAAACGTAAACAGAACACACTGACATAAGACAGAGACCTTCACAATAAAACAGGACCTTACACATGCAAGGACACGGACTAAGAAACGCGGACTTAACACAGGAATACATGGGCAGAACCGAATAAACAATAAACAGAGGAAGAACAGAGCCAAAATCACAAAAACACAAAACGCTGGGTCAAAAGGACCCAGGATCATGACAGTATTGCACAGTTGTTTTATTAAGAGTCAACATGTAAAGTTATTTTCTCTGTGCAGTATAGAAAACACAAGTGCACGATGCTAAAGTGGACAAAGAGAAACTTTGCAGCAGTGTGATTGTGCTCAATAACCAGCACAGGTATATCACGTATATATGGTCAGCTGACTTTGGTATGTGAAGCTTTGAGTGTGACTGTATCAGAAATTGCATTTTAGTTTGTTGGTTGCATTACTGATTTTACATGAGCCTGGATTATGCTATGCTTAGACAGTTTACCTTTTGCTGTGTATTTATATTTGTTTCACACTAATAACATTAGGAGTAACATTAGACTTTGGTCCCATCAAACTCCTGCTGAGCCAACCTGTCGATTGGTTGAAGAGCAGTTGACCCAGGATTATCTCGACTACAGCTACATTATCTGTCCATTTGTTTGTCCGTCTCTGTGGTTTGGCAAAAAAAAAAAAAAACTATTGAAAGGAGTTAAAACATTGAATGGGATGGTGTTGTCTTCAGAATCAGACTCAGAATACTTTATTACTCCCTGAGAAAATGATGTGGGTTACAGCTGCTCCAAGACAGTAACAGTAACAGACTAAACTGTTTAAACGATACAATATGTTACAGATTTACAATAATGCACTAATATATACAAATACTCCTGCAAGTCTTTTACTAGTCTTCAAACTGGTCACAGTTTTGCAACAATGAACAGGTGCACTTGAGTTAATCTTGCCAACAGGCCATCAGCATAACTGTGAAGCACTTCAGCTCATGTCATCAGTATCATCAGTTTCGCTCTGGCCTGTTAGATACAGGCAGCATATTTATATGTAACTCCATATTGTTTTACATGCAATACACTCCCAGCTTCACATACATCACAGTTTAATAGCTTAAAAAAAGATGGTACAAATTGATGTGGTGTTCACTACTTTCCATCAGTCAAAAGTAGTAAATCCTCCAGAGAAAAATAATGTTTGGTACATATATGACCGACATTGTTAGAATTACAGCTAATCAGCGTATCATTGTTTTTGTGTCTGCCGGCAGTCAGAGATGATTATTTTGACAATATGTGATGATTTGATATTCATTCGATTGTTTGCTGTTGTTGTTCAGCATCATCAACGATACCCAGAAAAAATTAACCAAAAACAATCCATGTAAATTTTGTGATAGTTTGATTGTCACAACTGGACCAATAGGGACGCTCTTTCATTCTGCTTTAGGGTGGGTCAAATAACCTTTATGTCATTCATGTGAAATGTTGACTGGAACTGATGAAAGCAATGACAGACATATGAAGGACCACACCATCAGTCCTACATTATATAGTACAATATAGCAACCCTCCAGCAAAACACGTCAAAGGTGTTTTAACAAGTTTAACAAAGTTAAAGTCGTTTGTGTTTGAAATGTACAAAATAAAAGAATACGAGCAGTTTGTATATGTTTGAAGAAAGCATCATTAACATAAATCATTACATCTCATTTTCCACTTTGAGATGTATGGAAGCCCGTTTCCGCCACTAAAAAAAAAAAAAAAAAAAAAAAAAAAAAAAAGGATCCATAACTCAAAATTTCGAGTTATTTTCTCGAAATTTTGAGTTTCTTTCTCGAAATTTCGACATATTAACTCAAAATTTCGATTTATTAACTCAAAATTTTGAGAAAAGTAACTCGAAATTTCGAGTTAGCGCTGCCAATCAGTAATCTACGTCATTGACGTAGATTACTGATTGGCAGCGAATCAGTAATTCATCAGGAATGAATTTCCTCGTTACCCGGAAGCTGAAGCCCTCAGCTACAAATGCTACAGCTAAGCTACCGGTATTACACCCAGTCGTGAATGCACAGATTGCTGAATGTTTTCAGCCTGGCTTCACAAATGATGAAATCCCTGTGTTATTAGCTGAATCACATAGTGTTACTATCAGCAAACGTACTCGCTAAAGCGCCAATTTTTTGGGATCCGTTTTTGAGTGCGCGTTCCTCTGCGCCAAATGCTTCCAGGTAACAAGAAAGCGACCTCATTCACGTATATTTTTGATTGGCAGAGCTAACTCGAAATTTTGAGAAAATAACTCGAAATTTCGAGTTATGGATACTAGCTTTTTTGTTTTTATTTAGTGGCGGAAATGGGCTTCCATAGAGATGGCTAAAATGTGTACGAGCAGGTTTAGATCTACTCTGTAATTCTTGTGTGTTTTTTCTGTGTGTATCTGCATCAGTATATGTGTGCACGGCACAGATCACGGTTCGGGGCTGTCAGCTTCCAGTGATTACCTCTTAGAGTTTTGACCTACAAATCCCTTAGAGAACAACCACCAAAACACTGTGTGTGTGTGCGTGTGCAAAAATGTGATGCACACACGTGTGTGTGTGTGTGTGTGTGTGTGTGTGTAGCCTAATCACTCACATCTCACACATCCAGCAAATCCTACTTCAAAAGCCTCTCATAAATTCATTGTATGTGGAGATCCGACTGAATGAGATAAGATGCTGGGGGAGGAGAGGATGAAGGAAAGACAGCTGGATAAATGAGCCGTCAGAGGCTGAAGGTGCTGTGAACTAAACCTTGGCATTGATTTAAAGATTGACAACTTTTTAAGGCTGTATGCACAGCGCTTCAGCTTTGACATCATTACACATTTTCTTCAACAAGACCATAGCTCCATGTGCAAACCAAGGTCTATAAAAAAGGTGTTCTGAATAGAAAATACCAAAGTCCTTTGTTTTGTATTGAGATTTTTTGGGAGTCAGCTTTTCTCCCCCTTTTTGATCTTTCTGCATATAAGAATAAAGACCCTGATGTTAATTTATCTCATCTAAAAGCACAAAAACTGCAGAAAAAATGCTGGTTAAATTTAACTTTGTGTGTAGCCTGCTGTGGAGAGAAAGGAGCGGGGCTCTGTTGTGGTTTTTCCTCATTTTTGGTCATATACATTTTAGGGCTGCCACAAACGATTATTTTGATAGTCGACTAGTCACTGATTATTTTTGCGATTAATCAACTAGTCAGATCATGCATCCATTGGACGTAAAACGTACAGCTTATTGCACCAGCAGCATCTGCTCTTATATAACTATCATTAGCTTACAGCTTCAAGTATGTAAGGTATGTGCTAACTAAAAATAAAGACAAGATAATAGTTTATCCATCCGGTCGCGGGGGCAACAGCCTAAGCAGAGAAGCCCAGACCTCCCTCTCGCCAGCCACCTCCTCTAGCTTAAACACCTCAGCTGGCTCCTTTCAATGTGGAGGAGCAGCGGCTCTACTCTGAGCCCCTCACGGACGGCTGAACTTCTCACCCTATCTCTAAGGGAGAGGTCGGCCACCCTTCGGAGGAAGCTCATTTCCGCCGCTTGTATCCACGATCTCGTTCTTTCGGTCACTACCCACAGCTCGTGGCCATAGGTGAGGGTAGAGATGTAGATCGACCGGTAAATTGAGAGCTTACTGAGACGTTTATTCAGCTGTGTAAAAACTATAACTTTAATCTCAGCCAAACCGATTTACTCAGGAACAAATAAAATACTAAAAAAAGCCAAACAATAACATTTTTAAGTTATCTAAGTGACTTATATATCATGCTTAACCTGAGTAGCGAAAGTCCGCGGGGAGTTTGAAAACAATGTGCCGGGAGTTGGCTGTTCTCGCCGACTCTAGCGAGCCTTGAACCCCGGCTAGCTATCGAGCTAGTGGGTAACAGACGTATCCGAAAACGTCAGCACACTTTTGCAAAAATGTGATGTCTTGATAAACCGAGCAGATATTTGAAGTTTACACAGCTACATTCTCGCCTGAAAATATGTTAAAGGTTTATTTTGTCACCCAGAAAGAATAACAAGAGTAATATAGCTGCCGCCATTGTTGGAAACTGGAATTAGCTGAGCCGTGCTATGATTCTGGGATCGGCTGGGCCACAAAGGATACACCCAACCCATCCTTCAAATCTGGGGAAAAGTAGGACGCATTTGTCGGCTGAATTTGCAGAAGTCTTTGAATTTGGAAAGCCTTCGTCACGTCGCTGTAACGTAATCGGCCTTCAAATGCGGCCTCCGAAGGATGCGGCCTGAATTTGGACACAGCTACGATACCGGAGTTGCTTCTTCTTCTTCGGGGTTTAACAGCAGCTGGCAACTTTGTACATGCAGTACCGCCATCTTCTGTTTCAGTCCGTTATTACACTCTTAAATCCTACTACTTATTCCTGCGTCTTTCAGGATCTTACAAGGCTTTAAACGACGCGTCAACTATTAAATTTGTCGTCGACGATTTTGGTAGACGACATAATCGTGACTAGTGGACTGTGCCAAACGTGCTGGTGTAGCATCATCCAGTACAGCCACAGTGGTACTGGTACATTCACAAACTGGATGGAATAATGAAGGAGGAGGACTACGTCCAATTTCCTCATCTTCACCTCAAATCAACAGCTAGATGCTGACTGTGTGTTTCAGCAGGACAATGATCCCAAACCTGGATAAAAACTGGTTTTGGAATGGATTAAGCTTCTGGAATGGCCCTACTGAAGATCTGTAGATTATACTGAAAAGTCCATGCTGGGGAAACCCGCCTATTTAAATAAATTCTGTTTCAGCCACTGGCGAGAAGAGTGGTCAAACTTCCATCCAGAATTATGCCAGGAACGTGTTGATGCCTACCAAGAATCTGGTCAAGGTGCAACCAAATATTAGTGGGGTATTTTTGGTCCCATGTGGATTAAACAAAATCCAAAATAAATTCTTAATTTGTGCACTCAGTTCTTGTTTATTAAATCATTAATAATGCATGCTGTATAATTCTTCCACTCTGGAAAATGAACAGTTCAAAGAAATCATTAAAAACCCTAATTGGCCATCGACCATTCAAGCCGATGATGAGTGCATATAAACTTCTGACCACAACTGTGTATACTTGTCTAAAGATGAATGATATTAAACATAGCCAGAGTTCCAAATAATGAGATCAGGAAATGGGCGAGTAGTCCATGTGATCCACAAGCTCAGGCTCTAAAGTGCTGGCTTCAGACAATGCACGTTTGGCTCTGCACACTGTATCATTTAGAGCTAATATCCGTAATAAGGTCATCACAGGCACACAGCACTGGCTGTGAAGACAGAAACCCCTCCCAGCCTCCTGTTCAGACCTTTTCTTTACAAGGGGAGGGCAGACAGAAGAAAGCTGGTTTGAAAGGAAGGTGATGGGAACTAAAATAGCTGGTTTCAGACTCTGGGTGAATTGTTGTTCCAGCATAAGAATAATTAGTGTCTCTTAAATTGTAAATCATACTAAGCTACTGTAGTGGAGTACCAGGTACTGGTTGGTTGGTGCAGGACCAGCTTGAAAACACTTGTCCAGAATATTCGAATCGGCGCGATCATTATCAGTTAATAACACAGATTTGATGATTTCCCTCATTTTCATTCAGCGGGTGCCTAAGCAGTTATCACTGGTTACAGGCTCTTCTGGCTTATGAGTGCTGTTTTTTTAGACAGCTACTGGTAGATCACTGAGAATATGGCCAGTACAGAATGTGTCCATCTGTGCCAGTGTGTCTCCATAATGCTGTTCCATATGGCCAATCGTGGTCTACACACAGCCTCGGGGAGATGGTGGTAGATGGTTTATACACACACACACACACACACACACACACACACACACACACACACACACACACACACACACACACAGATATTCTTTTTCATGCACAAACATAAATGCATATATGTGGGGATACAAACAGTCATGCACGCAAATATGAATGCAGAGGCGTACACACACCATCTGTAGGACAGAAGTTTTCATTATATTTTGGCGTTGTGACAGACACTGAAGTTCAAAAAGTCACCGAACAGTTGCGCTGCTTTACTCGCGACAGTTTCAATTTTTCTGCTTTCTCTGTCGTTAGATAACTCTGTATGTCAGCTATAATATGTTTCCGTGTGCGTTGTTGTCTGGCTGTCTAACAGTTGGAACTGTGTGTCTGTGGACCCCCTTTGTCTTTGTGTCTGAGTTCTTTCTTCGCAGTATTTCTGCCTCCCATTCATCTTTTCCTTCCTGTCTGTTTTGTCTGGATTTCTCATGCTCTGCTGAGAGGCAAGGTGACTGGAGATCAATAGAGGAAGAGAACTCACATGCGCACGAAACTACACAAATACACACCTACACACCGCTGAAACTGCTGAGCAGTGGAATTTCATTCATCCATATTCTCCGTACAGACACAACCCCATCCTAATTATCGATTAGCACATCAACGGATCGATTGTAGCAGCGAGGTCATACTCAGTTTGTCCGTCTGTGTGTGCGTATAAATATTTTTGTCCCTGTCCTCTGGCATTTATGTGTAAGGTTAGCATTTACATCCTTTGGGAGCGAATGTTTTCTCATCCGTGTTCTGTTGTTAATGTTTGACTCATTTTTTAAAGCATGCAAGAGAATAAAAAACGCATGGTAGGGGACAAAAGCGAACCCTTAGGAATAAAACAGTCAGATTAAACAGAGTATCGAGACTGAGAGAGCGAGCGCGGGTGTATCAGATTCATGTGTTAATCGATAAGCTCTTTGTTGCTGTGTGGGGATATCCAATAGAGCAGAGTGCTGGAACATGATGATTTACATCAGCCGATTTGTAAGGAGCCACTATAACTCAGAACATCACAGCGGATCTTACAACTGTTAAAACATTTAATATTCTCAAAATAAGACCTTAAAAGTATCGACTGGTTGTCAGATGTCTCGCATGTTTTTTCCTGACCTTTTATGTGATCAAATAAATACAGTAACATCATAAATAACTGTCAGATGTGTAAAATGCTTTGTATATGGGTCTAATGATACAGTAGAGGTTTTTTTTAGTGTGAGTTGGATGTTCCTCCAGTACACTGGTTTGTTGCTCCGGCGTGAAACAGGAAATAAATCAGCATCGCACACCTTTACTTACATTCTTGAGCCTCAACCAAAACACAAACACAGAAAAGCTAAACCTACATGTCACGTGACACAGAACAGCCATAACTTACTCCTCCAGGTACACATTTGGGCAGAAATGTAGCTCTGTGGTTAAAACACTCGAGAAACAGTGTGGTGAGCTTCAAACACAACAATGAAATCCACGCTTGGCTATTCCCTTCTGCTTTACATCAAAGTGAAGTCAGGTTTTTGGATTATTTGATTGGTGAAGTGTCCACGTACCCCAGGTGGAGCAGTTCGGGGGTCTCGGGGTCTCGTTCGCGAGCTGTGGATACAAGCGGCAGAAATGAGTTTCCTTCGACGAGTGGACACCTGAGTTCTTGAATGCGATGACTCGACCACAAGACGATGTAGGGTTTTTAAAATTGGTACCATAGGTGCATCTAGCAGGAGGCTGAGTGTTGGCACTGTCAGCCTACTGTGAACATAGAAAAGAGTCACATAGAGTCACAAATGACACATTATATGTAAAAATACCATTATAAGCAGGTCAGTAAGTCATAATTGGCATTTCTAGTTTTTTCCCAAACTTTGGTTACTAATTCTGATGAGATTAAAAGACAAGCACACACTTAAATCTACGGTAAACTCAGAGAACCATGTCAGAGGGGAGAGCGGCTCAGCCGAAGAAAGAAGCCGTGGAAAAACAGTGTAAAATGAAAGGAGGCAGGGAGGAGAGAAGTGGGAAGCAAAGGGAAGGCAAAGTGATGCCAGAGGGGGAAACGGGGCTGAGCAGGAATATCTGCTGATGAAAGAAGAAAGGCCAACTTGTAGCCTGGAACAGAAGAGCTGACCTGCCTCAGGGTTCATTCAAATTCTCTTTGTAATCTGCAAAATTTATGCATGAATATTTTTATGGTCAGTACATAGAAACTCGCTCCACTTTAAAAGTATTATTTCTCCAGAGTGTTGTTCCTCAAGCTTAGCTTTAATCTGCTGCTCGAGTGACCGTAGCTGCCCACAGCAGCAAACCAGATGTTTGTGGTTGGTGCATCACAATTATGTCACATGTTTTTAAACTTTGGCACTACACCTAAATAACTTAAAGAGCAGGGAGTGAAATAACAGATAAAACGGGATCGCAAGCTTGTAAAGTTGTCTGGTAGTTTTAAAATGTGATGAAGTGTTTGTGTTTTCCTCTGCTTCTGGGTCATGTCTTTACTTATCTCTTTTTTGTTGAAGTAGTAGACTCATAAATGACACAAAAGCAGACTGTGAGGGTCAGACGTGTGTGTGTGTGTGTGTGTGTGTGTGTGTGTGTGTGTGTGTGTGTGTGTGTGTGTGTGTGGGGCTTGGAAGGTGCAGTTTTGTTTGAGCGTGACTAGGTGGTGCTGTCAGTCTATCCTCTGTCAGTGTGTGTGTGCTTGTTTGTGTGTCTTTCTTCTGTGGTGTCAGAATAAAAGCTCTGTGAATTTTGGGCCTGGCACACTTACTTATTATCCTCAATTCATCGTTTTATTTGGTTCATCTGAGTTTATTATTCACATTTTTAAGAAAGGCATCATGAAAAGCAGTAAATTTGCATATTTGCAAAAAGAAAAATGGAAAATTGTTATTTGTCGATCTTGTTTTTCCTTAATCTTCGTTTCTATGTGTATCGCACCCAAAGCCATCTCCAAAACCAGCCTATAAAACAATCAGTAAAACAACATCCATAAACTATTCATGAAATACTCACAGTTGTGGTCATGTATGACTCTTCTGATGCAGCTGTGATGGAGTGGTCATTGCTACGGATATTGCTGACTGGATAAGATGCCAAAGTACGCACACAGACACACAAATACACACTTCATCATCATGGATTTTTTTATGGTAAGTGTTTGTGAGTGGAAATCAAAGGTCAGTGGTGTGCGGATAGCTTAGCGTGTTTAAAGATTGTTTTGTTTGGGTGTGAAAGTGAGAGTCCACATACTGTTTGCGAGCCGTGGATGTACTCGTGCATTTTTCCTGATTGAGGCGTTTTATCGATCCACACCAAACCAATCAATCGGGCTTTAATCGAGCCGATTAAAAAGCATATCATGCGGAAAAAGATGGTAATGGAGGTGTGTGTGTGTGTGTGCGTGTGCACCGACGCCAGTTCTGGACTGCTATTAATTTACCCATATCAGTTTCATTCATTTCATAACAGAGGCGGCTCTGCACTCACTCACATTAGGAAGTGCTGAGCAGTGTAAACATGGTGCATCATGTAAAACACTGAAGTGAAGTTACTTTATTAGTAAAAGTGATTCACATGTTTAGATTTTATTTAGTCAGTGATTACTGTTGTTTGCTAAACCGGTAATAATAACAGAGGGTCGTTCACTTGTAAACTGTGAAAGTATTAATTAAAAATAAAAGGCCTAAAATTACACGTCTTTTATTATGAAAAGACTTGGTGCCAAAAATTGGATGTTCAGTATGTAGATCAGAATGAATCATGGAAACATGCAAAGGCTTACGATTAAATGTGACGTGTAAGTCTTGTCACCTGCCTCTAAAAAAGAACAAAGTATAAGAAAGTATTTTTGAATTAAGACTCACAGACAATTAAAAGACATTTCTACATGATGCTGTCAGCAACACGATCAAAGTAAAATGTGTTTGACAGAAGAAGAAAGAAAGAAACAAAATTTTACTGCCATTGTCTTCTTTGAGTTTTAGATGTTGAAGGTTAAATGTTATATATATAATTACACGATTGAGATGAAGAGTCGCAGAGAGAAAAATTACAGTTCGTGGTAATAAAATGAGTCAAATTTTGACCCAAGTTGTTCAATATTTTTCAGATGTGTGACAGGGAATCAGTTTTCAAATTTCCTCTAAATAAAATGTGTGTGCTCGGCGGGTGACGGGTGAGCAGGGCTGGGATTGGCAGCGTGTAACTTTTCATTTTGCTTACACGTCATTGCATTTGACACAGTGACTCTCTGACAGTCTCCAGTTGCAGGTTTGCTTTTTGCTCTCTGACATCCTGAAGGTTTTTACAGTACCACACATCTGTCAGTCTGCCTCGTTATTATCTTTATAAGTCTCTCTCGTCTCCGTCTCTCACGTTCTCTGTGCCCATTTGTCTTTTTCGGTGCTTTCGCTCGGTGCGGTCTCACCTTTCCGTCTCTCTCATCCCGCTCTTCCTCCCATGCTCAGGCTGTGGTGTCATTTTGTTTGGCAGGTCTTTGAGTTCCCTGTTGAACAGAACAGAAGCAGAGTCCTCCCATATCTGCTCCGCTTGCCTTTCTTTTCTCCCCCCCTCAGCTTTTTAAGAGACTTGGCAAGGCTCTGTTGAATTTGTCTACACATTTTTTCTTCCAGTCATCCTTTCAGATGTTCTTTTTTTTAACGATCTCTGCCACGGCTCTGTGCGTGTTTTCATCTGGAAGCTATTAGTCTTGTTCTTAAGCAGTTTTCTGGTGAGGAATGTGAGCTCTTTTTGTTACGTTGTGCCATCACAGACATGGCTGGAAGTATTATCTTTTTAACTGTCTGTCAGTTTGTCCCGTCCTCTTAAACACGTTGGAGGGATTTCTCTTACTCGACACTAATGTTGATTCTTACATCCAGAAAGTTAAATGTTCTTCTGATGCTACATTTCTTTGATATGTGTCAAGCAGGTACATTGTATCCATATTGTAGAAGTTCAGAATGAAAAGAAAAACTGGAACAGGGTCCAAAATAAAAGTAACATCCCTTTCATCACATTTAGTGGTTTTTTTTTCATCTTCCAGTTGATTGGTACCCTAAACCAGCGGTCCCCAACCCCCGGGCCACGGCCTCGTACCGGTCCATGAGTCGTTTGGTACTGGGCCGCGAGAGTGGAGGCTCGGGTGTGAAATTTTTGGTTTTCAGGGTTTTTATTGTTCACTCGGTTTCCCTGGGTCTTTTCCGTGTTGTAGTCGTGCGTCTTATTTTGAAAGAAATGTTTATGTGTTACCATAGCAACCTGAGAGCATTAAGGGGCAGAGAGGAGGATGTTACTCTCAGTGTTGTTGGTGCATTTCTGGAGGACGCTGCTAATAAAGTTACACAATTACACAGTGAATTCACGTTTATTATAATGTTTACAAAATCCCACCGTTTTTGTCTTGGTCGTATCGTTTTATTTTGTTGTATTTATCCGCGACACCTTAAAGGCCGGTCCGTGAAATATTGTCTGACATTAAACCGGTCCGTGGAGCACAAAAAGTTGGGGACCTCTGCCGTAAGCGATCGGCGTGAGTAATGGGTTGAACAATTATATTCTCTTCCACTAGAGGGCAGTGCAACTACCTGCTCTAATTAAATGGGTTGCCAGCTGCTAGTAAACAGAAGAAGACGAAGAAGAAATTACATAATAGTCACGCTGTGAGACGACACAGCGCGTAATAGCAATAGATAAATATTTGAAAAGAAAAAGTAGTCAGTCTGGTCCTGGAGAAAACTCTGACCCAGGTGAAGGCCCAGCGTGAGTAGTGGTCAGAATAAAGCAAAAGGGGTATACTGGGGACAAACCGAGCCAATTCTACTATGTCTGCTGTGCGGGGAAAAATATCAATATGCTTTTTGTCACATTTTTGGTTGGTGGTGTGCCGTGTGATTTTTCTAATGTGAAATATGTGCCGTGGCACCAAAAGGTTGGGAATGACCTGGGGAAAAGGATTACAATGTCAACAGAAATATGGCAAAAAACGAAGATCTGTTACGAGAGGAAAAATTGAGTAAGACAAAGAGAGAAATCTGTGTTAGACAGATGGAAGTGGGGAATGTGACAGAACATGAATGTGTGAAAGACGGAGAGGCCTGGATTGTGTTGAATAGCTGGTGAGATTTGCTGGGAAGATGGCAAGAAAGGTGCGATATTGTGTAACTTGATACTATTTGGCTCTTCCTGGAGAAAAAGCAAAAGTATGTACAGATACGGGAAAAAGAAAGTACACCCTCTTTAAATGATAGGAAATAAAATTATTTAAAATAATTTAATTATGATGAACTAAAAATCCGACAGGTTATAATTTGTTTAACAAAAACGAAGCCAAAGTGTAGAACCATGCGCTAATAATCAAATGCGCTGGATTAACTGATCATCAATAAGTCATGCCGCCTCTATAAAAGCAGGTGTTTTGGCAGTTTGCTGATTGGGAGCAATGATCCAGGTGATGAGAGCCAGTTGTTGCTGCTCATCAACCCAGGAATGGTTATATGTCTATTTCCAAACTGTCTGAATTTAATTGGTCTGCAGTAAGAATGCGGATTCACAACATTGAAGACAGCGGCCGGTCTTCCCAGGAGTGAACGTCCCAGCAAATTCAGCCCGAGGTCAGACTGTGAAAAGCTCGGAAAACCTACAGAAAACAAAACGACTATCTCAGCTGTGTTCAAGTTCATGACAGTCCAAACAGACTGGGAGAGAAAATCTCTTCTCTCTAAAGAGAACATGACAAGACCTGATCTGAGCAAACCGCAAGACTTCTGGAGCAAGAAGTTGACCAAAGGGGAGACGTTTGATCAGGATTTGCACAACACATCACTTTGCACCACAGGACCTGAACCCGTCTGTATACTAAAGTATTGTAGAGCTAAACATGAAGCTGTCTGACAGCTAAAGCTTGGGAATAATTGGGCAATGCAGCAGGACAATGATCCCAGGAGCAGTTGTGAATCTGCACATCTATGGCTGAAAAAGAAAAGAATGAAGTTAGTGTAATGACCCAGTCAAAGTCCAGACCTCAACCCATTGAAATGCTGTGGTGGGTCTGTGTTACTAAGCAGAGTGGGCCAAATTTCCACCACAGTAATGTCACAGACTGATAAAGTCATACAGGAAATGAGTGCTTCCAGTTACTTCTGCTAAAAATGGTTCCACAAACTGTTTAGTTCCCAGGTGTATGTAGTTTTTCACTTGCTGCTTCTGCATCTTGACTTAGTATTTGTTAAAACAGTTATTCATCTCAAGTCGTATTTACTGCATTTAAAGACGCGTTAAAGGCTGAATCATTTCTTATTACGCCCCCATCTGTGTTTTTATTGTTGTAGCTTCAGGTTGAGCAGCAGACGTAGAAGTGTAAAGATACACTTCTACGTCTTCTACGATTGAGTTGTTACATTAACCTCCTAAGACCCGAACTCTTCCATAGCAGCAGTTTTGATTTCTCTTTGATATTTGGGCTGATTGGGACCCAATGAATGTAAAAACAAAGAATGACCAGATATTTTTTTTTACCTGATTTTTGTTTCTTAGGAAAAATAAGAGCCACATATGAGGATATTTGTTTAAAATTTCGATAGAACAGTAGCAGTATAATGTCCTCGTAAGTGGATATCAGGCCCTTGTAGAGCAAAATTGAGTATTTTGGTCTAAATAACCCAAAATGTGATGTCCACATATGTGGACGCAGGTCCTAGGAGGTTAAATAATAGCATCCCAACAAATGTTAACACCGACCTCTCCACAAACAGTGAGCCCAGGGAGAACACTGAGGTGTCTTTGAATTACTGTGAGACTAAAAACAGGTGGATACTCAGGCAGGTCCTTAAGTCCTGTCACACTAAGCCTCTTCTACAGAAAGCTGACAATTTGTCACTAGCTGACAGTCCAGGCTCCAGTTGCGTAGGTGACACCTCTAATGTATTTACCAACCACTTACATGTCAGTCTGCAGTGTCACTCACTCCTATTAGTTGTCACTTTAATTGCTTCCCTCAAAGCTGAGAGTTTAACTGTGGACCTGGTCCTTATTTTACTTGTTGCTAGCCTCTTCCTGTGTGCCTGTTGTATATGAGAAAGTTATAATAATGAGGTTCTGGGGTGTTGTATTAATTACAATTGTGAATTGCTGCCAGCTAACCCAGCGTCCCAATCATAAAGGGTGAAAGGTGGGGTCTGCTAGCAACACACAGTGGAAAGGGCTGTACACAGTGATGTTATGATTGTGGAATTACAGTAACTGTTAGTAAAACTTTACATCAAAATATATCGCCAAAGAACCCAGATATACAGAAATACACTGGTAGATTATTGTTCCACTGATCCCAGTCCATGAAAAAAGATTGCACTGAGGGAACATAGTAGCATCTGCCTGAGTAAGAGACAGCAAACAAATCCTAGTTGTTGTTGTGTCCACTGTCACATGAAGCCTCTGGCTTTGCTGGCAAAGTCTCCTTTCTTTACTCTTAGCCACTATGGACACGATGCACATAAACACACACACATGCACACAGGGCTATTCAGCCTGTGCGTGGAGGCCCCTAGAACACAGTGTGGACGAGCTCTGTGCAACGTTAGGCTAAACACAGACTCGGTGCAGTGCTCAATAGACAGGGATCCCACTATATAACCCAGCTAGAGTTAGCACAGTGCGCACACATGCACAGAGGACATTAATGGAGTCAGTGGTTAATCAGTAGGACACGCTCTGTCACAGGCATGCTGGGCTCGTTGGATGTCCTCTATAGCGTGCTCATCCACAAGGTAACACATGTTGAGTGCTTGTGCATGCAGTAAACCAAACAGAGCTTCTATTGTTTGTGGTTTATTTAAAGAAGCCAGCAGGCTGTTTATGGATTAATGGTGAAGTATGAGCACTGTTGATATCCATATGTTGGTTGTTATCTCTTAAACCTGCTTTGTTTTCTACAATAGGTAGTAAAAAACTTGTGATATTATGTCCTAAAGCTTTACTCTGCTGCAGTTATTGTTTAAATGTGAAAATACCAAAAGCAGAAAAACCTAACCTGCTGCATTTTGTGTGTTTTCCTGTAAGCTGATGGCCGTTTATGAGGAACATGAAGCCCAGCAGAGGAGCACGGCTAACACAAGCCTGGCCCCGAGTCCTGACCACTACCAGTCTGAGCTCTCGGTTTTCCAGCCAATCACGGGAGGAGAGATTGAAGTCAATTCCTCAGCACTCAAGTCCAGTGAGTAATATTTGTGTTTCCGTCTAAAGCAGAAATGTGTTCTGAGCAAACAGGCCAGTGTGTCGGTGCTCACATCAGCCATAATGGATCAAACTAAGCAGGGAACCACCTGCGTGTGAAAGACTGCAGCTGCTAATATAACTCCTGATCTACACACTGATTCCTCTTCACAGCTATATTAATGCACTTAAGGAGCAATTAATGTGCATGAGGCAGCTTACACTAACAAGTGGGTACTATTGCAATCACTGTTTGAAAAGAGCGTAACCCATGTTTTTGTAGCTCATCTTCACAGCATGAGTGAGCCTATTTATAAAAACATGTCCAGCTGTCTTTGTGAGAACCCGTTTGAGTTTTAGACCATTACAGCAACTGCATTTTTTCATTTTTCAAACTCCTTTGAGTTCAGATTTTGTTTCAGGGTTTAGGTAACAACTAGGTCAGGGTTAAATTGAGGCTTTGACTCTTATTTGTGATGGATAAATGTAGGAGTTTGAGGTTCCCACAAACATACGGACACAGAGTGGAGCAGGCCGGCAACAAAGAACAACTTCCAAACAGCCTCACCTGCACCTACCGCTGCCCCCACCAGCACAGCCACCGAGTTTGAAGTAGTGGTTTTGATATAGGCAAAGAAAAGCTACACAGATTATCTCAGATTATCCAGAATATGTGAAATGAAGACATCGTTTGACCCCCACAGCAGATTGTCTGAGAACCCCAGCTTACACCAATAAAACTTAGTGAAGCTTTCTAATTGTCACTGAAGAAGCTGAAGGTGTCCTGAGCTCTCAATGACCAAAATCAGTCAATATCTTCTTTCATTTAAATAAGAGACCTGAGCTGTTCACATTCTGGGAAGCAGGAAAAACTAACTGCATGACTGCTTAGCTAGCTAGCTAACGGTGTGCTGTAAAAAAGACTGGTGTGAGTAACTCAGAAAACAGCTCCAGTGCTGCTGCGCTCTTGTATGGATTTAAAAAAAGTAAGAATCCTGATCATAAGTCACATGAAATATTAGTTTTACAGTCAAATTTTAAATCCAGTAAAACTTACTGGATAATAACCACATGCTGTCATTAAAGAGTCGCAAATTTTGGGAGTAATGTTTGACAAGTCAGTTGTTTTGGGATTTGCGTTACATGATCTTAGAGCGAATATTAACCCTTTAAAGCCGGTCGGAGCGGACACGCTCCGTTTTGCGTAACTATTTTTAAACCCCTGTAGAATTGTAACCACGTAAGCTAGTGCAATAATTTTTTTTGCATATGAAACTGGAGGAGTTGTACTTACATCTTGTGCCATCAGCTTGTCCTCGGTCACGGTTTCCTTCCACATATAGCTTTGCAAAAACTGCATAAAAAGCACTTGCAGCAACAAAAACACAATATTCCAGAAACACAGTTTGCCGATCCGATCAGCTGTTCATTACACTTCCTACGTACTTGGTTCTATGGTAGGTCTTAAAGGGTTAAAATGTAATACTTCTGTTTATTATTTGTGTATTTAAACAGTTTATCTTCAGTTTATTACAAAGTACTTCATAAAGTGTCTACAAAGATATTTATTTAAGGTGTAATTTCTGGTGAGTGAGGCAGACTTTTTAATGGTTTCACAAAACCCAAAGCAAATGTGAGGAACCATTTCGCCCTGACAGACTGTGAGAGGTCAGTGTATTCTCAGTGTTGTTCAATATTCCATTTCAAAGGATTCTCCTGACAGGAACAAAAAGTCCTTCAGGAAGCTCGTTGCCTTTTAGCTGCAGCCTGCAGGTCAGTGCATAAACAGGTGAGTGAAAAGAAACAAGTCTCATCCTCCACCAAATTACAAAGGAACTCATGCAGTCGATGGTTTGAAGAAAGAATCTGTAATTTTAAAATATAAAACGTGTTTATGAGGTTCAGAGTCCTGTTCTGCACACGAGGAATGAATTCCAGCAAAGACAAAGAACAGGACCTGATAGTCAGGACAGATAAAAAAAATAAAAACATGATGGTGGCAGTGACGGAGCTGAGATAGAGACACAGGAAGAGCAGTGTAGAAACTGATGTCTGTCTGGTCAGTGTTACCTGCCCGACCTGTCTGCACGACTCTCTCTTTGCATCACTTTCCTCCTTCCTGTGTCTTTCTCGCCTTGTCTCACTGTCTCTGTCTTATTTCAAGTCCTCGTTCTTGTTTAGGAGCAGTACTGTACATGTGGATATAAAGCTGTCACAGTCTCTTTGATTCTGCTTTGAAACAATGAGACTGTGCACCTTATGGACAGTGTCTGCTAACTTTTAGCCAAAGCAAATGTTAACATTTCTAAATGTTTTAGCAAAATGTCTCTAAAACAGTGTGACAGTGAGATATTTCTGCATTCATTGACCTCACTCTTCTCTCTGCAGCTTAAAGGACATGTCATAAACACATTGTTTTGTTTGGTAGCAGGTCATCGCACTTCTTTAGACTGAATTTCACGCAATCGCTGCCACTAGTTTTATTTCGAACAGTAATACAAGAATTGACATTTCGGCTTGTAGGATATAACCTTCCTTACTCGTAAAGCAGGACTTCACTGTATGATCCAGACGCTGTTAAGACAGGAAGTTTAGTCTGTTTCAGTATGGTCGCCTGTCAGCAGAGATTAGCTGTAATGTGTGACTGTCACGGGAGATTAGAGGTAACAGAGCTCTGCAGACTATCACTGTCAGCGGGAGAAGGTCAGACTTAGGCCTCTATCACCGTCTGAGCTTTGGGCTCTGAGTTAAGTCATTTGTCTCTCTCTTACACGTTTCCTCGTGTTATGGTTTTACTTTCCCGGATTTTTCTTTTCTTTTTTTGTCTCACTTAGTAATTGACACATTTCATTCTGTGAAACGAGGGACTCAGGAATATCGAGGCTGATGAGCCCACACTGCTTAAAATCAGGAATCAAAGTGCTAAAATTCCTCAACTAGGATACATAATCAGCATTAGAACGGATCAGGAAAGGTTTCCCATAAGAGTCAAAAACCACTGATTGTAGTGTTTTCTGTAAGTGGCACACTTACCTTGATTCCAAGGTTTTTCCTGCATTTCAAAAATTTGACATGTACTAAAGAGGTTTTAGCTTCCAAACCAAAGGTAAATCACTGGGACTTTAGTGAGGACATCTTTAAATCAAATAGTCAAAAATAACATGAAAATACCCAAACCTTTATAAACTCTAAACTCTGCGTGGACCAAAGATGCTCGAGTGTGTGCTCACCTCCCCGAGGCTCATTTTAAACCAGGAAAAAACCAGGATGGAATAACTCCTCTTATCGACCCAATTCTACATACATGATATAATCACTGTCTGCTGTTGGTACAGTGAGTATAATTTTCTTATCTCACCCTTTATGCACAAACATGCTAATAATGTATGTGTAACTGTCCTGGAAGTCTTTTAAACCAGTAACATCCATCCAGCCGTCATCCTTCCATCCATCCATCCATCCAGCCGTCCATCATCCATCTGTCCATCATCCATCCATCCATCCTCCATCCATCCATTCAGCCGTCATCCATCCATCCATCCATCCATCCAGCCGTCCATCATCCATCTGTCCATCATCCATCCATCCATCCATCCATCCATCCATTCAGCCGTCATCCATCCATCCATCCATCCATCCAGCCGTCATCCATCCATCCATCCATCCATCCATTCAGCCGTCATCCATCCATTCAGCCGTCATCCATCCATCCATCCATCCATTCAGCCGTCATCCATCCATCCATCCAGCCGTCATCCATCCATCCATCCATCCATCCATCCAGCCGTCATCCATCCTTCCATCCAGCCGTCCATCATCCATCTGTCCACCCTTCCATCCATTCAGCCGTCTTTCATCCATCCATCCATCCATCCATTCAGCCGTCATCCCATCCATCCATCCAGCCGTCCATCATCCATATGTCCAACCTTCCATCCATCCATCCATTCAGCCGTCTTCCATCCATCCATCCATCCATCCGTCCATCATCCGTCCGTCCATCCATCCATCTATCCAGTTGTCCGTCCATCCATTCGTCCGTCCATCCGTCCGTCCGTCCATCTGTCTGTTCATCCATCCATTCAGCCGTCATCCATCCATCCTTCCATCCGTCCATCATCCATTTTATCCATCCATCGATCCGTCCATTCATCCATCCGTCTGTCCGTCCATCCATTCGTCCGTCCATCCATTCGTCCGTCCGTCCGTCCATCTGTCCGTCCATCCACCCTCTTACTCCTATCTAATAACTAACAACATTTAACCTCCTAAGACCTGAACTCTTTCATGGCATGCATCTTTAATTTCTCTTTGCATGATGAATGTAAAAACAAAGAATTATCTTTTTACCTGATTTTGCTCTACAAGGGTCTGATATCCACATATGAGGTAGTTAGTTTTAAATTCCGATAGAACAGTGGCAGTATGATGTCCTCGTAAGTGGATATCAGGCCCTTGTAGAGCAAAATTTAGTATTGTGGTCTAGACAATCCAAAATGTGATGTCCACATATGTGGACGCCAGGCCCTAGGAGGTTAAGCACGTTGATTATATTTAGATGAGAAACATTCAGTGTAAGATCCACTCTCATAATCATGCTGTCATCCTGTCATCATTACACACCAGAGTTTGTCAGGAAGTGGACGTTAGTGACGATGACTAGAAAATCTAGAATTCTCTTTAAATTAGAATATCTTTTGGAATATGCCACATATCTTATTTTAACCAATTTTATTGTTTTATTTTTCAGTATTTACAGTATAGTCGTATTTTGTTTTTATATATATTTATATATTTTCTTTTCTTTCTGTTTCTCTGCCCTCATTTTCACCACTTCTGTCCTCCACCCATTATCCCTCTTTCATTGCTTTCTTTGAGGAGATGAATTCATTGAAGCTTTGATGTAATCCATATCCCCCACCCCGTCTTAAGAGCACCAAGGGTCCATTTTGTGATGATCAATAAATGACCCTACAAATACCATTTGGCATGTTTTCTGAGTAGTGCGACCATATAGAGTTCCCTCCACCCTCACCACCACCTTACTATAGTATTCCCTATTGAACTGTAGACACTATCATGACAGTGTTCTTAATGTATGTATGGATTGATGGTCCCCATGAGTGGGAGGGGTAGAGTTAAGGTCTGGGAGTATAGCACACATGTCATAGTAATGCCACTGCTAATAAATCTCAGTAATTGGCTTTAGTTTTGCAGTTCTTTCTTCCAATTTCACGTTTTCTCCATTCTGCACAAAGCAAAGGACGCTGTGTTTCATTTATCCGTTTCTGTTAAGTGATTATTTTATGTGAAGGGGTGATGAGATGCACAGACGAAAACACTATCATATATCAGCTTCTTGCACAAACAAATGTGCAGATCAACCATCTATGCATGAACATCAGTGTATACATTAACGTGTCACACATTAGAGCTCTGTGATGTTCTGGTTGCAGATGCATCACACATTCAGTGTCGCCACGTCCTTCCTCACCGGGGGAGCGTGGCGGTTTTCAATCCCTACAAACTTTGCTTTATGTTAACAAAATTAATTTGTAATTAGATTTACAAATGTGCTTGTCCTGGAGAGGGTGAGAAAATTGTGTTTTATACATTTCCCACTCCATAGCACATGACCACTGGTCTTCTTTGCTCCCATTGGTTGTTGCATCAAAGTTGAGGGTCGTTAAACCCAATGCCAGCTCTTATATTTACTTGGATGGTTTTCACGAATTTGCTAAATATGGCTCGTGTTCCACAGAGTACATCCCACTTAAGTAAATATTCACTCACCTGTTCGATGACTTGTTAATGCAGTTACCTTATGAGCCTCGGTGCAAACCAAGCTTTAGAATGGGAGAAGAAAAGGGATTTAAGTGGCTTTGACCTAGCATAGCTGTTAGGTTGGTCTCAGTGTTTCATGCACTGCTGATCTGCTGGGGTCTTTCTGCACAGCCATCTTTAGTGTCTTCACGGTTTGAGCTGATAGGAACAGAACAGTAGCTCAATTAACCACTTTTTAGAACCAAGGTATGCAGAAGAGCATTTCTAAAAGTACAACATCTTAAACCAGGGGTGGGCAACTCCAGGCCTCGAGGGCCGGTGTCCCTGCAGGTTTTAGATGTGTCCTTGAACAAACACAGCTGATTTAAATGGCTAAATTAGCTCCTCAACATGTCCTGAAGTTCTCCAGAGGCCTGGTAACGAACTAATCATGTGATTCAGGTGTGTTGACCTAAGGTGAGATCTAAAACCTGCAGGACACCGGCCCTCGAGGTCTGGAATTTCCCACCCCTGTCTTAAACCTTTAAGCAGATGGGCTACTGCACCAGAAGACCACACCGGGCGCCACACCTGCCAGCTACGAGCGGGAACTGAGGCTGCTATTCGCACGGCGAAGATTGCAGAAACTGTTCTGGGTCTAATGAGACTCCATTTCTTAATATTTTGATGGTAAGGTCAGAATTTGGTGTAAATGACATCAAGCTGTTCAGGGTGGTGGTGTAACGGTGTGGGTCTGTGGCACTCTTTAGGACCCATAATGCTAATATAGCGTCATTTAAATTCCACACATGTCCATCTCTTTATGATCACAGTGGACCTTACTGTCATGGCTGCTTCCAGAAGGATAACACACCATGCCACAAAGCTCAAATCATCTCTAGCTGGGCTCTATCATGAGTTCACTGTACTCTAATGGTCTCCAGTCACCAGATCTCAATCCAATAGAGCACCTTAGGGATGCGGTGTAACGGCTGTTTCCCGCCACAGCTGCGTGATGCTGTCATATCAATAAGGACCAAAATCTCTGAGGGTTTTCCAGCACCTTGTTGAATCCATACCATGAAGGAAGCATCCACCTGCTCCTAGCAGGGTGAACTTTTAAAGTTGTCCAGTGAGTGTCAATTTATGGCTATTTAAACAAACCTATTTGTAAATCTACAAAGTTGGACTTTACACACTAAACAATCCCAATCTAAAACCACAGACTTGTAAAATGTGTCTTATATTACAGTGTAGCTGCTGTAGCTGTACATTTAAAATTAACACATTAAATCTCAGGAAAACGTCCCAGCTGTGACCAGAACGTAACATTTATGTGTGTTTCCGTGTGCGTTTCTATTTTTCTGTGATAAACCTCTCGCCTGTCTGGCTCTGGAGCCAGGCGCTGTCTGTTATTTTGGACTGACAGACAGAGAAGCTACCAGAGGAGCAGAGTCAATGTGGCTTCAGACCAACTGTTGTGTGGTTAGTTGGTGGTTAGATTCATGCTATGTGCTTTTTCCTGAACACAGCTTATGCAAAGATAGAAATGAGGGAAAAGTTGTTGATTTACGGGCTGCTGAACATCTTCAAACATTTTGAGTAATTAATTAGTGTGCACACTCAAACTGCATAAACGAACACACATTTCTGCACTCGTGTATGTATAACCATGACTTTGGGCGGCAGATCTTCTCACTTTCAAACTCGTCTTGATTTTGCATCATGTTGCAGATAACACGTATATGTCTCTGTTAGTGTACGCTCATCAACTTACAATTAATGTTTAAGTATCTGCGCATTAAGTCTGTGGCTGACTGGATGCTGTCCTCTGTATGCTTATTATAGACACACCCCTGCTGGTGCGAAGCAGCAGTGATTCTGCCCTCAGCCCCCAACCAGCTGAGTCTGAGCCCTCCTTCAAGGAAGACAACACTTTGATGGTAAGACCCTAAGGCCACTGGAGAAAAAAAGAGAGAACAACACACGGCACACAGAAACACACTTAAAGACCTAAAACTAAAATATAAAAATACTGTAATACTTATTTTTCAAGGATTTTTCTGGTATGTATTAAAACAATACGTATATATTCATATATATATATGCACAGGAGCAGGTCTTGGCTGGTCTACCTGTGAATCAGCAGAATGGCCCTGAGCCACACCTGTGGTGTACGAGGCTAAACGATCAGTGCTTGGTCGGTGCAATAATGCTCTCCAAAGTTTTCCTCAAGCTTCAGCAGTTCAAGTTAAGTGTGGTTAGTCCAGATGTTCCTCTATTATGGAAATACACATAATGGCTGAGTATACATTTACTGTTGTTAGCTGGATATTTACGGTCTTCTTCTTCCTAATTCCTCAACAGCTCGAAAAGAACTGTGATATATTGTGTTAAACAGGCACCGGCTAACTCCTGTATGACACCACGTACCACGGCATATTTATTAAAGTCGAACTGATTGGTATCATTAGGTTTTTCCAAAGTTATACTATCTTTTTAAAATGTGTTTGAATAGCTTTTGTAAGTTATTGATTTACTCTAATGTCTCATCATGGGCACTGTGAGCTTCCTTCTAATGCTGTTGTAAAAGGGAGAAACGATGAGCTATTTATGCCCTTGTGGCTTTTGTTGTAGCAGCAGTCCAGGGACAAATGCTAAATTTACCCCACTGCTCATAAAGCTCATAAAGAGTATAGCATTCAACGTTTATACGAGCATGCAAACGTCTAATGTTGATGCTGCCGGGTTCATCGGATAAGGAAAATTCATAATTTCTTTTCTAGTTGGAAGCATAAATGAAAGTAGTGGGAATACTTTACAGCTGGCCTGGTCTGCTGTTATTATTATGAATGTCTGGCCTTTTACAGGGAGTGCAGAATTATTAGGCAAATGAGTATTTTGTCCACATCATCCTCTTCGTGCATGTTGTCTTACTCCAAGCTGTATAGGCTTCCCATGCCTACTACCAAGTAAGCATATTAGGTGATGTGCATCTCTGTAATGAGAAGGGGTGTGGTCTAATGACATCAACACCCTATATCAGGTGTGCATAATTATTAGGCAACGTCCTTTCCTTTGGCAAAATGGGTCAAAAGAAGGACTTGACAGGCTCAGAAAAGTCAAAAATAGTGAGATATCTTGCAGAGGGATGCAGCAGTCTCAAAATCGCAAAGCTTCTGAAGCGTGATCATCGAACAATCAAGCGTTTCATTCAAAATAGTCAACAGGGTCGCAAGAAGCGTGTGGAAAAACCAAGGCGCAAAATAACTGCCCATGAACTGAGAAAAGTCAAGCGTGCAGCTGCCAAGATGCCACTTGCCACCAGTTTGGCCATATTTCAGAGCTGCAACATCACTGGAGTGCCCAAAAGCACAAGGTGTGCAATACTCAGAGACATGGCCAAGGTAAGAAAGGCTGAAAGACGACCACCACTGAACAAGACACACGAGCTGAAACGTCAAGACTGGGCCAAGAAATATCTCAAGACTGGTTTTTCTAAGGTTTTATGGACTGATGACATGAGAGTGAGTCTTGATGGGCCAGATGGATGGGCCCGTGGCTGGATTGGTAAAGGGCAGAGAGCTCCAGTCCCACTCAGACGCCAGCAAGGTGGAGGTGGAGTACTGGTTTGGGCTGGTATCATCAAAGATGAGCTTGTGGGGCCTTTTCGGGTTGAGGATGGAGTCAAGCTCAACTCCCAGTCCTACTGCCAGTTTCTGGAAGACACCTTCTTCAAGCAGTGGTACAGGAAGAAGTCTGCATCCTTCAAGAAAAACATGATTTTCATGCAGGACAATGCTCCATCACACGCGTCCAAGTACTCCACAGCGTGGCTGGCAAGAAAGGGTATAAAAGAAGAAAAACTAATGACATGGCCTCCTTGTTCACCTGATCTGAACCCCATTGAGAACCTGTGGTCCATCATCAAATGTGAGATTTACAAGGAGGGAAAACAGTACACCTCTCTGAACAGTGTCTGGGAGGCTGTGGTTGCTGCTGCACGCAATGTTGATGGTGAACAGACAAAACACTGACAGAATCCATGGATGGCAGGCTTTTGAGTGTCCTTGCAAAGAAAGGTGGCTATATTGGTCGCTGATTTGTTTTTGTTTTGTTTTTGAATGTCAGAAATGTATATTTGTGAATGTGGAGATGTTATATTGGTGTCACTGGTAAAAATAAATAATTGAAATGGGTATATATTTGTTTTTTGTTAAGTTGCCTAATAATTATGCACAGTAATAGTCACCTGCACACACAGATATCCCCCTAAAATAGCTAAAACTAAAAACAAACTAAAAACTACTTCCAAAAACATTCAGCTTTGATATTAATGAGTTTTTTGGGTTCATTGAGAACATGGTTGTTGTTCAATAATAAAATTATTCCTCAAAAATACAACTTGCCTAATAATTCTGCACTCCCTGTAATGTATGTAGGAAAGCATTATATACACTGTGCATATACACAATGATGTGAATGTAAATGCAACATCATTGCACGCACAATCCTGTCATTTAAAGTGTTTTGTTTGATGTGCGCTGCTCGTGTTTGTCATGTTTAACACACGGTTACACGTTTATAACGGCAAGCTCAGGTGTCCTGTGGGTGAATCAGTGTTGTGTGTGTGTGTGTGTGTGTGTGCGTGTGTGAGGCACATGTGATTAAGGTTTGGGCTGAATGGAGCGTTTAGTGTCGTCATGCCTTTTCTCTGCAGACACACTTTGTCACTTCAGGCTCCGTTAACAAAGATGGATGAATACAGTTTTTCTTCCCTCTCTTTTCAGTTTTTGTCTCTCTCTCTCTTCAAAGGTCATAGGGCAAACTCTTTTTTTGATCCTTTCCTCTCATGTTCCCGGTATTTTCCACCTTCTACACACTTTTTTTAAAAAAAAAAAAACATTTTTAACATTTTGACCCAGTTTGTGTCAGAATGACTAATTTGGACTCACAGTTAATCCAAAGTAAACACAAAAGGAGCTGCTGTAGGAGTACTAACTGTTTGTTGTCTGTCATGTTTGGGTTCTTCTCTGAAGCTGTTTGCACTTTTTAGTCTCGTGATCTTCTTAAAAACAGTCAGTCTGTCCATGCTGCATTTCTTCAGTTTCCTTTCTTTGTCCTATCTGAATACTCAGACCCAAAAATATAGGATGCACAAGTGCAATGATGACCTGATACATCTGCTTACATGTAGCGCGATAAACACAACATCCATCTAATGGAGAACAGCTAATTTCACTAGCTTGAATTCAAATTGAACGTTGATCGAGCTCTGGCATCTTTAATCTATAACCTTCATTATCATGTTACACTGTTTATTCCGAGAGCATTGGGCAGATTATTTTAAACATATATTACACATTACTTACTCGTTTTAAAACCTAAAGAATTACTGTACTTTGTCTGCAACTCCCCATTTACTTTCCAAGTTGTGCCTTAGCGTTGCAGCCAACAACCAATCAAACAGGCTTCGCTTTTGCAGACACGTCAGCGTCTATCAAACACATGATCAGGACTGCAGCAGTCTGCTGGCAACCAAAGCAATCACGAGGAGGCTTTTGGTGCAGCAGCAGCAGAAACCTCTTTGCCACCATTTTAACACTGACGACTGCCAGCAGCCTTCAGCTAAACAATTCAGGAATACATATTTTTCCAGGTGAGCAGTGGTTACCAGTGGAGTCACTCACTGGTCTGTGTAAACGGAGCTTTTGGCTACAACCACACGTACACGGGTATTTTTGTAAACTGAGATTTTCCATTTTTGTTTAAAAAAAAAAGAAAGAACCATGTCCACAACACAAAAAACAAAGTCCAACACTGTCAAGAACATGCCGAAGCAGCAGGTGGCGATATAATTGTAACCGTGTAGAAATGTTGGCCAATGAGAGGTCTGGAAGCCTGGGAGGGAAAGAGAACAAACTGCAGAAGATTAACAGCAAATAGTATTTTGTCTACATCTGCCATTGTAGAAATTCATCTCATGGAAACAATAACATGGCGCACATCTCTGTTTTCCTCGTCCACACGCAGTTTTCAAAAATCTCCGTTGTCAGTGATCGAAAACACTGTTTGTGGACGAACGCATACAAAAATCAGCGTTTTCAAAAATACGCGTTTAGGTGTGGACGTAGCCTTAGTGATCGTTTTCACAGCGGCTGGCAGCAACCTCAGTGTGTGACTGAGGCCAATTTTGTCCTTGTAAAGTGGACACGCATACTTCTTTATACGCGACAGTCTTTGTCGTTTCACATAACAAATTACAACAAGTACCACACAACTCCACTGCTCAAATGTTGTGGGCCGCTCTGCAAAAGCACAAATTAAAGATATATTTATTTTCTATACACATGTATCCAGATAATTAAATTAATCAAGTAAAACAAGTTATTTAATGCTCTCATTTGTTAGCCTTAACGTCATTACAAATTTTTGAACCACTGAACAGCATGTCTTTATCCTGTCTTCCTTCTCTCACCCCAACCAATCACAGCAGATGGCCCCGCCCCTCCCTGAGCCTGGTTCTGCTGGAGGTTTCTTCCTGTTAAAAGGGAGTTTTTCCTTCCCACTGTCGCCATCGTGCTTGCTTGTTGGGTTTTTCTCTGTATGTATTATTGCAGGGTCTACCTTACAATAGAAAGCACCTTGAGGCGACTGTTGTTGTGATTTGATGCTGTGTAAATAAAACTGAATTGAACTGAAGTGTTAAAATTCTTCATTATAAAAAAGTTTAATATATTTTCTAATGCTTTATCCCATCATTGATAATTAAATACACCTGTTCATTAATAATTGACACGCATTAACAGAATATTATAATAAATAAAATCATTATTGTGTGCTTGTTGTGTAGACATGCAGTCCTGACATGTTGTTGTGGCTTTATTTACTCAGAAAGTCCCTCCAGTCCGCTGGTTAAAGGAAGCCCGTGCTTGATTAGACTCCTGAGTAGTGATCCTTGAGCCCTTGAGATTCCTGACTGGACAAACACCCTTTCTTAATCACGCTGTTTTCCCCACAGACCTCTCTGTTTGCAGGGTTTAGTGCTTTAGGGGACTGTGGTTGGTCCTCAGAGGTGGTCAGTCTCCATGCTCGTTGTTGCTGAGGATGACCTAACATGTTTGTGACTGTGCCACATGCATTTGTCCTGCAGAGTTCAACGGCACCTGGTTGCACCTGTTGTCTCATGTCTTGTTGGTAGTTGTTGAGTTTTGTTACACTGACTTCACACAGGTGAGATGAGAAATAGACCAGTAACCCACAGCTTGGCACTCATAGTAAACTCCATAATAAATATTACGCACCTTATTGCTAATAACATTGATCTTTCCTGGAGAAATAAGGTAAGGAGTTTAGGGCCACAGATTGTGTTATTCTAAACTCAATTTCCACTCCGTACAACTAAGCTGCTGTCACTCGTGCAGCTACTCATATGAAATATTACAGGATGTCAGTAATGCAGCAGGCTTTGAGGTGCTTATATATTGGTTGACCACATCAGCTCCTCAGGCTTCCCTTATTTCACACATAAAATCTCAGAACTGTAGTTTTCAACTTATATTACTCCTATTACTGTGAATTAATGTTCATTGTCTTTAATAACTACATTGTGTTACGTTAAAAGAGTCATACCCGGACCAAAACCCAACCCAGCTGCATTTCTATCATACTGATCCACATATATAGGCTTGAATGTCATGGTAATTTTCTGCTTTTAATGTTGTCTTTGAGCTGTTCTTTTTACAGGGTTGGATAATTGTACAGCAGAGATTTTAAAACACAAGAATAGATGTAGTCCATGTGTCAGCGGGTCAGGAGGACCAACACATATCTGTCTGTGTGTTTGCAAATATAAACCGTTACATCAGATTTAAGTCCAACCGTTCCACCGTACCACAGCCGTAAAAAGAAATATCTCTCTCTGCACGTTTTTCCTTCACATCTTTGTGTTCTTTAAGCCGTCGGTGCCACGCGGGTTTCCTCCATCTACCTGCTGTGCTGCAGTAACTACCATGTAAGTGCTGGAGTGCTAAATGGCCCTGTGCTGAGTGTTTTCTGAAAAAATTCTCTTTCTGTTTGTCTCTTCCTCGTACGTTATTTTCTCAGTCGCTGTCAGTCTTTTTTCGTCTCTTTCAGCGTCCCTCACTCTTCGATTCATTCGCTCGTACTCACACGTACGCGCACACGCTCAGTCGCTGGCTCATCTGTCTCTTCTCAAGCAGCACGGTTCAGATAGAGGTAATGGCTCTGGGTAATTGTTCAAATTGTCACTTGGCCTTTTGGTGAGAGCGATGAGGGGAAGAAAGTACTCTTCTTGGAGTAATTCTCTGTCTTTCTCCTGTCTCTGTCTTTGCTCCTTCTCTTGGTCCCCTCTCTTATTTAATTTTGACCTGGAAAGATTTACTGGTGCAGCTCTTTCTTTCTAAATGCCAGACTCAAACGAGTACAGTACACCAAAAAAAACCACTCTTTTCCCTTTCTTACTGTCTGTCATGCTTTAAAGCACACGGAAACACAGACACACACAGGCAGGGATACGTGTTGGTAAAAATGTGTTGCTCGGGCTGGGGGTGCTTATTATTGTCTAGAATACCACAGGGACACTGCAGCACTTATTTTTAATGCTACACCTGGGTGTGTGCATGTCTGCATGTCTCATCATGTCTTTTGTGCCACCTTTCATGCATGTTTGTCGTTGAATTTATTTTTTCATATACACATCTATAACTGTGTTATTAACAGTGTTTGGACAGAAACTGAAAAACGTGTTTTTCAAAAGCATCGTTCTAAAAACTGATGTGAAAAACATACAAAACATGGAAAAAGGGGAACAAAATGATGAAAAGTTGTACAAGTGGAGGAAAAACCCCAAACAAAGAAAAATAACACCTGGTGGAGTGAATCACAGCTAATGGGGTTAATGAGAAACATGAGTGGGTGTAAAAAGGGCGTTCCAGAGAGAGAAAGTCTTTCAGATGTGAAGCTGGGGAGGAGTTTACCAGACTGTGTGGATGCATAGTTTCAAAAATGTGCTAATAATAAACAATAATATGAAGATTTTATCATGAATTTCCATATTTTTAAAGGAATCATTACTTCCTAATGATATAACATAAACCTAAGCTCCATAAGCTGCCATCCAGACAGAAGAGATGCTGCTTACTCCAGTCAGACAATCCCGCCCAGTTGGAGCATTATGAAAGTAACTGGTGAGCAGCTGAAATCGTTAAAGAATAGCAAAATATTTGGCTTTCAAATAAAGCTTACAAAGTAACCAGAGCTGAGAAATGATGCCAGTGTTGGAATAGCAGCACAAACTGCAGCTGCAGTGCCTCTAAGTGAAGGCTGCTGAAGGCTGGCTGCAACACAAGCCCATCTCCAAAGACTCCGTCTTAACATGAGCAACTTTACAGCTTTGAAAAGGACGTTTCCAACCTGATGGAAAATAATAGTTTAGTCCTCATCCACCTGGATGCTGTGGTTAGGGCCGTGGTCCGTATGCATTGACATGTGTCCCTGACGCCGACCACTGTGTGCTAGGCCTGCATTTTGTTTGAAGACCACCAGGTGGCGATAACAAAAACCCCTTCTAGTCCTGTAGAAGTCTTTGGGAAGCCTTGGCTTCTGTCTTGGACTCTGTAAACACTTTGCTGCTGAGTTTATGGGTTCATTCACTTTTTCGGGTCATATTGAATATTCTCCATATTATCCATGATGTGCTTGTTGGCTAACGTGTTGCCTATCACAAGTCATCAGCCAATGAGCGAGAGGTCTGACAGTCAGACCCGAGCCTCCTCGTCTCGTGTGGTTTTGGGAAACCGAGATGGGAATGGTAATGATGCTAACGGTAAAAACCAAATAATGATGTCACAGTAGCTAGTCTGTGGTTCAAACCAGTCGGTGTCTGTGCTTTTATCAGCAGTTGGCCTGTTCAAAGAAGAAATGCTGCAGCGCAGTGGTGAACACGCCCCTCTCCTAAACCTTTTCCTGAGATGTCGCGGTACATGTCCACTTATCCGGGAAAGGAAATTCCAGACAGCTGATTCAGTTTATCTAGCCTCAGTGTTTTCATTGGGAGAAACCTGTATTACTCATCCGTGGACGTCTTTGTCTCCGCTGACCGCACGCCCACACAGTCCACATGGTGAACAGGGAGGAATACTGGTTTGAGCGAGGAGTCAACCGAACCGAGGAGGGGGGTCTAAGAGTAAATCTATACTATCTCACAATGCTGTGATTGCAGTCACCCCCAGGTCTCTGTGAATAGTAATCATAGCCATTAGTGGTTATGGCAGTTTGTGTGTCAACGCCTGTTACACGGCCGGGAAAACCTGCAGTCAGCTGAGACCGAAGAGCTCACCTGGATGATGAAAGGTTCCTCCTGCTGAAGTCGTTGCCTCCAGATGAACTGAATCAGTGTTGGTTTTTTTGAAGTACTGAATTAACGATTCTGTTTTGAGCTGAACTTGGTTTCATTAATTGCACTAAATGATTCTGACGTGCACTAAAAACTACATTAACACCCAAAAACACACTTCACTCAGCACGTGTGTGCTGTAGTGTGTTTCATGCTTCATTGATTCATTTACCTGCTGCAGTTTAAAAATTTCAGCAGAGAAAAAAACATTAAAAAATAGTTTAATTAACTTAAAAAAAAACAAATTAATGAGAAAAAATATTAAATGTTATATCTCAGTGCTTTTGTTTCCTTTGCTGTTCAGAATTAAAACAACTCCATATTTATTCCTGCACATTACCAAAGGGAAGACGGATGGCTTTGTCAGGTTCATACAGATGAAGACACGTAAAGTGCACACGCAGACACAGAATGCATTAATACTAATTTATCATACCGGCTGTGGTAGCATTTTCAGGGAACACTTAGCCTGATTGGTCATTCAATAATTAGTAATATCACTAATAGTTTGCTCTTTTTATCCGCTTTTAGCAATTATTAGATTGGACCATGAACGCTAAACGCTTGCAGGCCATTTGTTAAAAGCATAGTTATTCAAGGATTATCCATCAGCGATTCAAAATGGAAAATCTGCTTCTTTATTCTACACGTTTTGCAGAACCATTAATGCTCCAAGTATTGATTAAGCTGTCCAATTCTGACAGACTAATATATTCATTTTTCCCTGCAGTAGGCCTCAACATATTTCAAATAAATCTTTGTCATTGAATAAATATATCTTTCATTTCTTATCAAGCTTTAGATCTTTCAATCATTATTTTTAATAAACTTTTACTTTGCGTCCAATTAAACTGTCCGTCTTTGTGGGAATGTCTCACATTTTCTTATAATTATTAATTCCTCTGTGGGCTGTGATTTACTGACTCTGCTGAATTTGCAGCTTTGTTAATACTTCTAACCTCTAAAAACTAAATGAACTTTTATTGTTAATGTTTCAGAAAAACCTGATTATCATCATGAAAGTGAGCTAATTCCTTCAAATAAGAGCAGCGACTCCAGTTTCCAAACTGCAAGAGGTTCAGTGTCTGTAATTAGAAGAAGTGTTCAGAGGAACGCGCTGGTGTCAGTGTGAATAATGAGAAACATTTATTCGTTCAGATTCATTTACTTGTTTTAAATTAGCCTCTGATAAGTAACATACATTGGTGGCCTTTTGTAATTAATATGTTGCTCTTCCAAAGAGACACAGAGTGAGAGAGGCTGTTACTACACACATTTATTAAATGAGACATACAATTAAGCACCAGAGGCTTTGCAGTTAATATACGAGTGACTGTTATGACAGGAGGTTACTATAATTAATGTTACCTGTCATCCTGTTTCTAATTAAGCTCACGTGACGGCATCGACAGCCAGGCCAGACTAATTGATTTGCGAGCCGCCAAACCGCAAACATATGTTTGCTATCTGTCATTCTGCGGCGAACGTGACCTTGCCTTCCTCGTCTTGTCGCGTCACCCGTCGTCTCTGACTTTACGTGTATTTCGTGACTCGCCCCGACTTTCCTCTTCCTTGCTCTTCCTCTCCCTGGTCTCATTTGTCTTCCTCTCAGCCTCTCTTCGTTCCATCTATTCCTCTCTCTGTCTCTGACAGGTGGAGTAGGTCATGTGGCAGTATTGGGGGGACTGAGGTCAGAGGTTAAAGGTCATATGAGTCCATTAGTGTCTACCGCTAACGGAGAGACTTATTGACCTGCGTGTGTTTGCCTCCATATGCTCAGACAAGCATGCTCTCCAAGGTCTGATGTCCCCCTGTGATATTCACCAATATTCATATGTGAGTTTGGGTCATTCTTACAAATAATAATAAACATTTTACATAAAAATAAATCTTCAGTTCTTTGCAAGTGTAGTTTGAGTAGTTTTAGAAGTCTAAATTCTAAAAACATATTAAAATAATGAACGTAAAGTCTGTCACTAAAGACTGATTGACTGATAATATGTCCAAATGTCCAAAAGTATTACGCTTCACAAAAAATGGGATTTTGTGGATTATGAATTATGAAGTTTAAACATCTACTCTGAGGAGAAATCGACCAGTTACATTGTTTAGTTGATCCTGTTCCTGCGAGCGCTCCTTTCCACCAGCACTGACCGAAGCCCAGCCAGGTCTGCCGAGGTGCGTTTCCCAGTCTGATGATGAGACAGCTTTACAGGCAGAAGCAGTCGGGTCAGTCCCGTTGGCTGACAGACCTGTGGCTTTATGCAAACTTTACACTATGGTATAATAAATGTGATTCACACTTGCGTTTACCTTCTAACAGGATCGGCTTCATATATGAATTGTTATTTGTTCACTTCACTCATTTCTTTATTCTAAACTCTGAATTTTAGACAGTTTAAATCAAAATACATAAACTTCCTTGGCTTAGTCACTCATTACACTTTTATTTAAACCGTAATTACTTAATTTGTCCACATGTCTACAGTATACATGCTCTGTGTCTGTTCTCTGCAGGCAGCTGGTCCCACTGTGGAGAGGCCAGCAGGGGTGGAGCGGCCAGCCAAACACCCCTTCAGTGGAAGGTCAGTGTGTATTTGTGTGTGTGTGTGACTGACTTCTGAACTAATAGCTCACCTTGATAAACATGTAAGATATATTTTAAAGAAGTGTGGTCATGAAGCTGGTTGGAGCAGAGATGGAATAATGACTCGCAGAGAGCAGCAAAGATGGTGGTGGAGCGACTGGAGGCTGCTGTTGTTTTGATTTGGTGCTTTGTAAATAAAGTTGAATTGAACTGGAAAAAGAAGGAAAAGCCTGTTAATGCCCAGGTGTGTCTCTGGATGGCTGCCGGGTGCTGAGGCTGTGGTTGAGGATAGTTCTTGTTTGTGTGCATGTTTGTCTACATTTGTGTTTACTTCTGTTTATGTGTGTACTTCTGCCCTACTTTCCCTTCATTAAAGCTGTATTCTAATCCAGATCAAGGCCTTCGCAGATGCAGTGCAAAAAGCTCCATCATTAGCTCACTACAAAAGATTGCCAAAACAGGGTCAGGGTCACAAACAGAAACGCAGAAACACACTCAGTGAACGCACACGGCCACGCAGAGACCGCCACACTCACATGGGCTGAAAATAAACAGCTACAAACACGCTTGCATCTTCTTTTTTTTTTTTACTTTCACAGGCAGACACACATGCAAACACTAATGAGTGCAGTAATTAAGTGTTCAGGGTGTGCAGTGCCCTGTGCCTCCTTTGGGCCTTTAGGCATGTGTGCACATGTGCTTGTTTTGGTAGTGAGGAGGGCAGGCTGCCACATTATAACACAGGGAGAAACAGTCCACAGCATACGCAGTAATCTGTAAAGTACTGCAAATCTGTGCAGGAGTGCTGACGGTGAGGCTTTAGCCAGGTGTGTTTCTGTGGTCAAGCCCTGCATTAAGCTCCTCCCTCTACAGAAGCCTGTACTGCGAGATGGTTTACATTTACACCGGAGCAGATTAGCACGATACCGTACGCTGCACTCTCGGCTTGCTCTGGGGCAGGTTACCTTACACCCATCAGTCGGGAGTGACCAATCGATTTTCTGGAAGACGGTGTCAGATTCCCAGAAAACTTTTAGGGAGCTTGTGAAGGTTCATCTGTCCCTGACAAACACCAGTAAGAAATGCAGATTCTAAGCTGCAGCTTTCTACATTGTTTTCTCTCTTTTGGCTGAATACAATTTAAAAGCAATTTCATTGTTCCATAAGCTTTAACACAGAAATATCCCGAGAACAGGCTACCTGAGCCTCGTCCTCGTTGACCTTATATCAAATTTGCAAGTAAGCCTCCTTCCCAGTTTGAATTATGTTGTATATTTGCGCTCAGGCTGTTCTACACCACTGGGATTGCAGCTAAGAGTGAGTGTCTTTATGAAAAACTGGAGCCACCGCTCATTTATTCCTATTTCAGTAGGAAAATGGGAAATGGATGCTGCAATTTATTGAAACGTGCAAACATACATAGTTTAAGGATTGTAAGAAAAACCAGAGTTGGTACAATTCTAACAAAGTTGTAAGTCGGTAAATGGTGTGAAGCCTCTGAGGCGACCTGTCGTCTGATTTTACTGCTTCGATAATGTCGAGCTCCGAGCTCTGGGAGGCCCGATCCGTGATAACGTGTTTCTGTCCAGGAATGCTTTTACTCCATGTTTCAGCATGTTTGGGATCGTGCTGAAAAGTAACGTCATTGCCACCCTTTGGTGCCATTTTAGCCGCTTAGTCAAAGGAAAAGTTCTAAAATGAAAAGATTCACGATAAAAATGAAGATTCTGTGTGGAACTGTAGCACCTTCTCTGTTAAAGTTCCTGTTTCATGACAATGTCGTCCTCTGATTAAAATCTAACAGGTAAACAACTTTATCTAGTTTTCTAACTTCCTGTGAATTGGCAGCTGAGGCTGAGAGATGAAGGACGTTTAAAGAAAGCCCAACATTGTTGTGGTTGATGACTCATCCCTCTAATACTGATAGTGATACTTACATTTTGCCACAGCTCGCTGTTTCTTCACGTATTTTTTGTGTGATTTATTTAGTGACGATCACAGATACGAGAAATTCAGAGCTTCCTGTCGCAGCGCAGACTTCTTGTGGGCTGACGAGGCGTTCGCTGCCACAACTATTCCAGAACAATCCTGCATGGCGTTGTTGAAAAGATTGCTTTGCCTAACAAAGTCCCAGAGTAACTGCCTGATAATCGTGCCGTTACCTGAAAGAACTGTTTCCCTCTCCTCGGCTTGTCCATCAGTTGCCGTGGCACGAATGAAAACGACTAACTGTACGCTTCGTTTTCTCGTTCTCTCGATTCGATCCGAACGTCTCAGACAGATTCAAACGCGTCTTTCTGTTAACGCTCGTGAAAGTGCCCACACACCCAAACAGACTGACTAATATAAAAACCAAGACAGTGAATGAGTCAGCGGCTGTTACGAAGCGATCCGTGTGCAGCGCTGACCTCCGCTAATGTAAAGTTTATTACCGAGTGCAGTTAACACTCAGTTAGGACAACATGTAGTTAACCTGTAAAGGAGAATTATGAATGTGCTGTAAGAATAATGTGAAACCTTAGCCTCTGCTTTTAAGGCTGTGCAACCACGGAGCACACGCAGGAATTAGATCACACACACGTAGACGACACGGAAGCAGCCTCCGTGACAGATGTGGGCACTACCTGCTCTTTTTTCCCGGCCTTTCTATGGCGTCCTCATTAAATCATGACTTACTATAACGCACAACTTTGCCTCCTGAATTAATGGACGGGCAAACTAAATGGGAACAACCTGAGTCTGATTACCTCTTGTGACACTTTGCCGTTCAGCGCAGTAAATATAACAGTTAATATTTAAGACACCCGCTGAGATTTGTTTTATTTTCTCTGTAACGTTTTTTTCTCGCACACCAACCATCTCATCTGTGAGTAATGTAGACGTGATGTAATGGTTTCCGTGGTCGCTGGGGAAACGATCCTTGAAATTGCAAAAAAGTCCAAAATGAGAGGAGCGCAGCCATAAATACTGGAGCAGAGAGGCATACGTCAGAGGAACACGTGCGTCCCTGTGACAGAGTATGAGTTTTGTGCGCCGTGTGTGTTTTTGTGCGTGTTGTCATCCTCCCGGAGTGTGTTTGCGTGCGAGCATTCGTGCACCTTTAAATGTGAAGCTACACCTATAAATACGGTTATGGCTCATCATAATTTTTACCGCGCTGCGTGCACACCAGAAAACTCATTACGTTTGAATCAAAATGTCCTTTTTATACAGGGAAACAGATTTACTGTAAATTGGTTTATTGAAATAGCATTGCAGCTATATTATGTTTCTTTGTGAATAAGGCAGGCAGAGTATCGGAGGTGTTTTAGAAGCTATACGAGCTGAAGAGGTAAGTAGGCTTCACCGAGTGCAGAAAACTAACTGGAAGTAAGAGGTTTAGCCTTGCTTTACCAGCGTATGAATATGTATTTGGGGACTGAACACTTCCATTCGTTGCCAGTGAATTTTACTCTGCTGGTGTTTTGATACCAATCTGCTCATTTAGTCTCTGCCTGCAGTTCAGGGGAGAAAAGTTTGAACCGAGATTGCGGCGTTGATTATTCTTATTACCGAGAGTCCTTTTATGACGTGCTGTTGAAAATGGAAATGATGCAGGGATAAAGGACTGGATATAAAGCCGTCGTGTCTACATTTAAGCATCAGTTACGTCATATTTCTTTTAGGATATTGGGATTCCTGACTGTAAGAAACCTGTTATGTTGTGAACTGAGAAAAGAAGGACAAGCTTCATATAACTGGGGGTTAAATTACACCCTCACCCTGTCACCCAGGTGTCATGTAGGCTGCAGGGAGTTACTTTGTAATGTTGGCTGTAAAATTACAAAATCTTTCTCATCCTTTAGGAACTATTTCAGTTTTCTTTGTAGCCCAAAATGGTCGAGGAGTTAATGTGAAGCGCACACGGGAACATCTTTGTCTGTGTTCATAGTACGCTATGAATGCTTTATGCTGCCATACACCAAATATCCTGGTACAGTGCTTATAAAGCTTATCTACTGCAAAAGCATTCAAATTACATAAAATAGTGCCGACTGATGATTTCAGTACAACTTAAGCGTTACCGGTTCTGTCAGTAGTTAGCGAACACAAAGTAATGTATTTGAAAGCATTCCTGAATCATCCAGCTAAGAAAAACTGAGGAAAACACTTGGAGTGATGAAAGTAACGTCCAGATGAACAGACGTAGCTTTCTGGGATAAACTAATGTACGACTTATTAACTGTAAGTGGTGTCGTCATCCTCTGTACTCAGACACGATGGCATCAAACAGGCTCTAAAAAACTTTTAAATCTAACTTCACAGGCAGTTTTAAAGCTGCGATGCTTTTTAGAGTAGGGCTCCATGGTCTAAATTAGGGCGAACACATGCAGCGTTTCACCTTTCAGCTCTTTTGCAACCTCGGCTATCGCCATCTGGTGGAACTCGGAGAGAATGCAGCTTTAAGAACAGAAAAAATAAGAAACTTGGATTTTACGAGCTACAATGACCTTTGAAAGATGTTTGCTCAAATCAAACCAAAGTTAATCAAATGAAAACTACATTTAAAATGTAGTACTACTATTTACTATTGCTACAGTCAGGGCCGGAGTGGCTGTACTGCAAAGATTGTCTCCAATCCTGAAACTGCAACATCTGGGCACAAGTCTTTGCTCCCTCTAGACGAGCCCTGAATAATGTGGTTTTGATGTAACGATGCCAGGAAAGAGTAAATGTGTCTCCATAGGTTTATAAATGCGTTTAATATGATTCACAGGCACAAACCCAGATTTATAAATAATGTAAATGTGTGTATATTCTCTGTTTTTCAGCCCACCCACAAATGCAGAGAAACACGTAAAACTATAATAATTAAAGTTAAAATTTATAATCTACAGACAATATTCTGAATTTCCGCTTCACAGACTTGTTCACTTTTGAAAATCTTCCCGTGCACGTGTCTGAAAATATTTGAGACGTTCGTTCGGCTCGCTTACAGTTTGTTAAATACGCGTGCGCAAAGTTTCCTCGACGTGCACAGATCGCATCGTGTGTGCATGTGACGTTTTGAGAGTCTTCCTGAATCCGTGCTCGTGCAGATAAACAACTGTAGGCTGGATTCAACTGCTAGAGGAAAACTGGGACATCTCAGCTTCCTGTGGAGTCCCCATTCCTCAAAGACAACAGGCGCTTTTTTCCTAGATAAACAGAAAAGCTCATCACGCCTCGACTAGAAGACTCACGCTTACCAGTTACAGATGCCTGGATGTAGTTGTCCCACGTCACGTACAATATATCTACATTCAGAGATTAATCAGCTGTTTCCCCTGCAGAAGAGCATCCAGCATGTAGCAGCGGCTTATTTAAACCATATATGAACTTTCATAGGCGTTTTACATGTGTGTGCACAGGAAGCTTTTTGAAAATGAAATGATCACATTTGTGAAGTTTGTGTAAAAATGACCAGTATTTATTCCACACCACACTGCTCTGTGAGCAGCTGACGTAACCGGGACTTGGGGCTGCTTTGCTTCCTCTGAGCCTGGACTCGTGTTTATGAAACAGCAGTGAGTTCAAAATTGTATCTTTCTGTTTTTGCGAGAAAACGCCAGGGCGGCGGTTCATGACCTGAAGCGTAGACATCCGTGTTTTAGATGAGATCCTTCAGTGTGACCTTTTAAAACAAACCAGGAATAACGATGAAGTTTTTAAGAAGGAGACGTCTGATATTCCTCCTCATCGATAGACCCAGAAAAAGTCTGATAAAGGTTGATTCCCTTCATACTCCTGCACCAGTTGTAGGGTTTTCCTCCCAAAGGTAACGTGTCTGTGTAGGTAATCCAGGTGAAACCTCTTCAGCAGCCGTCGCTTTGCTTTCCAAGCACCTTCGATCTGATCGAGGTTGTTACTGTGACAAAATCATGTTTATTGCATTTTGCTCTTATGCATTAAATACTATCTCTGCTGCTTTTGTTTGTGAAGGCTCTCATTTATTTTATACTTTGAGTTCTTGTGTATTTCTCACACTTATCTGTAGTATTTTTGTGTATTTTCACTGCTTTGCATTTACTCTGGCGCTCTGCGCTTGAAAAACTGGCTTTGAGGGGAAAAAGGAGGGAGAGCAGGATAAATAAGAAGAGGGATGAGACGAGAGGGAGGAATGCATAGAGAGGAAGAGAGCGCTTTGGTAATGCACATCCTCTGTTTTTGTTATTTCTCCTCTGTGTCTGTCTTTCATAGCGAGGATCAGTGAAGTGGCAGGTGGATAAAGGGAACACCTGCTCTCTTCATCTCTCTTTCGCTCCCCTCTCTTTGCTTTTTGCCTCTTTTTTTTTTCTGTCTCTTGTTCTCTCGTCGCGCTCCCTCTCTCCTTTCTCGAGTCTCACCCATTTTGTCTCTCCCTTTCACCCCGACTTCATTTTTTGCATTGATGCAGCCTGTCAAACATCTCACAGTAGGAAAAAACGAGAAAGGAAATGCAAATGGATCTGAAGTGTTTGTGTGCGTCGGTGTGTTTGTGTGTGCGTGCCTGTGTTGTAGTTAGTGTTAGAGATCAGAAGCGCAGCAGCAGGAAGGATAGAGGGAGGGGTGGATGTTATTTTCCCTCTTGTATTAATTCTTTTCATTAGCCCTGTCTGATTAATTCAGTGCCTCCTCCCGCCTTCATCTCACTGCATTTTACTTCTAGACCTTGGTTGCTCGCTACTTTCTTTTCTCCTTTGTCCCTGTTTTTCTCCTGTTATACATCAGTGTTACTTTTCCTTCCTCTTCCTCTTCCTTTCTCCTTTCATGCCGTGTTCAGACTGATTCTGTGATGTGAGAAGGGCGGTATCGGTCGCTTTCTGTGACCAAGGCTGAAAAATCTCAGTAAGTGTTTGTTTTAAATAAAGTTAAGTTTATTATTGTGATCACTAATGCAGGAAAACATCTCAACTTTACATTGTCATTCATAACATCAACGCAAATATCTACTCAGCCAATCACATGACAGCAACTCAGTGCATTCAGGCATGCAGACATGGTTAAATCAAAAAACTACTCTGAGCCTCTCTGAGCACACAAAACCTCGGAGCAGTGTTTCCAGCACCTCGTTAAATCTGTGCCACGATGAATCAAACCGGCTGACGCGTGTAACGCAGTTCAAAGTGTACCTAATGAAGTGGCAGGGGCACGTATGCTGATGAACTGTCCTCTAATGCTCAAAATTTCAGTCATCATAATGACATATACTCCTGCACCGTTCCCCATACTAAGTCTAACACCCTCCTGGCTGAAGGCCGTCAGTGGGGTCCTCCAACGTCCTTGGTCCTGGCTTTACTCTCATGATCTCAGTTTTATCTTTGTGGATGTTCAGTCGTACAGCTGCTTGTGCGCTTGTCTTCTCTTGCGTTTGCTGGTGGTTGCAAGATAGTAACGACAAATCTTCAAAAATAATTGTAAAAAAAACTGCGAAATCCAGGTGTTCCAGCTGTGTCCACTTCACTCCACTTCTTCTTCCTTCTGTGATTGTCTTCTTTAACCCGTCAATCACTCACAGGATTGGGAATGGTGATAGCAGGCATGCTTGTCTCACCCCAGTCTGGATCTTAAACTCATTAGGAAGTTAACCGACTTCATTGGTACTACAAGGTTCCCTGTGCACACCATCCAAAGCCTTCTCATAATCCACAAAGTTGACTTACGCTCGAGTTCAGCTCAGTTGACTGTTCAAGGATGATGCGCAGGGTGGCAGTCGGGTCAAGACAGGATCTGTTTCTTCTAACTGTACATGAAGTAATCTTTACTGTAAGCTTGAAAAGGCACACTCCATTAATGCTGACTGCATTTATTTCAGGATCCAGAGATGTGACTGGTTTAGATGGGATATGTTATCCTTCCAGTTGATTCCATGGGCCTGTCTCATTTGGATCAGCCACAAAAATATGTCCAGGAGTCACCCTAATCACATGTAATCATATGTCATTATACGGTCATACCTAGAGCTTATGACCATGTCATGACCTCTGGTATGACCAGAACAGCAGCTGTGGTAGCACCAACCCCATCACTTTACATTTCCTTATTAACATACAACACAATGGTGTGCTTCAACAACACACGGAGAAATGGTATGTGTGTAATGACAGTTTCCAGTGTGATCCAGTCAGTTTTCCGGTTACACACTGAGAGCATGCTCTAAATCTTTAAACACCACTCTGTGTCCTTGCCTCTGTCTTTCTTCCCCAGTCTCACTTCCTGTTGTCTGGATTAAACTCAAATCTGCTGAGTAGCGATGAGGCAGCATTAGCTTTCTGTGTGAGAGTGTGTGTGAGTGTGTGTCTGAGACAAGGAGAGAGGGAGAACTTGTTTCTACACTTTGCATCTTTCCCTGTTGCTACCCAGCATCATCAGTAACCCTCTCTGGAGTTTATCAGCATCTGTGCTGCTATCAGTTGATGGGGGGGTGGGGGGTTTACGAATGGATGGATGGTCTAGAGAGAGAGGGAGACAAAACGAACAGATAGTCAGAGACGGAGAGGGGAGGGCAGAACAAAAGCACAAAACCAAGTTCAGACAAACTGGCTTCTAAAAACACGCACACATGCACGCAGGGAGCAGAGAGAAGGTCAGGAGAGGATTAATGGCTGTGCGCTGATAGATAAACTAATCAAACAAACAAAGACTTCAGCACACACATGCATTAAAACACAGGCAGAATGTAAAGCAGATACATACTTGAATAATCGAAGCTAGACAGAGACACTGAGAGACTGAAAGCAAGTCAGAAATCCTCAGAGAAGGATGCCACATAAAAGTTGTGACAGGCGTGCGCACACAGCAGCAATCTGCACTTTTATTGACTTTGATTAGAGTGTTGGCATCGCCTCCTCTGCGGCCTGGGTTTGCAGACATGGATTAAGTCCTCGACAAAAAGTATTTTTAGCTCAGTGAACGGATCCATGGAAAATGACGTTTCAATCTTGGATAGCGCTTCTCCAAACTTTTCCTCCCCAGACCGGCACAGGTTTTTGTTCTGGTGGTACCACATGTGTGTGAGGGCTGCCCTGCTGTTTTCTCTCTGTCTGCACATTTAACATTTAATCCTTTTATTTTGTGTCATGCCTGATGATTAACCTCGGATACTTTTTAAGGCCCATCTAAGCTTTTTATCTTGATTTCTGTTCTCTCAGGACTTTCCCGATTCTCTCCTCTCGTGCAACAACTGAAGTAGTTCAGTTGTTCCCGTCGCTGTGCTACGTCAAAGCTACCCTTCCTTTCAGAGTAACTGAACTTGTATTATTTTGTTTTCATCCTCTCTGTATGTGTGTGTTCACTGTGTGTGCGCAGCCTGACCAGAATGGTGGAGATCCTAGGAGAGGACAGCCCTCTGGGAATCCACGTGGTTCCCTACTGCTCGTCGCTCAGCGGACGGTGAGTTGTGCTCACAACACACATCCTTCTAGTTAAACCCTAATTCTCTACTTGAACCCCCAGAGACACTGTCAGATTACCATAGAAAGCATATACTAAAGTCATCCCGTCATAATCCTGTTATTTGCTGCGCTGCACTACATAAACACCCAGAGATGCTCCCACAGTGGGGAAAAAGAAGAAAAGGAAGACATGAGTGCACAGCTATGCAGGGCTCTACTTTGGGTGTGGGACAGTCGGGCAGTGGATGGGGATTTCCTCACGGAGAGCAGGATAACTTTTTATGACTGTTCTCATGACTCACCTGACCTCACCAGTCCTCCTGCTTGAATTCCTCGTTCTCTGTTTTTCCCCATCATGCGCTCCACTGTGTTTTTTCCTTTCTCACACACTCATCTCTTTGTTACCTTTTAACCTAGTTTCAGCATTTTTCATCATCAAACGCTGTATTTTGTTCAAGTTAAGGACCCGGAGTACTGAACTGTTGCCATTTTCTTACATATTACCATTTCATGTAAGTTTGAAGGTGTTTATATCGTCTAATACAGATAACGTTAAGATGTCCTGACATTGTTACTACTGTGTTTAAAGTCATTCAAGGAGCCGAGGTAAGCAGGCAGTCTTTGCAGCAGCGATTAAATAAACAACATGCAGTGCTGCTCTCTTCGAGTCGTAATGCACCGCGATGCACAGAATCAGGCGGATATAGAAGCATGCATTTAAACTACATCATCACAGTCAAGCGCAGACTAAATCATGATTGTACGCTGATCTTATGACTTATTTGTGAGAAACAGGATTTGTTTCTGTATAAAACTCCAGTTGTTATCGTTGCTGTGCTTCACTGATGTGCTTCACTGATGTGCTTCACTGATGTGCTGCGTTATAGCCAAACATCTCCTCTTCGGCCTGATCTCGAGTCTTTGCAACTTTGCAAACCTAAACCATGCTGGCGTGTTGCGTGCTTTCTCCTGGCGACCCTTCTAAACGCCACACTTGTCTTTTCCTAATTATGCTGTGATGAACTTTCGTGTTTAACATGCTAACTGAGGCCTGTCGAGTCTGAGATGGAGCTGTTGGGTTTTTTGCGATGTCTCTGAGAACAGCACAGTCTGACCTCGGGGTGGATTTTCAGGGATGCTCAGCCCTCTCAACGTTAGCATCTGTCTTGAATATCTACCACTTCTCACTGCAGAATGATGAATAATCAAATTATTTGGAAATGACATTATAACCCTTGTCAGACTCGTGGGCAGCAGCAGCTGCATCTATAAACTCATTGCTTACATCTTTCCTCCCTGGCATCGTGTTGGCACGTGCTTCAAAGCTCCAGACCAGCAAACTTCTGGTTTTATAGAGGTGCTCACACTTGCTGATGATCAGTTACCCTCTTCATTCCTTTGGAAGTAGTCGGGGTGTTTTCACAGGACCACAGGGAGTCTTGTGAAAACTTTCTTTTTCACAAGAAAAAGAGTTATAGTAGAAACCCACAGTGGAGCTTGGAGATAAAATGACCATAACTGTGGTAAAGTAAACCATATGGAGACTCGTCTGTCTGCATGCAAGAAGTTCTGTGCGTTTGTGAACCTGTGCATGGAAAACGTCCTTTAATCTCTCGCTCTGTTCTTGCATGTTCTCCGTCAGGGCTCTTGGTCTGTATATCCGTGGAGTGGAGGAAGAGAGCCGCTCCAGAAAGGACGGCCTGTTTCAGGAAGACGAGTGCATCGTGAAAATCAACGACACCGATCTCATGGACAAGACCTTCAGCCAGTGAGTACAGCTCTATTAGAATAAATGCACAGCCGTAGAATAAAATAAACACAGCGTATCATGTTACAGTTAATGTCCACGTTGTGTACGGACCAAGAAAGAACTGCTTTACGTTTAGGAGCTGCTGTTTCTTCTCTGAGTTTTTTTTTGGTTAATGGAGCAATATAATCGCATTTAACTTTAAAAGTAGGTTTGGATACATTAAAATTACATTAATTTGTGGTATTGTTACCAAGTTAGTGAAAAAACTAAACTAAAGTATAAACCTCCCCTGCTGTCTCACCTTCTGTGAGGTAGCACTGCAAATCCAAAGAAATGCAGAAAAACACTTGGCAGATGTTTAGCTGCTTCTGGATTAATGTGTGTGCGTGTGTGTGTGTGTGTGTGTGTGTGTGTGTGTGTGTGTGTGTGTGTGTGTGTGTGTGTGTGTGTGTGTGTGTGTGTGTGTGTGTGTGTGTGTGTGTTGGAGCTGGCCTCTGCGTGGCTGTTCCACGTCATTCCTTAAAGGAAAGATTTGTTCAACATTGGAGATCAAATGTTGGAGTTTGCTCACGGTGCCCCTGAAGCCTGAACAGGGCTACATAAACACGAGTGTTTAGAGATGTAATGTGATTACAGAGCATTAAAATGATAAAAGACACCCGTAAAAACAATTGCCACAGATTACAGGCACAGATGCGGATATTATATTGATTGCACCACATTACACTGTGTATTCAGTCCACACAACAGTTCCTGTCCAGTGTTCACTGTGGTAATGAGATTACGCGTGAGGTATTTTATGCTGTACTGTAGGTAAATGGATTATCACCGCTGAGGTTTGTACCTATTGTTCAAAGACAGGTGTGTAGCCCCCTGTGCACTCGCCGACACACAAACACACACACGGACAGTTTTTCTCCTGTATTACACCCTTAATCTTACATGTGATATATCGTCAGTCTGTTTCTCAGCATTAACAAAGTTGAATGGACTGTATTACACACACATACATACACACACACATACACATACACACACACACACACACACACACACACACACACACGCTCTCTCAGTATTGTTCCGTCATGGCAGGTGTGATATTGTGATATGCAGCTTGATCCTGCAAAAGTGGGCCACAGAAAGTCCACTGATCCCCCTGAAAGCTATGTCTACACACACACACACACACACACACACACACACACACACACTGTCATTGTCCCTGTCTGGCAGCTGTTTTAGGGGAAGCCCGCTTGATTAGAATATCTTTTTTACTCATATGCACATGTTCTCATCTGTCCACTATGCTTCCAATGCAACCACACGCGCACACACACACACACACACACACACACACACACACACACACACACACGCAGCTATCATATCCACTGCTATTGCCCTGTGGTGGCGTCCTGCGCCCATTAGCCCACACATCCACTCACTTCCTGTATCGTACACCATGCAGATGTTGGCCTTTGGATTTACATTTGTAATAATAATATATAAGAGCATAGATTTCCATGAACCGCCAGCAGGCATGAGGGCTACAAAGGTCTACTTTTATGGTCATGTTTGCTAATATTAGAGACTTTAATAATTAGTATGATTCAATATTACACTACTCCCTCTGAATGAGTGAACTGACATGTTCAGCTCTCCTGGATGTCCTATGAAGTCTCTGTGAGTTTTCTCTGTGATTTTGTGTCCTGGCAGATATGATGCTCAGTCAGTTTGCCGTGAATGTGCATTACACATGTATGTATTCACAGAGGGGGACTCTAACGTGGTGTGGGCCTGCCCTACTCTCACATTAGCCTCAGTTTCTGGTATCAGATTTAACAAGATGCTGGAAGCCTCCTATGAGATGTTGGTCTATATTGAAAATTATGCGGCTTTATCAGCTGAGCACTTGCGCTGCAGAGCTCCTGATATCAGATATGGTTCACAGTAACCAGTGTAACCAGTTTGACAGTACTGCTTCTTTGTGACATGCTGAAAGTGTCCATTAGTAGACGGCAATAAGAAATCCGTGTGGTCAGCAAAAATATCCATAAAGGCTTTTAATTGGTACCATGATAGATTTGATATTAGTGCCCGAGATGTTCCAATAAAACATTCTCAGCACGGAGACCCCCACCATCAGCTGTGACTGTAGAGTCCAAGTTTTCATGCTGTCGTTGCCAAATCTGACTTTATCAGTGGAAACTGAGCTTCTTCACACCAGATTTAGTGACGTTTGCTCCCTGCACTCAGGAGCAGACTCGCAGTGATGGAGGACAAAGCACTGACCCTGTAACAGCAATGATATTCACTCAACGACGGGACGAGAAAGGAGCCGGGCGTGGTCACCGTGCTGTGCTTTCTGAGACGTTGGTCTGCGTTGGTTTCTCTGGTGTTAGCAGCAGCCAGTCTCACGGCTGCGTCTGATGTTGCTCGTAAAAAAAGGTGTTCCCAGATGTTTTTAGAAAAAAACATCAAACTGTGGTTTTAATTTTCAACAACAGAGCAAAAATAATATTTCCTCAGAGCCCAGCACAGGAAGACAACATATCATAGACACATTCCCACTAACACATCTTTAGCGTGGACGTGTCGTGAAGTCCAGTGGGAAGTGTTTTAATGTTACTGTGGGAGATCCACTGAAGTTGTACATTTCTGCAGGCACAGAAAGTCAGAACGCTGATGTTTGTTTTGGATTGAAGTATTTGGAAGACCAAAGAGTAACGGCACCGAAATCAGTCGCAGTTTTTAAGATTTTCTGCGGTTCTCAGAGGACTGATGAACCGTGTTTGTGCAGTTTGGGGCAGGACCAACGGCAGTGTGGGAGACGGTGACATACGCTCCCCACTCAGGACATAAAGGTGGCGGCCTTAAGTCTGGAAAGACGACTGGGTGTGAAATGAGATCCCAGGAAACCCCGTCAGCCGTTCACATTTTAATTTCCTAATTTTGATCTTTATTGTTCTATAAACCGAGCCTCTGGCTGTGACAATCTAAGCACTGCTGTCCCAGATTGGATGTTTTCATAGTAAGATAACTAAATAAATAAGAACGCAGGTGTTTCAGTGAGTGTACTCCATGACGGCTGACTCTTTATTGATTTATCGATTGAGTCTTCTACGTGGAAACTCCCCCACCTGAGTGGATCTTTAAGTAGTTAAAAAATCATTATAATTCCATACGTGATTTATTAGGTTCCACACAGGACTTTCTAAACATAGCGTCTGGTTACGGTTATTTCTAATCATTATAATGCGCTCGTAATCTGGGAGGGAAACGATACGTGTGTAACCCAATAAAATGCTAATAAACTGGATTTGCTCTGTCAGTTATCTGAGGAGAATAATGGTGTGTACTGCAGCTTCTGACACAACCGTTCCCCTAACGTACTTATTGGGATCTGATGTAGACGAATCGCCTGCAAAATGATGTTTTTTTTATAGATCATGAGATTATGATGGCCTTCTGCACAGGTGTCATGGCTCGGTGTTGTCTCCTGTCTTACTCCTGAGAAAAACATTAAGAGATGCGCAGAACAGCCAGCAGTGAGCAGTGGCACATTGTAAAATGTGCGGATGTTATATTTCAGGTTAGGTTATAATGTCTTTATGTCAGAATTAACCTTTGCACACAGAAATATAAAAGCTGCCATTAGTTTAAACTCCTGTTTAGCTGATTATACATCAGCTTTCTTTGCTTACTTGTCAGAGCAGCACCAGCCAGTCTTAGAAATGAAAGTTAAAGTCTTTCAAGATGAATGATCCTATTGCAAAAATCGGATATCCCATTTATATTAATTACCAATTAATTGACATTTTTTGTCATTCATAATCATATTTATACCATGTGTCTTTTTGTATTTTTCTCCTGATTGAGTTATCTACCCTTCAGTAATTAGTTTTTGTGTCAGAGATAGATAACTGCTCTTCCTGTGTAATTGTGATTAATGACATGATTCCTTTTAATGTTCAGCGTGTGCCACTTGTTGTGCACGTAATGTGCTACAAACTTTGAAGTAAAACTTTCTCCTCGTTTTCGTCCTCTCAGATCTCAGGATGTGTTCCGTCAGGCGATGCGTTCCCCGGTTGTACGCCTGGAAGTCGTGCCTTCTTTCAACAGAGAGCGCTATGAGAAGAGTCTGATTGGTCAGCTGTTTGGCAATAATACCGGTCCCACCGGCAGCCCCCGAAACACCAAAGAGCCTCCGCCCCCTGTCAAAGCCAAACCTGTGTTTAAACCCTCGGAGAATTCAGCCGTGCGGCTGGCGGAAGAGACGGCCGGCCTCGAGCCGGGTTTCGGTGTAAGTTCCTCTGCTGCACATCCACAGACTGACACAGACTTTGCATCTGTCGTGCACGCTTTGTAAAAAGTTTGCAGTTTTAATGATTAATGTGTGCACAGGCAAGCACAATACACAATACAGCCCGGGCTTGAGCTTCGGTCTCCTCACCTTTCCTTCTAGAGCGAGTGCTAACTTAAAGACCTCTCCAGCCTCCTCCTTAAAGACAGACCATATTTCCCATGGTCTGTTATTTCGAGTGCTACATATACAATTTTTTATTTTTGGGTTGCTTTAAATTCTTTACATGCTGTAATTGTAGAAACGGGTTCAAACTTCGTGTTATTTTGACCTGCTCCCACCTCCTTCCTACAACGATCAAGTCCTAAAACACAAACGGATGCAACTTTGTCGTCAGCATCACCATGGTGACATGGCTGACATTTAAAAACAGCTGGCATTGCGGCAGCAGTTTCTTAGCAGCAGCTGATTATCTTTTCCTGTCATGCAGATGTGATGGACTGTTCCCCAGACTCGCACGCGTCCGTACGCAGACTTTATCGATACTGTTTTTTTCCAGCACGTTTAGATCTTTTTCTCACCTGTTTGATGTTTAACATCTTAAATTTAAAGCAGCTTCTATGAGCTGCTTTTGCGGCGACTCCAAGGTGACCAGTGTGTGTTAGACTTTGCTGTAACAGATATTGTTTAATAAATGCCACACTCTTATTTGGGGTTTTGAAATGTGAAACAATGAATTTACTGCTGCTTGTTTTTCAAATAGACCCCGAAGGGGAAAAGTGAGAGCCCCCTCCTGAAGAAAAGCCCCGCCCTCTCTAGCTTGATGGCCAATAAGAGAGGAGGACGAAGACTAAGGATCGATTTAAAGAAAGGTGCGACACACCTGTGTACAGAACGAGCCTCACTCATCATTTCTCTGTCAATATGACTTTTTGTAGCTCTTCAGGAGTCGTGTGCGCTCTCAGTTTGAGGTTCAGGTAAAATTAGACGACAGTCTTTTTTAGGGTTTTTTTCTGTGACTCTGGATTTCTATTAATCAGCGTCTGTAATATTTCTTCATGTCTCTACAGATGTTCTCTCTCCATAAAAAGTTTCTTTTTTCACTGTTTTCTGGCTTAGAGTCCTTCCTCTCACCCTTCCTCTCTCCGTCTTCCCGAGGCTCTCTCTTCAGGGTCTATTAAGTCTTTATTGATCTGTTCATTTCTGCTGATATGAATTCATACTGGCCCAAACTGCTGACTTAGCGCTGCTAAAGAGACTAGACTTAATGAGGTCTATAAAGCGCTCAACCAGTCCCTGCGTCTGTGTGTGGCCTTTTTGTCCACGCATGCATGTGTATGAATGCTTTCGTGCACATTTTGTGCACATGTTTTTCACTGATTAGTGTTTTAATATTCATCACCCCCGTTTCCGGAACATTCACTCTTTGTTTCCACTTTGTTTCACTCATTCCTCTCTTACCTCTCGTGCCCTTTTCTCATCTCTCCCTCATTTTCCACAAACCTTAAACAATTTCACACCTGCAGGAACTCTAACTGCGGCTGTAGCTGAAGGGTTTAAAGCCGCACACACACACATGCACGCACACATGCACGCACGCATGCACGCATGCAATCTCTTAAGGCTTTGAATTTATCACACTTATAGTATGTAGTCAGGAGCTGAGTCAACAACACTGTTTGAGCTTTCAAGAGTGGTTTAGGTCCAGTGTGCGTGTGCGTGTGTGTGTGTGTGTGTGTGTGTGTGTGTGTGTGTGTGTAGGAAGGCTATAGTGTAAAATTTGTACTCTCAGTCTCGGGGAATAAAAATAGAGAAGCAAGGGCAGCTACACAGGATATTTGTGTCAGGATAGGCCAAGAACTGTTACTTGTGGCTACTCGCTATAATTCACCTCTTCATTCATTTGTGTGTGTGTGTGTGTGTGTGTGTGTGTGTGTGTGTAGGTCCAGAAGGTCTTGGATTTACTGTAGTGACCAGAGATTCTTCGGTGCACGGTCCCGGTCCGATTCTAGTGAAAAACATTCTGCCCCGCGGGGCTGCAGGTGAAAGATGGACGCCTTCAGTCTGGAGACCGCATACTCGAGGTGCAGCACAGTCTGAGCCAGAATAAGAAACACGATGATGATGAGGAGGAGGAGGATGGGGACGATGGTGGCGGTGTCTTGACTCTGTGTGTGCGTTTGTAGGTAAACGGTGTGGATATCACAGGCGTGGGCCAGGAGGAGCTGGTGTGCATGCTGCGCAGCACGCGGCAGGGCGAGAGCGTGTCTCTGGTGGTCCTCCGGCAGGAAGACATGTTCCTACCCAGAGAAATGGTAAGAGCCAGTCACAGTGAAAGACGTGTGCTCAGAGGGGCGCCGTCCGGCTTTTTATTAACGATTTTGTTTTCACAATGTTGTTTTTGGTCCGATCAACAGACTTGCCCGGATGATGCGTGACCTAAAAGACGATACACTTCCTGTTCAGTGATATTGCCTTTCCTTTTTTTTTTACTCAACTAAGCAGTCATGTGACCGAGTGTTTCAGATAACGTCATCATGACGACTCGGCTGAGGCCGCCGTGAAGCAGATATTATTCAGATTATCGGGTCTTTCCTTCCAGTCTTCCTCTGCTGCATTGTTTGTGCTGAATTTCATCACTGCCTTTAACAATAAAGACGTCTTTAAACCACTTTGATTCTATTTTTCCGTCTTTTTCTGACGTTGCATGATTCGCTGTTTTGCTCATAATCACAACTGTTGCTCTTTTCGTCTTTGCTGTCTCCTGATGGTTTTTTAGGATATTTGCTCTTCGACACCGTGACTCATTTTATAAATGTTTTGTTAGTTTGTTCCCTTCTGCTTTCATCCTGGTTGTGCTGCACACCTGTGGCTCTGTCACAGATGGTGATAACTATCGTTTTTACTGCACAGAGATCACATTTTTCATTTGGTCACATTTGCTTTTGTCTCCGGTCCGCCCGTCTCACAACGCCGCTTCATTTTTCCTACGTCTTCTTCCTTTTCATGTTGCTTTTTATGCCTTTCTCCCTCTTGTGTCTCTTTCCACTCGCGTCGACTGATGTTTCCTCAACGGCTGCCGGGAAGTTCCACGTACAGACGTGAGCTTGTGACCCTGAGCCCCATAGGAAACTCTGTTTGTGCAGACAGGAAGCGGGGCGATGTGTTTGTGCGTGCACATGTGATCACTCGCCATGTACGCATGTCTGAACTCCATGACAGTCTGCCAGGGATACCTCTCTGAGATGTGTGCCTGAATGTCTGCACTTGTCATCCTGTTGCGCGTCCACTCAGAATCGCTCTACTGGTCGATAATAATATACTTGCAAAGAAAACTCGCGAACCAGTTTAAGGTGGAGTGCGTCATTGTTTTTATGTTCTCCTTTATGTTGTGTTGGTGTAAAAAACAACAACAACATGTTCAGCTGCACTTACTGAGGGTCTGCCTGTGCTGTATTCATGCAAAGGAGCGGAGAAACCTGAGAAACACACTGCACTTTAACACCGATCGAGTTATTTAGTCCAAAGCGTGAGTGCACGCTCAGGTGGGACGACACGTGTGATTTCCATATACCCGAGTTCACCGATCAGACACAACATCCTGACCGCCGACAGGTGAAGTGGTCAGGATAACCAGTCCTGAGGTCACACTGGCCATTTCAAGTCCGGCTGAGTCGACAGCAGTGTGAGGTGTTTGACTTGGCCTCCTCGTTCCCCAGATCTCAGTCCAGTCGAGCGGCCGTGGGATGTTCAGGACCAATCCCTGGATGGGTCGGAGCAGGTGGTCATAGTGATATGCTTCCCTGGACAGAAAATGGAGATGAATGCTGATAAACCTGTGAAATCGATTTGAAATCACACATCAGAACCAAAACGTCTGGCTGCTTGAACTGAAGATGGAAATAATACATTTTACCCTGATAGTCTTTCCTGTGAGTTAAGCTTCAAGTCTCACCTGCTCAGGAAACTAAACTCCCATTGGTCCTGCTTGTTCCTTCACACACTCACTCAGCACAAACACCAAAGTGTTGTCCTTCTGCACCGATGCCCCACAGCGTCCCGTAGGCCAAGTATTGTCCTCTGAATTCTGTTTCTGGAGAGAAGCATAACCAGGCTCGATTCAAGGGCACCTCTTTATTTCATTGTGTTGTTAATGAAGGTTCAGACCATTTATGACTGAACTGACTTCTTATGACCTGTTAAAGAAGTAAATAACCACAAAGCACATCTTTAAACGGACAAAGGAGCAAAAAAGATAAATGTTTGCGAACTATTGATTATATAAAATGGACTGCACTGTAACGTTTACACCTTCATCACTGTAGAGGGAAGTGAAGCCTCATATTTGTCACAATGTTTGATTTAGTCTGCCCAGCACGTCTTATTAGATCCCTGCTTTACTGTGAGAACCGGGAACTGTTTCAGTAGTTGATGCTAAATTAAGGGAATAAGATGATATCAAAGCAACAAAGGACAGATGTGGTGTTAAAACCAGCAGAGTGTTGACAGCCCCATTAAACAGATCTGTGATGAATGTGTTTAACAGATATGTGAATAAACAGAAACGTGTGAGTTTGTTTGGACTGCTGACGCAGAAACTGGGACACGCTTTCACTTTTGCTCATTTTGGCCTGTGTGGGTGTGGTTTCGTCCTTTTGAATGTGCAGTATTTCAGAGCTTCTCCTCTGCCTCCCTCTCCTTTCTCCCCTCCGATGTCTCTCTGTCTCCTTCACTTGTCCTGTCAGGCCGTCCGCCCCACTAGAATTCACCTCTGTCTAATTAACAGCTGGTGGTATTTATTCAGCAGTCACAACACTTTTCAAGAGCAGCAAATACAGTTACAGTTTTGCATAATGGAGCTGTGAACACACTCCTTGATTGAAATTTTAATGTGCTGAAGTGTAGAACAGCGTGTGGATATGCGGGCGAGGGATTTCAGGGCGGTGGTAGTCATCACGCGCAGCTGTCTCAGCGGTGAGAGTTTTTAAAAGGGACCAGTGCTTTTAAAGTGCCCGTCTCTGTGTTTAATTAGTGCATTGTACAGTGTGACAGAGTGGATGGTTTACAGGCCGGGTTAGAAAGGTAGCGGCAGAATTACAGATCATTTAGAAATATCATCAGAAGATCAAAGTTCATATTAACGACGGGGTTGATGCTGATGGGGAAACGTGTAGTTCAGTCGAGCTTTTGTCTGTAAGTGTAGCAGCAGTGTTTGTTTCATGCTTTCTGCACTTTAGATGTACGTTGGCATAAAATAATCACTTTTCTGTGGCTGGTGATATGAATGCTGCATATAGACACGGCGTGTTTTCCACTGCGGTTACATTTTTATCACCTCAACAACAAAAACCCTTAAACAGTGAAATTCTAATAATATTATCGCGCCTCATTAACCGAACGATCGTCCCACTTTGCTGGAAAGTTATTTTACTTAAGCAGCTCCGCAAGCTTCGACTCGCCGTGGCCGAGGACGGCGTTGCTGACCCTCACCAGCGCACTGAAACAGAAGCCTCGTACACCTGTAAGTCCATCAGCTGGAGCCACTTTTCCTCATTTTTGGAATATAGTTAACAAAATAACTGCTCAAAGAATCAAAGTATCAAGAATCTATGAACGTGGTGTTTTTGTTACAATCGTAATCATTTTTTTATCCGTTGCTCTGCTCTGGTAACACTTTCGAGTACTGCTCGCAACTAAGAGTGTAATTCTCCTGTAATTAAATGGAGTTTAAAGATATATTATTTAAAATTACAATGTAATTATATTTGCCTACAAATGCTTAAAGGCAGGAGCGCCAGAATAAGAAACAATGGAATAATTGTGTGAAAATTTATGGTAAAACCAAGCAGCATTTCCCATCTTACAGGGTAAGTGTGCGCTACATATGTTGATGTTGAAGTTCTGCATTTCCAACAATAAAAAATAAATACCATGAAAGTTTGAAGTGTCTGTGTGACCTACCAGGGAGCAAAGTCAAGAAGCGTCTCCTTTCCTGGAACAAACCTCCACAAAGTACAGAGTATGTACAAGTATGTGTAAGATGGCGAAACGATGTTTTTCCAAGAAATGATGCAGTACTGAGAATGACTTACGTGCACTTCCTGTAAAAGAACCAGAAATTAGGCACAACTTAAATGTACTTACAGGATAATTGTGAAATACGTGATGTTATGCAGTATGTAATATTACTTACATTTACTCCTGTACAAACCTGCCTTGTTCTAGTGTGCCTGCCTTCATGTATTTATAGCTAAATATAATTACATTGTAATTTCAAATTCCTTGAAATTCCACTTAATTAAAGGGGAATTACACCTCGTGTCGTGGGCCGGATAATAAAGTCTTACACATGTATTTAATATTTTTTAGTGCTTGATAAGCATAACATTTCCCATCACTCGACTTGATTTAATGTAAAGAAACAACGTTGCACCGTCATCATCTGAAGCACAAAAACACCTGGAGTCGTGTGAAACTCTTTCCACACAGTTCCAGCTATTTTCTAAAGCGTCCTGCATCGTTGTTAAATCGTTGTTACTGCGATATGACTGAAGTTTCCGATTTTTTTAATTTATGTCAGTGTGTTTGTGTTTCTGGAGAGGAAACAGTCGAAGGATGATGATGAAATGATGGAAGGATCTTGTCTATCTTCTCCTCCCCCTCTTCCGTTGTCTCATTTTAGCCCACCATCTGGTGCTGTGTGCTAATGTGTGCGCTTGCTGTAGAACAAAGACATTACACCAGCTCTATACACACACACACACACACACACACACACACACACACACACACACACACACACACACACACACATTCTTACTCAAAGTCACTTTTCTGTGAAATAAAATCATCTTAATACACATTCCACAGTATAGCAAGTGTACATCCTGCTGTGCTGGCTCTCTGTACGGACACACACACACACACACACACATTGTCACTTGCGAACAACATAAAGCAATGTTTTTTCTTTAATTTTCTCTGCACATGAACAAGCATACGCCTGCTGAGTTGGCTAGTGTCTTGAAACTAATGTTTGAGACAAAGATGCTCTTTTCTGCTTCCAGACTTTTCACACCTCCCTCCCTCCCTCCCTCTCTCTCCCTCCCTCCCCTTCTTTTGTTCAGTTTATTTTTTCATGCATGTCACTGACAACTTCCTCGTTTACCCTTTGCCAGTTTGCTAAAGGCCTCTAAAACATTTTGGGTCATAAAGTAAAATAGGTAAACGTCTTTCAGCTTTCCTTTTTCTTCATTGCAACAGTGCTGAATCCTGCAGCAGAGAGCAGGGCAGCTGGAGCCGTGCACGATCATGAAATCATAATATAATCCATATTTTGAGGCTTTGGGTTATGTGGCTTGAACCAATCTGTGTCTGATGATTAACAACTTGCCAATAAGGTTGCGTGGTTCGTCCAATTCACCTGCAAAGAGTTGTTGCTTGAAACTCCTCTGTGTGTCACAGTGAAGCAGTTTAACTACACGTTTAATCCCGGAGATGTGATGGTGTAAGAAAAAGAAGTTTCACCAGCACGTCTCTGTTTCTCCACATGTTAGAGAAATGCTGCTGCAATACATGAAGGAACTGTCAGCGCGATGGCATTATAGGGTTACACGAGTTTCTGAGACCTCTGTCTCTTCAACATGATCAGTACTTGACATAGTTTCAAAATGTTATGGACAAAACTCTTTTTTTTGTCTAACATTAACACTGTTGTTAACAAAAAGTTGCCAAAAACACTCAAATCAAATATGATACAAGAAATATATAATAAAAAGACATCAAAAACAACATGATACAGCAAAAATAAATAAATGGGGATTCATAAACATCTCAGGTCCAAAGAATCTGAATTTTCGAGCAGCTTATTTCTTTGACTGTCTGCTGATTGTAAAGCAGGAAGTTTCTCTTAATGTACAAAGATCACCATTAAAAACTGTGGACCCATTTATTGAATAGTTGTTTATCTATTATTTAATTACTCTGGCGTACGGTCTTTATCAGCAGGAAAAGCTGTAAAACAAGAGTCCAAAATTTTTGCCCCACTGCACAATTTCCAGAGCCGTCCAGAGAGCTGGACTGGAATCTGTGCTGGTCTGATTCTGGCCCTCGGGCCTTATGTTTGGCACCCCTGCCGTAGAGAAACTACAGGAATTGCTGACAGCGTGCTAGTGACTTTGTTTCCTCCCCTCCTCGATGTGCTGCGTGCTTTCACGACGTTCATGTTTTAGTTGGTCTGTGGTTTACAGAATGTGCACTGAATGATGCTTAAAGATGACTCAGTGGGTTGAAACATGAAGCTGTGGATGTGACGAGTCGTGTAAATTGATCCAAATCTGTGAAATATGTGTAAAATTGCAAACATAAATCCCCGTTGTGTTCAAACTCGCAGTGATTTCATAAAAGTATGCTTCGAATGGCTCCTGCTAGATTAAACATCAAAGTGCACCTTTGGGTGGCACGAGGAACGTTTCTGTTTAACAAGTCAAAAAGCCAAAAAACAGAAACATCTTTCTGAGTGAGGCGAAAGCTTCCCGTCGTGGTAAATACAACCCAGAACTGGGGACTGCGTCTCAGTATTCATGTCCCCCACCTCTTAAGCATGTATGCTTGACACAGTAGATGACAATATGAATACAAACCCTTCACAAGTGCACTCTGGATAGAAATCTGTGGGGCTGATTGGTCTGCATTTGGTTCCTGCAGGCTCGTTGTGCAGTTCTGCTTTTGTCATCTGCTCTTCGTCGAGCTCCACGGCCGTCTTCTCTTTGCTCTTCTCCTTTCCACAACAGGAAACATGCTTTTTTTAGCAGCAGATGCTCCACACTCACACAGACACACAGTGACATTTAAATCAGTAAACAGTTAGCAACTGGTGACAGAGCACATTCAAAACAAAACAACTTTATTGAACAGTTTCCTCATTCTGATAATCCCTCATCCATCACCGCTGCAGTCTTTGCAGTCTGTTGTCTTTCTGTGTGTGTGTGTGTGTGTGTGTGTTACGTCTCACTGATATTGTCACCAATGTGACCTCACAGAGTCTCTACAGTAGATCCCCCATCTGTTACACCCTCAGAGACCTGTGTATGCACACACACTCGCACACATATACACACACAAGCTCCTTGGCAGCTTGGTGTCTCTGCAGGAGCTGCCATCATCCCAGTGGAGAGCAGCCGAGAAGGGTATCACGTCTCTTTCCTCTTTTTTTCTGGCTCTCTGTCTCATGTGACATCTCGCTGGTGTTTATTGAAGGTTTAGCAGCATCATCATCATTTTTCCTTTCGACCACACTGCTGTGACTCGAACGCCTTTGCACACGAGTGTCACACATACTCGCACATGTCAATCCAGTGGGGATCAGCGCGGTTACTCAAAGATACGGTCTTTATTCTGAGGTCGTACTCATTTGCAGACATGCGGGTAGTCTGCGCGGCCAGATGAAAGTGCACGTGCGCTGAGCTTTGTGCACAGCCTCTGATGATGTCATTCACATCTCTCACACATTATTCATTCAAGCAGACCCCTGCGTTTATTCCATGTCTGAAAACTAAAGCCTTTAAACCTGCATTCCGTCTTTTGGCCAGCAGGGGGCGACACCTCTGACTGTGCATATAAGTTAACTTAAGTACCGGATTATAAGGCGCATTAATCGAAGCAAAACAGTCAAACTTTACTCAGCTCGTTGTTCTTGCTTCCTCCACTTCCGTACCATTGATTCATTAATGTTGAATTCTCTGCAGCTGCTCTATTCCCATGTTGTTGCAGTATATTAATGACTAACCTGGTACTGTGGATGGATCATCTCAGCTGTTCTCCTGACTGAAGCTGGCTCCTGACTACGGCAGCCGCAATGCTCCAACAATCCATCAAGCAGTGCGGCTTCGTAGCTTAGCAAAGTCGGACTAAAACATTTTTGACAGATTTTTGAGCGCCGTGTAGCACATAAAATCGGTTCGAGGTCAGTGAGCACAACCAGGATTCATGCATAAGGTCACCGGATTAAAAGGCAAACTGTTGATTTTTGAGAAAATTAAAGGATTTTAAGTGCGGTAAATACGGTATATGAGACAATACCCTTCGGCTCACGCGCGCTCTGACATTTAGTAAAAACGTTCCTCGTGAGTTCAGCGTCACAATCGGTGGTTACAAGTTTTATTGTAAACAGCAAGATATTCAACAGTGCACACGGTAACACCAGGAAGACGTTTTTACAGGGAATAATTATACTGCAAGTAGTTTTAAGTACTGCGTTATTTCATGGTTGTGTACGCTGTAGTACACTGTACTTTCTGTTATGAGTGGACTAATCTTGCTTTTTTACATCCTTGTTTAATTTGCATTATGTTGATGTACAGGATGTGTGTTCCATTATTACTGTGTAAACACTTCGTATTACGTACAGCACTTACTTACTTATGGTGTCATCGTTTCTTTGTGTCCTGCTACCCCCGTGTGCCTGCCTTTAAATATTTGTAGGTAAATATAATTGCATTACACTCTGATATGCTCTCCGGCCTGTGTCAGCGGGGATCAGCACATTCCCTACTTCCAGTCAGAGGTGCTCAGTGCAGCCTGACATGTAAAGCATTTTCTTTAACGTGTGTGGAAAACGGCAGCTGCCACTCTGCTGTCGGCCGTTGCCAAAAAGCAATTCTGTGTTCATGTGGGGATCCTCGGCACATGAACAGAAGGCTGCCCGGCTCGCACCGCGGACCCGTAATGTAACACGATGGCCCGTGACCACTTGTAAGCTTGGAAAACAAACCCTGTGCCGCCAACACCTGCTGTGGATTTCACATCACCTACATGCCAGCTTGCCCTGCATGTGCAGACCTTTAATTGGGAAATCCATATTAGCAGCATTACTTTACCTGTTGAACGGCAGCGACGGGCAGATATGAGCCAGAGTACACTGCCCGATTCCAACCAGCCTCTCTGCAGAGATTTGTTCTGTATATTAAATGTGTCGTGGACGTCAAGCGGTTTCCTTTCTTTCACACAGACATGTTAACCTCCACAGCTTCCTCTTTGTTGTCACTCCTCATCATCTTCCTGTTGCTGTACGATTGTAAATGCTCCTTTGTCTCACTAAGATGGGGCTGTGGGGGTTTGCGCTGCTGCTCTTACTCCAACCATTAGGGAAGAATAGGGGGGGGGGGGTTGGACAACAGGAGCCCATCCTGAGTGGTCAGTGATGGGACAGCTATTTTCATAAGTCAGAAGCACGGCCCATAATGTCAGGTGTGGTCCCTGGGAGTACTTACCTCAGCTGCTTGTGTGTATGCATGCTTGTGTAATCACAACGCCACGTTTAAGTACACGGCCACTGTTGTAAAATGGATCCTTGGGCAGTGATTCACACGGCACGGGGCTGTCCACACACGCTCACAGAGCCTCAGCATGGCTGGGTGGAAGGGCATCTGTGCGCCATTCTCATTAAAAGACCACGTCGCTGAAAGCAGGTGTCCTCGCAAACACGCACCCAGACAGAGGAACGGCACAATTTGTAGTGCCGAGTGTGAAAGCGGATCAAACACAGCCGATAACCAAAATTCCGATCGCCGCTCGTCTTACCTCGCGCTCCTGATAGTGTTTTAATCTTCGTGCGGCTCTGGCTAACAGCTCATCTGCCCTTCAGAGGTGAAGCAGCGCACTGTTCACACTCGTTTTCACATAATGCGTCTCTCCATCATTCCCTCTGTCATGTTTTCCCGGCTCAGTTGAATAAAAAACGCACACACAAACACACCAACGAAGCTGTCTTTTTAATAGCTTGTCCTCTCGTTGATCCATCGTCGTGGCGACCCATTTAAACGTTAAATGACCAGCACGAGGAGCGAGCTTGTAAGTGGATGGATTTGACAGAGTTTGAGCAAAGACCTTTGCGTGGCTACAAACGTCAAACGGACCCACAGACTCGCAGTAGTGTTTATTATTGTAGTGCATGTGAATGTAGCCGCCGCTCGTAGTGACGAAGGTGAAATAATAGAAATGTTCGATTAAAGTTTGGTTTCTTTTTTTTATCTCACTACCTGTTAAATCCTCCGTGCTCCGAGGATGCGCTTGCTCCTTATTTTATGGGAAATCGAATTCCTCACCCAGAAACCATCTTTACATACATTTGCATATTTTTGTCAGGTTCCATAAAACGTCTCGCACCGTTGTGGGTGGTCCTGGTCTCCCCACCCTATCTGAGAAATGCTGCAGTATAGCATCCATCCTCTGCTCTAAATTCATTCGGACATTTGCTCTGCTCTGTGCCGAGCGTGAGAAATCACAAATAACAAAAAGGACGCGGCGAAATCAGCCGAATAAAAACATTTTAGCTGCGGCGGAAAAACTGAAAAGTTGCCAAACCACGAGCATTGCTTTGGATGGACTTTTCCAGCCTAATGAATCCTCACTGTAATTATGTGCTGAAAGTAGCTAACATTCCTCTTCTGGGTGTTTTGAAGTTCTTTCCAAGGTCGGAAAGCTTCCTATCAGGTCTGGACAGTCAGTCTGATGGGGAAGTTTTTCCAGCAGGGAAAACAGTTTTCTGCAGAGCAGAGGACTTTTTGTCGGCTTAACGCTGTTAAACCTACAATCCCCACAGACAAACAGTGTCTAAAGCTGACACTGCTGACCCAAACAAACACACAGAGGCAGACTCAGGCTGACTTAATGCATGTGTGTGCAGAGCCACATACACAGACATGGACTCACTCACAGATATATAGTGTAAACAGACAAATCAATGCAGTAATTTATGTGAAAGTATAGACAGTCATGCAACAGGAAACACACACACACACACTGTCATTAAAAAGTGCATCAGATACGATTCGAATAAACCAGGCCTGTGTGTCTGTTAGCTAAATGCTAATGCATACGTATTGTGGTATTTTCTGCAGATTGTGCTAAATGTTCTGCTGTAGGTGAGATGTCACACGCACAGATATGTATGAAGATGTACCGTCTCTGTCCTCAGTGCAGAAAGCTGCTAAAGTCTGCTCCAGTGACATCTGTGCTCATTAGCATATTTATGATGTCATCACGCTGCATGTGCTGCTGAAATCAGGATTTTACGACCTTTTATTGTCTGATAGGGTCACAAGTTAAAGATGACTGCACCTGAAATGATCGGTCAAAAAGCAGCCGAATGAGTTTCCAGTTTTCTGGGTTTGTTGTTCGGTCCTTTTTGGAAGACGTCGGTGTAAACGAGTCTAAAATGAATAACGATGAAGAGAATTTGTGCAACATGAATCTGTAAACGCCGTGCTTGGATAAAATGTGTGTTTTTAGCTTTGGAAATTAGGTGTGACGTTCCAGCTGTGAGGTTTGTTCATGCAGATCTGTCTGTTTTCTTGACCTGTAGGAGCAGATGAGATTTTACAAATGTGGATTTAGCTGTGGGCTGTTTCACTGTGGCATCGCTGATTATGGGAGGACGATTTCTCGCTTCCTGCGTGAAGAAATGTTTGCATGTTGACATATAGCACAGGTTGCTTTAGCCACCATGATTAGTGAGAATAAGTGATCAGATATCAGCTGAACTGCTGTAATATTGAAAACTTGTGACATTTATCAGCTGTTTAACTTGAACCTAGACCTGCGTGCACTTATTCAAAGAACAATCATCCTCCTGTTTCCTCCTGTTTCCTCTCAATCGATGACGATGATGATGCTGGGGATGATGGTGGATCTTCCGTGCGTAAACATGACATGTTTGTGTTGTGTTGTCGGTTATATGTGCAGGTGTGTGATGAACAGAGATGGGCAGTAACGCGTTACTGTAATCTGATTACTTTTTTCAGGTAACGAGTAAAGTAAGGGATTACTATTGCAAAAATGGTAATTAGATTACCGTTACTGTTACTTTCCCGTAGGAACGCTGTGTTACTAAAACCGTGATTTTTTTGCGAGAATGTCTCATGACAGTGACGTAAGCGAGTGCGACGTTCGTGACAACAGCTGTGTGCAGATCAACAATGGATCATATATGGAGTGCAGAGAGAGTATGAGCGTGCAGCGTTTAAAGCGTGGAAGTACTGACCTTACTTTGAGTTTGATTCCATAAAAAGTGACAAAAACATTAGTGTCCACTGTGCGTGGGAAGAAAACTTCTTTTTACAGCGAAAAAAACCCCTAAACTTCCAACAAGCACCGAGTAGCTACGACGTAATGGGAAACTCACAGAGAAACTCGCGGATTCTTCCACTGACCGCGGCACACCTGCACCAGGGTAAACCTCCGCCTACCCCACTCCTGCTTTACAGGTGAAAATAGAGCAACAGGACCGCTGAGTCTGTGACTTTATTTATTTTCTGCTGTGTTTTACTTGCATCTATTTGAAAGAGTGAGTGTAAACACAAAAAATATTTTATTTTATGTGCTGGAATGTGCAGAAAATAAGTTTAAATGTTAAACTAATTTCTTCCAGTCAGTTAAATTTTTGCTTGATGCATAAAGTTAAAAGGTTAAAACTAATAAAACAAGTTTTAAAAAGAGACTTTTCCATTTGATTACATCTTGTATGATGGATTATGTAGAAAAAGTAGAATTGGGCTGAAAGATCTATCACTTTATTACCTCTTCAGGTTGTAAATCGTGTTTTTAAAAAGTAACTAAGTAATTAATTACTTTTGAAAATAAGTAATCAGTAAAGTAACGGGATTACTTTTTTTGGGGGAGTAATCGGTAATTAGTTACTGATTACTTTTTTCAAGTAACTTGACCAACACTGGTGATGAACTGTAGCTTTGCAGGTGTAATTGATTATGAATGTCACTGAGCTGTTGTCAGTAAGTCGGACCACCGTCCATCCCTGACATCAGCTCAGCTGTGGTTTCACAATTTTTGTGAGTTTGTTGAAACTCTGGAAAAATAAAAAACTACTGTTCAGGATCATGTAAACAGTATAATCCATACGCTGTGAAGCTCAGCTCGCTCTCTCCCGCTGAGCCATCACATAATTTTGACTGTCAGTATCTGCTCGCTGTCTTTGTTCACAGTCTTTGTGCCACTAAGTCTCCCTCACACTCAGTCATTACTGACACATCTCTCTCTCTTCATAATATGCAGTTTTTTTCCTTTTGCTTTCTGGCTTTATGATAGTTTTTATGCATATGGTCTGTCTTTGCTTCTTATTTCAGCCTTTCACCATCTTTCCTCATTATATTCACTCTGCTCTTCCTGCTTTAGTCTCTCTGGCTTTCTGTGTTTGTCGTCTTCTCCAATTACCTTGTGAAAATGCACAGGTCATTTTATTGATATTGCAGACTTGAGAGCAAAAAAAAAGGTGGGTATATAAAAGCAGGCGGTCCAAATGGCTTCTTTCTTTTAAACTTTTTATACTCTGACTACATTTTTTTTTTTATTTGGAGAGAAATTTAGTTCAAAAGCACCTGGTAGTTTCTCTCAAGTGGAAAAGCTTTTAGTTTAGCTTTTGAAGACTTTTCAAGCTCAATGAGCTAACCCTCTCCCTCCTGCCTTCACCCCGTTCCCAACCCTTTCCCTTCATCATCCCCATCTCGCCTCTTCTGCCTCCATTACTCTCTGCCGCTTCCAGAGGGACGAGGTGTCCCGCGTGCCGAGCGTGGTCTCAGAGAATGGAAAGGAGCAGCTCATGTTTGAGGTGCCCCTCAACGACACCGGCTCGGCGGGGCTCGGCGTCAGCCTCAAAGGGAACAAGTCCAGGGAGACGGGAGAGGATCTGGGAATCTTCATCAAATCCATCATACACGGAGGAGCTGCCTACAAGGTGACGCAGTATTCCCATACATGCATACACTCATGTAAATCACTTTATCCGTACAGTGCGATGTTTTCTTTGCTCCAATCACAGTGTAAATGAACAGAAAAGGAGCCTCATCCCACGTGGACATCTTTGCACACAAGACTCTCATCTGAGGCCTGGTTGTGATCCTGCTCCGCTAATCTTTGACCTCTTCTTCTCTGTTTGACCGGCGCATGCACACACACCCTCGCACCGGGCGCAGCTGTTAGTGTTTGTGCACAAACAGGCAGGAATAGATGGAAAGGGCCTGCTGCAGAGGAATTGTAAATATCTTGCCGATGCAGTCGGGCAGACTGAGCTGACGGAGGTCTCGGTCGATGAGGTGGAGACTGCGTTAAGTCAGACAGCCTTGAGAATGTGTGTGTGCAGGGTTTAAGTCATTTTGGCTGGTTTAACCTCACAGACGCACTCAGTGAAGGCCACAGGTGTGTGTGTGAGCGAGCGTCTGTGTGAGCTCTCCATCATAGCTCAGTGATTTCCTGCCAGCGCTGAAAAGAGAGAAAGTCAGACCGCACAGCGTAAATAAACGATATTCAACATGTAGCTGTCATTAACTCACAGGCGCGTGTGTTCGTGCATGTCGACAGAGTTCATGCAAAGACATATCTGCAATGCAAACTGCAGAAAACGCACACATCAGCAAACCGCTCTGTGCTTTACAGGATGGACGCCTGCATGTCAATGACCAGCTGGTGGCTGTAAATGGAGAGTCTCTACTGGGACGCCCCAATCACATGGCCATGGAGACGCTGCGGCGCTCCATGTCACAGGAGGGCAACGTCAGAGGGACCATCCAGCTGGTGGTGCTGAGAGCTTTAAAGGTACAGGTTTTGCCTTGTGTGTCGTTTTATATAACAGATAGATGAGCTAAACTAATGAGCCAGTGAGCAGTTAGTCATGTGAAAAACAATTATCAACAAGTCTTTTAATATTATTTTTAAGTAAAAACATGAAAAATAAATAAATATATTTAGGCTTCAGTTGTAAGAGACCAGAAGATGTTACTGAGGCCTCACAAGGCTTTGGGTATGGGCTTCTTCAGTGCTTCAACCTGCAGATTAACCAGGCTAAAGCAAATACACCTGCAGTAAAGCCTTTATAGAAGGAACGATGTCTGCTTGACGGCAATAATGAATTCTTTCAGACAGTATAGTATATCCCTAAGTTTGTGCTGGTTTAAATATGTTTGATCATTAGTAAAGAATTATTGTATTTGTGACCAGCAGCTGTATTTATTAGGATAGGGAGGGATTAAAGAGCATTGTTCTGTGCTGCTGTAACACAGGGACCATGTGTAATGTTACAGAGAGCTGTGAAACCTGGGGGTAAAAGGACACTCTCGGGTGGGTGTGAAGCTTTACATGGATGAACAAACTTAAACATATAACTGAAATGTAGAGAACAGACACTGAAAAGCAGACGTTTTAGGAGTTTGCTGGTCTGGAGCATCCAGGTGTGTTAACGCCACAGTTCTCCTGGATGTCCCAGCAGATTCATCCCAAGAGTCTTCAGGCCTCACGCAGCAAGTTACACACTTTACGTATAATTAGAGAAAAACTAAACCAGTACAGCTTCGATCCACTTTTATTTATGTAGCACCAAATCACAACAACAACAGTTGCATCAAGGGGCTCAAACAGCACCTCAGACACCTCATGCTGTCAGCACGGTGGTGGAGAGGGGTGATCTGGACACCACGGCGCCATCGAGTCGTCGTCTGTATACCACAGTGTTCTGGAGGCAAACGTGAGGCCTCGTGTCTGACATCTAAAGCTTGGCCCAAACTAGTTTCCACCGTGCTGACAGCAGGAGGTGTCCGAGGTGCCGTTTGAGCCCCCTGAGACAACTTTGAGACAGCAGACCTCAATGCAATGAAACGCTGTAGCACGATGCAGCATTTCCTCCACAGTCACGCGAGAGACGACAAAATCCCACAGAAAACTGTGACTTCGAGCTGTTGCAGCTAAAGGTGATGCTACAGGCGACTGAATCTATGGGTCTACTTCATTTTTCACATGACTGCATATAAATGTCTGGGTAATATATTTATCTTGTGTGTTATCTCTGCCTTCCACCACGTTTGAAAGCCCCTGCATTCCTCACACTGTGTCTTCTCTGCTTTCAGAGGCAGCAGCAAAAGAGCGTTTACGTTTGTGTGTGTGTGACAGCGTTCTTGACTCAGCTGTATCTCCTTTCTTTATAAGAGAAAGAGACGCTTTTCATCTCGCCTGCTTTTCAGCCGGTGCCTTTTCCGCGGCTCTGTAGTCCGTCTGTAGAAATCCTTGCACGCACAAAGCCAGGGTTGTGGGCTCAAGTGTGGATGACCCTTCGGATGACCTGCTGGTTATTGAAAAAGCTATATACGCTGTGCAGTGTGCTCACATACAGGCACCCCAAACACACACTCAGAGACACGAATTAACACATAGAGACGCCGTTCAGAGAAGGTGTGTGTATTTAGAGCCACAGATGCAGTTTAAATGAATAAACTGGACTTATATCAGTTAACAACCGTAGTAAGGTGGGATTTAGTGCATTAGTTGGATCAACTGGAAGCTGGTTTCATGCATGCATGTAGCCGTGAGCTTGGGCTTGCTGGGCTTAGGCCATCCTCCCTGTCAATCACCTGATGAGGAAAGCAGTGAGATCCATCAAAGATAGATAGATAAGAGACTGTACCTTAAAAGCTTTTCCTGGACTCAACATTGATGCTTTTCAGTGTTAGAAAAGTGCAGCACTATATCTCTCACTTCATCCAGCTGCTCGTCTAATACAGGACCCATCCAAACACCTTCTGCCTGCATCGCTATGGTTCTGCAGGTTCAGCGGGAACGTTGTTCTCGACCATCGTAAAAAAACAAGAAGCAGGTTTTAAACATCCACCCCGTTGATTCTTGCTGTTGGTGCTCATCATGCAGAATAACACCAACGCCAAAAACCTGCAACTCAATGCAGTGAATGTCACCTGATTTTCAGTCCTTTGATTTTCCCGTTTGGCTCAAATGCTGTTTGTAGAGCAGCGCTCCTCCCATCCTTGGAAAGTCTTTCTTAGAAAAAACAACCACGAGCACAGAAAATGAGGCCGTGGTGTAAGTGCCGTGTGACTGTGAGCCGTGTTTTTCTACTTTAGCAGAGTGAACGAAGTCGGTTTCTAATGGTTTCATATTCAGAGAGGTGGACGAAGTCTTGTTACTGATGATTATTGGAGTTAATGATGAAAATAAACAGAGAACGCAGACATAGGGTGATGCATGTTTGTGTATCTCCAGCATTCAGGAGAAATCTGATTGCACTATAATACTAACTAATGGGAAGCATGCTGGGGGGAGCCAGGAAGGGGGCCTGCTGGATGCATAGGCTGGATTGGAGTCGGAAGGAGCCGGTGCCGGGTGTGGGGTCAAGAGTAGGACAACAAGGAGGATTTATTGCACACAGGGCGTTGTTATGTCTCCTTTGTTGTTTGAGAGCGGGGATTATCCAACGCAGAGGGGGCAAATACAGCAAAGAAACAGAGTACACCGAATCTCAAAGCAGCAGCAGCATACATATGCATGCATGTTAATGAATCCAGAGAGTTTTCTGCACCCAAACACAAATGACAAATAAATGCAAATTCAATTCCTAAAGAAATAATACATGCACAACGAGACACATCGACAGTATAATCAATGCTTTGTTTGATAGCGCAGGGCCCTCAGAGGGAGAGGTGTGACAGTGTCATCCCACCATCATGCGCCGCTGGAGACCCGACCGCCCCGCAGTCCTTCCTGTTACACTTCGCTGTCCCCTTCAAGTCTGCTGCATAGTTGGTGCATTGTAATGTTCTGCACACACATCCACACGGACCCTCGCGCCCACCATGTGATGATGAAATTTACGTCACCGGGACTCGAGCGGACTCGCGGCGGCAGAGCGCATAATCGAGGTTTCAGTGCCACACACTGAAAGAGGAAGCAGTGCTGAAGGTGCTTCTAACCCTGTGGGGGCATGGGAAATGCAGTCCCCTCCGTCACCTTGACCCTGCACTGTCTCTCGAGTGTCTCCCTCGGATTCGCTTCACTCGGCGTCTTATTGTGTTTGAAAACCTCTCACACGCTACTGCTCGTCTCTCCGTTTAAATGCAGTCCACATGCAAAACAAGTAGAATCCAGCACGTCACCCAGACTTCATCCAACAAAGTATGATTCACATCTCCTTTTTGTTTTATTTTGAAAGTGTTGAGCGGTGTTTGTTCCCGTTTCAGGATCAACACGGTGGATCCCCCAGTCGCTCATTTGACAGCTCCTCTGGCCTCTCTGCACCGATGAGCCCGATGAACGGTCAGGCCGCTGAGACCGTTCACCTCCCTCTGGTGACCAACGCCATTTATGCATCTAACGGTGAGTTTAGCATGTTATATAACTGCCCTTCAATCATGTGGCGCTGACCTTGTTGCTGCTGCGAGCACCAAACGTGGTAGCATCGACAACAATGCAGATGATTCATCTGTGGATCTGAGTGCTGCCACCCACTTCTGAAGGCTGTTTGTTTGTCCTTGTCTGTTGTCCTAAAGTTTGATATGAGAGCGGTTGTTTTGTGAGGCTTTGGGCCGCTGGGTCGTTTAAATGCAGAGACCTCAACAGGAAAAATCAGAACTCTGCCATGTTGTTGTGGTGAGTTGGACCCAAAAGTAGACTTCTGAAGCAAACTGGATAAACAAAAGAGGAACCTTCATTCTGGAGGAAGGCCTGACAAACTGAACGGGATCACAAACACACAATCTGACAGCGAACAAAGGGAGACCGCGACTGTGTATACACGGGAGGGCGACTGTGGAAACACCTGAAACTAATCAAACAGGAAACAACGCAGAGGAAGTGATGCTATATACAACACACATGAGACAGGAGACTATCAAAATAAAACAGGAAATAAGTAAAAGATGAAAACACCTTTCACAGACAGAGATTTCCAAATGAAAACTTCACTCACTGATCACTGAGCATCAGTCCAGCTCTTTGTCTCCTCAGCCCAGGTGAGATGCTCCTGATGCTGTCTCAGGTTCAGGAGCGCCTAAAGACGTCTCCGCATGGTGACACCGGCCTCAGCTTCACTTCCATTTTATTAAAATAAACTGAAATCACAACATGCCTCATTCAGCCATTCGCATAGACACTCTGTATCTAACATGCACGTTCTGAAGAACGCATCAAAGGGCCTTAAGCCAAGTCCTCACCTACAGGAAGTGATTTCAAACTAAAGTGTAACATTACAGGAACATGCTTGTTCATGTCCCCTCTGCGTGAATGATACGCGCACGCCTGTTTCACGTGTTCCTGACTTTATTCGAGCGCTTTTTTCTTTAGTTTTCTTTTTACTGTAAAAGCTGCATCAAAGGTGGGCGTGTCATCTGCACCGAGTCCAGTAAAGAAGCGAATCTGCTTATTAATCACAAGAAATAAACAACGTCTCTGAGAGAAAACAAACATAAACAAAAAGCATGATCTCGCCATCTCCAGTTGACTTAATTAGAGGGTATTCTGCTCCCGTTTTTCTCTTTTCTTCTTCCTCTCTCTCTGCTTCTTTTCACTCGCGTGTCCCTCGGGGTTGTTTTGTTTCTTACTGGAAGGTTCTGCCTGTGAGTGCGCGTTACAGAGCGCCTTCTGTTGTCGCCGTTGTCCAGGTATTACAGATGTTATGGAGACAAAATCTGATGTACACTCGTGATGTGAATCAGAGTTTAAGCATATTTGATGGTATATTTGTCCTAATATAGAGAGTTTAAGGCGGCTGTGCACATTTGCATCGTCCTCAGTGTCTGAATGATATCTGTGTGTGTGTGTGTGTGTGTGTGTGTGTGTGTGTGTGTGTGTGTATTGGTTCAGGGATTTTTTTTGGCCAGTATTAAACAGTGCTGTGTTTCTGTGTGTTTACACTGAGGCTGGCAAACAGCTCTGACCTTGAACACACTCTGCTGTTCAAATTCACCTCAGCTATCGTGTCATTTACATACACACATTAGTGTGTGTTGGCATACAGTAGCACATTCTCAGGCTGTGCGAGTTGTGTTGTGTGCTTTCACTGGTGTGTGTGTGTGTGTGTGTGCGCGCTGGCCTGTGTTTTGACTGTTCTAATGAACTGTTTCACACACTGAATCCACAGTTTTTCTGGCACGCGGTCCAAATTAAAACACTGCACTGTTCTGTGTTTCAGAATAAATTCAGTGTGGTGATTCCTTACATGCATGTCTCTTTCTCTTATCCATCATCTTCTTCTTTCAGTCTTCATTCACTCTTTGTTCTCTCTCTTATCTACTTAAGCTTAAACTCAGTACAGTTTCACATTATGCAGTCTTTCCAAATTTCCTCATGTTTATGTATTTAAATTGTTTTTGTGATGGACCACAAATGAAAGTGATGGTTTAAGAGCACCGTTTACAGATGAAGATCACTGCAGAAAGTAAAATGTTTTCTGGGCCTGAAGAAACTTGACACAGAAAAATAACCTTAATGATGTCATGCAAGACTTGAGTCAAGCTCTAATGTGGGATCCATCCCAGGAGCGTGCCAGGTAGATGTAGCCACAGTGAGGTCAACATTATTCCACTGCATGTCTTTATCCCGTCTTCCTTCTCTCTCCAGCCGGTCGCAGCAGATGGCCCCGCCCCTCTCTGAGCCTGGTTCTGCCGGAGGTTTCTTCCTGTTAAAAGGGAGTTTTTCCTTCCCACTGTCGCCAAAGTGCTTGCTCATAGGGGGTCATGTTAATGTTAGCAAACTGACACACAGATCTGCTGGTAACAGAAAGAAACAAACTTCTTTGATGGTCTGCATCATCACATCTGTCAGATAATCTATTAACATGCCCCAAACACAGTGCACAGCTCCAGCCGGGCAGACGAGGATCTGATATAATTACTGTCGTCCGTCAAAGCAACCGCGTCCCTGACTGCAGTAACCAGGTGGATGAATAACAAATCCAACCAAGAGTTTTATGAAGGGAGACTAAAGACTTTATTTTGCACCATGTTGTGTCTGTAAATGTGCTTTTCATGGCTGTGAAGTTTCTTTTACCTGTGAGTTAAACCGTCCTCGTGTGGCACCGCGAGGAGCTGCAGTCATAGTTTTGTTGTTTTTGTTTTTTTAATGGCACATTTTGAAAAATATCATTAAACCTCAAAGTTGAAAACTATTGTTACAGGTCCCTGTTTATAAGATTTGGTTTAAAAAGAAGTAACAGAAACACCACGGTCTGTAAAACACGAAAGGTTTAGAACGAGGCGATGTGCGATTTTCAAATTGATGCCATAAATGTTTCTCACCTCAGATGAGGTTGAATCTTAAGGTCAGAGGTCAAGTTTTCTGTGAGTCTTTTGAATGTGATATCAAGCATGTCTCATATGATCCTACATGGGATGTTGATGCTATATAATATTTAATACTATGTTTCTCACCACCATTGTTTGTACTGATGGCATTCAATTAGATGAAACTTTATTAATCCCTCGGGTCGGTTCCTGCAGGAAATTCAGTTTCATAATTCAGGCATATCGGCATGCAGGGAATGATATATGGATAATGACACGTCATCTCATTATGAGTTTATGTCACAAAGTTCCTGAATATGTTTTTTATTGGAAAACAAAATTGTTGTGATCAGAAACATTTTCACATGGATTTATATCTAAAGCTTTAAACATGCTACACATGCATCATACCCACATAAGTAAAACATAGTAACAAAGTAACTGTAGAAAACATTTCACGTATATTGATACAACAGAGAAAACAACACTTGAACTTTTTTCTTTCTGCACTACAAACATGTTAAAGTGCGTTTAAAAAGAAAACAGAATGAATATTTACTGAACATAAAGTTACTCCCTTCAAAGTAAGAGCGTGAGCTGCCTTGTTTCTTATAGTTTAAGTTATAAGTAAATGCACATTACAGCAGTAATCAGCAGCAGCTTCTCTCTTTATCCGGCTCAGGTTGGACGTTTGTAGGAGCCAGATCTGCCTTTCTTTGTGGTTTTGGGTCATTGTCCAGCTGAAAAAACAAACGGATACTTTCCACGCTCATGCAGACCCACTCAGTGCAACCTGACTCATGCTCTCAGATCATTAAGAAGACCAGGAGTCCCAGCAGTTCTCTTAAACAATTCCAGCTGAATGAACTGCATTAAACTGCACAGCTAAACGCTGAACGCACCACCAGTGCACCCAAACTTCAGACTGGTTCTGTATTTGTAAAACGAATGCGCCGGTTCCCACGGCTGCTAAGAGAGAGATGGGTGGGGATGATTGGACCAACAAGCCGTAGACAAATACAGATGACAGGAAGGAAACGTGGAGTGTGGAAGAAGAGGATTCATCTATCCTCTATTGGAGCAAACTGATACTGAGCTATCATCCACACAACAAATGCCTTTTTCACTTCAAATAGAGGGAGTCAGTGAGAACAGTGTGTGTGTGTGTGTGTGTGTGTGTGTGTGTGTGTGTGTGTGTGTGTGTGTGTGTGTGTGTGTGTGTGTGTGTGTGTGTGTGTGTGTGTGTGTGTGTGTGTGTGTGTTTGACAGTTCAGCTGATTAAGGTGCTGGCAGGGAGGAGGAGAAGAAAAGGCTGAAAACTGAGTGGGAGATAAAATGATTTATGGGAGATCTGAGAGGAGAGATAAATGACAGCCAAAATATCAGATTGCAAGAAAGGCAGCAGAAGAAAAATAAAGCAGGTGATTAGTGTAGAAAGCGAGCGGGAGGGAGGGAGCTGAGAGGCTGCGATGCGTTCGGAGGCCGCCGCTTTCCTCTCCAGTTGCAAACGTCTGTGCTTTCAGTCGCACGTGTGCAGAGTGTATAAAGGACGCTCGGCGAGGACGGCGCCGTGTGGCAGCTATGCACTCTGAGAAGTGATGACTGTATGTAAATTACGCTCGAGCGGATCGTGTGTCTGTGCATCAAGTTGTCATACGCTCGTTTATCAGGCGGACGCAGCCATATCACTTCTGCACATCTGCACCAACTTTTGCTGTGGTTTATCTCTCTCTTTACTTTTCGCTCATCCAGCTGCTTATCTTTCCCTCCGCTTCCCTCTCGTCTCTCACTCGCTTTAGTTTTTATCCTTAAGACTTTCTGTCTGCGAAGCTTTTCGTGAGAATCGCTTTAACCCACTTTCTAATGTTCTCTCCTCACTAAAGGCGGGTTTTCTAAATATTTAGAGGAGACAACAATAGATCAGAGTAACACGTGTTTATGTGACGTGTTCCTCCACCCATTTTTTGATTATTAAATAGTCCCCGCTAATGGCTTCAGATGTGATTGTGAAACTGCAGCTACATGCAGCTGCAAGCGGAGGTGGAAATCAGTGTCGGGACTTCCTCAAAACACTCTCGCAGCATAATTCACTTCCTTCTGCTTCCTCCTCGTGTGCCGTGTTTGAAAGCTGCATTTGTTATACTGTCGTCCTTACAGCAGACTCACAGTGCAGGCAGCTGCTTGGATGTTTTCTGCTACATTGCTGTGCAGCAATAATCATCTCTGTCTCATTAACAGACAGCAGAGCAGAAATTCAAAGTGTTGAATGTAAAAACTACACAAGCACCTCCCTGAAAATCTAAATAGCTTTTGTGATTGGCCTGTTTTTAAAGGATTAGTAAGATAATCAATTATTATTATTATTGCCCCAATATGAGGAGTAATAGTCATATCTGACAAATATATTTGCCTGTAAACAAATACCCAAATAACCGTAACAAAGAGAGAGAACCCAGGAAGGGGCATTGTATACGTTCCCATCCCGGCTGGCACTGCGTGAAACGCCGAGCCGTGACCACAGCAACACGGACGAGTCGGCTGTACGAAGATTCGTTTATTTATTTATGGCCTGCTTCTAGAAAAGATGCTTGGTCTGTTTTCTCAGGCTGTCGCGTCACCACTGAGGTTTTTATTTTAAATCAGATTGATTTCTTTTCTAGTAACCAACGGGAGTTACTCTCACATGGATGAGGAAGAGGACGGGCTGCTGTATGGACACGACGCTGATTTCAGCAGCTCCAATCAAAACTCTTATCTCCAGGAAAGGTGAGTATTTGTCTTCTTCAGAGGTTTTTACAGACTTACTCTTTATCCGCGTGTTGGTGTCACCATCACAAAAACATTCGCTGAACTGTTGCTCACATTATTATCTTTTAGCCGTTCCTAAAAAATAACATTATTGAGCATCTTGTGCTCCATTGCACTGTTTCCTCCTTAATGTAAGATCATTGCTCCTAACGCCGCTGCAGTTATAATAATCGACGTGCGAATGTTGTCTGCACGAGGGTCAAACAACATAAAACGATTCCCTCCTGTGTTATTAGAACAACACAGGATGCAACTTCCACACAAATAAAATCAGGGCTCTGTTTGCCTTGTGTTTCATTTGTTTAAGGGAAAAGCCTCACGTCTCCAGCCCGGCTCAGCCCCAGTCTCCCACCCAGAACCAGAACCAGTGGCAGATCCAGCACGTCAAAGCCTCGAAGAGCATGGACCTGGGTACGACTCAGAACCAGCATCACACTGGTGGGGACATGATCTTTCCTCGTTGTGCGCTCTGCATGGTGGCTGCGTGCATCCTCACATACATTTAAATATTCCTGCTGCATGACTGCTGCACCACCGGCATGCTCTCCACAGCCGCATGCAGACTGACACCTGTCCCACTGCATGCAGGTGGGACCTCTGCAGAGTCACTGGCTGCAGCTTTGTGTTTGTCTTGTGTGCTTAATTACATCCTGTACTAAACAGAATCAGGTTCATGTTAAAGACTACGCCGTATATGCTTTTACATTTCGGGGCCTTGGACTGAGAATAGTGTGATTTGGCTTCTAGGAGTGTGAAGCTGCAGCATCTTTGTGGTTGACCTGTGAACATCCGAGACTTCCAAACTTAAGAAAGCGAGAAACAAAGTGCTAACGCGATGCAGGCTTTAGCTGCAGCTTCATTATGTTTTTTTGTTCATGCAAACAGTGTGAGGAAGGTGATGCTGTGAGCTCACATCTCGGTCACCTGTTGCTCTCTGATTCGAGGGTGTGGAGACATTTCAGCGACTGTTTAAAGTCAGCCGTGGAGATGCTGCGTCCGTGTGCGTGCTTACGCCTGTGCTTGTGCATACATCAGTGTAATGTGACAGCGGATGCAGCAGCACAACAAAAGCATATTGTTTCAAATGTCACTTCCCTCAGTCCTCCTCCTTCAGATATGTGTGTGTGTGTGTGTGTGTGTGCGTGTGTGTGTGTGCGTGTGTGTGTGTGTGTGTGTGTGTGCGTGTGTGTGTGTGTGTGTGTGTGTGTGAATGAGACAAAGCAGAAGACTACTTGAGCTGCTCAGACGTCTGTTTCTACACGAGTAACAGACTGATGGTATGCACCACATGCCTGTACATCGCCTCCTTTGTGTTTTTGCAGCCTCGATCTTCATTAAATGCACGACAAATAAATAAGGATTTATTAACCGATTGCTTGAATGGCATGTTTTCATTGCCAAACCATCAGGCAGCCACAATAACATCATATTAAGAAACGCCTCCGTTTTTTCCTGTACTGACAGCAAAAGAGCAAAATTCAGCTTCGCACAGAAGTGCTGCAGAGGGGAGGACCTTATATGTTTGGGATAAATGTTATCCCTCTTGGCTGGCCTGAAGTTCTGCTTGATCCCTCTCTGTTATGTTGCTATTCCCAGCATGCCCTGGGTCTCTGTAAAGTCCAGAAGAACATATTGCTCACACGTCACAAACAAGGCGAGAGCGCTGAAGCTGAGAAGATTGACATGGAAGAAAAATGGGCTAATTTTGGTGACACGTTATAATCTGGCTGTGACTCAGGGTGTAATGGAATTCATTAGGTATTATATTTACCTACAAATACTTAAAGATATTAGAATTAAGAAGTAAAGTATAAGTACTCAGTTTCCCTCTGGGACCAATAAAGTCTCTCTGATTCTGACGTAAGTTGATGCAACTTCCAGTTATTTTACAGGAAGTTTGTCCTGGCTCCGTCGTTATAAGGTCAGGGAGGCCTGGGAATTATTTTTGGTAGAGGAGCAGACACCATATCACACTTACTTTGCTAAAATAAAAGGTCGGTTCAGTAATAAAACATCCGTCATGCATATCAATGCTGTGAATATTAAATAAAGATGTAAAAATTCAAGGTTAATCCATCCATAACATGACCCCCTCCCTGCAAACTTCACCCTATTTACAGATTCAGATGGAAGATTTTGTTTTGTTTTTATGCAAAAATACCAAGAAATGTGCTGAGATTTACTTACAGTGTGATTATTTCTTCGTTTCCTGTCAAATCCTGAATTTTCACCCTGTTGTAAGAGTTCGTAGGTAAATATAATCACATTGTAACTCATGTAATAGAGGGGAATTACTGCCTTAGTCGTGTCGGCCTCATCTTTTGGTGATGGTTTCTGTGATAGCGCTTCGGGTGAGCTTCAGTGGTTTTGTAAAAGTTTATAAGCTGCGGCAGAAAAGCCGCATTTGTTATCGCACCAAACACAAACGGAGTCATAACCGCAGCCCAATATTAACCACAACCGCCTCGCCAGTTTACTCAGCTCTGCTAATTTGAGCATCAATTAGCAAACATGTCTCTGTCAGCACACGTGCCTTTGCATCGCCGTATGCAAATCAGGTTTCTCTCATTAGTACTGTAAGTAAAGTCTCAGGATCATATCGAGACGCGCGTGAGGATGGATTCCTGTTACGGAGCTCAAAAGGAGACGAATCGCGTGCACGGACACGCGCAAACGTCACCATGGCGATGAAAGATTTTTCACTTTGTATGCAATCATAGCTGGACGTGAAAAAAGTTTCTAGCTGAATTCTTTTTTAACTTTATTTATTAGAGGCGCTTTCAGCTTGGCACTATTTAATTAAAGTGATATTTCAAAATCAGGCAGTTTTGGATGTTTTATGGCTGCTGCAGCGCCTCGGCTAGATTTAAGTGTTCATTTGCAGGCGATTGTTAGGAAAGCTGAATGTATGTGAGTGCAGCAGGGCAGCTTAAGACTGACGCAGGAAGTGTTTGCTGACGAAGCCTCTGAATGCTGCTCACTGAAGACTGCGTGGTTAGAGACGCTCAGGGGTCAGCGAATAATCCCGTCATTACACTTTTGCTCTTTTCACAACCTGTAAATGTAGTTTCATGTAAATAGTTCATGCAGTTGTGTTAATAAGTGCCACGAATGTGCTTTAGTGAGAGCTCATTATCTTCTTTCATATAACGACCACGTTCCCGTTAGGATCCGACTTCATGCTTCTGTGTGTTTATATAAAAAAAGAGCAGGACGCAGTTTTCATCGATTAATTGGTGGGGCACTTTTATTTAATTTGTCCTGATTTCATTTTTCAGTCCAATTAAAAACTGAAGAATTATTTAAGATCAGTTGCAAATGATGAACGCCTCCCTCGCTCACCGCCGTCCCTGTCGCTCCACCTCTGACACCTTTCCTTCTCTGTGCAGGAAACTTTGTTGGCTTTCGCTCGCATCCTTTTCCCTGTGAATTCAACCAAAACTTCATTTCTTCAGCTTCGAAGGCTGAATTTGAGTTTTATAATCATTATAAAAGTAGGCGACCGGCCTCCTGTGTGTGTGGTAACACAACACCGTGTGCATCACATGCGTGATCCCCCCGCTGCCGGGGAATGCGGTGCAGATCGTGTCAGAGGCAGGCAGTTTGGCGGCACGCTTCAGGCTTGGTTTTCATTAGAAAACTATTTGCTCAGAGAAGCCGTGTCACTGTGTTTGATGCAGCTCTGCTCATCAGCTTCTTGGCTTCAGAATAGAGGGAGAAAAAGCAAGAGGGGGACCGAGACGGAGGCAGAAAGCGTAGGACGAATTAACAGCGAGAATGTTGATCAAAGGAGGGAAAGAAAGAGGAGCGACGGGCTGGATGGACGGGGTGTAACTGAAGAGAAAAGAAAACAGTGAAGTCGAGACACGAGCGGCAAAAGGGCAGAAGGTGAAGGGACACATGGGGGTCAGAGGGAAGAAGACAGAAAGGGAGGGGAGATGACAAATGAAGTGAGAGCAAGGGAGGAAGGGAAATGACTTAGCAGTAGCAGCGAAGCCAACCCGACATCACAGGAAGCAGAGCGGCTGTCCCGCCGTCGTGTAAAATGAGACAGAAAACACAATATTGGTTTAAAGAGCGACGGTGAGAGCAAAGAGCGGCAACGTCAGAAAGTAGAAGTCCAGTAAAAACAAGCATTTTGGCGAGACAGGTGTGTTTGTATGTTAACATCAGTTTCTTGTGTTTCAGTGGCAGATGAGAACAATGTTGGATCCCTGGCCAGAAGCAATGCAGGTGAGCCAAACTCCCAAACACTCCTGTATGATCCGTGTCGCACACATGCAACACATTTCAGAAACAGTAAATGAGAAACTGCGGTGTAAACACATACATGCTGGACACGTTGAAGGTTTCTCTGGAGACAAATGGAAACAAAATTTGCAAACGAACCAAGAAAGAAGAGCGAGGCCTCACCTCACAGACGAGACCGCTCCTGAGGATAGGAGAGAAGGATGTAAGGGAGGACGCAGTCGTCTAATAGGAAAGCTGAAGTGCGGGCGGGCAGAGATGCACGATGCTTCAAAAGCTTTCACCACAGCGGCCGACGAGCGTGTTTTTAAAAGTTTTCATCGGAAACTTTTCTCTTTCTCTTGCCTTGAAGTCTCCAGCATTACGTTTGCGGCCTCTTCAGCATTAAGAGCACTCGCCGTTGCACTCTGAGTCTGCCTTTATCCTCCTCACTCAGTCCAGCACTTCTCCCACTTCATACGTGCTGGTACAGACTTTCATTTGTTAGCTCCATAACAATAAGCATGAAAGACAAGTTATGGAAACAGAGATTTAACTGTAATTTTATTAGATTTGGACCATAATGAGATAAAGATGCCGTGTCTGTTCCTCTTTCCATCATTCTGGTAAAATGATGAGGAAAACACACTTTTCCCTTCGGTTTCTCGTCTTTGGTTTGGAGCTGAGCGAGTGCCGGATCCAGAAAATGTGAGTAAGGCAGACGAGGAAAGAGGGCGTGATGAGGACTGAACGTAAAAATGCAAAGGTGTGGACTAAAGTCCCAAACAAAGCTCTGTCAGCTTAAATCAACAGTGTTGATGATTGTGGACTGTTACCAGGAGGGAAGACTGGAGTGTTAGTAATGGTGTTTATATTCTGGTACTCGCTGACTACGACTGACAGATTGTAATTCAGGATTAAACTGTGGCCAGATTTACTTGTTTGTGCTCGGTCAGTCTGTATTTTCTTCGCTCTGCTGCACTGCCGGCTGCTGCCAGTTTTGAAGGTCCTGCAGGATAATAATAATAACAATAATGATGATAATGCGTGCTCTGCCCGGTAACTCAGGGATGTTTTCTTTACTGGACTCCTGGATATCTGACATGTCGTATACCTCACCTCATGGTTTCAGGCCTGTTGAATGTCCAGTAAAGACACTCGGACACTTTATCTGGTTGGTTTCCAGATTATTTTCCTGGCCCGTTTACACATTCCCCGTACCTGTTGCCTGTCAGCGTGTTTATAAGGCTGCACAGCCCAGAGAGCTGTTAAAGAGAGTGTGTGCCTGGCAAGCGCGACAGCCCACTTTCCTCTTCTTTAATCCAGTTTATAACTGAAATGCTTCCAGCAGCTCCACGATAGGCTGTCAGGACAGCTGCACGGACTTCGGAGGAGGGAGAGCGTGGAGTGGGATGGGGTGGGGTCCTGGGAAATGAGCAGTTTAAAGACAATGACTTCTGGGAATGTTGTTTACACTTCCAGCGATGTTCTTTCCCTCCACAAAGCCAAAGAAATCTCCGGACAACGACATCACACGTTCACCCACACACACGCGTGAAAGCTGTCGCCGTCGTGGTGATAGTATTGTGATGGAAAGTCCCCATCATCCTGTGGAAAATGTGAACTTCATGTTATATTATAGTTCTGCTGAATTTGAGAGGCAAAGCGATGGAAATAGGCGAGCGCGTTACAGACCGTGCGTGTGCATGCATGGAAACTTTCCCTTTAAAAGTGAGTGCGTGCACGTCTTTGTGGCTAAATGAAAATCCCACGTGTGGAGGCTGCAGATGAGCGAACGGTCTTCAGGAAAATTTTCAGAAATTCTTGCGATAAATAAACACAGAAAAGCCCCGCTTTCACATTCTGACAAATCGTGTCGGGGTTTGTGGTCAGACGTGTTTGACGTCTTTGTGGCGGCATTGAGAAATAGGAGCTCCGTCATTCTGGTAATGAATCAAACGAGCTGTGGAAGAGGAAACGCCGACAGAAGAGATGCTCCCAAGTAAAGTCCACGAAGATTACTTGAGTCATTATTGGCTGCACTTGCATAATCAGAGCACATTAGCTCGTATGGTTCAGTAGTGCAGACTCATCCTTTAACCGCTGTGAGAAGGACGACGGAGTCAAACACACAAACTGCTGACGGGACGTAAGCGGTTGCAGCTGTGCTCCGAGCCTCGGGTGATGAAGGCGGCCTCGAGCTGTGTTTGTGAGCCTGCCTGCAACAGTGCACGAGAGCTGTTTCCATGTGAAAGTCAATTGTGGGGAATAAACAAGCTCCAGAATCGAGAACATTTCCATCCACGCGCACAAACGCCCTCAGTTGTTTCTCGAATATGCGCGAGTCCTTAATACAGATGCTTCCTTAAGAAGTGGGAAAGAAAAGGTCTCGTGTGTTTATACTCACTCGTGTGAGGGTTTTTTTCGCCTGCAGCAAACATGTCTTAAACTGCCAAATTTCTTGTATGCCTTTGTTGCAGTTTTATGTCTTTGTATTGCCGAGTTTTGCTTCCTCCACCCACCAGCAGCCCTCGCTCACTCACTTTCTTGCCAACGCCATTCAGGCTTAGAGGCTGGCAAACAGGCAGAGGAGCTTAGGACGGACAGCATCTCTCTGAAAGTGTGTGTGTGTCGGGGGCCAGAGTGATGCTGAGGGACCCCGGTGCAGTCCATTGTCTGAATCGCTCCCCGGTGAAACTTTGACTTTGACAGCAGTCGCACGCTGACAACACTTTGCCAATTTGCGTCTTCAGAGAGCCGCATCTCTCTGGATCCCCTTCTGTCTCCTTTGTCTCTTCCTTCCTCTCTTCCTTCCTTTGTTTCCAGTCTCTCTGGCTCTCCCAGACTTTGCTTTGGATTTAACCTGAAAGCCACCTTGTTAGGCTGATGTGGATTGATGGATTAATTTGTCGCAGGGAGAGCAGCTCAATTTGTGTCTCGTGTCAGCGTGGCTGCGTGCACGCGTGCAGATCGCGCTCGATGCCGCCTCGCATTAGCTCCTACCGGCTGTTATTAGAAGCAGTGACTGCTTTTCCATCATTCTGTGTTTTAACTGTCTTTGTGCGCACCCTTGGCTCTGCGCCCGTATACCTAATGACCTTTGACCCCTCTCCGTCTCCCCCAGTAAGCCAATAAAGGTAAGCAGTAATCGGGAGATGGTCAGAGCTGTCGCTTCTCGCTGGTTTGGCCATTCGTCCTTTCCAGGCTTTACAGGATGATAGCCGACGTGTGCTGCGCTGATGTTGTATGATGCATGAGACGCTGCACGTCGAGGTGGAGGCCAATGTTTAAGATTTCCATCTTTTAGCAAACCGAAGCGAGAATCCATGAGCCTCCACAGCTCGTGCATTAATGAGTGAAAAATAGATTCTCTTCTCCAAACAGCTCGTGCACATGGATCTCAGATGAAGGAGTCATTATCCTGCAGAAACGACACATTAGCTCTTGTTGGCAGCGAGGCCGGCGACCATCTGGTTTTTGGGGCGGCGCTCGTGGAAGTCCTCCATGCTACATATTTGCATTATCGTTTCTTTCGGTCAATTATTATAGCGTCGCCTTTCAGTCCAGCTGCATCTGCGTTAAGCTCTGTGGGAATCTGAAATAAATACTGAGACGTGAGATTGACGATGATGTCACGTGTTTGTACGGCTTACGATGCCCGTTCAATTATTACGGGCCCTGCGGGATCGGAAAACCTCGTTTCGTCGGCCGGGATCTGTGAACTGCTCTGCACACATGTAATAAACAGGAAACGGTTGCTTACACAAACCAGACTGTTTCACACACACACACTCTTAGAGAGACTTCGTGTAGCCTGCACACCTCACCCTTTAGATCATTTTATTTTGAGGAGGAATTTTGTGTGTGTCTTCTCTAACGCGCATGCCGGGGCCGGGTGGTATTTGTGCTGTGATGTAATGCTTTTCTCCCCCCGATGGGACAGTGGGGGAAGCTGGATATTGTCTTTTTCCATGGAAAAGTGGAGCACGGAAATGGAGCTGCATTTCCTTATTGGAGCGTCCAAAGAGTGCTTGGGTTCATCAGAAGTTGGGGCTGTTGTTGGGTCTGCTGGCTTTGTTGCCGCTGCCTGCTGCTAAGCTGCTCCTTAGTGTAATTTTGACTTTGAAAGTAGCCCACTGCCTTCCTGCCAACAAAATAGCCTTGGGATAGCTTGGCATTCTCTGTCTTTGTGCTCTGTTTTTAATTTTTTATTTATATATTTTTTGTTTTTCCTCTCTCTCTCCCGTTGTCACTTCCATCCTTCCTCTTTCATTCCCAGGCCTGCTGTCTTTGTTTCTTTCTTCTTTTCTCCTCTGTTTTTCTCTGCCAACCCCCACCTTCCTCCTCCTCCTCTGCCTCCAACCATTTTGATATTCTTGTCTTACTTTTGATCCCCCCCCACACACCCCCTCGCTCTCTCTCACTCTCTAAAAGCAGCTTAATTCTATCATCTTACAGTTGGACAGCAGTAATTACATTTATGACACAAATCCTGCTACTCAAAGCAAAAAATGTTTGTGAGAGCTTGTGTGTGTGTTAGCTATATATCTTTATAAGTGATTGTGTGTGTGTGTGTGTGTGTGTGTGTGTGTGTGTGTGTGTGTTCCCTGATTACCCAGCCAAACACCACAAAGCTATTTATAAAACTTCAGCTCATCCAACTACCGAGTGTTTTGCAAACAGCTTTTGGACTCGGAGGTCAGCCTGTGTTTTATTAGCTTCCTTGTTCCTGTTTTGCTTTTTGAATTTTAGCAAATAACACACGCTTTATTATATATATGCAGTTAAGTCCATACATATTAGGACAGCAGCAGCATTTTTGTAGTCTTGTCTCTGTCCAGTCACTTCAGGACGTTTTCTCGTTGTTTCATTGTTTAAACGCAGACGTGATCTGGAGCTGATCAGGTTGCTGGAACTTTCAGGATGAGGTCCAAAGAGGTGTTGATGCAAATGAACGAGGCCACCATCAACCTGAAAAAACACAATAAAAAAGTGGAAAAATCAACAATCTGCTACATACTTAAGCATCACCATCAAGTTTAATTGATCTCAATTCAATTCAGTTTTATTTACACGGCGCCAAATCACAACAACAGTCGCCTCAAGGTGCTTTATATTGGAAGGTAGACCCTACAATTATACATACAGAGAAAAACCCAACAATCATACGACCCCCTACGAGCAGCACTTTGGCAACAGTGGGAAGGAAGCCTGATCTTGAAAGTAGAGATAGTGTCTGTCTCCTGAATCCAAACTGGAAGCTGGTTCCACAGAAGAGGGGCCTGAAAACTGAAGGCTGTGCCTCCCATTCTACTTTTAAATACTCTAGGAACAACAAGTAGGCCTGCAGAGCGAGAGCGAAGTGCTCTAATAGGGTGATATGGTACTACAAGGTCATTAAGATCAGATGGGGCCTGATTATTTAAGACCTTGTATGTGAGGAGCAGGATTTTGAATTCTGGATTTAACAGGAAGCCAAAACAGGAGAAATCTGCTCTCTCTTTCTAGTCCCTGTCAGGACTCTTGCTGCAGCATTTTGGATTAGCTGAAGGCTTTTCAGGGAGTTTTTAGGACTTCCTGATAATAATGAATTACAGTCGTCCAGCCTGGAAGTAATAAATGCATGAACTAGTTTTTCAGCGTCACTCTGAGACAGGATATTTCTAACTTTAGAGATAACTATAACATCTAGTCCTTTTACTGCATCTACTTAAAGTTATCAGGTGAAAGTGGTGCATGGGGGGTTTCTTCTATCACGCAGCAGCTCAACAACTGAAAACTTGTATTTAAAATGATTTTGTTTGTTTGTTTTTCTTTGTTTAAAGGCAGAGTACACGTAGCTTCAGCCCGTTAGCCGCAGCACACGGTCCTGTTGAGCTTCTGGAAGTCATAAACTATGTAATCATACTGTCAAAACAAATATAGATGCTTCTGTGGCAGCGTTACAGTTACACAGCTAACACCCTGTCATACTCCACGGCATATATGAAAATGCAAATCAAGAAAAACGAGTCACCCGATGTAAATAAGATTTGGGAGTTCAGCAGGGACTAATGAGCTGAGACGGTAAATCATGTGCTAAATGCTAACAGCACATAAAACTTTTCATAGTTTCGGTGTCGTAACAAAAGGTTGTTGGACCACAGCTGGAAGGGAACTGGTCTGTCTGCAGAGTAGACACTGACTGGGTCATATTTGCTTTTCTTAAACTGGTTCTAGTGGTTTTTTGTAGTTCACAAGGAAAAGCATGTTTTGCTGATGGCTCACGTAAATCTAGTGTTTCTCATTAAAAAAGTAAACCTGAAAGAATTTAATTTGAGTTTCAGTCTCAGTTTTATGACTTTTGTTGGAACATTGTTGTTTAATTGTTTCATCGGTTCAGCTGTTCGGCTGTCGCTCCTGGGTTGATCCAGTCTGGAGTAATCACCTGGCGCTGTGGTGATTCAGTGTGCCTCTGAATGTCATGTGGGCAGTGTTTATGGATGTGAGTCTGACATGTTGTGGCCTTTGCCCGTCTCCTCTCTGAGCGGACCACTTACATTATGCATGTGCACACGTTCATTGTGAGTTATTACTCGTTGTGTGTTTGTGTGCGTTTGGTTAATGGTTGTTTAAATAGATGTGGAAGTCGCCTCCTCAGTCCTCGGTCATCTCCTGTGCAGTGAGCACGCGCGTGTGCACGCACGCACAAACAGCAGCAGCGTGTATAGGGAATCATTAGCTAAAGTGATGCAAGTTTAGCTATCATGAATCACAGTGGCATCATATCGACAGGCCACGGCCAGCAAGGAATCCGAAGTGTGTGTGTGTGTGTGTGTGTGTGTGTGTGTGTGTGCATGTAAGGATTACCAGTATTTTGAGCTGGCAGCTAGCCCAGCCTTCCTCCCTTCTTCCTCATTTTTCTCTGTCCTCCTCTCTGCCACCGGGGTTTCCCATGATGATATCCTCTGGAGGAAACTTAATTTGCTCCCTCCCAGTCATCTTTCCTCCTCCCCATCTTGTGTCTTCTCTGTTTTAGGTGGCACAGAGTGACACTTGCATTACCTCTTCTCCCTCTTTTGTTTAATAAACAGCAATCCTCTGAAGCGGTGGAGACATCACAGCGGGGCCCGAGGCTGAACCCGGTCCGGATGCTTTTAACTTGGGTTTGTGCAGCACATAGCAGCAGTTGCTAGGTTGCCTGCAAAACGCCAAGAGTGCAAGCTTTGCTGTTTCTCCAAATGTAGACTTTGTGTGCTTGAAACGTGAGGCTCTAACACACATCCGATGTCTCTCTCCCTCCTATGAATACTTGTCTTCTCATCCATCGTTCTCCTCTTCATCATGCTTCCTGCTAGATCCCTCCCTCCCTCAGTAATATCTCTCACAGCATACTCGTGATGATGGATGGAGATCTCGGGACGGTGAAGCAGACTTCCCATCCATCACAGACTCAACAACAGGATAGTTAACTGCATCGCTTTTTTTATTGGCACTTCTCTCTGGAGTTCAGCCGTAGCCTGGCGGGTCTGGCTTTGGTCCTCGTGTCTCCTTCAGGGTTTTAATCTGATCACAGAAAGGTGCAGCAGCGATAAAGCTTTTTTCGATCACCACACCTGGGCGAAGGTGTCTCTTTCCTACCGTATATGTGCAGGTCGGGTGTTCTGTGGCACTGAAACCAGGAGCAGAGCGACAGTACCTACATCGCGGACGTGCAGCGAAACTCTTCAGATTTGGCACCAAAGTTTAAAGATGATCTAATCAGAATTTGCCGATCAAAATTAAACATGTTTTTGGTCAGAAATTAAGATGTTTATTATCAGAAATTCTTCAGAGATGCTTTCTGACCCTTTCAACTTAATGCAGTAAAGCAAAGGGAGATGTGATACTTCAAACTAATCTAAGCTGTCTACTGGGGTTTCATATTCAAAACCACTGTGTGCTGCCAAGCCTGTAGCTTTCTGTGCTGTCAGTCTCACCTTCAGTGATCAAATGCAACCTGACTGACTGTCAGGAGGAGACACCTGCAACATGCTAATATTAGTTCCTTTTCCCCCCACAGCATCATCAAGCCCCGTGGAGCTCGGCCCCACCCTGGGCCTGAAGAAGTCCAGCTCCCTGGAGAGCCTCCAGACGGCCATGTCGGAGGTCAACAGAAAGAACGAACTCCTCCCGTTCCACCGCCCTCGCCCAAATATGGTGAGGGGAAGAGGCTGCAACGAGAGCTTCAGAGCAGCTATCGATAAATCCTACGACGGGCCGGCTGAAGATGATGACGGTAAGCGGGAGAGTGAGACGCGTGTCTGCGATAGGCTGACGATGCATTGTCATTCATTTGTCTACACATCACATGTTGCTGCGTTAGAACGTCAGATTTGTATCTGCAGCTCGGTCCGATTGGTGACATTTATCTTCACCACGTTCACGTGGAGTTTTCTAACGCAGTGATTGATGCCCGCTCGACTTACCGCCGTGCGCTAGGTGTTCCCCAATTACACTTTCTCAAGTAAAGTGTGACAGGGGCTTTGCAACAAGCACCTTATGCCTCCAAATATCAGCACATATTCAACTCCCAGCTGTGTTATTAGCAGCCAAGTCTTATCAGTCACCACCAGAGTAATGAGTCGGCTTGTTTCAGATCACTACACTCACACAGGATAGGACTAATAGGGCATTTCAACACACACACACACACACACCCACACACACACACACACACCGCGGCCACATCTGTCACTATCCTTCTAAATATTCAACACTCTCAGAGCTGCAGTTAATCGACAGAGAGCACTGAATCTGTCTTTCGTTGCTCTGCTGTGTGCTTCTCTTTGTCTGTTGTCGTCACTTTTTGCTTGGGTTTAAATCATGTAAATGCTTATCGAGCGCTGCCTGTGAGAGGTGAGTTTGCACTCTTTAGCCTGGACCTGCGTTTGTTAGAAAGGCAAACGCTGGTAATATTTTGACAGTCCAAACGAAGCAGTTAATGTGCAGCAGATGCATTGTGTGGGGTCCTGAGCTGAGTCCAGCTAATACCACAGGAGAACAGCGTGTCACAGTTTCTAATCTATTCACTTGTGATGAGTCGGTGCCTTTGAGGCCGTTCTTCAGCTGGGATGGATTACTCTCAATACTTTTTCTTATTTCTGTTTAATTTGGATCATTTCTTTATTTCTTTGGCGCAGAAAAGATGAAAAAATCCCGACTTTATGCTGACATGTGACGAGTCTCTGGCATCGACCTGCTTTGAAGCAAATATTCTGATTGTTGCTTCAACCTGTTGTTGTGATATTTGCACATTTTCTGAAACACTAAAATTCTGTGAACAAGCCTCACAGGAAAAATAAAAACCCACATATGTGCACAATTATCACAGCAACAAAAACTCTTTAGTGAGATCACGTCTGCTGCCATTGTGGATGCTGTGGGTCTGCAGCAACACAAACACACACGCACACTTCCATCCTCCCGGAAGACGGTCTTTGTAATTAATGCTGAAGTGAATACCCAAATAAAATTAAGCCCCATTTGAAGTCATAAATTTAGTTTGGTTAGCTTATGAAATCTGACAAGGAGTCTATAATTTCTGCGTGTTTGTGTGTTTGTGTTGCGTCTCAGACCTCCAGTCTGTCAAAGAACCAATGAGGCGTCACGGTTTACTCTGTGAAGAGCAAATCAACTCTCTGTAAAGCTGATAAGTGCACTGTGGAGAAAAATGTAAACTCTATCTGACACTTTGCACGAGTCGTTTTTATTTGTGCACATTGTTGCTTAATGCGTTTGTTTTTTTTGGCCTTGACCCTCTTTGTGACGTGCTGTGTGAGCACCAGGCTCAAACTTGTAGGTGAACGTGCAAGAAAACGACCGTGCAAACAGTTTGTACTCACACAGCGTCATCGGCTAAACGTGGAAAAGTCACCAGCATCACTGACTGACTGATTCAGATGTTTATGTTTTATTGAATTAAATCCAAAGTAGTTGTTTTTGCTACTTTGTTTCATCCTCCTTATATCGTTCTTCTCTTTTTTCCCCTCCAGATGATGGTACCGAGCCCAGTTCAGGTCGGGACACGCCTGCGAGTAGTTCCTCTCGGCAGGGAGTTGGTGACCAGGCCGAAGAAAAAGGCAAAAAAGAGAAGAAAAAGAAGGCAAAAACAAAGAAGAAAGAAAAGAGCAAGGTGAAGGGGAAAGAGAAGGAGAAGAAGAAGACCGAGGAGCCCGAGGAGACGGAAAAGAAGAGCAAGAAAATCGGCTTCGGCCTGCTGAGGTGAGGGATTTTAAAACGAGTGCTAGCATTAGCTTCACTTTATTGTGTCTTTGTAATAAAATACAAACTTTGAGCAGAGATGCACCACAGCAGACTAAAGATTCAGTTTAAACAGACGTTATAAAAGCCAGAAACCCTGCTGTCCCCACGGCCGACCACACGGCCGACCACACGGCCGACCACACGGCACATATCAAAGCTTTGAAATCATTTCTCACAGAGCGGTGATTTCCAAAACCAACATCAAAGCGTTTATTAGACCAACGTATTTGTTTTAACGTGTCACCGGCTTCAGTTTCACATTATTCACACCATCCAGACTTCAGTGGAAACGTGGTGGTGCTGGTCTGGCAGTCTGCTCCGCTTTGCTGAGCCTCACTCAGTGAAGTTTAGTGTGTTTGCTGAGACCAGAGTGGAATTTGTGTCTTTCTAATTTGCACTTTTAGATATCAGCGTTTTTTACTGTTTGCTGATCACTTTTTCGTCACCGATAAGCAGTCCTGAACTTTTCTGCTGCTGCTGGATGTTCTCTGTCCTCTCAGAGCCCACGAACCACCAGCTGCACAGGATCAGGTCAGCTTTTGTATCAATGCAAGGAGCAGAGTTCACTAGGCCGTCACCTTTTCTTTGTTTATCGTCAGAAAACCCGACGTGCATCATCAAATATGTTTACATCCCACCTGCGTTCGTACCGCGTCGGACAAAACATGAACACTGAGCTCTTTTTTTGTGCCTTCGTGCTGCAGGGCACAAAGACCGCTCTGAGACCGGTGCCCACATTTTCCTTAAGAGGCCTGAAATTTTCACTCAGAACTATTTTGTATGATTAAGACTGCACCTCTCAGCGTGACTATAACATACGTAGCATGAATGAGGCAAAGTGTTTCAGTGAACAATTTACTATACTTTCCACCTTCACTGCTGCCTACTATCAGTGTTTTTCCCCACTGTGGTTCTGAAGTGGGATTTCACATGACTATTACACAGATACAGATCTTCAGATAAACAGCAACGTGCAATTTGATCTGCAAAATAGAGCCGCAGCCTTTCAAAATACACTCACAAAAGCAGTCTGTGTGAACTGGGACACAGAAAAGCACTTCCAGATTTCAAAGTCCCATTTTATCACAATGATTGTATCTCCAAAATGCACGTTATTTAAAGTGTAATATTAGGCAGCTGGACTAATATGCACTAATTTTGTGTAATCGAATAGGTTTCATTCTTTTTCTTTGAAAGTTCTTTCACCTTTCCCCCGATCTCCCTTCAGCCGGCTTTGTTTCTCCCATTCTTGCACCATTTAATCTTTAGGAAATAAACCGTTATGATGCGGAGATAGAGCCCGTTTTATTGTGCTAAAATTCTATCTTTGTTATTCAGTGGACTGTGTAAACGGCTAATCTAAGCCTGTTAATAATTATGTCAGATGTTTTTTATTCTTCGCTAAGTGTGACTGAGTGTGAGGATGACTAACGGAGCGCTGTGTCCTGTGTGGTTTACCTTTACAGGAGCTACCTGTCTGCCTCCTCCTGTGTTTATCCTTAGTTCAGCTGAGCTGTGCTACGTTAATGCCGCCGTCCTCCAGCCCTCAAAACACAAAGAGACCTTGTAACACAGAACTAAGTTCCTGATAACTGAGCAGAGATGAGCAGCTCTGAGTTTGATGAAAAGTTGACCTTAATCAGCTTTGCGTGCGTTTTATTGTCAGCTGTGTTTGTCAGTAGTAAAACTGAAGGTCTGTGATTCACTCTGGTATTCCTCTGTTCTCTGGAGGGACTTTGTTGTTGAGTTTTCAGACTTTTCAAATTAAATATTGCGATATTTGAGGATTGTGAATAAAGCTGCAGTCCAAGATCAGATAACAGGAAGTGTGTGTGCGCAGAAAGTGAGAAAAAGGGTCCTTTTCTTTGTGTGTGTGAACTGATCTTCATCATAGCCTGAGCTCGTCTTCAGGAATAGTTCTCCGGGCTTCCTGAAGGACGTTCAGAGCTTTTCTTTCAGTGTTTCTGCCGCTCGTTCAGTTTCCTGTCGAGATGATCCCACGGTAGATTAATAACGTAGAGGTCCGGGCTGTGGGAAGGCCAATCCGTGACGGTTTTTGTTGTTTGTGTGTTGTTTACTGCACTGGCAGCGTGTTTGGAATCACTGTCATGCTGAAAAATGAAGCCGTTTCCAATCACATGCTTTCCAGATGCAAGAATCTAAATCTGATGGTACTTAAAAAAAATCTAAACAGCATTTGTTTGCAGAAATAAGTCAATCCTGCTCCCTGTAAGCTGCAGCATTTTATTATATTGTCACAAATATAATTGCTGCAAATGTCTTTGAAATATTTGATCGAAATATTAGTTTTGATGCTATCTTGCCCACTCTTAAGGGGGACAAACAATCTGTTTTTGCAACAGGCTGCTAGTAACAAAGTGGCCAACGATCCAGTTTAAGACTGGTTCTCTGTTTCGTGCAGAAACAACACTGGTTTCTCCCTCAAGGTGCCTTTTCATGCTTGAATGATTCACAGATCAGTGTTAAGTGGCTTAACAAAGAAACACCCAAAAAAAACATTCCTCCGAAAATGTTCAGGTACAACGACTGAAACCGATGAAAGCAAAGTAAACTCTGAAAGACCCTCAGAAAGTCTGGAAACTGTAGACCACCTAACAAAGAAAACTAGAGCACAGTGTACCTCGTCTGAAGCAAACGTAAAGAAATGAGGAGAGGATCAAGACTTTTGCACAGCACTGCATGTATCTAGAAGCCTGGTGAATCTTAGCTTTGGACTTGAGATGAATGATGTTGTTTAAACATGTTATCAAAATAACTGCTGATGACAAAACGTTTGATCATCATCACTTTTGTCTGAAATCAGCAGTGGAGGTCCAACAACAACAACATACTGACTGGGTCCTAAACTCCGTTACTTCAGGTCCCAAAGTCAAACGAACACTGCGGCATCACTGAGAGTTAAAAACTGTCTAAAACCTTTCATCTGTAATAAAATGATCAGTGTTGCTGCTTTACCAGGTGTAACAATTAAGTTTAACATCCAGGCATCCATGAAAACAGAATTTATTACATTTAACAGAGTTAGAAGTTAGCAGGAAGTTAGCTCGCTAGTTAGCTAAACATGATATAGCATGTTCTGACTGAGAGATTTCTGGAAAATTCAAACGTACAGCTCTGCTATCACTTCCAACATAAATGAAAACAGAAAACTAAACAGCAGTGACGTTTGTAGGGTTACTGAAGTTGGGCTAGCTGGTATATAATGACGTGCTACGTGATCGCTAGCGACACAGCTATGTTAGCCTAGCATAAACACAGTGAAGCTGGAGGATGAACGCTAACTTTTTTCGATAAAAGTTAACATGAGGGTTCCTGATGGTTAGGCACAAATGCAATCGCATGGCAGGATGCTGTAAAGGACCAAACTTCAGTCAGGAGAACAACTGAGATAATCCATCCACAATACGAGGTTAGTCATTCATATAAGATAAGATAACCTTTATTTGTCCCACATGTGGGAAATTTGTTTTGTTACAGCAGAAAGTGGACAGTGCAAAGTTACATAGCAAAAAGGCGTTTAATGTGCCTCATAATCCAGTGCGCCTTATGGTCCGAAAAATATGGTACATGTACTAGTATTTGATGACTTCAGATAAAATACACACTGCAAACAGAGCTAAGTAACGCAGTCATAAATCATGTTTATATAAATAGTTAAACGATGACAGAATGTACCTCCTTCTCTTTCCTTTTGTTGCTGGTTTTTGTGGGCACACCTCCATCACACATCACAGACTGAAGGATGTGGTTTTTCCACTTCCTTCGCTCCATCGCGTTTGTCTTTGTTTTAAGCGCCTCAGAGTTCAGCGACGGTTACAGCGATACCTTCTGCGTGTGTTCATCCTCTTCTCTGCCACTCTGTTTGATTACGGTTTGGACAGCCTACGCCGCACACCCGAGAACATCTCCAGTTTAATCTAAGCGAGCCTCCTCTCCGTCCATCCTTTCATCTAACCCCCGGCTCTCCCATCGCATCTCGCCACAAGTGCTTTAAAACCATATAATACACCCGAGGATATTTTTAGACCTTTCCCCTACACCTCCTCGCTCATCACTGTAAGAAGGTCTTGATTAGATCCCAGTGATAATCTCAACCTTTCTCTCCTTCTCCTCTTCCTTGCCATCTTTTGCAGCGACCACCCCCACCCCCTCTCTCCATTCCCACCCCGCTAATCTTTGCATCATTCCAATTTTTCCCTCTCCGTCTGCTCTCTCCAGCTCCCGCTCTCTATCTGCATTTGATTGCATGTAATGGTGGTAGACTGAGAAGGCAAATTGGTGCTATTCAGTACAGTTCAATCTGGGGCGAGCTGCTGATTTGTCATATTCATCTAAGGGCACCTTTGATTGGCCTAATGGTCTGGAGGAGAGGCAGTATGGGATAGTCTGCCTTACTGCAGCTCTCTGGTTGTACAGTAGTAAGTGTGCATGTTTGTTATAGACGGTTGGCACGTTTGAAACTTCAATTCAACTGCGTTACCTCGCTGATCGTGCACCGCCTCTGAAGACGCTTACTTTACTGGATTTTGTGATTTGAATTGTTAAGTTGGATGAAGGGAGGGTTCAGCGTTGCAAGTACCTGCAGTAACGTAATTACTGTATGTCTCATTCTCATCGTTAACCCCGGCGATAACGTCCAACTCTAAATGTTTGCTTCAAATGCCCTTTAAAGTGGACAGCTGGCTCCGTCATCTGAACCGTTGCCACTTGCCAATCAGATATGCCAGTCATCTGCGCGTGCGTGTGTGTGTGTGTGTGTGTGCGTGCACCGTGGTAACCGGCCCACCGTCATGAATATTCATGTGCTGATAAAACACGATTGGTCACACAGTCAGATGGTTGTCATATAGTTGGCACATGGTTACTGTGAATCTTCCAGAGAGTGTGTGTGGATGCATTTGTTTTTCTGTAAAGTTGTGCGTCTTTTGTCTTTCTTGCTCAGACCTTTTAGCGTCGTGTTATGTGTACAGAAATATAGTGTGTACACGCAGCCATAACTCTGTGCTCTGCACATAATTTACACGGGTGGAGAGTACGGTTGTTGAGCTGGTCCGTCGTCTGCGTGTGTGCGACCGGCTGTGAAAGAGGAAGGGAGAGAGACAGTCTGTACAAATGAAAATATGGCGATCTATCAGGTGTGACTGGGAGAGGACGAGGTCCACCAGAACAAAATGTAAGCGGGCGCTGCTGCTGTCACTGCATCATATTCATGCGGTTATTGATGTGTGTGTGTGTGCACGCTGTTCATTTTCAAATTTAAACTATGTTTATTGGAATATCTGATATATAATGGGTCTGCCTATATGAAGCACCGTGTGTGTGTGTGCATGTGTGTGTTTGCTGACTATCATTTATAATTATTGAAAAGGTTTCACATGAATGGCACATGTACACTTAAAGAGCTTTGAGCCTTTAGCCCATTTTTTTACCTCTCACTGATACCAGTAATTAGACTTCCCCCATATTGTCCCATTTTTTCCTCGTGGCTCCTCTCCCGCTCTCTGCGCTCTTTCCAGCTGGTCATAATGCTGCATCTCTGTTAGACTTAAAGTGCTCCATCGCTGGGACTATTAGCCCATCTCAACGGTGGGGCCCATTAGGACTGACTAGCTCCATTGTGGGCTGTGTAATGGTTGAGCTTCATGCTAGGCCTATTAGCCCGAGTCTGTGCATACTGTATGCCTGTGTGCTTTTGAATGTGTGTGTGTGTGGTGCTTAGATGAAAAGGTTGATGGCAGAAAATGGACTTACTTTGATGCTGCAGTCCCCATCATTTGCTGGAGATTTTCTGATTGGTGGAGCTCTGCTGTGTTTGAATTAAGCTGCCTGTAAGAGTTGCTGCTGTACAGTTGCAGCACTTAAATAGGCTGTGAAGAAATGACATGTTGGCAGTTTGATGGAGGCCGTATTTCACTCCCGATCTTAGCACAAGTCCAGCAAATGTAATTTATAGATGTATATTCAGGTTGCTTGAGTCAGGCCAGCTTCTTTCTCAGTTAACCCTCAGCCATCTTCTACTTCTCTTCTTCTTGTCCTTAGCGGGCGACCAGCGGCGGTGGTCTGCCGCGCAACCAGTACGCTGCTGTAGGTGCCGCAGGTTCTCTTGCTTGACCAACGATTATCTTCCACGCTTTTCGATCTAAGGCGATGGTTCTTGCCTGCTCGAGGTCAAGTCGAAGGGCCTTCAAATCATCCTGGATTTGTTTCATCCATGTCTTCTTTGGTGCATTTCGATGCACCCTCCAATCGGTGGGGCGGGTCAACCAGAGTAGGCCATGGGGGTAGCGGCTCGGGTCCATTCGACAAATGTGGCCAAACCAACGGAGTCGGCGGCGCTGGATTAGGTTGCCGATCGTCAGTTGGCTGCCGCAGCTGGTGAGGATGGTGTCATTCGAATGACGGTCGCGAAGGGAAACGGCGAGAACGCATCTAAGGCAACGCATTTGGAAAACTTCGAGCTTGCTCAGGTCGTGTTTGAGCATTGTCCACGTCTCCGCACCGTAAAGTAGAATGGGCAGGATCAGGGTTCGGTAAAGGTTTGCAAATGGCTCCTAGAGGTTGCTGGCAGTTTCTGCAAAATCTGATGCCAAGTTCAATTCATGCAGACCTAAAAACCAGTCAGTAACCCCTGGTAACCAGTGGTTGTCAGGGAAAATTGCGTATTCCCCATCTTTTTAGTGACTGGTTGTCGGGGGTTACAGATGGTTGAAATTGAACCACCTCATGATTGCTTTGGTTGCTGCAGTTGTCCTTAGACTACTTTTCAATTCATTCAATTCCACATTTAGACTCAGTTGCAACTTTTATTTTGCATTAAACTCGAATGCATGCATCTTAGATTCTTGCATTTTGGCTTGCAGCTTGCACAGGGGCATTGACAACAGTCTTAGTGGCCGCAGGTTTTAATTTGCTTCCAACTGTACATGAAGATAGACGTGTGCAGTAGAAATGAGATTTCAAGGCACTCGAAAATTTTGTGCATGGAAGACGACTCCAAATTCCCCAAGCAGGGGAAAAAACAGGCTTCTGACCAGACGCTGAATTTCATTGTTTCATGATTAGAGAGCACATGCTTGAAGCAGGGGAAGGACTCTGCCAATCAAACGTCTTGACAGGAAGTCATTGGGGTGTCACTGACTGATGTCATGCCTGTCAGTCATCAGAGCGTGTATGTGTATGTGCGTGCGTGCTTGTTATTGTATCGCACTTGTCAATCACCCATTCCCTCGTGGATCTATTTTCCAATGATAGGAAAGGAAGGCGTGTCCTAGGAGTGGTAGAGGGAGGGAGGGAGAGAGAAAGGAAAGAATAGATGAAGTGAGAGTCACAGATGTTTGGCCTGATTTTTCTCGGTTGTCAGTGGGTTTATCGGGAAGCGCAGGTGTGTAACAGCCGCCTGAAGACTCGGCACTCCACATCTGTGTGCGTGTTAATGTGTGTGGATTGTACATTGTTACGAGTGTTTTTGCTGAATAACATCTGTCTGCTGGATGTAAAGTCAACATAACGGCTGGTACCGTTTGCTTCCTTCTACTGAAATCTGAATGTTGCAACAACCGAGTTCAATCATGAAAAAACAAATTAACCAAATTTTTTTGGAAAGCTGAGTTTAATTTCACTACCCACACCCCGATCAGTGAAGGAGACTAAAAGATCTCTAAAAGCAGCCGCAATCTAAAGAAACAGCTGTGACACAAAGTCACTGACATCTGTCGGTCTGAAAGGGTTGCAGAGACATTTCTAAGGCTTTGTGACTTCAATGAAACACTGTGAGAGCCGTTATCCACACGTGAAGGAAATCTGGAACCACGGTGAACCTTCTCAGCAGCAACCGGCCCACCAGAATGACTCTGAGAGCTCTTCAGCTACTCATCCAGGAGGTCACATGCCACCAACAACAACATCTAAAGAAGTGCAGGCCTCATTTGGCTCAGTTAAGGTCAGAGTTCATGATTCAACAATAAGAAAGTCCAAGAAGAGAACCACTGCTGAGAACCACATCTGCCAAAAAACATCTGGATGATTCCCAAGACTGAGGACATAAAGGCTGAACTTCGTGGAAGGTTTGAGTCCTGTTACGTATGGCGGAAAACTGACTGAACATCATAGCAATGGTCAAACATGGTGGTGGTGGCGCGATAGTCTGGGGCTAGCTTTGCTGTAACTGGTGTAACTGGTGTAACTGGTGTGGACTGTAACAGCAAGCTAAAAGTCTTCCACCTGCTATCTTTTCTCTCTCGGTGGTTCTGTGTTTACAGTCAGGAAGTCTTCACTGGTCGTTTCTGTTTAAGCAGAAAAATCAAACTAACACACCAGATTTGTGTGAAGAGCTCACACGGAGAAGCAGAAGTTGAAAATCCACGTCTAACATAAACACGCGTATCACTTATATAGAGTAACCACCACCTGTCTTCGACAAATTAAACTAAAAGTAAGACCGAAATGACACCGCAGTCAAGCGCGAACAGTCTTTCTCGCCATCTGCCGTGATGACATGTGCCGTAAAGTTTTTGAAACATCGACGGTGTTGCCACAGTGTTTTACTGTCTGTGTACTCTACCCACTGTGGGCGTCTCTCTTTTTTAATGAAGCTTGGGATTAAAGCGAGACGGGGCCGTTTACTGTAATAAGCAGACCGTAAGTACGCACATATTCCCAAAGATGCAGTTCCTGTCTTGGTCAGACTTTTAGGCTTTTCCCTACACAGACGGGAGCTTTAGGAAAACCGGCTGTAGAGCAAACTTTCTCACATGTAAATGAGGAGCCATACACTTTCCATACAGACTGAGGTGTTACTTCCTGAATATTCATGAGTTATCGTTCTGTTCCCACTAATGACACAACAAGAGGTGATTTATTCGTCCTAACTGGCTGTTAATCAGCTGCTAATCTTACTCTGACATTTCTTGTGAAACAATGTTTCTCAGGCGATATCATCAGAACTTGTACATTTTAAAATCTCATCAGGCTGTGTGTTTAGTTTAGTTTAAACTAAACTAAACTAAACTAGTTTAGTTTAGTTTAGTTTATTAGGACCCCCATTAGCTCATGCAGTATCAGTAGCTACTCTTCCTCGGGTCTGACGAACTTTTTATGAAAACAAAAAAAACTTTCATCCATGAAACGTGTACGACATGAAAGACAAAAAAAGGCTCATAAACAACAAAACAACACAATTAAAACCAACAGCTCGATTAATCATACATTAATTGTTACAAATAAACATCTATAGGATTCACAGCAGCTCATTTGCTTTTTAAATGATTAACTCCGTCCCAGGGACCGACGTGCTCGTCACATAAAACGTCCAAAACGTAACAAAAAATAACCAATTCTAGTTGTTGTGATAATTCCTGAGATCAAAAACGGTGGAAGTGAACTCCGTGCCACCGTCATTGCTTTGTACTGCATTGGATGAGTTGATGTCAATTCTAGAAAAATAACATTTTGCTATAAAGAATTTCTGCTGCTTTTGCTGCGATGATTTTTCTAATAAAGTTAATTAATCCTGCCTTTTACACTTAACACACTTTAGAACTGAACAACTGTGTGTGTGTGTGTGTGTGTGTGTCTGTTTGATTTTACATTTTAAATCCACTTTTACATGGTTTTAATTCATCAAATAGAAAAATGATCCAAATGTGTTTTTAAGTATCAAATAAATGAAGCGCATGAAGAAGAAAAACTGGAGAAGTGTAGTCTCACCTGTGAGACCTTTCTACGTCTGTGCACAGTGATTACATGCAGGCAGTGGTTTGTGATTTAACTGATTATCTTCGTTGGACAAAAGGCGTTTAACAAAGGAGAAGATGAAAGGAGAGACGTCGACGGGTTGTTGAACGAAAGATTGAAAGAAACAAAAATGAAACAAGTTTTATTTTTACCCATTGTTCAACAAAGCGGCGTTTAGAGGGACAAAATCAAAGCATGCCAGTTTGTCTCCAGTTTATTTATGTGTTAGTTAACTTTTCTTACCGTGTGTGCGCGTGCACGACGAATACACTCAGCAGGAGGGTTGATTCAGAAACCCTACGTGCTCAGGCGGAAGGTAGTGGCAGGAGATAGGACTTTACTGTGTTTTATTTTTGTTTCCTAAGAATGAATCTTTGTTCAACTGTGTGTTGCAGGATGGGAGAGTGGGCTTAATTAAGCTGTGTGTGTCCGTTTTCTTTGAATCTCTTTCTTCTTCTTCAGCTGTTCTTTCATTTTGCTGCAAAGCGTATGGAAATCGTCGATAACTGGATGTGGTTGCTTGTCTATTTCCAGTCAGAGAAGAAAAGCAAAAATGGGCAAATGAAGGATTGTTGTGTGTGGCGTCAAAACTACGCCTGCCAACAGAAGACCACATTAACATGATGCTGAGATATAAAAGAATCCATGGCATCCTGATTTCACACGGAAACGTGCATTTCAGATGCACATCTTCTTTTCTATATCATCAACACCTCCAAGAAGAAGATAATTTGTGGTCATAAAGACTTGCCCGTTGTCAGCTGCACCGCTGCGGAGTGATACTGCTGGGCCCAAAGCGTGCCAAGGAAGCACTCCATGCACCATTATGCCATGGTGTAGGGAACACCACCAGGATTCGTGGCGCTGTTGCCAATTTCTGACTGTACCATCTGTGTCCTTAAGCAGAAATTGATAATCCAACAGACCAGACAACATATTTCCAGTCTTCAGCGGTCCAATTTTTAGCTGTCCACTGTAGCCACACATTTGTGTTCTTGAGATTGGTTTTCCAAGTTTGTAAAGCCTTTCTGTCAGCTTCAACCAGTTTAGGGCATTCCCGTCTGACTTCCCCCATCACCAACACGTTTCTGCCTTCTGAACTCCGACCTTTTAGATGTTGGTTTATTCATTTTCCAGCAGCGTTCTGAGTAAACTTTGGAAATGGTTCTGGAGACAAATGAAAGCTGATCCATTCGATGTGACGAGGCTTGGACGAGGTTGTGAACGTGCCGTTTGGACCTGTGTAACCAGCGTTATTATAATGAGTTTCTATTAAAGTAGTCAAGTCAAGTCAAATGGCCAACCATGTGCAGCGGTACAGTACGCAGTGAAACGAGACATTCCTCCATGACCACGGTGCTACGTGTGACACAGGACAATCAACACAGGACTGCATAAAGTGCAAATGTGCAAAAACTGCAAAAAAAACAACGACCGTGTAACACCAGACGGTGCAGACACAACAGTGCAACAATGCAACAATGACAGTGGGTCGTGCAAAAGACTGAGCATTGTGCAGAAAGTAAGTGGGTATATGAAGGTGTGCATGTGTGCTTCAAATTAGCAAGACAAGGCGATAATCTTGGTGCTAAATGTGTGCTTTAATTTTCAGAGAAGGGTTCTGTTGTTAAAATATATGTTGTGTTCACTTTATCATCTATTCTTTCTGTTAGTATGAGAAGCCGACACTGGAGAGGACGCAGGGGTGAGGAGAAGCATAGAAGAGAGGAGACAGATTAGCTGAAGAGAGAAGTGCTTGATAGCAAAGGGAAGGAGCAAAACGTCAAAGGAGAGGCTGAGGTGACGGGGTGAAAGCAAGGTACGCTGCGGATGAAACGAAAGAGAAATAAGGTTAATGGGAGGAAAGCGTGCGCTGAGGAGACGGTCAGAAGGAGTGGACATAAAAGAGCTGTGAGGAAGGGTACGAGAAGGAGTTGAAGGAAAGGGTAAGCCTCTATAGGCAGCGGTAATTAGAGCAAGGCTCGTCCGCTGTGAGGCAAACGCACACACGTGCTGTTAATTCACACAGATGATTGGTGCCCTTCATTGCCCATCGCGTCCACCTCTGTGGGTGGTAAATAGGCTTTTCCCCAGTCTACATGAGGCACTTCAAAGAAACCTATTACCTCTGTGCTCACAATATACCTTCTTTTATTGCAGAAGCAGTGATATGCACGCGCTGAAACAACAAAACAGTCGCACTTTAGAGAAACTGTGACTGTTGTTTGAAATAAACCATAAGCAGGTATAGTGGCACGATCATATATCAATAACTTCACTTGATAAATTAAACATAAAGGCTGTTATAAGGTCATGGTTTGTGTGTTGGAGGTATTAAGTATTTAATACTGGTTTAATTCTCCATGTCCTCCCGACTGTACAGCAGCTGGTTGTAAAGTTTAATGAGCTACCTTCTCCTCCATCGAGCTGGGAGTACGGTAAACACCTCTAAATGGTTTAGTACGGAAACATCATACTTGGTTACGATTTTCAATGAATTTTATTTATACAGCATCAGTTTACACCAACATCTCCTCCAGGTGGTTTATCTTGTGAGGCACAATCAGATGATCTCTTTTGAGCAACAGCTTGACAACAGTGGGGAGGAAGTGCTCTCTTTTAACAGGAAGTGACCTCTGGCAGAACCAGGCTGAAGGAGGGGGAGCTTTAGGGTGAGGGGAATGAGAAGAGAGAAAAGGGGGAGTATAGAGATGTTTTGTTTCTAAACTAATGAAAATGTGCGCAGGTTTTGTAACGTAAATGTAACGCTGCAGTGCTAATGCTGCTAAACAGATTTGTACAGTACAAGTCTTCTTAATTACCCTAAAGATGGAGATGTTTGCAGAGATGCTAATTCTCTGTGGAATTTCAAACTGGATCATGGAAAAGAGAACATTTTGTTTGGTTGCTCTTTGAGGAAGTGTGTGCCTGGCTAATTACAGTGCACAGTTTCATTCTATACTCGTTATGTATTATTTTGATTTTCATTGTCCAACAATGACTTTTAAATCTTTTGTAAATCAGAGTTAAAATAAGCTTTCAGGGCATCGGTGAGCCAACAGGAGTCACTGTGAATGAGACCCAAAGTTTCTGTGTGGCAGCACTTCACCGCTCAAACCTTTGTGGTCGGCCCCCATTTTCCATAAGTCACATGACTGGCCGCCGTGGAGTTTGCCAAGAGGGCAAACTCTAACTGGAGGAAACCAGACACTGAGCAGCACCTCATTAATACCATCCCTACAGTCACACACAGTGGTGGCAGCATTGCTATGTTGGAAGCTCTTTCTGTAGCGCATAATAGCCTCGAGCCGTCTCCGGTGAAAACGTCTTCCAGTGTGCTGAGCAGAAGTTTACACGCTAACGGCACGACAAGCAGAAGTTCAAGAAGGAGAGATCACTTGGAAGAGCTGAATTTACTGAGATGGAGAAATTAAGAGTTTGGTGGTTAGACCAACACGGCAGAATCGAAGGACCAACCGAAGCCTAGATGATGGTGGTGAAGATGAAGACCGAGGCCTGGGTGGAGTGCAGATGGGTGGAGGTGGGTTGCATGAATGAGAGTCTGAAAGGGAGAGTAACAGAGAGCACAGATTTAAACTACGCAAAGTGGAGGCTGGTTGGCTCAAAGAAGGCAGGCAGGAAGATGATTGGACAAGAATACTGATGGCAGTGTTGAGATCGACAGCGAGGGAAGCAGTAGTGATGTAGACAACAGCAGCCCAACACCCAGGACAGCAGGCAGGTGACTGATTACATTATTGAACTTGTGCACAAACGTCATCGTGATGCCAGGAAAATACAGGAAGCGTTACTGGAAAGGAGCGAAAGGCCTGGAGTTTCCAGGTACTGTCTGGACTTGAACCTAACCTGAAAATAGCGGTGCACTATTGCTCCTCATCCAAGCGGGTGGAGATTGAACATCTGTGCCTGAAATGGGACAAAAACAGTTTTAATCTTCGGGCTCGTTCCAAAGAAGACACTGAGCTGCCATTGCTGTGGAAGGTGCTTTAACTAAAGGTCCTCTACAGGACCCAAAACTGGCTGTACTTTGTCACTGTGTGTAGATTTCTCAATGCACGCAGTGCTAATCTTATTAGGACGTTTAAAGCGAGGCCTGGTTTGTACTTTAGAAATAAATCTCACTTTACTTGTTTGCCTGTAATTGATTTTGGTGATTTGCTGTATATGCATGCTTCCTCTGCAGTCCTAAAGAGTCTTCATTCACTGACCACTTATATTTTCTATGGTCGTATATTTTACTTTGTAAAGCCGTTCTAGGTGGACTTTGCATCTACATCTGTACCCTTCTCTGTCCCAGGACTCATAGTTACCATCGAAACTTTAGATGGAGACGGAGGATGTTTCTTTTAAGAAACATGAAACCATTAAAGTTTTATGTGTATGTGCTGTGGATTTATACTTTATGTTGTATTTGTAGTCTCTCTTATGAGACAGATTGATCTCAGTGGGACTTCCTGGTAACATAAAGGTAATAATATTAACGATGACGATATTAAATGTTAATAAGAATGTTGAATCCATTTGAAGACGAGTTTGAAATGGAGCAAACAACCTGATTGGGTGAAAAAGCTGGAAACCATAACACAAACGGAGATCAGTGCCTGACAACAACAACTGCAAGTTAACTCAGATTTTAAGGTGTTTTTCACCTTTACAGACTTTTGATGAGCCTTAGAGCTCCGTCAATGCAAAAGCATGCAAATATTGACTCGGGTCATTTTTATCCAGCTCACAGCTGAAACACAAAATCACCCCAATGTCACCAAATCGGTGCAGTGACGTCTCAGTTCTTACATTTTCATTTCCCACTTTAGTTCACTTTTCATTTTCAGCAGTGGCGGCAAAGTCTGAAGATATAATGATGCTCATTATGACATCCAGTCTTGTGTGTCTGCCTGCATCTCCTCCAGGTAATGAATTGTCTGGTGTCCATTAGTGCTGAGTACGCTGTTGATGCTGACCACACAGAAGCAGTATTGACTGCTGTGGTTTGAGTATTGATATGTGGCCACTTAAAGCGGGTCTTTAGGTCTGTCGCGCGTATGCCGTCTTTTAATTTATGTTAGCTTGTATAGACTGCGTTCCTATTGAGCTTCGTGTGTATCCTTCCTCTGTCAAATCTGGATTAACTGCGTGCCTTTTACTCCGGCGTCCGTCGGCATCGAGTTAACCACCTGTGTGTCCAGTTTACTAACCCATCGTGGAAGCTGTTGTCGGTTCAGTTGACTTTTCTATGTGTGTTTATTTGTATGTGAGACGCGAGGGCTGTACCTGCCCTGTGATTCTTTTAAGAGTGGTGCTGATGCAGTGTTTGTCCTTTATCTACGTCCTCTGTATACCAGCTGTACTGTGTGCTGTCTCCGGCTTTCTTTCTGATCCACATGCTGTGTCAATGTTTGCTTCTGTCCAGATTTGGAAAGAAAAAAGAGGAGAAGAAGGAAGCGAAGGCCGCTCTGCAGCGACAAAAGTCAGACCTCCTGAGTGACCATGAGCTCGAGAGGATGAAAGAAGAGAGAGAGAGGTGGGGAGGTTTCTATCCATGAGATGATTAGGATGAAATAGCTGAAATACTGCATGCACTCAGAGGAGGTGTGTTAGTCTGTCTATGCAGAAGAACATGAATGCTCACTTTAACAGCTCTTTTAATTACCTTTATCAGTCTGTCTCCACCCCTCTGTATGCTCCACGCCTGTCATATCTGAGCTCTATGCTTTTGATTTTTTCTATGCTAGTCCACTAATCAAAATACATTCAATAGATGCAATAATTAGTCCTGCGTTTCCTTTCCAGAATCGAGGCATCGCATCCCGAGTTACAGGATCAGCGGCAGGGCGGCGGCGGCGGTTCGGCATATCCCGATTTTGAAGATGATGACGCAGATCCCAACTACGCCCGTATACAATCCTTCAGGGACCGAGATATGGGCTCGGTGCCACAGCCTCTGTCTCAGTCGCCTCCCTACAGAGCGTTTCAGCACGCTCGTACACCTTCCCCTCTCGGCCCATCCGGCTTTCAAGGGCACGGAAATCATACTAACGAGCCCGGAGTCATCCCCGATGATGACCCTCTGGATAGGCTCTACGCCAAAGTCAACAAATCAAGGGGAGCTGGAACTACGTCTCCTCCTGCTCCTCCTCAGGCTAATGACAGGTAAGGAGCTCCGACCTTGTTGGGATGTAATGATAAGACGAAAAGGATTTTGAGAGCACAATGGTCTTATTCATTAGTTATGTTCAGATTCTATACCTGGAACATGTGAAAGCTCAGAAAGGTGTGGATACACCAGAGTCCCACCAGGTGTGGCACATGGGAGGCTCCCAGTGGAGTTTGTGAAAAAGGTTCCCCATCAGTGGGTTACAGGGGCCATCACCCAGCTACAGCGTACTGTTACCTGTGTGTCAGAAAGGTGTCGTGTATACACAGACCATGACCAAAGCGTGCTGTCACTTTTAGTCCACCTCCTGTTCCTCGTCAGTGTTGCAGTACAGCAGCATCTTCATGTTTCCATTCTCTTTGCTTCTACTGAATCACATTCATCTGCCTGAGGCCAGTGTGTGTGTGTGTGTGTGTGTGTGTGTGTGTGTGTGTGTGTGTGTGTGTGTGTGTGTGTGTGTGTGCCAGTTTTAAAACAATACAGATAGAGACAGACAAAAAGAAAAGATTGACTTGTTTGTGCTTCAGTCTTCAGTATGAGTGGCTGTGTGCTGACGTACACATAACATCCGTGTGTGTGTGTGTGTGTGTGTGTGTGTGTGTGTGTGTCATAAGAAAGCAGGGCTCAGTGTTCCTCTCCGTTTCCCAATCCTGACTTCTTTCCTTTATGATGTCAGTCACAGCTCACTTACCTCTGAATATATCTGCCAGCGCAGATATTCTCCCACACACGTGTGCATCCACCTCATTTCTGTACCTGTCTCCTTGCAAAGGAGTAAAGCTGTTTGATGGACAGCTCCGAGCATCCCGGAGATGTTTTCTGACACTGCCTTTCCTGTATTCTTACCTTCGTGCCTAAGAGGGTTTTTCCTTTTTAAATGCAGAGTCAGGACTCTTTGACCTTGATTCACAGTGTCGAGTCCCTCAACATTATTAAAAGAAATCTAATTGTTAAGAGGATGGACAAAAAGAAAACTGTCTCACCAGCATGTAAGCTGGGCTCGGGAATCAGATAATACACCGAAAGACAATCATCTACAGTATCTCACAAAGCTGTTTTCCCCAACAGTCCACAAATTCCCCCCTCTCTGAGTTTTTCTTCTTCACTGGAAGCTGGTTAACTGCCATTTACTTTACTCTAATTAATTTGATAAGCGCCACCACAGAGAGCCACAGAGTAGCTATTCTGGTAAGTCTAATTGGCAGGGTGGGAAATCAGTTTAGAGTGCCTCCATGTTCGAAGGCAAAATATTGATATTTGCCAGTAGTGTATTGATAATGTATTACAAGAAGAAATTTCACAATATGTTGCTGTATATTAAGTCTCCCACTCATAAATCTCATCCTATGCAAAAATATAAAATGTTATATTTATATAACAAAATAATAAAAATGTTCTTTTTCAAATGGTTTGCCTCATATAATCTGTAAAACCAATAAAACCTCTGAATTTAGGCTTTAATACTTATTTTGTTAAATCCAATTTAACGTTTTCTCGTCTTTTTCCTTATTTAAAGCAGCATGGGTCTTAAAATGTTTTGATTTCTTTAGAGCTATATATCTATGGCCTCAGGTTTTGGCAGACAGTGCTGTTCATTTATCATCACTTCCTGAAACCTGATGATGCAGACAGAAGGAAGTGCAGGTATTGGCTGACAGTAATCGATGGTGCTAGAAAAAGAAGTTAGTGTGTCAGCGAGGTGTGTGTGTGTGTGTGTGTGTGTGTGTGTGTGTGTGTGTGTGTGTGTGTGCTGCTGTGCGTCAAGGGAGGTCTGAGCCACTGTATGCATATAGGAGATAAACAAAATCTCTAAGAACTCCATCAGCACGTCAGCAAAGCAGTGAAGAACACCTATTTCACACACATGCATGCAAACACACACACAGATCGACACAAAGACCAACACAGTGACGGAAACACCGTGCAGCTCACAGCTGAACCCAGCTACGTGTGCTCGTGGAGTTAGGTGTGTGTTAGGTACAGATTCGTGTGTGTTAGAAAGAAAGTTGATTGAAAATGGCTCTAAAAGCCAGATTACAAAGCAGGATCTGTAGTGTGCCAGCTGATATTGGATGGTGATGATAACTTAAGTGATAGATAACATCATACCTGAGACCAACACCAAAAAAGCCTAACAAATACAGACGCCTACATGTCTGTAGGTGTCTATGAAGTGTGCAAGAAAGACCACATCAGCAGTGAGCGGGTAGTCAATCGTTAGCTAGTGCTTGATCGTGCAGTAGATTGTGAGAGTTCTGGAAAACAGAGACAAGAGAAGAGCACACATTTTTCTGCAATAATCCCATCATTCTTTTATTATTTGAGTTTAAAGGTGTCCTAAATAATAAGTTATTTAATAGAAAAAAGGATATTGTAATCAAAAATATGCATAGAATAGTATGCAATAACATCTTCTAATGCATTCTCATAAACTTTGTCAAACAGGAAGGAAAGAGACGGCGTCACTAGCATCTTAATAAACTTCATCCTCACCTCGTACCTCATCTCCTGAACTGAAGTCTCTAACACATGGAAACGTGCATAAACATGTTCGTTGTTACTATCATTTATTAAAGCTAATAAATAATGTTTAATGTTGTTTAGCTAGCTCCTGTTGGACAGCTAACAAGAGCTAGCTAAACAACAACAGCTACTTATAAGATAATGTTACGCCAGTTAATTTTATACACTTTCCTTTGATAAACAGTCTGATTTCATTCACATATATTAGGAGAGTTTCTTCACTAAGTGTTCAACAGTTACACCCACTTCAAAGAATGTTTATTAATACTACTTAACAGCTGCTAACAACAGCTAACAGTGGCTAACAAGAGGTAACAGAGGCTAAGAGTAGCTAACAGCAGCGCTTACTGATAGCTCAGCATATCCTCAATGATTCACCTCAGTCTCTGGTCAGAAGTGAGCTTTTCTGATTTACTGACTCATGGCTCAGACACTGTCTGAGCCATAACTGCATCTTCCAGACTAAATAAAGGTGGACACTTCTCACCCAGCATTGACAGCTGAGGTAAACAGTGCACTCACAGCCTCCCACAGATAGGGATGCAGATAAGGTCCAAACAGTAGTAGAATCACACTGGCTGGCCACGGGCGTTACGACGGTACAGTAAAAACGTGATATTTTTGAGCTCTTGGCTGACTAAAACATGTTTGTCCTACAGCAGCCACCGTAGCTGGGATTCTACTTTTGTATTGGGAGGGTTAAAAAAACAGAAGTCATTTCAAATTTACATCTCGCACTGAAAACTTAAACCTTTAAACATCATATCAGTTTCAGGAAGCATTTACATCTACATTACTACATTTGTATGCAATATGTGGATTAATTAGAAAATGCAGGGGTCGGGAACCTTTCTGATGATGAGTGCCATCTACAATTTCCTCAGAAGTCAGTGTGCCATATGATTGCATTAGCAATAAATTTAATAACGCTCTATATCAACAGTTACACACTATATAGAACAACTTTATAGAATTATATTTGTTCGCAGATGTTGGCAGCTATCAGCGAATAGTCATCAGCTATTTTGAAACAAAAAAACATACACTTGTTATCCATAACAGCAAATGAACTGTACAACAGAAAATGCAAATGCTTTTTATGGTCTCCTCACAACAATGTTAAGAAAAGTAAACTGAGCCAATATGGCATGTTTGTTAATACACATGTTAATGTGATCTCTGGTCTCCGAGTGTCCAGCATTCAGAGGCTACCTGAGGACTCATGTGAGAGAAAATGTGCTCACACAGACATGTAGAGCCAAACACTGTCAATAAGGCCTCTGCAATGTGACAGTGATGTACTGTCTTGTTGGTATATGTATGATTTCCATACATTTTACGTCAGATAAAAACTTTGGTTGTAAGATTCAGATAATTATTTTTTAAAAGCGAGACATTTTAAATGAGAATAAGAAAGAAAAGTATTTCTTTGTGCCCCCCTCTCCCTGTTAATGCCCTACCTGGCCCCCTGGCAACACTTTGCTAGACCCACCCCTGCACAGTTACCAGCTGTCAGCTACTTAGAAAAGGATCCTGGTGTTATTTGTCTCTCAGAAACAGTTCATAACTTCAACTCATTCATGTCACCTAAAAGGTAAACCTGTTTCTCCATCACCTGTTCAGCTCTGATGATTCAGTAAGGACATCTCCTGGTTTCATCTTCATGTTTCCCTCTCACCACATAACCAAACCGACATCATGACCAGCAGCTTTACAGCTGTGGCTCCAGCAAACATCAGCTAACATCAGCAAACATCATAGAAAGAAATATTAAATAAATTCTAATAACAGCTGATCAAGCTTAAACGTGCTGCTGTTGTTTAGCGCGACATCCGCTGGTTTCCTCTTTCTGGCAAAGTGGGCGATAAATAAACAAGAGAGAAAAGACGATCAGCTGATCATTGATCAGTTTCATGATTGAAATGGCAACAGGAGAGGGAGGGTGAGAGAATGAGAGGAGAGGCAGCTGTGCAGCGTAAAGACAGAGTAACTCCAGCTTTGTGTCTTTTTCATCCTAGCTGAAGTCCGGGACAAACGGTTCCTTTTCAGCTCAACACGAAACGCGTGATATTTTCTCTGAATACGGGACGATTCTGCCTTTTTACAGGACTGTTGGAAACTCTACTAACTAACCTTATGAATAAAATAAAGTTCACTATCACTATACCTGACACATCAAAGCACCCACCCAGCTGTATAGAAACTCCGTCATGCTAGCTAGTAGCAGTACGAGTTATTGCAACTGACTGTAAAAAGTCAGCACAACGAAAATAAACTCCACCTAAACTTGGTTTATATCTGACCCAGATAGACTGCAGGTCATAACTTCTTACCTGAAGTTCAGTTCACCTGACACTCGGACTGGCGGCCGCCTCGGGTCTCTCCTCCTCTTGCCTCCTCTTTCCCTCATCCACCTGCTGGCCTCCACCACTTACCAATGTTACTGAATCTGTGGAAGCACCGCCATAGCCACCACCAAACAACTGAGTTATTTTTACACACCGACCAGCATCTGGCCAATCCACCACCTTCCATTGTTTATACCGTTACAAAGAAAAAAAATCATCGGCCCATAAAAACGAAAAATCACCATCGATGGTGGCCAGTCCAGCTGTGGTCGTGCCATCAGTTAACCCTTCGCGTGCCAGCTGTGGCACGCATGCCTGGGGTTGCCGACCCCTGCTCTAATGGATAGGAATTTGTTTCTCTTTGTATAGCTGGCTTCATGCGTGAACCTTACATTCTGAGATTATATTTAGTTATTTGGTTAGTCAGGGATTTGTGTTAAACAGTTCTATTATGGAAGGACAGTTATTTAACCACACAGCACAGCGATACATCACGCTGTCTGCTTCTCAAGTAGCCTACCACCTTTAATTCCAAAGGGCACTTCCAGCTTAATTCCATATGCATGGCAGAGTTTAGTGCAGACTCATTTAGTAAACTCATTGGACACACCAACACACACGCACACACACACTGAGGCATCCAGACACAACACATTTGGTAAAGATAATAAGCACTAGCATAAATGTGTTTTCGAATAAATGAGCCACATCCTCTCTTCACGTCTACGAACACAGCCTCAAATGTAATAATCCATGCGCCCGTATAATCTATTGTGACAGTTGCACACATTTTCAGAGGACTCTTTCCACCGAGGGAAGGATTTCTCACGTTGGCGTTTCTGCTGATTGACTGTCCTTCTAACAGGCCTCCCAGCATCATCTATCCAAACAGTGTAGTGCCACCCCTCAGTTTTTTTAATCAGCAGGTTATGATTGCTTTGGCAAAGATAAATAGAGTTTAATGAGAGTATCTTTGCTGCTGATCACACTCATGCAGGTGTTTCTGTCTCTGTGAGGAGACTTGGTGAAAATGCATTCACTGTGCCCTCCTTAGCCCTGACTTTAGAAACCACAGCCTACAGCTTAAGTGAAACCGACCTTTAAATTTACCTTAAAGCTAAGCGTCGATCCTCCAGCAGATGTTGGAAGTTGTGAGTCGGCACTCAGACTGTGATGGTTTCTGCACAAAAAGACTGTAGCACACCAACACCCAGTCCATTTTCTGAAGTGACTACCTAAGCCTCGGATAAGAGCTGCCCTCAGTTTTCTTGAGTGGGTGCCCCCTCCCCACCCTTACCCAGCCACCACCAGCACCAGGTCCAACCCTTCCAAGTACCCCTTGCAGGTTTCCATAACAACCATGACCCCTGGCACTACACCAATTAGAAAACAATCAGCCTTGAGAGACCAGAATGGAGTAAGCCTGAGAGAGAGGGAGGGAGGTATTGTAGCACTCGGCTGGAAGATAAGTAGAGAGCAATATCGACAAGAAGAGACATAAAGCAAAAAACGTCTAGAGTGCATTTGTTTCTGATTTCACAAAGAGAAAGCACAGTTCCTCCTGACTTAATAATAGAGCAGCACAGCATTACTTTTCATTAAGAAATAATACAGCCCCGTGTGGTGGTCTCGCTCGCTGCTTATAACGTTGCAGGTTCAGCGGCTGTGCAGGTGTTGGCAGTTTATTTCCTGCCCTGCAGTCTGAACCAAGCAGTCCATTAGGAAACTGAAACTAGATTTCAAACTAAAATAGTTTATTCAAATAAAAATAAAAACTTTGAACTGAATGATCTTTGAACTGAAATAAAATGCAGCTATAGAGGAAATCTACTTAGTATTAATATCTGTTTATCAGTTTATTTAAAAAAAAAAACAAATAAAACTTGCCTGTTGATGCTTTGATGGACGCGTTTACTGACTGAGATCACTGTTTTCAAACAGCTCTGGACTGATTTTCTTAGATTTTGCTTCTGGCAAATCTTCTCCATATGGAAAAGACTAAAACTAAGACTGAAAATAATAAAAACTAAACAGAAACAAGAAAATCTGCTCTGGAAACAAAACTGAATTAAAAACGAAAATCAAAGTAAAATAAAAACTGCTAAATTATACAGTAATATTACACTTTCTCAGAAGTTCTATTACTTGTAACATAATAGCCTGTTCAGTCCAATTCAGTTTTATTTATACAAATCACAACAACATTCAGCTGAAGGTGCTTTATATTGTAAGGTAGACTCTACAATAACACATACAGAGACAAACCCATCAATCATATGACCCCCTGTGAGCAAGCGCTTTGGTGACAGTGGGAAGGAAAAACTCCCTTTTAACAGGAAGAAACCTCCTCCACCAGGCTCAGGGAGGGGCGGGGCCATCTGCTGTGACCGGGTGGGGTGAGAGAAGGAAGACGGGGGTTGGTAGTTGTAGTTGTTGTAGTTTCTCACACATAATGCTGTTTGGAGGTCTGCTTTTATATGTTTACGCAGCTCATCACATACACTGACGCGCTGGTTGATACACACATCAGTGGAAACAATATACGCTCTCAGGACGTTCAGAGTTGCGTTGGTGAAACAGAAAAACAGACACAGCGGGCGCTCGTACAGGAAGAAGTTACGAGCTTTTAGCGTTGCTCGGCTGGTCACTGGAGAAGCTTTCTGTCCTCTGCGTTAATTAATCAGACGTTCTCTCAGCTCGTCGTGTCGCACACAGTCACACTCACAAGAATACATACTCACTGTCTTTAACCTGCACACCTTTTCCGCTCCCTCACTGTTTCTCTTACACACACACACACAGACACACACACACACACACACACACACACACACACACTGCAGGAAGTCGTCAGGAGTGCCAGGTTTGTCAGTATGAATGCTGTTTGCCACATAAATCTCTCCATGTAGGTAATTAGCATTTGGAGGGCTTTGTGAGCATGCGTGTCCGGGTGCTTTGTTGTGAGTTACATGATTTTAACTAAAAAACTGAATGAACAACTAAGACTCCATAAACCTGCGGGCCTGATTTTCTGCTCGTATTTATGCTGCACTGGAACTCTGGAGTGATGGAGCTGTTGGTCAGTATTTTTCTGCAACAGCTTTGGAGCCTCTTCACTTTCTCTCTGCATCGCTTTGCCACTTTGGTGGCTGCCTGCTAGCTGGCAGGGGAATTACTAACAAAAATATTTTATTTCAGTCAGACAATAAGAAATTGCATTTAATTCCACCTGCACATACAGCACCGTGCAAAAGTCTTGAGTTACTCCTAATCTCACTTTATTTTGCTTCCAAGGATCAAAACTTTCTGCTCATGTTTTAAATAATTAAATAATTAAATAAATAATATGTTTTTTGGGACACGGCTGCTTTTTCTCCTTGTAGCTGACCATTTTCACAGAAATGTTTGTTTGTTAAAGTACTTAACACTGACCTGTGAATTATTCAGAATATATAAGTCAATAACATAAGTATATAAGTATGCATAATAGACAATTTAGTAGTTTGATACTAATTTTGCACCAAACAAGCTGATTCTCAGAGATTTATTAGCTGAAAACTTGGTTTATCCAGGTAAAGTCCGCATCGCCTTAAAAATGTGAGGAAACTGGACAAATGTGGCAGTTCTAAAAAAGCTTTCTCCTGAGGCTGAGGATTATCTGACAGAGTCGTGTCTTTTCTGTCCATCTTATCAGAATTAATGGAATTAAGAAACCAGAAAAGCATCATCAGATTATGATCCACCGTGCAGCACCATCTGGAAAACATCTCGTTTAGTGTTCATGATGATAAAAACCCCAAACACACTGCGGGGCAGTAAAAGCATGCATAGATAGTGTTCCACTCTGTGTTTTTCTATCAGTCGTGGATCATCAGAGCCTGGTCTTCACCATTACCGGAGCAGTGTGGGATCATCCTACAGAGAACAGAACAAGAACAGCTTTGGATGTCCTTCAAGAAGCCTGGAGAAATATTCCTGAAGATACTCAGAGAAAGAATGCAGGTGGTCATTGTTTGGATATCTTAAAACAAATTACTGCAGCTTTCTCAGCAAAATATGAAGAAATGAGGGCAGGCTCAAGACTTTTGCACAGCATTGCAGGGTCTGTAAACTGTTCTTTCTTACCTTTTATGACTGTTGTCATGGATAGTTTACAGGGAAAGCTCATGTTTGACCAGTGTTTACACTGAGACTCCAGATACTCTGTAGGTAAAACATAGAAAACCGAATTTTACGACCAACAGTTACTGTGAAAATGATCGCGCATCATCATTTATAATCTTGCTTATAAACTGAAGCACACAGTTGGATCCAGGAACCAAGGATTGTTTTAGGATTGAAGGAAGTTCAATGAAAGGGGAAGTGGGTTTAAGGACAAAGAGGACGGGAAGAGTGAAGCACGTTAGAAAGAAGAAAGACTGGATTGGCTGCCTGTTGCTAAAGGAACAAGTTAGCAGAAAGAAAATGTAGGATTCAAATCTAAATATGGGCAAAGGCGAATGTGGAGTAAAGAAAAGGGTAGTGGGTGAATAATAATAAGAGAAGAAATAGAAGATGAGAGAATTCAAAACTAATAATTTAAATTAAAAGAGGAAAATTCCACACGAGAGAGCGAATATTGTAGGTGGTCCAAGTTTTCAGTCTGAGGGGCCGCAAATAAATGCAGGAATGAGAAAAGTGGATCAACTACTGTAGAGAAAAGGAGAAAAGAGGAGGCAGCGAGGGATTCAGAGGGGAAGAGAGGCTAAGTACATGTTTTGGGAAAATTCAACCAATGAGATGAGGGGAAGTCGGTGGACAAAGAGAGGAGAAGGTCAGTGAGTGTCCGAGGCTACAGGGGCGAATTAGACTGAGAAAAGTAGATGGGAACACAGAAAAAAGTAAAGGATAAGCTGGACTGAGATGCTTGGAGTAGAAAGTGGTGAATGTGAAGAGGACTAAAAGAGAGGAATGAGAAAAGGTTGTGGGGTGAGGGGTAGTAATGGGGAGCAGAAAAGAGCCCGAGTGTGTGTTTTCTGGACTCAAAGCGTGTGATTCAGCCTGGCTAATAAGGAAAAGCTCTCAAGAGGCACTCGTGTGCTCCATCCTTTCCTCCCCCTTGCTCTCTTTCCTTCAATAGACCCTTTCTAGGTCTCTCTTCCCCCTGTTGCACTCTCTTCCTCTCATTTAATGATTTCCGCCTCTCGTATTTGCACAAGTAGTTCTCAATGAAAAATAAATTCCATGCAAAGGACATCCGCCCGCGATAGAGCATGTGCGTGGTAAAAGGACACATGGGCACATGCACTCTTCCTCTTCAAAGGACGAGTGCACGCACGTTCACAGACTCGCTAAACGCTGCTATTGTTCATCTGTCATATTATTATTCATGCGTTGATGGTTTTCCCTGCTTTTCATCTGTCGTGTGTCTACAGATGCCTGTGTGCGCTCGGACTGTGTGTTACTGTGTAACAAGACACAATGTAAATACTGCATGTGCGTGTTTCTGTCATCATACACTCAGTGTGAGCTTCACTTTTATTTTCTAGCGCTGAATTTGGGCCCTTGATGGAGTAGTGTGCAGACTCACCCAAACCTACTGCAGAATTAATGCAAACATGGACAGGAAGCATTTAAACAACAACACATCTCTTTTCTTAATTTTTATTTTACATACCTGATTTAAATCCTTCCCATTTTCCAGTCTAGGATGTCAACTTTGCCACCTCTTCCATCGCCGCTGCCTTGCTTTTAGGATGAGGTCGTATGGACCAGATATTGAGAAGCATTTCAGTAAAGTGGCTTTGTGGTGGTTTACACATTCGCCTAAAAACCAAAGCATCCCCGGGAAGAGACACAAATCCCTGTGGGGTTACGTCAGGAAGAGCATCCGGGGTAAAAGTGTGCCAAATCAAACACGCGGAGCTTCCCGCTGAGCGTCGTGAATCAGAGAGCAGCCAAAAGCTGAAAGTGGCGCACGGTGTCAGAGTGTAGGTGGTTTGTGCCAGATGTTTTCCCTCAGAGACCGCGGTTCATTACAGTAGACCTCCATGTTGACAGTGTTACCCGGGGGATGAATTAACAGTGCAAATGCTTGTGGACAAGCTGCTGAGCTTTTGTGTCGCCTTCAGCCTCGGACTCTCACGCCGCCGTGGGCTTTTGGAGTCGTAATCAGAGGACGGTCTTCAGCATGAAAGTCAGATCACACCAAATGCGACGAGGTCGGTGATGAAGCGAGGAAATCACAGAATGCACAGGAACGTGGTGGGAGCAGGACTTGGCTGGGAAACAGCTGGAAGCAGTGCGGAGCTGCACGAGGAGATGTTTATTTATGGCTTCTAAGGCAGGAGTCTGAGAACTTTGTGATCACATTTATACAGATATTTGAGTCTGATCAGAGACGTTATAAGAGACAGACGTGGCCCCAACAATTCCTGACCTACACGTGATGATGCCACAGAGCAAAACTGGAGGTAGACGTTTAACTTCCTAAAATCTTATTTTGGCGTCTCGTAAGAAAACCCTTTAATCGGCTTTGTTTTAGATTTAAATGAAGAACGTGTAGATCAAGCTTCATAAGGACTCTTATAGGCCCGAAGGTCCACCTATGACACACACACACGTAGGCTTGTCTGGATAATGTTATGCCCGACAATATTGAATCTGTACAGTACTCACAGGCTCACTGATTGCCATGGCGATTGGAAGCCAGCTTCCTCTGCCGCTGTGAGCGCGTCTCTTGCACACGCAGGGATTTAGACAGCTAGTCTGATTGATGTCATGGCAGTCGATAGAGTGCTAATTACTCCTCGTGTGCAGACGGCGCCGTATAAGAAGCAGTGTCATATCCTGTCAGCTGCATTTCAAAAACACATGTCACTTCCTGTTAGGCTGTATGGAAAAAGAAAGAAAGCGAGTAGCCTGACAGCCCGTCTGTGTGCCCGCCCCACATACACAACAGCACCCTGTTCCTCGCTCTTTTCATTCACGCACACCCTCTCCCTCACTTCCTGCCCCTTCCTGTCTTTCTTTTCCCCCTCTGTTTCCCCTCTGACCCACCTGCCAGCGTTGGTGATCTTTTGTTGTCAAACTTCATTAGTGGAGATGTCAGCTAATTAGAGCGAAGCTTGGGAGATTAGGAGGAAGAAGATGAAGAGCGAGACGAGGGAGGGAAATGAAGGCAGGGCAGAGGAGATGGAGAGATTAGGATGGAGTGGGAGGGAAGGAGAGATGGATTGTATCAAGCTACAGATGGAAGTGACAGCAGAGATGATTACCTGCATAAACTGAGGAAGGTGAAACGGGGCAGGTGTGAGAAATAGATTGCTGTGGAGATTTACTGTAGGAAATTAGCCACGGCAACGAGAAATGCAAAGAGAAAATTGAATACATCACAAAATGTCAAGACGACAGAGCAGATCTATGTTGAAGTCTCATATCCGTGTGAACGAGATGATGGATAATAACTGACACTGATTAAGCTGTTTGGTGGCGTGCAGGTGAGACGGGAACAGCGGAGTGAAGCGAGCTAACGCATCGACCCGGATCCCTTGTTGTGGTCCGGTTGATCCTTGTAAGACACAGCTGATAACGATCCAGCGCTCTACAACTCGACACCGGGGAGAACACACAGGCGGCACACATGCGTCGAAAGAAAAAGTCTGCACCTCTATCTCGTCATCGTCAGTCAATAAAAAGCGATATTTTCTCTGTTGTGCTGCTTCGGTCTTATCGCCTGCAGTCTGTCAGGTCTTTGCTCAGAGATAATGCGGCTTATTTTTAGGCTGTTTGTTTGTGGGTGCGGGTATTTAAGATACAGAATAATTGCTGTGTAACAAGATGAATTTATCTCGTTTGGTGAAACTTTAGTGAGAAGCTTGTTTTCAGGGGTTTGAGCCTTATTGCTGCCTAACGCGGCTGAATGGGACGTCGATGATCATTTGGCCGTACGGTGAAAAGCACGAGGCGCTCATCTGTAACTGAGACACGTTTCTTTGTTTCTGCAGTGATCTGAAGCAGCAGAGGGATGCAAACTAAAAATAAGAGATTTTTACAAAGTTTGCACCGTGCCACGAGCTTCTGGATCAGCTGCAGTTTATGTCTTTAAGCTTTATTGATTTTTTTTCATGGCTTTGTGTTTGTGCTAATGAAAGAAAATGCAACAGAAAAAATCTTGGGGTCAGCAGATCTGTGGATGTTTATTTTCATCCTTTTTCATCCAAGAATGCAGCGCTGACAGAATCTGACACACACACACACACACACACACGTCGGGTATTCATATCTTGTGGGGACCTCTAATTCAGCGGTCCCCAACCCCCGGGCCTCGGACCGGTGCCGGTCTGTGAGTCGTTTGGTACCGGGCCGCGAGAGTTGAGGCTCAGGTGTGAAATGTATGATTTTCAGGGTTTTTATCGGTTTTCAACGTTATTTTGTTATCGTTTTTATCGTTAACTCGGTTTTCCTGGGTCTTTTCACGTGTGTTATGAATAAATCTTCTTTTTTTGGTACTATACTTGTGGTCCCCACAAGTATAGTAATTTCCAATTTTTGATCCCCACAAAGATATGAACACACTCAGACACACACTCAGACTTTTTTCGTGTCCTTGAGGCCTGGAGTTGCCCACCGCTGCTGTAAAGTATAGCGACATGCATTTTGAGCATTAAACATTCGATTATCTTTAGAGGATTTCAACTTATATCCACTGGATTTGTCCTGAGTGGACCACCTTACTGCCCCGGCTGCTGCGCTCAACCACTTTTGTGACTTTTACCTTGATTAATCGTGGCACAGATTCAGTAAGGTGCTGGAAACATTCCTCGCAGATCATCGTTGATGTTGACGTGATAGCATGACACAGTTTCTGCAGATTCGTGCACATCCATGATGCACATCTCCCGTCCAACCACATTCCAAAGGCAGCCTGTGCAGCTCATACAGGAAACAGGAGACCACACCCCTTGTGGTCATCTGAGGATGCAGCCCATCTCCTACGAGGCTCGACTTGTTGTGCATTCAGAGATGCTCTTCTGCATATCCTGATAACCTCAGACGATTGTCTGTGAACCCTCAACCACGTCTACCTAAAAGCATTGAACTGCTTTCATGTGATTGGCTGAGTAGATATTTGCACTGATGAGCAGGTGAGCAGGCGTAACCCAGCGTGTACACATGACCCGAGTACACGCCTGACCACAAAACTGCTTTACAGTAAGCTGGGACGCAGAACGTTAGGGATTACAGAAAAAGAAACGGCTTCTTTTATAACGAGTCGCGTAAATATTTATAGAGTTTAATGACAAGGACATATTTCTTTACTGTGGACGCTGATATATTTTAGGGAGCATCTCGCCATGTTATTAATGGAACAGAATTCTGAATTATTAATAGCAGCGTTATTAACAGCTACGCCGAGTTTCCGATTCTGATTTTAAACATTTATAAAATTATTATTGGTCTGACAGAGCAAGAGCAGGAGATTGATCTCCCTGTGCTCTGTGTGTGTGTGTGTGTGTGTGTGTGTGTGTGTGTGTGTGTGTGTGTATGTTAAGGAGAAAGTAAAGCCTGCTCCTGTGGGCCCATGCCTTGCTTTACTTAAATATAGATTAATGAAAACAATATATTTTAGTTGAAAATGTGTTCTGGGCACAGTCTCGTCTACGGTGTGGTGAAGGAGCACATAGCAGAGCTGTGCTGCAGTATGAGCCGCTGTCACATGACGCAGGCGTGTTCATGGTTAATGACCGCGCCGTAGTTAAACAGTGAAGTCATTCCAGTCTGCGCTCTTTATGGCTCACTCGTTTCTCCACAGCTGATCAATAGCTCCTTCAGGTCCTCTGTGGTCGCGAGCTGTTTGCATACATGTGTGTTTGTCACACTTATTATTTATTCTTCAGCCTGTCCTCTTCCTTTTATGCAGGGTCATAAATCACATGAAGTTCCTGTGTGTGTGTGTATGTCTGCAGACAGAAACAAATGCTTTGCTCATTCATTGCACATAATTTCCCCTCAGGCCCTCCGTCAATAAAAAGAGCATAAGGTGAGGGACATGGATATATTTGGTGTGCGTGTCATCTGAGTGATGTTAGCTGGTTAGCTACGTATACATCCAGGGTACGTATACCTCCGCCTCTCTATATTTCCTCCAGTTCCTCCTCCTCTTCTTCACAGGAGCACGTGCACTCACGTATGTTTGGACAGACTGATCAAAGAGTGGAGGATAAGTGACGATCTGCCGGGCTCCGTGAGGTTTTTTTACTGCCTTCCATGAGCTGGAATCATATACGACCTTCAGGAAGCTGAATCCTGTCAACATAAAATACACTTTTAACATTGTAGGATATGTTTATGTGATAAAATACATGCTTCAACTCATAAAAGAGAACTGTAAACATTTATTTGAGAGAGGATGATGATGTTTTCATCTCAGCGATGAGTCTAGACTGTAAAACGTGTTTTGCTTGGTCATCAGGTGCAGTTGGCATCTCTGTTCGCTTCTCTTCTTTCACTTCCAAATGTACTCATTTAACAGTGGATGTTATGGTACCTGCTGACACAGCGTTCTTTCACATTTAGGATAGAGTATCAAGTAGAAACACTCCTACACGCGCACACACACACACACACACACAGACTAGATTGTGTGTCACTCTAATGCATCCTCCTCTGCTGTACATCAGTGCAGCTTTTTAGCATAGTCTCTCCAGTGTCTCCGGTAAGCTGATAAATGACTGACTAATGACTGCATTTAGTGCGCTGGGGATTTGTTTTCTGTTAGAGGTGGACACTGAAGATTTCATCATTACACAAATATCCAGAGAGTTACTCCGACCACTTACGGCGTTACCGCAGATCTTTAATTGGCTCGTTATTTTTTAGGGTTTGCTTAAATCTAATTTGTTCGTCACATCAGATCTGTAGCAGAGACTGTCAGCTGGATCTGCTCAGACTTGTACATGAGACATACAGTACGGTGCAAAAGTCTTGAGCCACCCTTCAGTTTTTGAAGCCAAACTTTGTAAGCTTTTCTTTTAGATGTGGCTTATTTTTCTCTCATTTTCAGTCCAGTCCTTGTACCTGACCATGTTCAGTTTAAGCCACTTAACACTGACCTGCAAGTTGTTCAACCATAACAAGGCTCCTAACTGAGGGATGAACAGACAACTCAGCAAATTACCAGTTTTAAATTAAACCTTTAGGCAGCCGAAAACATAGAATTTGTTCTCATTTCTTTAGCTGACTCTATGAAAGATGTCAGAGAGCTGTTAACAGTAAACTCGACATCTCTCAGCATGGTGTGCAGTGTGTTTAAAAAAAGAACTGAAGAAACTGGACAAATGTTGGACAAATGAAGAGGTGACAGGCCTAAAAGCTGTCTGCAGCTGAAAGGCACATCCTTAAGAATTAGTAAAAACACAAAAAGACGTGAGATGGAGCTGAGAGATGCATCTGGACCTTGAGGTAATCCTATAAATGATTATCAAAAAATGATCTCAGTGGAAGGAGACTGTCAAGGCCTTACTGAGAGACAAAAGAGAGAGAGGTGCAGCGGTGTAGGCTCTGTCATGGCTCGAGCTGCGTTTTTGTCAGTTGTGTTGACGATCTTGTTAAAACTGATGAATTACCAGCACAGAAAAGTACTACCAAATTTTAATCCACCATGTAATACTCGCTGGAAAGCATGATCCCAAACACACCTGCCCGTGCTGTGAAAGCACACCTGGATAGAAAAACACACCTCAGCATCAGTGAAGCAGCGTGGGTCATCCTACAGAGAACAGAACAAAAGGCTGAAACAGAAGGAGCACGAGTGGAGAGAGTTCAGGCTGTGTAAAGAACAAAGGTGGTCATACCAAATATTGGCAGCACATTCTGTTTTTTGCCTTTTATATCTTATTTTCATGTATGTTTACATGAGTAAATAAGGAAAATACGATGAAATGAGGTGGCTCAACACTTTTGCACAGTATGATATCACAGATTTATGAAGAGCTGCACCATTTAAACCACCTAAATATTTTATCTTGTAAAAAATATAGCTTTGAATTAAGATTGCAGCAGTGACCTTGTTTTTCATTTGCCGTTAGAGGCCCTCTCAGTGTCGGCTGAAATTACCTCCTGAACAATGGTTATTATTACTTTCTTTCCCAGGAATTAGATCACTTAGGCCACCTCTTTTCTTCTTTGCCTGCCAGCCAGACTGTCAGCGACCAACTGCAACAAACCTGATATGTGAATAAAAATATACCTGCACCTGCATTTCAAAGACGTTTCATGAACAAGCATCTGGCTTTGGGCTTTTTTTCTCTCCATCTGTGTGCGTGAGTGCTGCTGGTTGAGACACATCAAAAAGGAACAGATGTCATTTGTTAATCTGAATGCAGCCGTGGCCATGAAACCCACAGAAACTGATGGAAACTTGTGGTCATGGAGCTCGTTTCTCATAATCATTTCTCACTAAAAGTGCATTGAAATTTTTTTCTTTCCATGCTATATTTTTTTACTTGAGTCATTCTGGTCATGTGCACACATTCGTTTAGATTTAGAATGTATTTTTTATATTATCAAATTATTTTGGAAAGTGTATTTAAACCTGCATAACTGTCTTTGCATTAGAATGTGCATGTTCTTTTTGTTTTCATAGTTTAATTTATATTTAATTGTGTTGTTCTTTGCAGCGTTTTGTGTTGTTTCACTTTAAATTTGTTTATAAAGGAAAAAGCTGAAAATTTAAATAGTTAAAAGTTGAAATGTAAATAGTTGTTTTTTGTATTATATGATTTATTTATTACATTTTATGTGGAGTGAATAAATAAAAGTATGTTTACGGTGGCCCCTACAGACAAAGCACGTACAAACTCCAAAACATGTAAAAACCTCAAAACATGTAAAAACTCCAAAACATGTAAAAACTCCAAAACACGTAAAAACTCAGAAGCACGTACAAAGTCCAAAACACGTACAAAACACAACAGAAGTGCATCAGGATGCTAGGGGGCAGTGTTGAGCTTTTGTTACCTCGTGGCTACACAAGCCAGCAAGTACCAACAACCGGATTTGTTGTGTGGTAGTAACAGGAAAATGAACATTTTTTAAAATTATTTGAATATATATATATGTGTGCTTGTGTATAAATACACAAACAATACACACATGCTTTCAATTGTGTAATTTAAGTGATCTAGGTAGCTCTGTTTGGGAAGGTCAATTAATGCTAGAAATGTGTTTTTAAATTTGTACGTGTTTTGTCTCTAGGGGGCCACCGCATATTTATATATATAAATATATATAAATAAAACCACTTTTTTACATTAGTAATTCCTTTTGCCATAATTTTATATTGTTGTTAATAATAAATTAATTAAAGCAACAAAACAACCTGAAGAGCCGGTTCTCTAAAAATCCCATCGCTAGTTAACAGTGGCTAACAGATGCTAACAGCGGCTAACAGATGCTAACAGCAGCTAACAGATGCTAACAGGGGCTAACAGCAGCTAACAGAGGCTAAATGTAATACTACTGGCAGATCAGCATATCCTCACCAACTCATCGATGTGTAGCTGTCATTGGTCAGGACTGAGCTTCTCTGGCTCATATTTGACTCCTTCATTAGGTTTTCCAGAGTAAATAAAGCTGGACATTTCTCTTTGATAGAACAGAACTCAGTTCACTGCAACTGGTGACTTTACTGGTTTCAATGGTAAGAAATATACCCAGTGAAACACAGAAGCAGTTTACTGTATAAATTCCATTCTGTTAACATCATTCATCACAAGCACTTTGTATGTCACATGGTTATGAAATCACACTAACTGTTTTTTGACTAAGAAGAAATGTTACACTTCTAGTACAGTGCTTCTGGTATTTGCTGTGTTGTAATTCTGTTTTTCCCACTCCGGCATCATCACTGTGGAATTTATTCCTGCCTCTGTGTCTGGACATATAAGGTCATAATTCTTACTTTTTAATCTGTTTTTCTTAGCTGCGTCAGAAGACAATGGCTCATTGACGGGCTGATCTGAAAGGGCAGACGCCAAGCAATGATTAGTCCGAAAGAAGTCTACAAAAGCATTCTTTTAAAATAAACATGCATGTATGCTTTCAGGGGTGCTTAATATTTAGTTTGTGCAATTATGAGAATATTTGAGATTTCTCACCTGGTTCAAAACCTAAAATGAGAAAATCCCAGTAAGCTAGAATAAGCAGTTTGAAGCTTTACAGAAGCACACATACTGAGATGTAGATGGGACCAGAATCCATGCATGATCTCCCAGGTTTTGTTCAAAGGAAGCCTTGAGGTGAAAGTGAGTGTGCTGCTATTTTTCGTACTTTTTAGAAATCACCTGATTTTGCATGAGTGCGGGTTTTTTCTCCTCGTACCATTTCAGTTCATGAAATTGCAAATTGTAGTCCTGATGGTGCATATGGGTACATATGTGTATGATATGACTTTCTGTATTTCCATTACGCACGGGTGAGTGAGTCTGTGTGTGTGTGCCTGAGCCCAGAGTTCAGTGTTGATATGCTGCATATTTCCTGTGCTGACAGAGAGAAAGCATATTCATAAAATGATTGATGTTTTTGTTTTTGCAAGAGAAAAATAAAAAAAGATGGAAAAACAGATACAGATGTAGAAAGTGACAAAGATCAAAATATTGGTCCTTGGAAGTGTGCTCACAGAAACTGAAGATATGCTTGCATGTACCCAGCTGGCTCTGTCTAATTCCTCTGTGACGCTGACCCGTTCTAGTGGACTCACTTTCAGTCAGGGAAGAAAATTGTTTGGTCGCAGGAAGAAAAGTAACTCAGAGGACGTGGCCACACCGAGGTCCCACTCCTAGCTTGTTACAGATGCCTGGCCAAGACTGTATTAACTCATCGTAACAGTTTACACAAATAGGCTTAACCGTATGAACGTTATTTTAACCAAAACCGTTAACTTTTCCAAATCTCAACAAAGTAAAATATGTCATTCATCAGTGCAGACGTCTAAGATCGCACCGCCTTAATCAGTGTGTTGCACACACATCATTGCTTGCTGGCTAGCCCCTGTGCTTCGTGGATAGTGAGATCAAAAAATGTGGGGTGTCTGTATCTCAGGTGGTAACCACTGGCTACTACCCGGAACCAGCCAGTGGTTGGTGGTTCGATCCCAGTCTCCTCCAGTCTGCATGGGCAAGATACTAACCCCATGTTCCCTCCGATGCATCCATCGGAGTGTGAATGTGTATGAATGTTAGATAGGGAGCACTTAACAGCCTGTGTGATTGGGTGAATGAATTCGTTGTGTAAAGCGCTGAGTGCTCAGAGTAGAAAAGCGCTGTATAAGAACCTGTATAAGAACCAGTCCATTTACCATCAAGGGGGTAAAGGACCATCTCAAGGTGATAAGCAACCACATATCCCCGGCCAACCTCAACTGTGACTTTTTATTTGACGAATTTAAGAAAAATCCAATGTAGCCACTTAAAACTGCCCCTCAGCCTAAATCCACAGTGTCCTTGTTGTTGCAGCACATGTAGCGTCCCCACTGATTTCCCTTTTGTGCTACAGGTTAACGTGTGAATGCTTGTCAGTGCTGTATTTCTCTCCAGTGTAACAGTGTCAAATCTCACTTTCTCAGCTGAGATTAAATTAAATTAATATTGTACTTGTAGCCGGACTAGAAGACAAGTGTTCATTTAGGATGGTGTGTTTTTCCTCATTGATCATCAGGACGGCCATCTGATGATGATGATGTCTTTATCCTGTCTTCCTTCTCTCACCCCACCCGGTCGCTGCAAATAGCCCCGCCCCTCCCTGAGCCTGGTTCTGCCGGAGGTTTCTTCCTGTTAAAAGGGAGTTTTTCCTTCCCACTGTCGCCACAGTGCTTGCTCATAGGGGGTCATATGATTGTTGGCTTTCTCTCTGTATGTATTTGTGGTGAAATTAAGGCACAACGGGACCACAGATCTGCGTTTTGAGCCATCTTTATTCACCTTTGTCACACCACCACAACAATCCCTGAGTCCCCGTGTTTTAACACGGTAGGCGTGATTACCTACACAGTACCGCAAACCACGCCCCACCACAGTATTATTGTATGATCTACCTTACAGTATAAACCAACTGTTGTTGTGATTTGGTGCTATATAAGTAACATTGACCTGAATTGAACAGGCTATTGTGTTACATTAATGGAAATTCTGAGAAAGTGTAATAACTGTATAATTCAGCAGTTTGTGCTTATACAGGCCTGGAAGCATCAGAATGAACACGAAACAGTTCTTACAGTTTTGTATGTTATAATGAGTTTTTATTTTATTTTGACTTTTTGTTTTTAATTCAGTTTTGTTTCAGTTTTGTTTCCAGAGCAGATTTTCTTGTTTCTGTTTAGTTTTTATTATTTTCACTCTTAGTTTTAGTCTTTTCCATATGGAGAGAATTTGTCAGATGCGAGATTTAAGAAAGAATTCTTACATTTAAGAAATGTAAGAAATGTGTTATTGTAGGGTCTACCTTACAATATAAAGCACCTTGAGGCGACTGTCTTTGTGATGTGGTGCTGTTTGAATAAAATAAAATTGAATTGATGTCATTTAGTGTTATATGTATTGAGTCACTCCATCTCAAATCATCACATAGACTGTATTCTGCTCGGCCACCTCTGATTTACCTGGAAATTGTACATTATAGATATAATGGTTGCTGATGAGTTTTTGCTTCATACATCAAATACTTAATCAAGATATTTACCTTTTTTTTTTAATGCCCATCAATCCAGTCTCAGGTCTTTGTTTTCATACTGAGCTAATATTCGAACATGAATATCTTACATGGAAAAAAGAATAAAACCGATGATGTAAAGTTTCCTGAAATTCTACTAAAACTGACAGAAGGAGGCTGGTGTAGTGTTTGTGAATAGGAAATCGTTGCATTTCAGAGTAATTCAAAATAAAAGTACTTTTTGACTTTAAATTCTTGGTCACAAAAATGAAGAAGGAAAACTTTTCATTCAGTTTCTGAGTTGGATCGGCAAATGTGACAAATTGTAAAAAATAAAAATAAAAATAAAAAATCTGTTTTTTGCAAGTTGAAGAAAATTCTGGAGTTTCCAGATGGTGCTCTAATTATAACTGAGAAAATAATTTTGTTAAATATATGCATGTTTTTTCATATTGGGAGCCACTCTGTAGGCGTGCAAACAGCCTCAGAGGAGTCTCATAATTCAGGTTTCAATACAGCATTAAAAGCGCGACATGCTAGAGGCGGGCTGAACATTCACACAATAAAAACATCTGTATCCAAATCTCAGACTAACATTTCTGACTTATGAGAAAACTCGAATCTGTTTATTGAACTTTCTGACAAATTAATTTGTATCATTTTGCCTAAATGTGGCATTTTTGTAAGATTTATTCTGGGTTTACAGAAAACACACTGATGAAGAAATCTCCAAAACACACTCAAACTCATGTACTGAGTGTGATACAGTTGGCAGTACAGGGTTAGCATCCATACATCCCACAGTTATGCTCATTATTTTCCAATAAGAGTCTATTACTCTGTTTGTTATGTTGGCATATCTGTTTGCAATAATCATCTAAAGCCTTGTTTCCTTTTGCTTTTGTTTTCTGTGTGCGTGTGTGTGTGTGTGTGTGTGTGTGTCTGTGTGTGTGTGGCAGTATGGACCGGATCCAGCAGCTGAGGCGAGAATACCAGCAGGCTAGAAGAGAAGGAATGGTGCCGCCATATGAAGAGTTGGACCCACGACGCAGAGGCCATGAAAACGACCCACACAGGGTAAGCAGCACAGTGACGCTCACACACACACACACACACACACAGAGATCACAGTGCTGTGTGTGTGAGGTTTCTTATTCTCTATCAGAATGATCACTGCTTTTATTGCGGCTGTCAAGTGATGAAGGCCCTTTAGCTGTCAGTCGCAAGGTGCTCTTTGACGTGAACGGCTCCCGTGGGCATTGAGCCGATGGGACTGATATGATCCACTTTTCACGAGGATGACACACACGGAGGAGATAAGTAGAGGTTTTATGCGCTTGTCGTTCGGCAGGTAGTGTTTTTCAAATCACAAATTCACATCCAGGCACCATCACGTCTGCGCTCAGATTGGCTGAGTCACGCTGGAAGACGCCGAGGAGCACGTCTGCGCTGCCGTAATAATGTTAAATTATTAATGTGCTAACAAGAACTCACCTCCCACGTTAGCACCAGGTGTCACCCTGCAATGACTGCGCTCGCCACCGTTGCAAATGAAGCGCATGCAAATATGTTGTGGACTGAACAAAGCTGCTGGTTTAGACGATACGGTTCTGCTTTCTTTCCTGCTCCTTTAGGTCCTCGTGCAGTAACTGTCTGATTATACAGGTGCTGCAGGTTTTAACAGTTTAACAAAAATAATAATAATTTTGATCCTGCAAAATCAGCTGCATGTTTCAAATGAAAGAGGCCTAAATGAGTAGATTATTTTAACTAATACTCACAGCTAATGTCTGGATGAGTAAACCTGAGATCCCAGAGTGAGCTCAGTGGATCGCGTCCCCGACTGCTGTTACTAACATCCAGAAACACGACAACACAGAGTGGGAAACAAGCCAGAGGCCCGTCGCTGGACCGAGGAGCTGAAATTAATCTGCTATAACAAACGGATAGGTTTATTGCAGCAATCACAGTTTAACTGCCGGACCGTGAACTCCTCGAGTCTGCTCATTGAGCCCGAGTCAGAAGCTTTACTTCTGTGTACACAGACGCTGTCAACATTCATTACAGCCAGCTTAAAACATAAAAAGGATAATTAATACATGCAGTCGGGCTGGGCGATGCCACGACTACGAGGTGACACATTAACCACATCTGCGTGTGGGTGTGTGCGTGGGAAAATGTAAAGATTCGGGCGGTATTGCGTTTGGCACCGTCCCCTATGGGCGGCGCGGCGCTGCAGTGGTTAGTGCCGCTGCCTCACAGCCGGAGAGGTTTGAACCCGCTCATCATCCGTGGCCTCTCTCCCCGGACTGTGCATTCTTCTCGCCGTGCCTGTTTTCCAGTCCGTTTGCAGCTTTAGCTGGACAGACGCTTTAGGAAATGCCCGGGCGGATCATTTGGAACAAAAACAAGCTGATAATAAAAGTTTGTTTTAAAGTTATTTTTTAGAAATCTGTGACTTTTTAAAGTAATGAAATTACCATGATTGATTAGGAATTTGATCACCTGTGTCACTGCATCTAAACAGCTTGCTTATCCAGACTTATGCTCGGCTCCCGCTTTAATTCACATCTAAAAGTAATTTGGTTTGTGACCCGCCGGGGGCAATCGTCTTTCCCCTCCGATCGATAGCCTCGCATTACACTCTTCCCTGCCTCCAAATAAGAAAACTTTGTCGCCGTTTATATAGCAGAGCGTGAGAGCAATTAGCATGCTTCAGAGGTGCAAATGAAGTTTGAAGTGTGAAAGTTGGAAGGAAGACCAGTAGCGGTTGCCACGGCACCTAACGAGCCTCTCTCATTACGGATGATGCATTTATTAATTAAACCATAAGCGATTTTTTTACCTGACTGGCTCTCTGTCGCATGGTTGGGGAGAGAATAATGCTTATGGAGGCGAGCTGGTGGCTAATTCAGCTCCACTTCTCTTGGTTTGTTTTTCTTCTTCTGATGTGTGTTTTTATAGGATTGGCTGAGTGGCTTTGAGAAGTAAACAAGATGAAAAGTAAAGTGTGGAGCGGCCAAGACCAAAAACACTGATAAAGGCAAAGAGAGAGAGAGAGAGAGAGAGAGTGCCCATCTTGCATTTTTGCCACAGTGGGCTCGACGTGTTCCCTCTTCTCCTTTTTCCCCCTATGGCTCCATTACCATTTCACTGATTCATGGTTATGGGTTAGCTGTCTCCGCTAGCAAAATTATGTTTTGCTAAAAACAATTATCAAGCAACAAAAGCCACACCACAACTGTGTTTCCAAGTGAGCGCATTGTGTGTGTGTGTGTGTGTGTGTGTGTGTGTGTGTGTGTGTGTGTTTTGGAAGACAACAACAGACTTTCTCCCTAAGGAGACGGGGAACTAAATCAACAGGGCGCTGTTGTGTTGTCCCACACACACACATTTACACACAGTTATTCACACAGAGTACTGTACACAAGCCAATTGTTATGGTGGGTGGTGTGACACCGACTTTATTATTAGATTAAATTATAATGAGCAACCATCAGATAGTTTTGCCGTACTTTGGGTTTACATATGCGTGCTCATTTACAGTCAGTCGTTTAATTACTGATGTTGTTTTGTTATGTGAGGCAGAACGAAACGACCTCAGGTTTCAAATTTAAATCTGCCTACTCACTGAGCTGGTTTGTTTTCCTACCGGTGTAACCTCATCGCCTTATGGCGTTATTTTTGTGCCACTATTCTGAGCGCACGTAAAAAAAATTTGAGCGCACGTAAAAAAAAAAATTGCAGGTGCAAGTGTTGCATTTTGAGGAGAAATTTATTTTGAGCGAAGAAAAGCTGAATTTGAGTGAACAAACTTCATTGCTGCGTGCAAAAAATGTATTTCAGTGTTTGCTATTATCCACACACACACACGCACACAACAGCAGCCCCTCTCGCTCAGTTTTTGCATTTGCGCTCGCTCGCAATGTGTCGCTCGCGCTCTCAACATTTCTGCCCGTGCGCGCTCAACTCTTTGTGTACACCGTTATATTTGTGCCACAAAACCAGCCAATCACAGACTTGGATGCAAAAATATCTGATTGGCTGTTCTGGTCTCCAATCAGCTCGAAATGACGAAATGCGATATCCCAGAATCCATTTCATCCAAAACTCAAAGGAGGCAGTGGCGGAGGAACGCAGAGGGGCGGAGTTTGAAATATTACTCTGTCTGTGCCACAAAATAAACTTTTAAGATATTTTCATGCGAGAACGTTTCTGTGTGAACTTCAAATACCTGCTCGATTCATCAAGACATCACATATTTGCAAAAGTGCTCTAACGTTTTCGGAGATGGCTGTTGATGGAGTCCATCAGCGAATAGTTTCAATTCACAGGTGCAGCAATTCTTTAACACGCGCACGTAAATTCTGCAGATTTCATTTTTGTGTCAAGGTCAGACCAAAATCAGTAACGACTTCATGTTACCCACAAGTTTTTTATGGATCATCTTCAATCTTCACAACGACACATTTGGCTTAGGGGGACACGAGTACCTTTGTTGGCTAGGTTAGCACCTTCATTGTTAGCGTCCAGGGTCAAAGTTGACCTTGGAAAAAACCATAAGGAGTAATATGTCATATGAAAGGGCGTGAGGAGAGCTGTACAACAGACTTTTTATTTTTCCAATACAACGCCCTATGATGGCACAATCACACCATAACATCAAACATGAAGTTTTAGTTTCACCCGTGTCCTTGGGGGTGTACTCTGAGTGTGTTTGCTGTGTAACAGTGGAAAAACTGACAGCTGTCACTGCTTTAATGATAACAAACTGTTGGATTATAAGACAAGCTGTGACTCCTCTGCGCTCCCAATAAAGCAGCTCATTGTGAAGCATCACTGCTTTAAAAGTGACCAATCACTTTTGACGTAAATATAATTCATATAAAGGTCCGATCCTTCATTTAGAGGCAAACGGGAGACAGGAGATGTGGGCAGGATGGCCTCTGTGACCTGTGATGTATCCTGGATTTAATCCACGCTTTGGAAACGTGCTGTAACATTTTTAAACCACCTGTAAATGTAACATGTAGCCAGTGCAGCTGCGCTGAAACAGCAGCGATGTGAGAAAGAGTGGATGGGTTACAGTCTGCAGTCCTTCCTGTATTCTGATATTTTTTATATTTATATTAGAAAAGGGCACAGCCTCTGCTGGTTTGATGCTCGTTTATCACCATAATCTCGTGCTTTGTCCATTCTGTGGTTCTAAACAGTATTAATTTATTTCCATATTCTTATAAATGTTATTCATGACTATGAGGTAAAATGAAGAAGAATCCCCCGCTGCTGACCCTTTCCCCTCAAACAAACACACGGATTCGTTTATCTGCACAAATTTGTATCTTTGTCGTCGTTTCTGTTTCTTCCTTCTCGTTCGTGTAACGTCTAAATTTGTCCGTTTCCTGCCGATCGTCCCCGCCGCGCCGGTGCAGACGTGCTTCCTGAAGCTTGACATTTGCAGAAGTTTGTGCTAAATTTGACAAAGTCCTCTATTTCCTGCACTCCCTGAAAATGCCTGTCAAATTCTGTAACCGCTGAGCTCATCCACTTCTCTGATGATGACTCTATCCTCTTCGTCACAGTTGCTAGGCAATGCGGTTCACTTGCATTTGCCTTTTTAATGCCGTGTTCGTTGCGCCGACTTGACAGGCTTGAGTTGCAGCTGTAGCTGCATTCTTGTGTGCGAGCTGAACTTCAGCTTCATCTTATTAACCGTGCTGGGGCGGAGGGAGCCGTCCACTCTGGATTTGGGGTATTTTGAGGTCTGTTGGTGTTAAAGTTTTTTTTGCCAGAACAGCAGATCGATTTTCTGCCTTTGATCAAACCGAACAACAAGTCCCGTTATCGGTTAGACGTTTAGCTTCTTTGTAGTTTTATTTCTTTCCTTTGAATAGAATTAGTTGCAGGTAATATTTAAAGGAGAGGTCACTGTTACCTTTAACAGCTTCAGCGAGACACATGGAGCAGATTCAGTTTTATTGTTATTGGCAGCAAAGATCAAAAGTGAAAAAAGCTCATGAAAAATTGCTCATCTATGAATGTTGCCCGTGCACGTGTATAATAGGACTTTTTATCATATCCTGTTGATGCAGCCCGAGTTCCCTCTACTCTTAGAACCATGTCCGGTCCTGTGCATAGACAGGGGCGTCTGTGTGTGCGTGTGTGTTTGTGGGTGTGGGCGAGCGTGTTTTGTGCGATTGTTTGTCTTTTTTGGTTCAAGGTTCCAGTCCTCTGAACTGCCTCCAGGATTTTCTCCGACCTCGTCAGAAAAAGGCGCACCATTGTGTGATTCACAGTAGAATTTGGGAAAATCCCAGCGCAGTAATTCCCAGAACCTTTCCCACATAAAAACACATCTTGTTTTTTGGCCCATTCTACGTTCACTCTGTCTGCCGCTTTCTCACTTTTACTTATTTGTCTGACACGTCGACTCTTGTTTGTAGCATCAGGTGGGAATTAAACCCACCGTCCATTTCAGAGAAATCAGGAAGATTTGGGCAGTTTGGGGTTTTCCCCACATTTAACCTCCAAGTTATCCTGAGCCTGTCCTTAGCAGACAGAAGCTTTAAACAGGTCACAAACGCTGGGACGTAGACACACATTAACAACCTTTTTCACCGTGTTAAGACACTTTAATGGCACGATGTGGGAAAATGTGTCACGTTAGTCACGAGTTTCAGACGCCTGACTAACATAAACACAGTTTCCCTGCTGTGGAGGCAGCGTGAACAGAGCATGTAAGTGAAATACTTCCTCCCAAGTTTAAAGTGTTAATAACAGATCTCTGCTTTCACACGTAAACGTTTATCCATCCCAGTGTCTGGTGTTCATCTGTGATCCAGGTCCATCAGGAAGTCCTGCAGTCAGTCACCAGTCGGCCTGTTACATGTTCAAGTCACCCAGGTTATTATAGGAAACTAACCTAGATGAGAAAATATTCTAGTTGACTAAAATAAAAGTTATATAGAAGCATAGAGAGGGAGTGGTGTTAAATCTCTGCCATGTTTTTATTGTAACATCTGTACCAGTTTTCTTAATCCTCACCTCTGACATGTCTCCCACACAATAATAATTCAAATGACTAAAACTAACTAAAAAAAAAAAAACAATTTTTCAATCAATTAAATAAAATCCACTTTGTAAACTGAGCTGAATTAAAAACAAAACATCAAAAATAAAAGAAAAACTAATTATGATAAATGGACTGATTCTTAGATATTAATGTTTTACTCGAACACTCAAAGCGTTTTATCAAATTTTATCTCCAAATGAAGCTTCAGATTTTGGCCTGATGAATAAATCACAACCACCAGAATCCAACATCGAGTCCATCGTGTCATCGCCCTTCAGAATTTTGTGTTTGTCCTTTCACAGTCGTGTCAGGGCATGACTCTGTACTAACACACACACCTTGCCTTTGGGACCTTGAAACGCTTCATTTTAGAAATTATAAACAGGAAATGTTCGTGTTTCCTTGAGTGTTGTATAGGAGATATATATATAGGAGAACGGGATTAAACCCCAAACCTCTGTTAGTGAGAACGAACAGCACTAAACCTTGTAGCAGAGAGTCGGCAGGGTTAAGAGAGATGCTCGGAGCTCCTCATCCCTCCTGCATCTTCTTCCTCCTAATATAATTTTCTATCGCATTCAGTTCGGTTCATGGCCTTTGAGCATGTTTTCTCTCTAAACCTCAATGTTTCCCATTTTTCCACTTTAATAAGAGGCGCAGCGTTTTTTTTCTATTAAATATGACATTGAGAAATAAAATGCTCTTGTCGGTGGGTTGAGTTGATCAATAGGTCCATCTATTTAGACTCATCTCCAAGCAATTGGACGCGGTGGGATATGGAAACACAGTTGTGCTGTTCTGCATCCTGACGGAGCCACGGCTAAGTCCTGATACCTGAACGCTGCACTGCTGCTAGCAGACACTGTGATAACTGAAGGAAAGGAGTTTAAGGGGGTGTCGTTTCTACATCTGCACGAATAAATCCACATCAAAAGACATGCACGGAAAATAACGTGCATGCATCGATGCCAAAAATCTATATTCAAACATGGAAAAAGACATAAGTAACACATGCAGGCAGTTTCAGGAGCAGTCGTGCTATTGCATGCTGCACATAGACACTCTGCCTAGTGCTTATATTAAAACCACAGGTGGTTTTCTCTTGGAAAAACACATAAAACCCATTGCACAGTTCATATTCTCTAATGTTCTCTCTCCGCAGCCTTAATATAATAAAGTTATATTAAATTGCAGCTCAGTTATATGAGACAGTCTCTTTGTCACCGAGTACTTTCCCCGTGCTGTGCATTTTTGCAAAAAAGGTCTTTTATTTACTTCACTGACAGATTCAAGCAAGAATTGAACCGCTTATAAATTTCACCCATTGCACAAATTGGATAAAGTTTAGTGTTTGGCATCTCTGGAGTAAAGCAATGTAAATTAATAATCTGACACATCAGCATTATTCCAGAAACAGCGTGGTAAGACCTGCAGTCCTTTGTTGGCTTCGCTGAATACAGAACTGGCTGACTGGCTGCATAAAGAAATGAATGCTAATAAAGGGGATACACTGTGTCAGGCTGCTCGCACGAGCTGCTCTGCAAAGGTTGTGTGAGACGCACAACATCCCAGCCAATAGCACGTGATCGCACACCTCCATCCACAGTCACAGTGTGCACACAGATGCAGTCAGAGATGTTTCCTATATGATCACGAGACTGAGCCCAGTGCTGATTCTCACTCAGGCCTTATAAGGACAAGCAGACCGTTGGAACGGCACAAATGTGCTGAATGTAATGGAACAGAAAGGAAACTGGGATTTCACCGATGGCCCAGAACAACTGTTGGATGGAAAGAAGGAAGAAAAATGACAGAAACAATAAGACGAGAGAGACAAAGTGTCTGCAGAGCAGACGTTCTGCATTACTGAGCAAGATTTGACCTGTAAAACAGAAGGTCAAAGAGAGCCCATTTACTGTGATTGTTCCTAACCTAGGACTTCCTGCTGAGTATCGAACCTTTACATCATTTATAATGCTTGGCGACTTGTCCTTTAAGAAAACTACTTTCATTTTGGTGATAAGCCTCAGTATGTATAGTGTGCCGTGTTCACTGCCCGATGAGAAAGAAAATGAAGGTCAGTCGGTCAGAGTGCAAAGAGTTACTGGCTAATGTGAGAGCAGAGACACGTTACATCCCAAAAAATGTGAGCTGGAACTACAAAAATGGCGGACTGAACACAGACAAGTTGTTTGCAACACGTTTGCATGTGCATGTAACTTGGTTCAAGGCTCACAGAGTTACTCGTGTGCTGCCTCAGTCACTATCCTGAGAAGTCTGTGGCGTCAACATGAGCAGATGTCCAGATTCTGATTTGTGGGAAGCGCTCTGCTAATCTTTACATTTGTAGTTTTGTCTCGGTTGCTCTCTCACTGCTGTGCATCTGTGTTGATGAATGGTGTCCATGTCCAGTAGCAGGTCAAGAGGTTACATGTCAGACAAGATGAGATCAGTGTCAGCTCAGTGGACTCAGACACACACACACACACACACACACACACACACACACACACACACACACACACACACTGTCTCAGTGAATAATAGAGATGCTCTCATGTTCAGGCAGTCATTGTTCGCCTTTCTCTCTTGCGCTGTTTCGGTCTCTCCTCAGTCCCCGTGGACCACTTTGTCGTTGAGCTAAGCTGCTGCTCACACACTGAGTCATGAGGTCATCTTAGGCAAGGTTTGGTGGTTATGACAGGCTGAAGCAATTAACGACTGACTTATTGTCAGAGATCTGGAGCCATTAACAGCTAAATCATTCACAGTGACTGACCAAGAGTGTGTGTGTGTGTGTGTGTGTGTGTGTGTGTGTGTGTGTGTGTGTGTGCTGTTGAGTGGATGAAACCTGAAACCTGTTTAATGTGTGAAGAATAAGAACCAGGTAAAGGTGAAAACTAGCATAAATCTGTTTGCACTGTCACGTTGCAGCACAGAGAGAAAAACAGGGCGTTAATCATAAACCACGATTTAAAGTTAAAAAGTCAGAGTTAGTTCTTCCTCTGAAGTAACTGCGTGGCTCACACAGCTTACTGCAGTATTGTAATGAAAGACGCTGCAGGACATTAAGCCAAATGCAAAACCACTCAGACTGCTCTGAGCCAAGTCACACAGCCTCCATTTGATTTGGCTGGAAAACAGTCGAAGCAAACCTGGTGTCGATAGAGATCCCACACACACACACACACACACACACACACACAGACTGTATATAAATGATTGAAGAAGTCAGTGTGATGTACTCAGTGTTAGCATTTTTCCACCGCCATGTTGGTTTTTGGAGGGTCAAGTGCTAAAGCTTCAGCTGCTCCTCGCACACCTGGAAATCTGCATTTACTGTAAATAATCGTGAACTAGGGTTAAATAAAACACTAATACGGTACTATAAAGCTCCCCATTACTGGACACTAACGTTGACTTTAACACGCGGCAGATCTCTTCTTCTTCTCCTTTCAGCCGAGCCCTTTAGGGGGCGCCATAGCCAGTCCTTAGCCTGCTACCATAAAACCTCCTCTGAGGTCTTCCTCAGGTCCCCCTGCCTGGCAGCTCCATCTTCATCATCCTTTGTCCACTCACTGTATCCACTCACACACATCCAAACCCTCTCCGCCTAACTTCTCTAACTTTATCTCCAAAACACTCGACTTGAGCTCAACCAGGAGATATTTGTTTGACATTGAGTCATGTGTGAAAACAAAAAACAGAACTAGAGAATATTTGATGGAAAAGTTGTTGGAAGAGTACGGTATTTTCAGAATTGTTATCAGTTACGTTTCCATTGATCGGCTGGTGTTGTAATTGTGACCCAGAGTGAGTGCAGATCGAACCAAATCGATGTCGGTTCTTCTGAAATCTGACTTGGGTGCTTTGGACGGTGCTGGAGTCTGCACGGTCATTGAGACAAAGAAGGGGAACAAAAGACGAGGTTGATAAAATCAAGAGAAAACAGGCAGTTTGATGGAGGGAGAGAAGACATGTCTGAAAGGGGAGAGCTATGCATTGGGTCATTATAGAGGAATGTTAATATGATTAGTGAATGACTGACCTCGCTGTCTGGGACTGGTGCCTGACTGGTCTGATGACTGCTGAACATCCATTAGACACACACAGACACACAATACAAGAATGCAGACATACATCAGACACATATGCCAGAGCAGACACAGGCGCAGGGATCGCGAGGATGGACCGGCGCTCTCACATTAACTGAGAAGTGTGGAAGCTCGTGTGAACGCACACATTTTCTCTTGAACGCAGACTCTTTCTCTGACTTGTGTGGTTTGTGTGTTCGGGCTGCCAGCAGGGCAGAATGAGTCAACATGTCATGACTTATTATCTGTTTTTGAACACGCATGATTTCCCTACAGTCTGGCCTCAGAAAGTTTGGGTGAAGACCAAATAGGATTGGGGACTCTTTGGTTTCGAGCCCCCGCACGACTTCCTCTGTAATTTGTTTGTTCCTGAGTCTTCAGCATCGAAACGCCACAGAAGCTTTAACGTCACGTATTAATCCTCCGTATAGCATCCAGCACCACGATCAAAGTTTACAGCGCTGCTGCCAGTAGCCGTGGAAACATGGAAATAACTCACAACAAATGTTACAAGCGTCATTTGTGGTGTTTGTCGTGCAGTTCTGAGTTTAAACAGCAGAAGCCATCATTTCTCATGATGACCACACTGGTTTGTGTCGTTTGGTAAGATGAGCTGAGGGAGGAAGCACCGTGTCGTGGTCTCAGTGGAATCATCAGGGTCCTGGGTCGTCAGCTTTCTTGTATTTTGATGTCATTTTGTATTATGGTTTAGGTTTAAGTTCATTTAGTTAGTCCTGAGGTTATTCTGTATTATTATTATTAGATTGCCCTTGTGGCTTCGTCTCCGTGTCCCCCTCTCGTCTCCGCGTGGTTACATGTTTCCCCGTGTGTTAGTCCATCTGTCATGTGTGTTCTCCCTGGCTGTGTGTCTTAGCTCTGCGTCTCTGCACTTCCTGTTTTATTTTGACAGTCAGCTGTCGCCCTCTGTTTTGTATCTTTTATCCACCACAGTCCTCTGCTCTCACTCCACACAGTCTGCATCTGCTGACTGTGACAATATAAAGTTACTGTGTGCTGTGAGTGCACTTTGGAAATGTTTATGAGCAGAGAATATTCATGCGTCGTTCAGAGACGTGCAGCAAAGATAAAGCAGCAAATTTAACTTATCAGTAGATGTGCATGAGTGGTGTCACAGTGTGTACCTGCCAGACTGGAAAGAAGTCCAGAACTGGTCGTGTTGAATGGTAAATGGTTCTTATGTAGAGCTTTTCTGCTCTACTCGAACATGCATCTCTAATTCTACTTTTTTTCTACACCTAAGTGCTTCCTGTTAAACAGTCGTACACGTTCACACTCGGGATACTTAGACTGAATGACCCGCTCTGCCTCCTGGTATTCCCAGGCACTCTCCCATCCAACTCCTAACCGGCTGCATCCTGCTTAGCTTCTGAGCTCAGACGAGATCGGGCGTGGTCAGGGTGGTACGACCATAAGCTGTGGCGTTCTCAGCCTCAGAGGAACAAAACACTGCAAGTCTGTGTTTGCGGCGCTGTTCTTTCAACCTCTAACTATAACGATGTAATGATTTCCTCCTGAACGGCTGGGCCAATCACAACAAAACTTAGTATGAGCGCATCCAGGAATTATGAACATCTATATTATCACAGGGCTGATAAAAACCACCTGTAAGACAGGTTTTTGCTAGTAAAATGAAATAAAATTAGTTCTTTTTAACACACAATATTAAACAGAGCCAATTATGCGTTGTCTCATTTTCTTACGTGTAATCACTAAAAAACTGATTTGTAGGGATACAGTAGAATCCAATAGAATACATCTGCATTTCCATTGTTATGCAGCACATTGCAGCTCTGCAGGTGTTCAAAAGATAAAATTGTAGGAATAAATTGCATATAAATAGTAGCAAAAAGTGCAAAACAATGACAACAATCATGGAATAGTACAGTACTGTGTAACTGTATATTTATATGGTCATCTGCAGCAGGCGCAGCGCTCCCACAGAGTTAAATTATGGTCTTGGAAAATGTTTGTCCCCATTTTTGCAAAACCGTCTCCTGTAATAGAAGCACAGCCATTAAATTTCTTTCAGCGTACAATCAACTGACAGTATTCAAAATCAGTTCACAGTCAACATTTACCTTCAGTGATTCACAGCAGCCTCACTGCTCAGCATGTCGACACGTTTCTCCATGTTTTTCCTGAAATCCTGATACAGTTGTTAAAAACAAAGAGAATCTACAGAATAATAAACTGTTACAACCAGCAGCAGGTAAATAATGAGTGTGATGTTTTCACACGGGGACGTCCCGCTGTAGCCTTTGTCGCCGCCTTCACCGTCGTAGGCTCTCGTGCTTTAATCAGATGTGGGCTCAAACACGTGCCCACATTTGGGAATTTCCCATTTTTAATGAAGAATAAGATCCTCGCGTGCAAACGCAGCGGCAAAGTCGTCTTTGCTGGAACAGAGCAGTTCGCTTGGTTTGTACGGCGGTGACATTCTTCTGTGCTCGTGCACGTGTGTGCAGGTATTTCGTGTGCGGCTCTTGCGTCTTGATGGCGCGTTATCAACTTTCTGCTTTGCTCTCACAACTTTCATTGAGGATTTCAAGAAAGATGCCAGCAGGCAAATGTGCAGCCCAGCTCACAGAGCCTGGACGAGGTGCGTGTGTGTAAAGAGCGATGGGTTTTGGTCCAGTGGAGAGTGTTATCACCACTGGCCACTGCACTATGGACAGGACAGATAGCCAAATTGTGTGTGAGTGTGTGTTTGTTCGCGTGCGCGCGCGTTTTTTTTCTTCGTTGTTGGCTCAGCTGTGTTATCGAGGACATACACACCTCTGCGTGTCACACGTGCACCTGTGTGCGTGCCGTGTACGCACTTTTTGTCAAACTGTGAGCAAGCAGAGTTAAAGTGTGTGTGTGTTTGTGTGTTTGATGTGTGATTCCTGAAGCAGCGTGCAGCTCTTGAGCTTCTTAGAGCTTCTGAGAGAAATATCTGATGCTGAAATATGGTGAGTCATTTGATAGATAACAAATACCAAGAGATGTGTGGAGAGGAAGAGAGCGGGCATACAGTAGTAAAAGTCAGAGTTTCACAAGGAGAGCAGGTAAAAGACTCAAGTGCTGTCAGCAGAGGCTGAGGCAGCGAGTGAGAGATGGGTTGTCAACTTGAAGTCACACTGAGAAGCTGAAAGAGTGCCGGGCAGCAGGGAGAGGGACATAAACAGGCCTTTTCCTGCCTGTCGGCTACTTTAACGCTACGATACGTGTTATTTTACATTTTGCAGTTTCACTTCTTCTTTTTGTGATTTAAAAATAGGCAGACTGTTACAATGATGGGAGGATTTTCCCTCCAAATGAGTGGAAGCACTGAGGCAGAGGAAATCCCCCTCTCCTCTGCACCTCACGCCACCTCCATCCAGCTCGCTCATATTTTTTTCACCTCAGTAACATTTATGCCTTCTCACTGAATACTTTTCACAGTTCATTTCACTTTAAAGAGCTCTTCATTAAATCAGGTGTAATTTATAGTTAAACACGGAACTGCTTAAAGATCCTTTTTCTCTATTTAAAGTGTAGCAGAGGTCGACAAAAAGAGAGGAGTACGAGTTGGAGCCTCTGTGCTGTGCAACTCATCCATAATATCAATAAGCTTTACTGTAAGCTTAAAAGCTTAAGCTTACTTTTTTAAATTGGCAACATTTTAACCATGTTAGCTTTTCCTGAGAACTCACAGGTATTAAAGATAAATATGGCGCGTGGCAGGTCAGCCGTTGGGTTTTCTTTTGCTCTCTTTTATCAGCTTTTAAATTCTCCCATTGGTCCCTTTTATGGAGAGATTTGTTTCCAACTGTTAACTCAAAGCTAGCCAGCCTCTTCAGTGAAGATGTCTCAATAGTGTTTGGGAATTCAGGCCAAGACCCCGACACCCTCTCACTCACACACACTCACACACTCATCCGTACTCCCTCTCCCTCTCTGTCCTCCCATCTGTGAGTTCAGATGAACACAAGTCTCCCGGGGCTTTTCATTGGCCGAGCTCCACACTAAGAGCCGAGCTAATTGGCCAGCTGGGGCCCAGCCGGTTGTTGGAGACAGGGCATTGGCCAAGAGAAGGGTCAAGTGACATGTCATTGGTCAGATCGGATGATAACCTGGCAACACTTGAGGCTTTCTCTCTCGAGTAAAGCCTGATATGAGAAAAAAAGGATCTGCAGTAGATGGTTGGACAAAATTTGGCAACAGATTTTCTGAAGACAAAAAATCTTTGTTAATTTGCAGCTTTTTGGTTACGTAAAAGTCCTCGCAGTCCTTGTGCAAATTTGCAAATAACCCTCAATCATGAGGCCCTAAATTGTTGGACGCACTGAGTCACCTTCAGTTTCACCAATTTATCAGTCCGACTGCGAGTTACAGCCAACTGGTTACCATGACAAGCACAATCATGTGTGCGTGTGTGTGTGTCTGTTTAGTCTTATGCCAAGTCGAGACCAGCAACAGGAGGCCTGTTTTACTGTCTTTGTATGAAACAAATCTGTGCTGTGAGGACCTTCATCAGATTGAAGTTTATTTTTATTTTAATGGCCATCTCTGTGGCCATGCTGTGGTTATGTTTATAGAGTAAAAGTACATGATAGAGGTTAGGGAATGATTATGACCCTAGTGCTGTAGCTTGGCTGAAAGACTGTGTTTAGTTGCAGAGTGCAGCTGATTTTACAACAACACCACAACAATAACAGACGGTGTCAAACAGTCAGAAAGCCGACTGATAAAATTTGTTGTCTTGGCTGCAGAGCTGAAGGGAATAGCCCAGCATCAGTAGTGTCGCAGTCACAAGGCCCATCATCAGTACAGATGGAGACGTTAGCTAGCTAACAGTCACACAGGCCTAGAGACCAGTCTGCAACTATCTGGCAACCACCAGCCATTAAGGGGGAAAAACGGGTTGTCCCCAGCAAGTTGCGATTGCTAAAGCCCCATGCACGGGTTGTCCTACTAACCACAGGTCACCGAGGAAACCTATATAGTCAGCAACAAGTTGGCAAGTGGTTGCTGGAGGTTGCTGGACTGAATTTGGATGCAAACAGTATATGGTGCTGTACCAAAAACTTGTGTTTGCTTTGGCGGCTAGCAGGTTGGAGCGCTCGGTTGTAGTTTGTGTGGAAGATTTGTCTGCAACTTGTCTGCAAACTACTCACCATCCACTGTGAAGTAACACACCGGAGTAGTGAATGGCCGGGGTCTGCATATTCTATATAAACTGTGACTGTCCACTTCAATCTGCTTGTGACCGAAACGATCATAAGGAGGTTTTTGCACCAACAAAATTCCCAGCAATCTCCGGCAACCAGTTGCCAGCCGGAGAGTACACATCTCAAAGTTCTGCAGCTAGCATGTCAAACACAGCAGTCGTTATTTAGTGCACAACAGTGTTTGCACCACACGTTTTACATAGTGTACCACGGGAATCACGGTTAAGAAAGTTCTGGTGTTTTTGGACTATTTCTGGTTAAACCTAACACGGCTCAGTCCCCATAAGTACTGACTGTAAACTCAGTAACATTCCAGTGTGTCTTCATGCTCGTCGTAATCTGAGTGACCTCCTCGTTTTCATTTATTAATTTACAACTAATTTATCATTGACTTGGTCTGCTATTCTCCCTTCAAGGTTTCACTGTAACGTCCTGCTGCTTCCACACTTGTTCTTCAGAGAGAACGTGTTATTCACAAAGTCACAGGAGCTCTTAGGAAACATAAACACACTGTAGGTGATTGCAAACAAATGACTAATGTCATTTTTCCCTTCTCCAAAGTTAGAGAAACACAATCCTTTTCCCTCCCACACAGGTTAATATTGACCTACCTTCAACTTTTTTATTAAGTAGCAGAGTAAGCTAATCCAGAGGAAATGAGAGGTGGAGGTTAGCCGCCAAGGATTAGTCCGGTCCCAAGACATCAAAAGTCCCATTCCCACCCAGGAGATAATCATAGCCACATTAGCCAGGAAATTAAGTCGCTGCTTTAAGGGGGTTTCTAATCCCCGTCTCGCTCTCTCCTTACATTTCTCGATCTTTCCCACATGTCCTACTTTATCTAGTCCTGTCCCATCCCCCATCAGCTACACCTGGACTCGAGCTACATCCTGGTCAGTCTGCACAGCCGTCTCTGTTTCTGCTGTTTGATGGATGACTTTTCTTGTACTGAGAGTAATATGTGACCTTTCAGCAGGGTCGGAGCTTTCAGACAAATTGAAAAGTGTTCTGTGATGTTTTTCATGTCTTTGTCTGAATTTTAAGAATTTCAAGTGGACAATATCCAGTGAAGTGCCTGGAAAATAAAGGATCGTCCTCTCATCTCATGAGCCCAATCCTGAGGCCATGAGAAGTGGGCAGAGCTCTAGTAGACTTAAAATTGTGTCTTACTCAGTTTCTGCAGGAAATTGGCTTTTAGAAAAGAGAACGGTTCTCTGGGGTCATAGGTCAGAAAGGTCTTAAGGTTTAAATACTTAAGAGTTATGTGAATTTGCATGCCTAAGACTCTCAGAAAGAACAAGTTACCCCTTCCTCTGCCTGTTTGTTCGTACATATCTGTGCATGGATTCAGCTCCACAGTCTCAAATAAAAGTGGATTCCTGCCTCCATCTCAAGCATGTCGTCCAGCACAAAAGCAAATATTGCCCCCATTGTCCACACTTCTTTGTCCATATTCACCCGTCTGCGTGTGCTCACTCACACAGATCAGATGTGCACATAAACAGACCACGTATGAAAACGGCAAACTGTGAGTACCTGATTACAATGAGCACATATCAGTACAACACTTTCATGCTTAAGGATTTCAAAGATTTCATCACTTTAACTAAAAAAATTCAAGTGATTAATTTCAAAAGATCTCAAAATCTCATCACATTTTAATTTATTGTTTTGATGGATGGGTGGATGGATGGATGGGTGGATGGCTGGGTGGATGGCTGAATGGATGGGTGGATGGCTGGGTGGGTGGATGGATGGATGGATGGATGGATGGATGGATGGGTGGGGGGATGGATGGATGGATGGATGGATGGATGGATGGGTGGGGGGATGGATGGGTGGGGGGATGGGGGGATGGATGGGGGGATGGATGGGTGGATGGGCAGGCATGTGAACAGAAATTAAAGGGAAACAAAGACGATGAGAAAGAAATGTAGCACGATGACAGAGGAAGTGTGAAGAGGTCAGAATTTTCATGGAATTAGAATGAAAAAGAAAAACATTAGAAAAATCAGAAGGAGCTGACAGACTTCATGGCCATCACCGTGCGACTGGAACCAATCATCTGAAAGACGAACTGAGCGTGTGCGAGAGGCAGAAAGAAAAAGTGCCACTTTCATCCTATTACAACTCCATCTAACCTGCCACTGTGGCCACCTGCTCCCACTGTCACACAATCATAATCGCACACACACACACACACACACACACACACACACACACACACACACACACACACACACACAGGCGTATTTCCAGCCCTGTATTCAGGTTCTCTCTCGCACACAGCAGAAATATGCCTGTGCTGCTCTTATGTGCTTATGCTCTTATGCTAAGTCTTGCTCCTGATATCATGGAGAAATAAATAAATAATATGAAAATCCACAAACACACAGCCAGCAGAGATTTTCCTACCTAAGGCACTGACATTGTAAAAAAAACGGCAGCGCAGGTAAAAATTTCCTCCGCTCTCATCTTTACTGTCTCCGGCTTCTCCTCGCTCCCATCATTCGCACTTCTCCGTCAGGTAAATTGTTTCCCCTTTAACCCCTACCTTTTTTCACTCCCCCGTGCTTCCACTCTCTTAGTCTTCCTTGGAATTCACCTTCCTTTGTTCCCGCTAATCCTCAAAGGGGAACTTTTTTTAAGTCGGGAAGTTTGAGCAGAGAGGAGGAGACGCAGAAGGAGAGTGGGGAGTAGAGGTAGAGGGATATTCTATCTGGGTGGCAAGGAGGGCTTAAAGGAAACCAAATTATCTCCCTTAACTTTGTAGGCTCCTCATCTCCTCATCCTTGTCTCTGTCCCTGTGTATATGGCATCGCCCTCCACTCTCGCTTCCTCTCTTTCTGCTCTCTTATCGACTCCCCACCTTGCACTTTCAAGGACGAGCTTAACTGTTAAGAACACTAAGGACAGGATAAATGTGTGTGGCACTTCTAGCTATTATTTTTTTATTAAAGTATATATAGTATGTATCTATTTCATTGCATGGGTGTGCACTCGTATGGTGCACACACACACACACACACACACACACACACACATGCATGAATATTCTGTGTATGTGAGTGTTTTATGTGAATTTCTCCAAAGGCTCTGCAGCAGAGACTAATCCTATCCTCTCTGCTATCGCCTTACCTTCCCTCTTACTATCATTTATTTATCCTCATCTCTCTCCATCACACACACACACACGCACACACACACACACACACACACACACACACACACACACACACACACACACAGCTTCCCTTTACTCGCTCTCTTCTGTATCCATCCTCACTTTCCTCGGCTTCTTCTCCTAAATACACGAACACACAGAAATAGCTGCATGTTGAACTGAAAAAGCTCCTATTTCAGTTTCTTTTTTTCTTCTTGTCATTAAGTTTGTGCAGGTGTGTGTTTTCGTCTGTGTGCATTCTTACTCTATTCTTTACAAAAATACATAACGTGGACTCATTTCCTGTTCAGGAGAAACAGCTGTCCAATAAAAAAGCGAGTGAATGAGTTACACCAACACGATCTCCTCTCATCACACCTTTCACACACTGGAGAACGTCCAGGGCAGAGTCCTGCATGAGGTAACCAGAAAGTAGCAGCTTGGTCCAGAAGTGCACATGAAGATTAATTTGAAGGATGGGCAAATTATAAGCTGGGTAAGGTTTTGATTTGTTTGGGGAGACGGTTGATTACATCCCGCCATCATAAACTGTAATAATTCATGTCTATGAAAGACCACTTCTTTGTAGGTTCCCGTCAGTGTTGGCAGGAGTTGTATTTGTGCCCTGTCTGCCTGTGCGTTCGCGTGCGTGTTGCTTTGTGCCTGCTGAAAGTTTGCTGGGATGCCACCAGCTTGATAACTTTTAAATGCCATTTAACGAGAAGAGGTTTTAATGTGATTGATGGGTCTAAGTACTGATATGCATACAAACACGCGCGCAAATCAAATGCCGTCTCCTCCATCCCGTTTATGCACCTACACCACATAAACGGGATGATTTGCATTAAGTAGTATTAATAGCTGTATTGGCGAAGGCGCTCTAAGCTGTGAGCTTTGGGGAAAATTGACCTTCTGTGTCTTAATTGTACCAGAGGCTCAACAGCGCCGTGACATTTAACTGTGCTCCAGTCTTAATTCTTAGCGCTTTATTCTAGTGCATTGCTGACATTTCAGTAGGAAGAGGTCTGAGAATAAAGATGCTTGGCGCGTCTTTGGTGTTGTAAACAAATAAGCGCATTTGCCCTGATTATTTTATTCTCTCGCTATCTTCCTCCGCCTCGGTTGCAGTTGAGTCTGAGACGTTCAGATTTGTTGTCTGTCACCCTCTCGCTTTCGGCTGTCGCTCACACCCTGCAAAGTCCGGCGAGATTTTACAGCCCAATAACACAAAGTGACCAGTGTGCGTCTGCAGGAGGCTTCCTGCGGCTGGTGATCAATAGCGGTGACTCAGCAGAATTTGCATTCTGCTTGTTAAACACTCAGTCGCTGGTTTTAAGACTAATTGAACACAGCGTGATGTTCATGACATAAAGTTTGGTCCCCATTAGAGTCAGACAGAAAGAAAAAAGCACTCAGGCCTCAGTCACGAGCAGAGATGGGCAGTAACGCGTTACTTTAATCCGATTACTTTTTTCAAGTAACGAGTAAAGTAAGGGATTACTATCGCAAAAACGGTAATTAGATTACCGTTACTTTCCCGTAGGAACGCTGCGTTACTGCGTTACTAAAACCGTGATTTTTTTGCGAGAATGTCTCATGACAGTGACGTAAGCGAGTGCGACATTGGTGACAACAGCTGTGTGCAGATCAACAATGGATCATATATCGAGTGCAGAGAGAGTATGAGCGTGCAGCGTTTAAAGCGTGGAAGTACTGACCTTACTTTGAGTTTGATTCCATAAAAAGTGACAAAAACATTAGTGTCCGCTGTGCGTGGGAAGAAAACTTCTTTTTAACAGCGAAAAAACCCTAAACTTCCAACAAGCACCGAGTAGCTACGACGTAATGGGAAACTCAGAGAAACTCGCGGATTCTTCCACTGACCGCTGCAGCACACCTGCACCAGGGTAAACCTCCGCCTACCCCACTCCTGCTTTACAGGTGAAAATAGAGCAACAGGACCGCTGAGTCTTTGACTTTATTTATTTTCTGCTGTGTTTTACTTGCATCTATTTGAAAGACTGAGTGTAAACACAAAAAATATTTTATTTTATGTGCTGGAATGTGCAGAAAATAGGTTTAAATGTTAGACTAATTTCTTCCAGTCAGAGAATGTTGCATATAATTTTATTTTTGCTTGATGCATAAAGTTAAAAGATTAAAACTAATAAAACAAGTTTTAAAAAGAGACTTTTCCATCTGATTACATTTTGTATGATGGATTATGCAGAAAAAGTAGAATTGGGCTGAAAGATCTATCGCTTTATCACCTCTTCAGGTTGTAAATCGTGTTTTTAAAAAGTAACTAAGTTAAATAATTACTTTTGAAAATAAGTAATCAGTAAAGTAACGGGATTACTTTTTTGGGGAAGTAATCAGTAATTAGTTACTGATTACTTTTTTCAAGTAACTTGACCAACACTGGTCACGAGTCCCTAATCGATGGCTTAACATGCAGTCTGCAGTCTGAGCCGGATCGCAGCTGGGATGTGTGTTTGCTGTTTATTTCTTAGAAGTGTAACCAAATCAGGACATTTCCACAAATGTCTCTTTAATATCCAAAGTAATCCAGGTTAAGAGCTATAAGCTCAGCCAGTCTTCAGAGAACATTTCGTGCCGTTTGAATACGATTTGCTTTAATGCAGCTGACTCTGGCTCTGTGCAGTGTCTCCTGTGAGGTCAACATATTAGAAGAATGATGAACTACGCCAGGACCTAATTTGAATACTTATTTGTGCGTGTGCACGCCTGCTCGCATTCACTTGCCTGTGAATGCGAGCAGGCGCGGTCTCGTGAGTGTGCTTGTCGACTCTTTCCTTTAGTGCTACTTTGTTAAGAGGCTGTAGTAATTAGCCTGAGAAAACGGATGGCTTTTTGCCAGCAGCCGCAATTACTGCTTTCTCTAGAATGAATGGACGGGTAAATGGACGGAGGGAGGATGGTATACAGTATTAAATGAACAAATGGAGATTTACTGAATAAATAAAAAACGGGAATGGTGTGATGGAGAACAGCTCTGAATGAACAGAGGGAAGCATGCGTGGATGGATAGAAGGTGGAGGGAGGAAAGGCGAACGGCCCATTTTACCACCCGAGTGATGGTGGGTGGCAATCACAGGTCATTACACGGAGCCGGGAATGGCACGGAACGAACTCGATTTAATTTGAGTTTCAAAAGAAAAAAATTACAGACTGATGCAAAGATTATTTTTTAAAAAGATGTCTTTGTGTAGGGTGCTATTTAAAAATCAGAAGCATAAATTACAGAGGACATGATGTGTGATTGTGTCCTCCTCTGTGCAAACTAATGGATATATTTAGTCATGTCGTGCTGGAAATAACACCATCACACCTGAGTGAAAGCTGGAAGGATCCTAAAAGATTTCAAAAAGCGAGCCGAGTGTTGTTGGCTTGGTATAGGATACCGTATTTTTTGAGGGAAAGGTAACACGTTTTTAATCGCATTCATTTCCAGTTGATCCTGCTTAAAGGGATGCCCAAGTCTTTCTCATTGACAGCTGAATCTGGCTACAGCTGATCCCAGGTAAACACAGGGTCCGCTGCACATCCGTCTGCACGGCTTCGAACGATTAGCGCCTTCTTCTGGGTGGCGTTCATTCGTGCATCTTATCTGCAAATGGTGCAGCGCGGTGTATTTCCATCGAGTGGAGAGCCAGCTTCCCTGCTGCTGGCTAGCACTCAGCTCTGTGGAGATTTTGTAAATCTTGGACATTGAGCTGACTTGACTTGATGGTGCTGCTCATATTTCTGGAACTCCATCTAAGATATTTGAACTCTTGATGGGGCAGCTGGCGGTCGCCTGTTCCTGGGTACAAGCGGTTTATGGAGTGCAGTGGTAAAAGGGCTGATCCATGACGGATCCCAATGTGGATGGTGCAAGAGGCCCCTGCTGGGTCTGTATGACGCTGCTGACATTGCGGTAGAACAGTTGGACCCATTGGACGTAGACTTCAGGGACGCTGTAGGCTTGTCAGATGAGCTTATGCAGTATCCGGTATTTTCCAAAGATTTTCTCCAAACCCAGAAATGCCATATGGACAGGCAGTGAGGCGGTCTCACTAGCTGTTAGTCCAGGCACAGGTTAGCACATGTACTAAATACCAGCCAAGAAGGGTTTTTCTAGTTTGGCTAACTCACAGAATAATTGCAGATCCTGGTCTTAAGTATGAACAAAGGAAGACAGAAAGAAGGAAATCGTTGAACATTTTGTGTCGTGATGGGAGTGTTGTGGGAATCTCTGGCTCGTGTTATGTTTCCTCATTAAAAAGCTGATGTGTAAACAGTGAAAACAGGAGTTTAAGTTCAGACACATTTTTAATGCGTGAATTCACCAGAGACGTCATTAACATGGCATGATGCACATCAGGGGGATAGCTCTCTCACAGACACGCTAACATACAGATGTGTGCACGCACTAGGCTTAGCGGCTGTGACAGAGAGAGGAGGCACAGAGAGCTGTGTTTTAATTGAGTCAGCCGAAAGTGCTGGCTGAGCAGAACGATATGACTGATACGGATTAGAACCAGCCTCCCTTATTCATCGATTTCTGCAGGGGTGGGAGTCAGAGTGGGGAGTGGGGGAGTGGACAGAAGACAAACAGGGAGTAAAATCTTTGTCTATTGATTTACAGAAGGAGAAAATGACAGTGGAAGTTAAAGAAAGACATGTGGCTCCAGATACAGACACGTTCTAGCAAAAGCAGGTTTCAAGTTAGAAGACAAGAGTTGATAAGTTGAGAAATGATGGCTGTATCATAAAAAGAGTAGGAGCCAGATGTAGGCTGCAGTAGGAGGAAAGAGCTTAAGAGTTTGGATGGGATCTATCTGCACTCACAGGTCCACTTTATTTCACTTAAGGGGAACAGTTAATGAAAGATGAGGTGTGGACAGGGAGGGAATGGTGAGCACGGATGGGGGGGGGGGGTTGTAAAAAGTCTGATGTGGGGCCGGTGATGAAGGAGTTTAGAAGAAGATAACACGAGGGGGAAGAAAGAGACACTTCACATTTGGAATAAGTGGACTCGTTTAAGCAGATGCATCTACCAAATACTCCACGTCGATCTAAATCCCTCTGAAATCCTCGAGACAGCTCGAGTAAAGAGATGGTGTGTGTGTGTGTGTGTGTGTGTGTGTGTGTGTGTGTGTGTGTGTGTGTGTGTGTGAAGAAAAGGGAGATAGAAGGAACAAGTCTGTGAGGGTGTGTCAGTGCTGAAAGTGATTGGGTGGTGTGTTTTATGGGTAAATTGAAGGGTCTGTTAAAAAGAGAGAGATGAGCCCTTGTCTCTCTCTCAGTGTGTGTGTGTGTGTGTGTGTGTGTGTGTGTGTGTGTGTGTCTTCTCCCTCTCCCTTCTGTATCAGTCTCTTCTGCTTGATTTCCGCGCACTCCTCTCTGCCTCTCCTCTGCTCGCTATGCCGTGAAATGGTTTTTCGCTAGACCATTACCCCAACCAGTGCGCTCCACTCCTGCCACAGCCCTCCACGAGTGAGAGGGAGTGTGTTTAAATGTGTGCGCGCTCCTTCAGAGGAAGGAAGGGTGTGTGTTTGGCTGCGTGCATGTGAGAGATTACATTACACAGAAGCTGTGCTGGAAGAGAAAGATTGTGCATGTTTTGTTTATGTGCGTGGAAAACGTTGTGTGTGTGTGTGTGGGGGGGGGGGGGATAGAGGTGTGTACAGTGTGTTACACTACCTCAGCTGTCGTAGTGTTTGCCCTGCAGTCTTGTCACAGTTGTCTACTAACGTCTAGCATTCTGTGTCTTACAGTTACAGACACACTAATACTGACAGCTTTAGTCTTTTCCAGTGAGTCAGTTCACAAACTAACTCCGGGCTCTTCTTTCTCTGTCAGATTTGCTGTTATAAGCATATTTTGGTAGCTTTCCACCTCCTCCCTCAGCCACACAGGCCCGGAGACCAGCGGGCGACCCTCCTTATGATTACTTTAGTTGCTACACAGTTGCCACGGTTACCCGTAGTTTGTATCAAAGACACGGCTGAAATGTGTTGGTTACAGTTTCAAGGCGAAGCTTTTAATTTGTAATAAAAGGTCACAAATTCAACAACAGCTTAAAAAGGAGAACAGTAAACGGCCAAGTTTGCTTTTTTATTTATTGCATTTTTCACAGTTTTGGTGAAGAGTAGTCGCGCCTCTTTGCTATCGAGGGAACGTCTTTCATGCATGGCACAGGTGACCGCGGTACCTGGTTGCTACGGCTGCATCCATAGGCTGTATTGGTTCACACATGCATGCTAATTAGAGATTAGTCTTCCTCTTTCGGCAGATCTGCTGTGGCGACCTCTAAAGGGAGGCCGCCACAGCAGATCTGCCTCCACCTCAGTCTGTCTTCCTGTCACGCCAACCCTCTCCTTGTCCTCCTCTGTGATGTTTTCCTCCAGCCTGGCAGCTCCATCTTCATCATCCACTCTCATCTCCAACCTCCTGCTTTTCCTTCTCACTCACTCCCACCACATCTCCCTTTTTTCCTCTTCTGTTAACTTCAGTCCACAGTGGCAGCGTTTCCTCCGGCACTCGTTTGGCTCACAGCACCAGAAGTGGTCGTTGTTAACCCGGGTCCTGACCTATCTGGTATTGAAGCGTCGTTCTTTATGATCCACATGTTTGATTTGGCAAAGATTTCACTCTGGGTGACACAACTCCAGCTTGGGACCGGCACTGGGAGTGCACCATGTGCTTGTGGCTGGGTTGCTAATTACAGATAAGTATAGTAAAGGAAGTTGATTCTCCAAAAGTGGAGCACAGAGTTCTCACATGGGCCACAGCACACCATATCATTCATCCAGTAACTGCATTAAAGGAGAAAAGAAGATGGTGCAGACAGCAAACGCAGTCTCAGCATCCAGCTCACCTGAAACAGATGAAGTTAGGAAGCTTTGACTCTGCTGCGTGAGTGACTGAAGCCCAGCAGACAGCTTGGTGAATGGCTGTTGTCTTTAATGGATATTAGAGTTATTTTCTAATTCAACACTGTGGCCAGTTATACTCTGGCACTGGGAGATGGACACTCTGTTGTTTTCATTTGATTTATAAACAATAAATAATAATAATAAGAGTAATAATACCACCTTCGTAGAAGTTTGCTTCCACTCCATGACCGTGCCCTTTTTCCTCTCCCTTAACTCATCTCTCACCTCAGCCTCCAGGAGATGATGCAGTGTTTCACCCTCACCTGTCTCTAGTTTCCTCTTTAACGTCTTGTTTAAATCGTGTCTTTAATGTCCCTTTCACCTCTCCAGTCTGTCGCCCTCATCTTCACCCCATTCGCTCCCTTGTTTTATAATTCACCTCTCATCTCGGCCCCCTCCCCTTTCGCCACCGCTCAATGGCTTCATAATATCACTCCCCCTCTCTATATCACACTTGCCTACTCTCTAACTCATTTACTTCTCATTCGCTCTATCTCTCTTTCCACCTTTCTTCTCCTCCTAATGCCTTTTCATTCTTTTGCTCCACCTCTCTATTCCCTCTTAATATCCCGCTGTCTCTCTACCTGAGATATTGAAGCTATAAAGACAGGTGTTCAAAAAGAAAGCCGGGCCAGCAAATCTGTTTTATATGCCTTCTGGCATCATTCCCTGGAATGCAGAAAGAAGAGAGGCAGAGAAAAAGAAGAAAAGGCTGCGGTCTGTAATATCTAATTCTGGGCTCCACGAGGAGAAAAGAAGAACCTAGTTTTCTATAAAACCTTTTGTCTCCATCACTTGGGACGTACACATTTAATTCACCCTCATTCTGTTATGCTGTTTTTGGTATAAAGCCTCTTATTCGTTCTTTCACTGTGTGGGAACGGGCTGTACACCCTACTGTAACAAAATATTATGGCTTCAAAATGTGCAGATGATGTACAGTAATGTCTCGTCAGCGGCGCAGTAATGGTTACGGGTTACGCAATTTTATCCAATGGAAATGTGAATTATTCACAAAAGCTGAATTTTACAGGGGTGAAGGTGATTTAGACGACATGTTCAACATTACACACACAGGAGGAGCTCCTTCTTTTTATTAGTGCTAAACGCTTTCTTACCTCCCACAACAGCATCCAGGCTGCTGACGGAGACCAAGTGCATATGGGTGTGTGTGAGTGTGTATTCATATCTTTGTGGGGACCAAAAATTGGAAGTTTACTGTACTTGTGGGGACCAACAGCCCTTATGGGGACTCACAAGTTTGAAGGCGTTTTTGAGACTCAAAATGTGGTTTTAGTGTCAGGGTTACAATTGGGTTATGGTTAGGTTCAGGGTAAGGGTCAGGGTTAGGCATTTATTTCTGATGGTTAGGGTTAGGGTAAGGGGCTAGGAAAATATTATGTCAGCTAAATGTCCCCACAAGATATGAATAACCAACGTGTGTGTGTGTGTGTGTGTGTGTGTGTGTGTGTGTGTGTGTGTGTGTGTGTGTGTGTGTGTGTTCATATCTTTGTGGGGACCAACAGCTCTAATGGGGACTCACAAGTTTGAAGGCGTTTTTGAGACTCAAAATGTGGTTTTAGTGTCAGGGTTACAATTGGGTTATGGTTAGGTTTAGGGTAAGGGTCAGGGTTAGGCATTTATTTCTGATGGTTAGGGTTAGGGTAAGGGGCTAGGGAAATATTATGTCAGCTAAATGTCCCCACAAGATATGAATAACCAACGTGTGTGTGTCTGTGTGTGTCTGTGTGTGTGTGTGTGTGTGTGTGGACTTTTGGGGTTTAGTCGGCTCGTTTTAGGAGCGCCCCGGCAGCTGGAATATACCCACAGAATAGACTGGGATAATCTCTGAAGGAGCGTGTGTGTGTGTGTGTGTGTGGTTAACAGGCAAAAATAGAGGAATGGGAATAAGTGGCGGAAGAAAAAATGAGATGTGCGAGTTACAGAGAGAGCCAGTGAGATGAGGAAACAGGAGATTGAACTGTCAGCAGCTTGACTTAAGCTTTTTCCTTTTTTTCCCCAGTATGGAGATGAGACGCGACTGTGTGTGATTTTGACTGTGTGTGCGTGTGCATGAGCTAGACAACTCCATCCTGTTTTGAAGTAACCTAATCTAGGATGGAGACCTCCCTCCCACCCCCCGAAAACCTCAGAAGTCTAAACTCTAAATCCCTAATAACTGGCCTTTGTCGATCCTAAATTACCCCTGTGTCACAAACACACACACATGCAAAGAAAGTGCGCTTTGCACATGCTTAGACTCGCAGTTTAGTTGTATGTAAGGAAAGACACCTGCCAGTTTTACATGAACGATATCCAGACTTGGTCACTGAAGGCTTTGCCACCCGTTTGCTTTTGTTCGCCAGGTGCCGGGCAGAGGGGCAGATCACCGTCTGACACCGCGCTATGAAGAGGTGGAACGCCAGTATGCCTCCTTACCGAGGTACAGCATCTTCTCCTTCATTTGTATGAACATCACTGCTGTGTTCTGCCGTCCTTCTTTTCTCTTCCTGTAATTAAGCCATTCGTCTCTGGGGGCTGTGCCTCAGCCAGGACCTCACCTTCCCCCTTCCCCTGGGAAAACAAGCTGTGTACAGGCTTGGAAACCGATCTGCTCCCCCTTCAAACTGCTGTTACTTCAGCATGTGCTCGGAGGCTTTTCGAGAGCCTGCGATGTGTCAGCGGGTTTAGTGAGCTAGCTGTTGGGCCACTTCTACAGCTTTCTATGAAATTTCACATTAAATTATCAGAAGATTTAAGAAAATAGTTTTGTGTTTTATTAGCGACCTGAAGTGTTAGACTTCAGTTTTCCTTCTGGCCGCAGAAAACTTTGCTCACGTTTAAAACAGGGAAACATAAACACTCAACTGTGCTTTATTATATTGCTCTGCATTTTGTTGTTTTGCTCCCTGGACAGCATGAAATATTGCTAACATTAGCCAACAGCAAGAACAATAGCAGCTCCCCGAGTATATTCATCAATTCTTGAAAGATTATTTCCATTTATTTCTCATTATGTGTTTTCTGATTCACTCAGATATCCTGCTGCCCCTGGAAGGCCGCAGTTGTGCAAAAGTATAATTTGCTGGGAGCATGTACGAAGGCGCAGCTGTTCGCTGGCTATTTAAACACGTTAACCTCAATGTGAAACACAATCACAGCTAAACTACATTCTCCGGCTATCATCAGTCACTACCGGTTTTCAGCATCTTATTTTTTATTTGCCGCTTTCTCTTTCAGGAAGGCCTCAGCTTTAATTCTCCCCTCTTTCTTCGCTCCTTCGCTATCTTAACATTTTATTTTCCCCCAGACTCTCCCCTCCCGGGACCTTCTCCCTCCCCTCCCGCTCATGTCTGATGTCTTACTCATCCACACGTACTTTATTCAGTGTCATTTTTTTCTCATTGCTTTCCCGAGATGAACAGCGCTGCAGTAATGTGTTTTAGCAGGCTGGGTATCAGTGTATCATAACCTCATCTCTAAATATAAAACTTTTTTGTGAAAGTGAAAATGAAAGTGTAAACTTTGGCAGTAAAAACACAGACTAGTTGTTAGTAGCTCCTTCTAGCCTCTGACTACGACACCTCAGCAGACCAACAAATGTTCGTGTGGGGATGTTAGTCAGAGAAAGAGCGAGAGAGACGAGGTAAGCTAAGTGGAATGACAGAAGTTTAGAGCGTTTATAGTCGGGTTCCCACCCCTGTTAAAATACTGCAGGATGGCTATTTCACACCTCTTCTGTGTGTGTGTGTGTGTGTGTGTGTGTGTGTGTGTGTGTGTGTGTGGGTGGGTGATGACTTTGGCAGATGGAGGCGAGAACAGTGATGATAGTTTTGAGGTCTGGCTGTGGTATCTGAAAAAGCCTTGGGAAACTGGACACACACTCACTCACATACAGTACACCCCATCTCCGTTTGCACTCGCACACATGCGCCGTAATCCGTAAATACTGCGCCAATTTTACACGTACGCATCATGTTTGTAAGAGGCTGCGAGATACTTTTCATGGGAATGGCTCCAACAGTGTTCCAGCTTTCAGCGTGGTAACGATCCCAAGACCGTTTGACGGATTACTGCATCAGACGAACTACAGCGAGGACCTGGGGCTTTTGAGAAACCTTACAGTGACTCATGTGATAAAAATACATCTGGAAATTGGTCCAACCTGTTAAGTAAAGAATTGCTACATACATCTACATTTTTTTAAAAGAAACATAAATGATCAGTTTCTAGTGTTTTGAGCAGATAAAGTAAAAAAACAGAAGCCCCAGCTGTTAATTAACCTGCTGTTTCTGGTCAGTTTCGTCACACATTGAAAAGCAGGGATTAAGAGTCACAGCAGGGTTTGGACATCGCAGCGCAGCCAACGTTATTGTGACTGTGTGCAGTGAAGTTGTGATCTGAAGTGAAGTCGGATGGGGCTCAAAGTGGCAGTTAAATGCAGTCTGTGTGTGATAAGACAGTGAATTACTGCAACGAAGCTGCACAATATTGCACGTGTTGCATCCAGCCAGGACTTCGTAGAGCTGAGATTCAGAAATTCCTCCAGAAATTGTGACGTAGTTGTTGCAGGACGGCAGCACAGGTGCTCAGATCCCTCGCTTTCATATGGGAGTAAAACCAGTTGAACCGAGTCACAGAGGCGCGTCGTAGACGACACACGCTCATCGATGTTAACCTGGTTGTATGATTTGAATCTGAATCCTTCTCTAATCTGTGACCCGAGCAGTTGCCTTGTAATCAAAAGCGGCTGCTGCAACCACTCGCAATCAGTCACCGACTCCAAAAAGCCACCCGTTTTTCCAAGCTGCACGGAGTGGGTCTTCTTTTACCCTAGTGTGCCTGAGCCTTTATTCGTTTTTACCCGTCCCTCTTATATCCATGGACTACATCACTGTGTGTGTGAGTTCAGCTGTGCTCAGTATACATTAGTTTGTCTTCATGCTGCAGTGACAGATAAATAAACTGTCCCTCGTGTCTCCTGCTGAGTGCAGAGTTGCACATGCACAGCAGTGTAGTCCTTTCCGTGCTCAGGTAGCGATTAGCTTTGCTGCAGGTAGGTGGCGCTATATAAATCAAGCGTGCAGTTGCTCTGGCAGACCCCAGCAGAGTACCAGCTACTACTGTGGGATTAGAAAATATAAGGAAACCATAGACAAGCATTAGATTTTACACTGATTTCTACTGATTTATGTGTCATGTTGCTACATGCAGTTAGCTACACACAAGCTAAAGAGAGCCATATTATCACAGGCTTGTTGATCGGTCACTGATTATGGCTAATCAGTTGGCCTTATACATTCGTGTGAATCACCCCTTGCTCTTCCAGGTCTCTCATGAAAGATTTCCAATATTGTATATTAAACCTCTCATATTTGAAGTCAACCTGAAAACGTTTCCCCTTTCAGAGGTTTAAGTCAGAGGTGTGATTCTCTGCCTCAGCCTCTCCGTCTGCACTTCTTCCTCTGCTGTCACTTAACTTTAAAGATATTTCAGCGTCTAGAGAGGCCGAGATCATGTTTGGAAACTGCATCCTTGCTGCTGACCTTACGAAAACATATTATTTTGCGACTGTCCCAGAAATAGCTGACAGGCTGTGTGTATCTAATGTCTGCATTCCTGTATACCTGTGTGCATGTGTGGGTAGAGTCCAGAGAGCAGAGCGGCTGCTTATAAAGGTGCTGTATGTGTGACTGAACATCAGTCAGCCGGAGCACTGAGTACATTATGTCAGTGTGTGCGTGCGTGCGCTGTTAGACGGGATTTTGATGGCTCTAAAATTAAAACATGACCCAGCAGTGGATGATGTTTCCCTGCCTAAAGCGCAAACACTTTACCAAACAAGCTGTCAGCAAATGTCACTGCTTGAAATAGGAGGGGAGGCTGCTCGGGGTATTTTGTATATGTTGGTACTCCATAAAATTGTTCACTGTGATGATATTTACCAAAAGATAAACAGACTAAAGCACTAATTAAACGTGCTTTTACTTCAAACGTGATCCATTCTCGGGCTGCTCAGATTCCTCAAGCCAAGCATTCGTTTATCTGACAACATGTGCTGTAACTAATGAGAGAAACTGAAACCTGCGCTGGAGCGGTCCTGTCGCTACCTAGAGAGCCATTCCTTTTAAGGAGCGTGGCCTAACCTCATGTATGTTTACTACTATGAGAAGTTCGCATAAAGGTGGCGCAAAGGGGGCTGTGATTGGTCAGTGCATTGTTAGCTGTACATGATTAGACACCAACCCGAGCATCAGGAAGGAAGAGACACAAAAACACTGACGCTGCCTTGCTTTTAAATCTTGTTTAAAATCAAATCAAATAGATACAACTGAACCTCGTAGGTTAGAATAACCCCAAAAAGTGAATCTACAGATCACAGAGGCCACGTCAGGTTAGGCTTTCAAAATTCATACATGCTCAGCGACTTTGTGATGCAGTGTTTTAGCTGTTATTATGCTGAACCAGTCTAATGGCAAATGTTAATGTGTGTCGTATTTATTCCAGGATCTTCATCCAGTTCGTTTTAATCCTTCAGAAACTTGCAGCCCATTTAAACCAGCATGCATCTGACACTTAATGGTCTGTGCTTGATATTCACAAAATATCACCCTTAATTATCACATTTTTCCTTGAACAGTTGAGAGATTTGGAAAAGGGAAGGACCGAATAGTGTGTCCTTTCACTTAAAACTTTTCTCCTACTGCCATGTGCCTGAAATTTCCCCTTTCCCTCCTTCTTCTTCTTTTTCAACATTTCTTCTACCTCTCTGCTCCCATCTTACTTTTTCTCTGCACACTTATGTTAGTGAACCAAAGCACCATCTCTGTGCTGCTCACATGTAACAGCTCAGTCACACGAGAGTAAAACCAGAACGTCAGTCTCTGTGCGATTAGGACAAGTTTGTGGTTCAGTTTCTTTACTGTTGGAGACTGATTGAATGGAGTTGTGGCACCAGGTTGCCGTCCATTGACTGGTCACTGTCTAATTTATAGACAGAAAAACTGCCAAAACATAATAATACTGGATTGCATTTATATAGCGCTTTTCGGGGCCCTCAAAGCACTTTACAATTCCACTATTCATTCACTCTCACATTCACACACTGGTGGAGGCAGCTACAGTTGTAGCCACAGCTGCCCTGGGACAGACTGACAGAAGCCATCGGCCCCTCTGCCCATCACCAGTAGGCGGTAGGTGAAGTGTCTTGCCCAAGCACACAAACGACCAGGACAGAGAGAGCAGGGGGATCGAACCGGCAACCTTCCGGTTACAGATGAGCTTCCCAACCCCCCTGAGCCACGGTCGCCCCGACATTAAACATTAAAGTCAATCTGAGTCAGTCAGCAGTCTAACTGCTCTGCAGCGCGTCTGCAATTGGAGACTCAACCCAACTGGACGGACTGGACTCTGGTTCTTATCCCGTCTTCCTTCTCTCACAGCAGATGGCCCCGCCCCTCCCTGAGCCTGGTTCTGCTGGAGGTTTCTTCCTGTTAAAAGGGAGTTTTTCCTTCCCACTGTTACCAAAGTGCTTGCTCATATGATTGTTGGGTTTGTCTCTGTATGTATTATTGTCAGGTCTACCTTCTATATGAAGCACCTTGAGGCGACTGTTGCTGTGATTTGATGCTGCATACATAAAACTGAATTGAATTGGTAATTTTCTGATATAAAAGCGAAGCTGTTGAGCAACGACGCCGTTTTCAGTGAAAGCGCCGTCTTCCAGCAACTACGTTTCAGTTTATGGAGGAATTTCTGAATGACTGACTGGACTATGTATGAATCTAAGTATATGTAGATAGAAGCAGATTTGTGATTGGTGTGTTAGCACAAACCGATTGACCCCGATTGCCAAATGAACTCTATTCAGTCACAAACAGCAGAATTCTGTTTTATTTTATTTTGAATGCACTGAAGTCACTTTGAAGCCAGCAACAGACTGCGAGTCACAACACACAGACTTTAATGCAACCATTTCAAATGCAGTGATGCACGATAATGCACACGGTCGTCATAGCTTTGGCCCTGCTGCAGACTCCAGCCGACGTTTTTCCTCCTCTGACTCCACCAGGATAAAATAATATGGGGTTTTAAAAAGTCACGTATATGCACTTGTGTATATATGAATATGTGTGTGTGTGTCAGCACCTCCTGTGTGTTTCAGTCTTTTCGAGGTCAGTAGATGGCTATCAGAGTTAGTGTATGGTGAGCATTAGCAGGTTGCATCCCTTCCATGAGTGGGCCACAGCTGACTCATCTGTATCTGCACAGCTCTGATTGCTCTCTATACTGGAAACAAAGAAAAATGAAGCAGAAAACGAACAATGGTTAATATACTTTACACAAAAGTCAAGTTGCCTATTAAAAATAATTAGATATAAGGGAACAGACCTTACTCGACGGTGTTTTCAGCCTGTAGTATTCAGATAAATCTGCATGTTTCTCCTCGCTCTTTCTAAAGATTCGTGTTTATAGTTCAGCTGTGCAGAAACCAGCCTTGACCCAGACGCCAAACGCTCTCCCCGATCTGTCCTCGTTATTGCTCTCATTAGATTAAAAGAACCAATCAGAATTGTTGTTCAGGTTACTACAGAGACCGTCACTTCCTCATTATAATGATAATTAGATAATTGGTAATTACAAAGCAGATGTTGTACTGTATCGAGCTCCGTCTCTTCCCACGTCTTTCAGCCGTTGTTCCTCGTTTCTTCCTCGTTCCTCCCTTCCACTTCTCATTTTTGTGTTTTCTGACGATGGGGTGAAAAGGACATTGTTGAATATCATTTCCCTCTCCCCAACAAGGAAATGAACGGGGAGTGTCTCTCACTTCTCTTTCTCTCTTTCTGTTTCCCCACCTCTCTTGAGGAGACCTCCCAACGAGGCCCAAGAGTTTCCCAGACCACTTTACAACTGCTGCATAATCCACTCCATTGTCCAGTTGTTTTTCTGTGTTTCTCTGGACTCATCGAGACGCCGCTTGTTTGTTAGCAATGCTGGGAATTCAAAGAAAGACCCTGCCTCTCATAGTGTGCCTCCCCTCCTTCCCCCTCCTGGAGTTTTTTTTCTCTCGTGACCCCTTCTTGTTCCTAACTTGTAGCTTTCCCGACGTGGTCGCTGGTTGGTAAATGCTCTGGTTTTGACTGTAAAAGTGTTGGGTTATAACCCATAATGTGTTGCAGAACCAGCAGGTGGGTACGACATGAGTATGATGTGCTTTCATTTGTGTACACTTCTGGGGTGACGGAGGAAATATCCCGCTCGGGTCCCAGCTGGTGATGTTTAACAGATTTTGGGGTGTCCTGCGGTCGAGCTGAGGTTAAGTGATGCTGCGCTCGTCGAGTGAAGCTTTTCTTCAGAGTCCGCGTCTTATCTGAGCGAGGTAGCGTCCGTTCTGTGGAGTCAGAGTGTTTCTGCAGTGGTTAATCATTCATCTGTACATGAATATCATCAGCACATAAAGGCTTTCATATACATTATTATTTACTTCTGTGTTAACAAGAAGATGGACCGCACTTCATAAATTTTTACTGTTGCAGCTGTGAAATGTTAACATCTGGCAACAGTCTGCTGACCATCTGTCGGTCCTGCGCTGCTGGAGGAATTCTCCAGTTTCAAAGTGATGTTAGAAAGTTAAACGATCATTAAAAGTGTTTTCTTCTTCTCTGTTATTTTAACTGCAGCGTGCAGCATTTTAAGTCTGCGTGCGGTTTGAGCTCACGTGAAGTTCTGTGCATCTGAATCTCACATGACCGTACTCGTGTCTGTTCTGGGATCGTCGCCTTACGACTTTAAAACTGCTCTTCATGCTCCCCGCGGTCCTGCAACGGGGAAAATTCTTCAGCTTGAAACGATTACTTTGCTGAGGGAAACTCAAGATGGAAGATGAAGACAGTTTTGTTTTTCTGAATGGGAAACGGTGTTATCAGTAATGCATTTCATTATGTTTCAGCAAGTGAGCCACTATACTGGCTGTAAGTGGTTATATATACGATCCTGCTATAACTGAATGTCTTTACTTTGAGTGATTTTGGCTAGCGTAGACGGGCACGGCCGTTTCACTGCGAGTGTAATCAGTCTGTCTTTATGGCCGCTACACAGGTGAATATCAAAGAGCGACCGCAGGCTCGGATCACACCGTTTAACGTGACTTACGACTTCCAGCTCGGGCTCTCCACGCTCGGGCTGTCATTTCTTCTAATATTACAGCTTGTGAACATGTACATCGTTTCTGTAGGCACAGATGTACTGATGTGTGGTAAACAGATCTGTTATCATACGTTTCCTGAAATTATTAATGTAAACATCAACAAATTATCACTCGTTTTAAAACTAGGTGCAGAAGTCTCGTTGTTTTGTGTTGTTGGCACATGGAGTGAAAGGTTTTTAAAGAGTGTTTTTTAGAAGCTGTTTTGTTACCTAATTAATCACAAACAAAACACTGTTATTCATAATTTGGCATTTATTTTTCATTCATGCAGAGAAACTGTTGTTTAAAGCTCTCTATTGTAAAAAACACAGTTAAAAAATGACCGATGTCACTATGAAATGCTGATTATCGGCATGTTTTTTAAAATATGCTAATAAAGAATCTGATGAAACTGTGACAAAGTATGAAACACATACATGTGTGTTTTCTGCTCAAACTTCTTAGAAAATCATCTGGAGCTTTTTACATCTACAGTAAGATGGTGTTTCTGTGGCACCTGCTTCACGACAAAACAGCCGAGCAGGAAACAGGATAAACCACCGATGAGTTTCATCCGAGTCCACACATCACGAGCGTTTCCGAGTCTGCAGAAGCTCCGAGTCCGAAAGAAAGCGGCCGATGACACGAGGTCTGTCGGTGAGCGTCAGGTGTGAATGACATCATCAGCCGGCTCCATCAGCTCGTCGCACATTTGACTTGTTGATCAGATTCCTCGTCGGAGGAGCCGCCTGCTGTAAATTGTCAGCCTCTTTCGTTCTTGGCTGCAGTTTTGTCGCTCCGTTTCCAAATGGCACGGCCGTATTATGATGGGATGCGAAACACCACTCCAAATCCCCATTGTTCTGCCCTCTCTGTGTTTCCGAGGCAACAGTCTCCTACCATCTGGAAGGCCCTCATCCCTCAGTTCCTCTCATTTTCATCTAATGGCTTTCTCCTCTGTCCTTTTCTCGTCTCATTTCTGTTTCTTTCGCTACTGTTTCTCTTTCTTTGCAAAGACATCTTTTTAAAAACTTTTTGTGCTCTAATTTGATCCCCCCTCTCCCTCCGTCTCTTTTTTCCTCATCCTTTTTTACTTTAAGTGCTTCAGTGTGTTACGGCACTCTTTCACGTGCTCCCTGCTAGCCCTCTTTTTAACCTGCTCTGGCCATTTCTTCTCATTTCATCTGCCTTTTTTATGCCCCCCCTTTTATCAGTTCAGCTAATGAGTACATTTCTTTATGCGCTATCTCACATTCGCAGTCACACGAGGCATATTTCCTAAATCTGTGTGCATACACACATACACGGGGGAATGTAATCATGTTAGTTTCCTACACTGGCATGTAATTCATGCATGATTTACTGCAGGTTTAATCACACTTGACAGAAATTTATTGGCAAAGACAGATCGGAGCCCCTGAAAGGTGCTTAGTTTCATTGAAACATGAAGAAGTAAGAGTGTGTGTGTGTGTGTGTGTGTGTGTGTGTGTGTGTGTGTGTGTGTGTGTGTGTGTGTGTGTGTGTCCCAGAGTGGGTCCCATTATTCTCTGCAGATGCTGACCTTCAGCATGCTGGCTCTCTGGAGGGCAGCACTTGTTTCTCCGCCTTAATTCTTTCTTTTTTCTCTTATTCCTAATCACTCCCTCCCCCTCTGCTCTCCTCTCTTACATTTCTTCTCCCCCCCTCTCATTTTCTGCCCCATTCTTCCGTCCTTTCATGTTTTTTTGTCTCAGCTTCATCCATCTGAAAGCCTCAGCCTCTCCTACTTGAAGCCAGCAACTTGTTTTCAACAGTTTTTAGATGTGAGGTCTTTTCTTGTTCTTTTTTAATTTCTTTTGTCTGCTGCTCGGCTAAAACTTGGAAAACCTGCCTGTCCTTCATACCTCATTATTTAACAGTTAATGTCTCTCCCTCCCCCTTGCCTCCTGTTTCCTCCCTCCCTCTCCTGTCTGTTGTGGCCCTCTGTGTGCGTCTCTTTGTCTTGTGTTTACGTGGTTTCTTATCCTCTACATTCATCTACCTTCCCTCTGTCCTTTGCTCTTTGCTTCTTCCTCTGCATACAGATGAACATGTGATTCCTCGGCGGTCTCCTCTCTGCCTGTAAACTGTCAGCTGGTACTCTTAACACAAATTTCACTCGAATGCGAGGTCCTCACAGGATATGTGGAATTAGTAGGCAGGTCCTGAAACAAAATAAATCCTTTTCATCTTACTTGATAAAACGGTCCCCGGTGAAAAAACGTCTTCTTTTTATTTATTTATTTTGCACGTTTTCAGCTCTTTTTTTCAACCTCTTGACTTAAATGTGTTCAGTATTTGCATTCAGCTGCCCTCCTGACAACTTGGGTCACTAAACACGGCGACTCGTTCAAAGTGGAGTGCGATTACCTCGGGTGTTCGCATCATTTTCCTCTTTATGCACTGAAACGATGCAACATTTGAATACAAATGCTTTTTGTAATAAGACTCGGCATAAATGATGAAAACACGGCACCAAGTCGAGCTTCGTCTTACCGCAGAAGAGTCTCCTCTGATGGGCGTAAACAGTCTAACACTGCTGCTGCCTTCATATCGTCTGTGTCGATATCTCCATATTAATGCTGATCTGTAGCCACAGGGTGGGGCTCATCATGTCAACCAACTTTAAGCTGGATGAGATTTTGCACAGCTAAACTCTCGTGCTCACCGTCAGCGCAGTGCTTAATTTAGTGTAGTGAGAAAATAACATCAACCAGGTGGATGTGCAGCTTCATGCAGACTTTTAATTCTAACAGCTGAGAGGACAGCTGCTCTGCTTAAAGCTGTCATAGAGTTGTTTTGTATTTACGCTACATCACATCCAGGAAGCAGATATGAAATAAGATGACTTTTTGACCTGCTGGTTTTATCTCAAACACGTGTTATAAAACGTGTATGTGATGATTTTTAAGACTTTCTGTTTTAGAACAAAGCAGCTGGAAACACTTCAAAGTCATTTGTGGCTGTATGAAGTGTTTTGTCACTTCTGGGTAACCCACCGTTTATAAAACATGATGTCACTGACCAAGATTATTGCAGCTAACTTAAACTAAACCAGAAACTGAGGCTTTTTGGTTAACTACATTCATTTATTTATTTTAGTTAACTTAAATAAAAATAAAAGCTCAACTTTTGACAATCATGAAGTTTAACTAAAATCATTTGAATTCAAATAAAATAAAACTACAGAGGAAACTAGTCGTTTTAGCATCTGCTAGTTTGGTTACAATGTTACTGATGAGGACGAGACTGAGTCACTGCTTTTAAAAAGTTTTCAACATTTTCTAAAAGAAATAAAACTAATATGAGTTTTATTAAAACTAACTAGTTTAATAAAACTAAACTAAATCGAACATTTTCAAAAAAATAAAAACTGAAAGCAAAATGAAATCAAAACAACACAAAACTGTAGAAACTCTACAATCGGTAGATTAAAACTTACTAAAGATTTTGTGGGTTTGTGATTAGAATGATATGATCAAGCTCACATGTGGCAGCTTTTAATACTTATCAGTGAAATCGCCTGAAAGCTTTTTGCTCTGTGTCACCCAGACGTGAACCAGCTGGCTGTTAGCTTTAGCAAATGGTGTCACACGTTCCAGTGTTATGTCTATGAACGCGGTATGCCCCCTAATCCTGGTTCACAGTACCCTTGCTTAGCCTTTGACCCCATCTTCTAAGTGTTTGGTGGGAACTGATGGAGTGTCATGTGACTTCAAGAGGTCAGAGGTCAAGAGAGGTATAGGAGTCACCCTCAGACCAGCTCAGAGACGTTCACCGGCACAGCTGAACCAACAGCAGGGAAACATATTACGGTGTTACCAGCTCTCTGTCAGGCTCTCAGCGACTTACCTGCAGCAGTGCGGTTTGCTCACACAGCAGCTTCGTGTGGTCTTAGTCAAACAAAGATGTCTGCCAGTCGCTCTGGACGCTTCCTTCTTTTGCCTAAATATAGTTTAAAGTTTTTCACAGATTTCTCTGCAGCCCCGCCACTGCACACAGTACACCCGGGACCGTATCAGCATCTCGCTGCCTCTGTTCCTGGAATAACTAACAATGCATGACAGAAACTCATGATTACATGTCATTACATTACATGTAACTAACTTTGATTTATTTATAAAAGTTTATATAAGGATAAATATGTAAACACCAGCCTCACTGACTCCTCCCAGTCTCAAACTGGGGAGCTTTCATGTGTAAGGTGGATGTGCCATATTATCTGTTACGGTGAAAAGGCTCCACAGCCAGCACGGTCGCTCTGCAGCTACATTAACCTTATAATGTGAATAAATGCAGCTTTTTGCCTTACAAAGAAGAAGCAGCTGTACAACATGTTTGGGCCACGTTCCCTTCCCACTGGCGGGTAATATACACGTTTAATTCACAATATCTAAACATATTAAAACAGTTTTAAATATTAAATGTTAATTGGCAAAAAATAAAACAACTCGAAATCATGTATCTTCCTCCATCGGTCCTCCGATAAACAGGCTTTACTGTCTTTCTCTTGCCTTCCTTAGATAATAAGATATTTCTCCGCCCTTCATTATTTTCCACTTAAGCTTTTATTGCCTCATTGTTTGGACGGCGGCGTCTGTGATTAAAGCTTCATAATGAAGTATCGCATTAGGAAGATGAAACAAAGTTAAAGTTAGTTTAACTCCGGCAACATTAAACCACGGCAGCTCTGTTTTCGCCGCGACTCACGAAATGACATTACGACAGCAGTCGCAGAACAATTTGAGCTATTAATCTGTTTTATTACCACACTGTCAAAATAGCACGACTCTCATTGACAAAGAATCTGACACTGTTGAATGCAATTTGAAAATATGAAGCGCTTTCCCGGCTTAAAATCTCAAATCACATTCAAGTGGATATCGACACGAAGTGAGGCTTCGGCTCTGTAAAGACTCATAAAGATATAACTGAATTAAAGCTTCGCTAGTTCATTTCCTCCACTTCTCCTTCGCTTACTTTAAGTATTACTCTTCGCCTCCCCGCCCGCCTTTATTTATTTTTTACCTCAGCTTCCGTCTGCGACTCCTCGCGTCGAGCCGCTGCCGTTTGTGCTCCGGTGTTCGGTTATATTGAGGCCATCTATCTGCGCGGTGGCTGTCATTGGCTCTCAGGAGTTTTTTAATGCGCTGTGACACAAAGCTGCATCTTGTCTCTGTTTTTAAAAGTTGCTGAGAGGCAGGCCTGCGTGATAGATGACTCTGTGCATGTGTGTGCAGCAGCCGAACAGCTGTGAGCAGCCCTTTTAGAAAGAGTCAGTGAAAGTGTGCGTTTATGAGAGAGCGGGGCAGGTGCAGATGACATATAACAAGTCCTTGTTTCCCCTGAAATCCATCAGAAATCTCTTAAATGCCGGGGAATTAGTAAGGATCACATTACTCCCAATTACTGTCAGACACGGAGAGAAATCCTTCCAATTATCCTTTTGAATATGTGACCCGTGTAACTGTGAGCGCGCTATCCACATAACAGCATTAAGGAAGTCATCTCTAAACAGGTATTACATAGTTGAATTTCCCTTCAAACTGAGCGTTCAGCGGCTTCGCTGTTCTGCCTGGAATGTTTTCAATTCCTCGTTTTGGTTTGATGACTCTCTCAATTATGTTAAACTAGTTGTTGCATGAGCCAGGAAGCTGTTCTCATTCATTACATCTGTTTCTCTCGTCTGTCTTTCTCACACACACACAGACCACCAGCCCCTCGTTTGGTCTTAACTCTTCTCCAGCTGTGTGCCAATTTGCCTCCTCCAGAGTGCGTGGGGTTCGGGAGGGGGGTGATTAGGAGTTACGGGCTGTATTTAAACAGCGCGCCTGTCCTCTTTCGTGTGTTGATGATAAATGTTCTCACTGTGTGCATGTCTACATAAGTGTTTTAGTTCTCATACTGGGTGTGTGTATGCATGCCAGTAACGGGTTCCATCCACATCGCTCCCTAATCCCCAGCTGCCGCGCGGTGCTGACTGGGTTCCTGGAGGGAGAATTCCAAACTTGCCACCGGATTTACAGTGGATTCTCTACAGATTACCACTGGATTTCTGCCCCGTTCCCAATATGGAAACTCTCATAACACACTGGGGATCACGATATTATTTTTCAAGTATTCATTAACTGGTAGCGAATGAATCTTTTAGTCAAACGATGCTTTTTTTCCTTTATTAAAGCACAAAGAATGTGTGTGTGTGTTCAATGTTTTTAAATTTCATTTACAAAACCAATACAAGTAAACCTCAGAAATCCCCGCTCGTGGTTTCCAGTAGCTCCGTCTTCGACTGCTGGAGGAACAAAGGTTTGGAGTCGAGGCGTGAGATAGAAATGTGAGCAGTCAGTTCAGCTGCACAGAGCCATTCGAACCAGTGCGCATTCATAACTGGGACCACTGAGAAGCCACAGAGTTGGAATCAAAGTGTCTGTGGACAGAACAGTCGGGCGCACCGTGACCCTTTATCACTCGCGTGTCATCCAGACCGGCGGTCCTCAACCCCCGGGCCACGGCCTGGTACTGGTCCGTGGGTCGTTTGGCTCCGGTGTGAAATTTGTGGTTTTCAGGGTTTTCATCCTTAACTCTGTTTCCCCGGGTCTTTCCCGTGTTGTAGTTGTTCGTCTTATTCTGAAAGAAATATTTATGCGTTACCATAGCGACCCGAGAGGAGGATGTTACTCTCAGTGTTGTTGGTGCATTTCAGGACGCTGCTATTAAAGTTACACAATTACACAGTGAATTCATGTTTATTATTATATTTACAAAATCCCACCGTTTGTGTCTCGGTCCTATCATTTTATTTTGTTGTATTTATCCGCGACACCTTAAAGGCCGGTCCGTGAAATATTGTCTGGGACCTCTGATCCAGACGACCTGCACTTTTTGTCGTTTTAATTGTAACATAAAAAAATTCTTCTCGTCTATCAGGAAACGTTTGAATTTTCTCTCCAGACTGAAATGTGAAGCTGATTTTTCTGTCTGTGTTCAGACAGCGGTACCTTGATTACTCCATGATACTCCTACTTTTTTTTGCCGTGCATCGGCACTATTTGCGTAAACCCCGCACCCTCCACCTGTGCTTATTTACTCCATCTTTGTCTTATCACCTCTGCTCCTTTCTGCTTTATCTGATTTTCTCTCTGTGTGCAGGTTTGTTGCAAATAGAAGCTGATGGCTTCTGATAAAAAGTGACACTAAGTTCTCTAATGTGACAGCCTAAAATCTTCCCCCACCCAGCCCTAAATAAGAAAATACCCAGACTACAGTAAAGTGATCATGTAAGCGTGTTGATCAGTCCTCATCATCTTAATCTTAGAGATGATGTCTTGTTTTCCAGCTCCTGTTTTGATCCTCATCTCTCGTCTTATCTCTGTTTTTCATCTCCCGTACCTTCCTCTTAACTTTGCCCCCCTCCTTATCTCTCTCTTTCCTGCCCTCTTCACCCCCCCATTACCTCTCCACCGCTCTTATCTCTGCCTCTGTGACATTATCATGTCCGGCGGCCAAACGCTAACTGACAGATGGGCTGACTGATACGGGGCACAGGTATACAGGCTCAGGGGTGAACGGCAAGCCCTGCAGCCTGGTGAACTGTAGTCATAAAGAGGGAGAGAGAGACACATGGAGTCAGACAGACACATGGAGTCAGACAGACACATGGACAGACGGCTAGAAGACGGACGTGAAAGAAAGAAGAGCAGACAAAACGGCTGCGGCCATTAAAAGCAGAGAAATCTGAGCCGTCCGGCTGAGACGCTGACCCAGAGCGACGTACGGCGAAGAAGACAGGTGTGTGTGTGTGTGTGTGTGTGTGTGTGTGTGTGTGTGTGTGTGTGTGTGCGCTGAAACACACATAAACATGCTAACCATGGAGTCGGGAGGGGCAGAAGATGACATCCCAAACATGAAGGGCATGCAGTTAGTTAGACACTTCCCACTGCTGACCACCCATCCTGACACACACACACACACACACACACACACACACACACACACAGCATCAGCATAGAGACCACCATCTGACTCAGTGAGATATATATTTATATGATAAACATGAACACATCATGGATGTCCTGCAGTAGATGGAGAGATGCGTGCAGACAAAGAGACAGAAAGACGGAGAGATAAAATCTAATACCTCGTAATGTTTGCTATGTGGACAACATGTGTTTGTGTACTCGCTTTCCCCGGCACAGGACATCGATATCTGTTCACGGGACGCGGCTGGGTTACCACAGCTGTGCGTGTGTCTTCGCTTGGGTTAACTGAGCCCTAGCCTACTTAAAACTGTCACGTGTCACTTATATTCTGTTGCTATGTGATGTTTGGCCGGGATGAGCCGCGAGCTGAGCACGTGCTTCGCCCTCTCTCTTCTCTGTCGCCCGCAACAAATTGTTTTCAGCAGGTTTTCCTGAATATTTCAGATTCAGTGCGGTAGCTGTTGGTAGGCTCTTTGCTAAGGTACGTGAAGGGAGCATCACTCTGACGGCGCTGTGCCGGTGCCAGCGGTTGGTTGATTATTTGTTTTATTGTGAAGGCGCTGGGGCAGAGCGGGAGGTTAACGCTGCGTCTGTGCTCGGGTCTCGTGTTTATTCCTCTGATTATCTTTCATAACACTGTCTGTTCTCTTTGTTCGTGTATTTGTGTTGATTTTACATGAAAACAGCAACAAATGGTCAGGGCTCTTCTTCTGCCACGGCCATCGGAGTCACACAGCAGTGAACTCTGAGCCAACTCCTCCTGTGTTTGGCCGGGTCCGGTTCATTGAGCGACTTCTCAGCAGTTGGAAAAAAGGACGCTTCGTACTATAAACAAGCTCAGTCGTGGAGTTTTCCCCAGAACAAGTTTTTGAACCGTCCAGCCACTGGCTGCGTCTGCCTGATGACTGACTGGTTAAGGATGCAACGTTACCAATGGCAACATCCGGCGGTTTCTTTGCTTCAGTCTGATTGTGCTCTCAAATTTCTCTCTCTTAAATGCATAAAATTCTCTTTTCCAGACGAGGTCCATTAGATGCAGCTGACTACCCCATGCAGCCATGGTCAGGTCCCTACCCCGGGCCTCCACACGCCCAGCAGGGATACCCCCAGGCACCATCCTACCCCACCTCCCAGTCTGCTCCATCTTACCCCAACTACCCACCTGGTCAGCCATACCCACGGCAAGGAGACCCTCGAGGCATCGACCCTGGCTACTACCCCCACCCTAGGTAATTATACGCAGGAAAGTACCCTCATACCAAGATCTGCATGTGCACTGTACGTACCTGGACGAGGGGGCGGAGCTCTAGATTATGAGCTGTTGTCTGCTAAACTAAAACTAGAGCTCAGACTTCTCGGGCTGCCTGTTAGTCCAAATAGTCACAAAGAAAGCCAAATTATTTGACAGATAACCACATTAAAGACACCAACAGCCTTCAGTAGACGGCCGCTAGCTACAGCTGCCTCCGTCGGCATCCACCGGTCACTCAAAGCAGCTACGCCCTTAAACTTAAGCCTTAATACGTTTAAACAAAACATCACCTGCACACCTGTCAGGGAAATCAGCCAGAGAGGCCCAAACCTTTATTAGTGTGACTGACGTCCGTGCACAGCCTCAAGTGGCCGATCGCAGGAACTGCAGTTTTGGGGTTCAGCACCGATCATATTGCAGATTTGATCATCGTTCATATTACTGCCTCTCATCTTCGTCTCTCTTTTTAAGTATGTCTTCCCTCTCGCCTGACTCTTCCTTCTTTTCCATGTCGGAGTATTTTGCTGTTCTTTGATCCAAGGTTGTTCTCTAGCTCTCAGCAGAGAGGGCCCCTGCGGCAGGATGTGCCCCCATCTCCCACCCCGCCTCTTCGGGGACTGCGGTACGACACGATGACACGTGGAACTGGGGGTGGGGGTTACAGGTAGGGCCGATTTGTGGATGGAGACCATTCCAGGTAAATGCTGAGCTCTAAAATGCTTCTTCCTGCATAAATAATGAATAAAATTCTGCCGCTGTACTCGAGTAATCCGGCACAGCCCTCTGTAACTTTAAGAATATGTTTGATTGGATACAGGCACCGGTGGGAGCTCGGTACAGACCAGCGTGGCTTTACTCGGGAGGGAGGAGGACAGCAACAGCAAACAAACCCAAAGCAGAAGACGGCGTGACTGCAGCTGTGCAGACACATCGAGTCCTGACATGACAATAAGCACAAAGTCACGTCTTCATAGACGCAGTTTTCCTGCGTTCAGCTCACCACTGAAGTTAAAACCTCATAATGCGATGATCCGAATCCCCGTCATTATCAAACCGTGTGTGTGCTGGTAGGAGTGTACGGTAAGGTAAAGGAGGTTAATTACAGAGTAGAGGATGCGTAATGTCTTGTTGTTTGAAGTCATTTAAATTGCTTTGAATCTTTGGAGAGTTTAAAATGAGCAGGTTTTTACTTTTCACTGTACTCTGATTAAGTTGTCTCTTGTAAGAATCTGTCAGGGCTGCAGAGGTAATTGGATCCATTTAAATTAAGCTCACATTCACGGCCGCTGCTGCAGCAGGATAAAGGACAGTATCCACAAATGCAAGCTAAAGTAACGCACTAACACTGACTGTAGATGGAGGTTCATGCAGATATGAATAACTCTTTATTATGTTTGTGTAATGAAAGCGTATTTATTGTCGAGATCCGACCGTTCATGTGGGCAAAGATTTCCAAAACATTCCTCCTTTCCTCTCTTAGTAATGGCTGCACATTACAGCGCTCCAATCAGCACTCTGGAACGCTTTATTCCTCCAGATAAACAAAAACACTCGCTTAGAGGCCGGCCGATGTCTGAAGTGACCAATCAGGGATCATGCCACTAATACCAGCAGATTTCATCCTCATGAGTAATCTGATCATATCCTGTGTTATCAAAAAGAGTTATTGATACGTGTGAATCACACTGAGCAGCACTATACGAATGATCTGTCCTCGCTGTTCGGTGCAGGACGAGGCGGAGCCCACGTCTGCTCCGTGGTTCGCTCCACGTTTGTTTGACCCTGTTGCTGCGTTTCGAAGCAGCTTAAGAAGTACGAAATATCCCATTTTAGCAGAACTGGAAATTATCTATGGATGGTCGCTTTATTTAAAAAGACCTCCACGTGAATGTATGATGAGCTTACGTGTTACAGACACGTCCACCTGTGTGGAGTGATTTGATTTTCCGACTTCCTGCAAGAAGCTCCGGAAAAGGCAGGACGACAATAACACAGTCGGGGTAATCGAGGTAGCCAGGTGTTCCACAGGTGGAGCTGTTTTCATTCTGCCTTCTTTTAAAGCGTCTCTGATGTGTTGGAGCTGTTTGAGCTGCTTTTCCACCCCGCCGAGTAAACCGGACAGAGAGGATTTTCTTTTTTGGGCAGCTTTTTGCAGAGCGGGGATAGAGGTCGCTTTCACTGTTACTCTGCACCGTGCGCTCTGCTTTGGATTTGAAGGACGGTTCAGCGACCCGACGGTGTAGGCATCACTGCTCGAACATGAAGTGAGCTTCAGAGTGCTGTCAGCGCCGCACCATAATGCAGATCCATTTTGCCACTTAGCAAAAGTTAAGTGTGACTAAGAGTTAAAGCCTTGCATAACATCTGTGTTTCACACCACAAAGCTCAGCAGTATTACTTTCAATGGAGATTAAATGTCTAAAATGACACCTCGGTATCGGGCGGACTGCGGTTCTCTCAGTGTGGCCGAGGCTGAAGGTCCGCCAACCTGAATGTTGAGATTAATGCAAAAGAATGTAACATGTAGATTTTATCAGAAAGGTTTTTGTGTTGGAAGAGTTGGATAAAGGGAGGTTAAGGAAAGGTAGAGAAAGATGTGAGGAACAGGTGGAAAAGAAAAAGAGGGAAATAAAGAGAGAAATGTCAGGGATGTGTAATATTTCAGAATAAATACGAAAAGGAAACGGTTGAAGAAATGGTCCGAGAGGTAAATGCAGTGCAATTTGTGCAGCATTAGTTGTGCTGTAGGAGTGAATGTAGTGACTTTGTGAAGTTTTCATAATTATTTCTCCTTTTGTGTTGTCACGCTTTCACCAGTGTGAAAACCAGACTTGCAAATCAAGTAATAAAGCACATTTTCAGAGACTGATGAACAAATCACCTGCCGGGTTTAGAGCAGAAACACTGAAACGACTCGCGTCCCCTCGGATCGCTTTCTCCTCGCTGATGATGATGATGATGTTACAGAGTGAGCAGCACCTGAGAAAATGATCCTTCTGAGAACATGTGAAGGATTTTCATGCCAAGCATGTCAGGAGTCTCCCCGCTGTGTGTACCTGGATGCTGGGTCAGCGCCTGGAGAAGCTTTTAAACAGTATTTGAAAAACGTGACGCGTTGCATGAAGGCCGTATCTGTTTCATTACACAGTTTTCACGTATGTAACTCTTCACAAGCATTTATTTTTACGTTTCTTTTTTTAATGCTAGTTGATGATGTTGAATCGGACCAGAGCCACGGGATGTTTTGGCTTTCGTTGCCACGGGTACGCTGCAGAGCTTCGATCGCTTTTTTCCTCCTCGTGTCGTTTAAAACTGCACGAGCAGTTTTAAACTCTGCGCAGCGTGGCTGACGCGTCGAGCATCCTGCAGGGCTCTTTGGTCTTTAGCAAGTTGCACAAGTTGAAGGTACTCGCTAGAATCTTCTGTACGAAGGGTTTCTGCTACTCCTGCTTCTTCTTTTAAAGAGATGTAGAAGGAACCAACTAATAACCTCTGTTACCTAGAAGTATAACATGCTTTATCACAACGCTCGAATATATGAAAAAGTCAAATTTCATTTTATAATGTAACAATTCTGTCATTGTTTTCCAACTTTTTTATACTTTGTATATAACTTTTTGCATTAAAGTGTTAATTTTTAAACACATCTGGTCAACGACGTCATACTTTACTTCTCTTTAAGACTCAATGCATGCCGAGCACATCTGCTGAGGTTAATTAAATATGAGTCAGGAGAAATTATTTCCCTCGTGTTCCCCGTACCCTGCAAGGTGAATCATTAACATTGCCAACCCAATTTAGTCCATCGTTTAAGCAGCTGATAAATTGTACTTTTGTGATAAGAGATAGATGGCCACAAATTAATGTAAGACTAATTATCAATTAGAAAAGGGAGATAAGGAGCGCTGATTACTGTGCAAAGTTTTCCTAGTTTTTCTGGCGTGTTGCCGGCGCTCTGCTAGGTCACTTCCCTCGGCTTAATAAGTATTTAGTGGCCGTGGGTAGCGTAAGGGGGTTTCTTATTTGTCAGACACTATAGGTGCTGGACTGTGGCTCAGAGAAGTTGGCAGTAATGAGACACAGAGGCCAAGGAAGCGTTTTATCAGGCAGGGCGTAATTAGAATATCCCAGACCTGTTGGCCAATGGGGAGAGAGCGAAGGGAAGTAATTAAATTCTCTTGAGTCACTGCCAAGGTTCAGTATGGATCTGCAGAGTGTGTGTGTGTGTGTGTGTGCAGGTGCTGGTGTTTTGTTTTCATGCATGTTAGAACTCGGATTAGTTTACCAGATTAATTGCAGTGCACCTCTGGACTCTCGTCAGCGCCCGGATCAAACGTGTCGCTGAAGTTAAGCAAAAGTGAGTCAGCGTTACACCGCGGTGACGGATACACCCACAGGACGGTCTCTTCCGTGGGATCGTTCCCTCTATTTTGACTCGCATCAGTCTGATGTTTGAAGATGTCAAATAAAATGTAACAAGCCTGTTCTGAGGACGTGAGGCGTAGAAAGCTCAGATATTTGTGTGAAGATGGAAAAACTGTCAGAAAGATTAACACCTGAAAATTCTGCTCAGGTACAGTAATTTGTTCTTTGTTGTTTCCCACCTCCAAGCAACAAAATCAACGGCGTCCTGGTGACGATGATCCGGCTGAGCAGGTCATTGGACACAAGCTGAGCAGCTGGAAATTAGTACAAGACCAAAGTTTCAGTTTCTAACAGAACCGATCGTCTGATTCATCTTAAATATGTAAAATGCAGGAGGAGCTGGTGTACTCGGTACATCAGAAGTGTATGATGTATGGGTGGAAGCAGAGTCTGACTCAGCAGTGCTTCCTAATCCAGCGCAGCTCCAAACACACTCGCCTGTTAGCCAGAGGCAGGAAGTATTGACCCTCTCAGGTTATTTTTCTGACAGTTTTTTTACTTTTACTCTCTTTTCAACAGAAATATCTGTTCGCTGCGTCTTTCGTTTCTTCATTCTGCTTCTCCCTTCAGGGCAGGGGTGTCAAACATAAGGTCCGGGGGCCAGAATCGCCCCGTCAAAGACGCCAACCTGGCCCACTGGACTGGTTTGGAGAGCGTGAAGGAAAAGATAAATGTTGGAAATGTAACAGTGTTTTCATAAATGTTGCAGCTTTTGATGTTAAAGACTTCCACAGCAACGTTTCACACTAAGTGACAGTTAACAAAAACTTTGTTTTATACTTAATGACAGTCTGGGCTTTTTGGCCAAGTCGTGCTGACAGATCCTGAAAAACTGAGACTGCTGAAAAGGCGCTTCTTTTTTCATACATTCAAATTAAATGTGTAGTTAAACTTCTTTACACTCACAGAAAGAGTGAGTTTCATTGATCCAGCCCACTAAAGTTCAGAGTGGGCTGAGTCTGGCATACGTGCCGTCTCCTGGTGTGTCGATTATCAGAGCTGATGTGAAAGATATGAGTTAGTTTTGCACAAAAATAGCTGTTAGAAATGTCCAAAGAGCTACTTTATACTTTAAGTACATTTCACAGCGTGTACTTTTACACTTTTACTTGAGTAAAGAAGTTGAAGGAGTACTTCAGCTTTTACCAGATGGGTGAGTACAACAGCTGAATATGTCAACAGAAGCATCAGTACTCCTGCTTCAGTGAAGTACCGCCGCCTCTCTTTAAGCACTAATAATGATGTTTTTTATTAATTTAGCTGGAAAAACTGGACATGAATCAAACCCACATTCAGGAAAGTGCAGTACTGAACCAGGACCAACAGACTGACCGCAGTAACCTGGTCTGCAGTGAACAGCGATGTGTGAGACTTTACAACCCCCGGGCCACGGACCGGTACTGGTCCGTGAGTCGTTTGGTACCAGACCGGGTGTGAAATTTATGGTTTTCATCATTTTTATCATTTTTTTTTTTTATGGTTTTTATCGTTAACTCTGTTTCCCTGGGTCTTTTCCCGTGTGTTAGGAATAAATGTTCCTTTTTTTGGTACCGGTACTGGTTTTATTCAATTCAATTCAATTTTATTTATATAGCGCCAAATCACAACAACAGTTGCCTCAAGCTGCTTTATATTGTACAATAATACATACAGAGAAAAACCCAACAATCATATGAGCAAGCACTTTGGCGACAGTGGGAAGGAAAATCTCCCTTTTAACAGGAAGAAACAGGCTCAGGGAGGGGCGGGGCCATCTGCTGTGATTGGTTGGGGTAAGAGAAGGAAGACAGGATAAAGACATGCTGTGGAAGAGAGACAGAGGTTAATAACAGATATGATTCAATGCAGAGAGGTCTGTGAACACATAGTGAGTGAGGAAGGTGACTGGAAAGGAAAAACTCAATGCATCATGGGAATCCCCCAGCAGCCTACGTCTATTGCAGCATAACTAAGGGAGGATTCAGGGTCACCTGGTCCAGCCCTAACTATATGCTTTAGCAAAAAGGAAAGTTTTAAGCCTAATCTTAAAAGTAGAGATAGTGTCTGTCTCCTGAATCCAAACTGGAAGCTGGTTCCACAGAAGAGGGGCCTGAAAACTGAAGGCTCTGCCTCCCATTCTACTTTTAAATACTCTAGGAACAACAAGTAGGCCTGCAGAGCGAGAGCGAAGTGCTCTAATAGGCTGATATGGTACTACAAGGTCATTAAGATAAGATGGGGCCTGATTATTTAAGACCTTGTATGTGAGGAGCAGGATTTTGAATTGTGGATTTAACAGGAAGCCAATGAAGGGGAAATCTGCTCTCTTATTTCTAATTTTAGAGATGTTGCACAAATGGAAGAAAGCAGTCCTACACATTTGTTTAACATGTGCATTTTATTTTGTTGTATTTTTCCGCGACACCTTAAATATTGTCCCCAAAAAATGTTGGAGACCGCTGTGTTAGAGTACTCAGATTACTTTTTCATTGTAATAAATGTGTTTTACAATCCAAGTAATCGGTTATTCATTTTTCTAATAAGCGTTCTGTTACTGTTAGTTTCCTGCTCCTTTCCTTCTAACAAAGGGACAAAAGTGAAGTCCCTAATGCTTACAGCGTTGCTGCCCATGCAGATGCATACTGCAAAGTGGAATCTATGTAATCCTGCAGCTGCGTGGCGAGTGGACGCCCTTCACAATGACATATTTACGTAGAGCTTCCCTTTACACGCAGAAGAAACATCCAACATGTCGACGAGTTATGAAGATGTATTTTTGGGAACACAAAGGTAACTGACGAGTTTCCTCTGGGGCCGATACTGGGACAATAAAGATTCCTTTCTAATGCAGTAATCTTCAAAAGTTACAAGTTACTTTCAAAAATCATGAGACTGACACCGGAGGGAGGGGGTGGGTGGGGCACGTCAATCAACAGGTAGCAATTTCAACCCTGAGATGGACGGACTACAACAGCTGATCAAGAACGGGAATCTGAGGCTCGAGGTCGCCCACACCGGGCAGTCACACGTAGCCTGGCGTCCCGAGTCCTCCGGCTGACCCGGTGGAAGCGTCGCTGTCATGTGCTGATGGTTTTTGTGGCTGTCGCTGTGTTTGAGAGGCCGTCAGCCAGCCTGGTCGACTCGCTGACTGACTGCCAAACAGTCACTGACTGACTGGGTGTGTAATTCCTCCTTCCCAGTGCAGGTCTGGCATGCTGTAATTATTAGCAGTTATTATTAGTAGTTTTAATCAGCACTGTAAACCATTGTAATTAGGATTTCCTCTTATGAGTGGTTGCCAGTTTGTGGACGTGTGAGTGTGTGTGTCTGCTTGGCAAGGTATTGTTCAGTCATAGCTATTATTGGTGCCCTGGCAGCTGCTTTTTGTTCTCTTGACTTGTGATTGTTCTTCGTGTACACACTGTATTTGAAGGGCTTCCTTGGAGCTGCCAACCCCCGAAAACCCTCATTAATTACTGCCAGCTAGCAGCCCTGTTTTCCCAATAATCATATACGACATGCACAGATCCTATCAGGAGTGCATGCACATTTAGCACCCCGCTCGTGTTCTTTGGATCGCTGGTGAGTTTGAACTTGAGTTCAACTTGGACCCAAACTGTTTGTGCACTTCGACTCTGTAGAAACCAGCACTGATATGCAGAAGTGATACACATGGCCAAGTGTCAGTTTTCCACCATGTCATCAGATTTCATAATCCCATTCAGCACTTTGTGGTCACTGCAGAAAAATATAAGAACTACTGTGCGCTGGGTCGGGTTGTTGGGAGAGATTATGAGATCTGACCGAAACAACAGAGCGCAGCTGGAAAAATCCAGGCTTAGTGCCGTCTCTGTTTTTAAAGTGAAAATGGGCTTGGAGAAACAAACGCTTACAGCACAGCGTGTCTAAATATTTAAGTATATGACATTCCTGTGCATTATCCACTGGCAGCCTTCTCTGTGGTACGGTCAGCTCCTGTCAGAGAACCTGAATGTGTTGATGTGAACCTCTTTTTAAAGATGCCGCCTTCACACCAGCTCACTGTTCACAACAAACTTTTTGAGGCTTGCAAAAAAATTAAAAGATCAACATATTATATGACAACAAATCAGATGACTCCAGGTGACGCCCCATTGGCAGGCACTTGGTGAGAGTGAGAAGGAAAAACTCCCTTTCAACAGGAAAGACCTCTGAGAAGCAGGCTCAGGGAGGGGGCGGGGCCATCTGCTGCGACCTGTCGGAGGTGAGGCGAGAGAGAAACGATTGAGAGAGCTTAGCTTTAAAGGAAGCCCACTCGTACACAGAATTCAGAGAAAAGGAGAGAGAAGACATTATTGCATTTACTGCCCCTCAGAAGCACAGTGACTGTGACCAATCAGAAGACACCGTGCTTTGATGAAGGGGCCTTAAACAGACAGAAGCTAGAGCAGCAAAGAGGATCATGTAGATAATGCAAAGCTCCTCAAGTGGAATCTGCGGGCGAGCTGGAAATGTGTAAGAAATCTGTTTATATCAGATGAATCCTTTGAAATGCAGACAGCACTTAATGGTGAGAACCAGTGAGAGAGCAGAGGTGAAGCACTGGTTACAGTAAATCCTGTTTTCTGTGTGTGAGCTCTAAGATTCACATCCTGCAGGGTCATGGACTCTGCATTAAGAGCAGTGTCTCCTATTAAGTGTGTAAAAAATTACATTTCCTTTGTCCCCTGTGCACACTGATGACTTGTGGTAAACTCCACAGCAGCTGTTTCCCCTCTTCCCATCGCACGCACACACACACTCCCATCAGTGGTAACCTTGAGGCATGTTGCCAGCCCACTCACTCTGTCTTTCTTGCGGGTCCTTCGGGCCGCTGAGACATGGTGACAGGCGTGTCTTTGTTCCACGTTCTGATGCTGCTGGTCAGACCGACCTTATGAACCAATGAAAAAGTGACGTATGTGCAGTGCTCAGTGTTTAACCCGTCATCAGCTTTACTCTATAACAGTTTCATTTACTGCTGTAATTCTTTGCATAACTTTTGCAGCAGTAAATATTCTGGAGAGAAAGTACAGTCCCTGTAGTCATTCAGGTTCGACCTGTGGGCACATTTGAAACATTTTTAAGGTGAAGCGGCCTCTAGCAGGTGTCATCGCCTTTAGACGGCCGAACCTCTGGCACCGTGTTTTCCTAGAAGTGAAAAACAACGAGCAGCGTCCTCTGCAGCCTCGCTTCATGTTGTATATTTTATCTTTGATGTTTTTCCGTGCTTCTCCCATTCCCGATGAACTCTCATTTCACCCCCTCCCTCCCTCCGGCTCTCGTGTCAGTCATTACGGGCGATTGTGGCTCAAGAGTTGGGAGTTCGTCTTGTAATCGGAAGGTTGCTGGTTCGAGCCCCGGCTCGGACAGTCTCGGTCGTTGTGTCCTTGGGCAAGACACTTCACTCGTTGCCTACTGGTGGTGGTCAGAGGGCCCGGTGGCGCCAGTGTCCGGCAGCCTCGCCTCTGTCAGTGCACCCCAGGGTGGCTGTGGCTACAATGTAGCTGCCGTCACCAGTGTGTGAATGTGTGTGTGAATGGGTGGATGACTGGTTGTGTAAAGCGCTTTCGGGTCCTTAGGGACGAGTAAAGCGCTAAACAAATACAGGCCATTTAGTGTTACACTGCTGCACAGGTGATGCACGTTTGCAGTGGCTGAAAACTCCTCTCTGCAGGGAGGCACCTCTGCAAACCGACACAGCAGCATAAGTTAAGCACTAGTCGCCACATATGAAAAAGCCCAACTTTATAGCAAGTTCAGCTTTCTACAGATAATTTAGAGCTTCATACGAGCTCCATAGGGCCTCCGCTACATTTCATCCCAGCTGAACACAGTCACTGAAGCAGGCCTCTCTGTGTTTAACTGTGTTGTTTTTGCTGTGTGGTGAATCGTACTAACTCTGTGGTTTCTGACTTTTCCACCACTTCAAACTAAACACCAGCGATTATGTTGATATTTTAAGCGGAAAGGCTCCCGTGTGTCAGTCCAGCAACAGACTTCGTTTACATCAACAACAAAAACCTAAATGATTAATAAGGAGCTGGGAGATTTGTTGCTGTAATATCATTGAATAGTATTTGAGTTGTATCCGTATGAAGGCCTCAGTCTGTCTGCATGGAGGTGAAATCAGATTCGCCTCACTTTGTTTTTCGCTCTTTTTATCTTCACACTGCGTCACGCTTTAAACGTCTCTTATTTTAATCACTCGTGCATCTTCTAACGCTCGCTGTCATTATTTAAAGAGGTGTAAAGTGGAGCTGTTATTATGATCCAGTTGTTAAACGGAAAAATGGCTTAATTTTCCATTAAAGCTGCTGTTTTACCGCAGAGCTTGCAGTGGAGTCTGACTCCGTGGTCACGGCAGTTTCAGCGCACAAGCTAATGTGAAATTTCAATTAGAGGAAGAAAATCTGTAATTGTGAAGCTGTCACTCAGCGGCCGCGACAGCGCTGCCATTGTTTTATCTGACAATTTGGTTTTTTCCTGAATAATATTTCATTTTGTAAAATAATTACAGCAGAAAAAGCGAGAAAGAAAAGCACAACAGCTCTGAGCTGACCAACCTCCCTAATTACACAAGTGACCAGTCAACTCATTTTTATTTATTGCCAACACATTAAAACAACAGACTTTGACCCGAGCCCTTAACACGCAGGCAAGAATTACTGTGGCACAAACCGAAAAGTCACACACAAAAACACAAAATGAAAACAGGGGAAAATGATAATAATAAATTCAAAATTCCTTTGATTTCTGATTCAACACCTGACGTGTCAAATAAAACCCTCGTTTCATTCAAACAAAGACTTCCTTCTTCCCAGCAACACTGTGGATCCAAGCCATCACAGGTCAGGTGACTTATATAATCTGCTCAGTGAGTTTAGGGTCTCCTCTGGGGTCTCCTCCCAGTTGAGTATTCCTGGAAAACCTCCAAAGGAATGTGCCCAGGAGGCATACTAACCAGAGGCCTGAACCACCTCGGCTGGCTGACCTTCCTTCGACATGAAGGAGCAGTGAATCCGCTCCAGGATCTCTCCAAACTCCTCCTACGAAGGAAACTCAGTTCAGCCTCTTGTATTCGTGAGCGTACTCTTTCTAACCAGAGCTCATGACCGTAGATGGGCTGCTAACGCTCTGTTCACCACGATAGCTCAGGACAAGCCTCTCTCCTCCAATCCAGAGGAAGCACATGCCAAGTGTATGATGTCACCTCTCTAATAAATGCATTAAATACCAAGAATATGTTATGATAATAACCAGTGTTAGGTGCACTGCAGCTGAAAGCACTGCTAAAAATTTTAAGGAGCAGAGATATGAACTTCCATTTATTCATTTTCCTCCGCTTATCCAATTCAGGATTATGCGGAGGCTGGAATATATCCCAGCTGCCAGAGGGCGAGGGTCCACCGTGGACACATGTGTCACAGACAACCGTTCCCACTCACAGGCACACCTGTGGGCAGTTTCGACCCACCACTAACCTAACCCCACTAACTGCATGTCTTCAGACACGGGGGGAGATCACGCTGCCTCACAGTGGCCTTGGTGGAGTCAAACCCAGGACTTGGAGTAGAAACAAGCGCATCCTCTCTGTCCAAGCATCTGCACAGACACAGAGCTAGCAGCAAAGAGTCCTTCACCCAAAGCTGAGTCGACGCCATCATCTGCCGCCCGGCAGCTGAAGCCTTGATTTTTCTGCAGGAAACAAAAGCAGAGACTCCACTTCTGTTTCCAGCCTTACCTGCTTCTGCAGCATTGTGCTGTGAAGTGCTCTCCGGGCAGGTTTTCAGCTTTGCTGTCGGATTAGTGTTCACACTTAAAAACTAAAAGGAAAGTCTGGTGTGTGTTATTTGTGCCAGTGTGAGGATGTGTAGCCTACGTTTGTTGCAGCACACCTCGGGCTGCAGACTGTAACAAGTAGTGTAACAAAGTCACAGAGTAGATCAGGGATGTAACAGGTTACTGTGACCTGTGTTAAAGTCTTGTTAGTGCTCAGAGTGATGCCAAAGTGACTGTTTTCATGTGCTCCCAAAAAATGTTAGTCTGACTTCCAGTCCTGAGGTCCGGATCGCAGACAGCAGATATAGTCAAGACTGGACTTCCTGTTTCCTACACTGGTCATTGTTTCTGAATGCAGATACATTTTTCAAATTCTGATAAAAGCCGTTTCAGAAACGATCCAGTGGTTCTGATCTACATGCACTCTGTACCTGCATGCAAACAGCGCCTTCCCAGACTATAACCTGATAACAAATTATGCTGCTCACGCTGCCTAAAGAGCTTGGAAAGAAAGCGACTGGACTTCTTTAAGTTTCACGGAGACGTTTCACCTCTCAGGAGAGAGCTTCTTCAGGTATATAAACCCTGCTGGAGGATGTCCCTTAAGAGGATCGTGCCGTGACCTGGATGACTGAGAACCTACGCAGACATCTGTTACTTACAGATTTTGTATATTTTTATGCTGATACCACAGACCTTCCTCCTTGGGGGTTTTCACCATATATGACACTGCAGAAAAATTTCAGAGTCATCTGTGATTTCTTTATATTTTGCTTCAAAGGATCCGGACTTTCCTGTCATTTTTTAACATGCTCTGCATCCAGTAGTACTTTTGCCCCAAAAAGGTGATTCCCAAAGAGCTATTAGTTGAAAACTCAGCATATCTCGTCATGCTGTGCACCGTGTTCTTAAAATGTTTGAGGGAACTGAACAAGTGGAAGACAAAAGAAGAAGTGGACGGCCTTAAAGACTGAATGAACAGCGCCTGAAAGTCGCGCCCCTAAGAAACAGGACGAATGCATCAAAGACCTGACGCTGGACTTGACAGATATATCTGGATCTTCAGCTGATCCATCTGCTGTTCGCTCATCAGGAATGGTCTCAGTGGCAGGGCTGCTGTGAAGGAGCCAGTGTGAATGAAGGGAAACAGGAAGAAAAGGCTGAGGTATGAAAATTACACAAGAACTGGAGGGAAAGTCAGTAAACACGTCTGATGTGTGATCAAATTTCAACACTTTTGGTTCGAAGCATTGTCGCTGCGCACTGAGGACGTACAACGATGAGTATCTGCAGCCGTCTGTTACACACTGGCTGCATTTCAGCCGGTGGGGTCAGAATTTGAACCACCATGTAATACCATCATGAAAGCATCTGATTGGCCACAGCTTCATTTTTGCAGCATGACAATGATGCCAAACACGCGGCCAGTGCAGTGAAAGCACATCTGGATAGAAAAACACAGAGTGGAACACCATCAGTGGCGGACGGGCCTCCCACGGACCTCAGCGCTGAAGCAGCGTGAGATCATCCTACAGAGAACACAATGAAAGGCAGAAACATCCAAAGAACGCAAAGGTGGCCGTACCAAATATTGACTTTCAACTTTGTTAGAATTGTACAAACTGGTTATTGCCTTTTCCCCCCTTTATGTTTGCACACGTTTCAATAAACCACTGCACTTATTTCCCACTTTCCTAGCAAAATATAAACAATTTAGACTTTTTCACAGTACTGAAAGTCGTATCTTTGTTTTATTTTGTTGCACGCCTTCATTTGTCTTTCAGCAAAAGCAACCAAAGTTCCACCTACGTAAATTTCTGCAAAGGAGCGTGGTATTTTTCCAGGGGTCCAGAGCTAAATGTGATGTGTGTGTTGTATAAACTCTGGTGAAATAAACACTTTTGGGCTGTTGGACTCTGTTGGGCTCGTTCCTCAAACAAAGGCTGGTTCATCAGTCATAACTGTATATTTGAAAAGAGGCGTTATTGATGACCCTGTTAGATGTAATTTCGTGGCACCAAACAAGGCCCGATGGCTCGATTGGCCCGAGTTTAAGTTTGTGAATTTCACAGAGGCTGTGCACAGACCATCCACCCACAAAATGCCACCAGGAGTTCGGCTTTTCAGATCCTGTAAAGGTGCAGCATTTGTTGAGCGCTGGAGATGAAGCTAGGAGGAGTTTAACGTGTTGGATGACACGATGCTGAAAGTGCATCAATGAACAGAAAGAAGACTTTTTTTCTACCAAGTTGAAAGCTGTTCTGTCAGGGTCACCGATCTGCCTCACACACTCACACACCCACACACATTTTTCACACAGCCATGGGGAGTTTTCAGCCTATACACACACAGCCACTCACAAATCTTTGAGTCAGTCACAGGGATGAGACCAGCATGACATGAGCAATTATAATCTTCCCAAAATACATCTCCTCCTTTCTTCAAACCCTGTCCGAGCTAATAGAGTCTAGTTGTTGAGGATTTGTGTTCAAATCGCTCGAGGGACTGAAGCGGGACAGGGATCCGAAAATAGAGAGAGGCTATAAACATACATGAAGAAAAAATATGCCTGTTAGGTGCTAATCCTGAGCTGGTGATTTTGTTCTCTCGCTGCTTTCTCTCTGACACTCAGTTTGTCAAACCACAAAGTTCATTTCAAACTAGCGGCCATGGCGTGTTTTTATTGTGAGGACGGCAGGCGGGGAAAAACGGGACAGGAGGAATGAACTCGCCTGAACGTATCACAGCTAAACAAAGCTTCAGGAGGCCAGAGGGTGAAGGAGAAAAAAGGGTTTTTGTTTTTAAAAACCGGGGCACACGAGGACGGCGAGGGAATGAAAGATGGGGGGAAATGGCGAGAAAAGGATATTGCATATAGATGGGCCAATGATCTGTTATCTCTCCTGCTTTTATTAGTTTCATGAAGAATTCATGCAACAGGCAATAATAAATCACAGTGGGGATTTAATTTGATGTCAATTCTGAAATTATGAGCTACTCTATTATTGCTTCTTTAAGTGGCATCTAATTTCGGGTGAGGTCTCCCCACCCCCATTATCTGGTCCCAGTATATATAAACGCATTATATGTCCACATTTCCAGCATGGTGCATGCAAGTCGAAGGTTTCGTGCCTCCCACCTGTCATCCTCTCACCTTCAACTGGGATAAGCTCAAGGCCTGCTGGGTAAGCGATTGGATGAATGGTCTCTGCAATGGGCGTATGATCATTTTCACTCATATTCATTCATTCAGTGATTCAGTTGACTGAGAACCTCGTTGATAGTCTAAAGACTAATATTGCTTTGATTGGAAGTGACTTCTCTCTGATCCAAGGGCAGTATAACGCCTCCAACAGCACAACAAAGACACCAGGTCCTTTTGCTTCTTTAAGACAGCAACAACATAGTATGATGGAGGAGTGGTGGGAAACGGGTCATCACACCCTCCTCATGGTAAATATACCAGGTCATGTATGTGGTTGTTACAGTGTCACTTGCACGTAGCTGTATTTGTCTTTCGGCGATGTTACTGCAGCACTTTCTTGTTGTTGGTGTCTTTTTTCTGACAGCCGCCACAAAGAACAAATAATATAATTCACTTCAATTGTGAAATCACTGTGGTCACTGGATTAACACACAGATTCTGTCATGGCCAGTGTTGGGGAGTAACGGAGAACATGTACCGGCGTTGCGTATTTAAAATGCAAAATATATGAGTAAATGTATTCTGTTACAGTTACCGCTCAACAGGTGATAATTAGAATACAGTTACTACGTTGAAAAGATTACATGGTGATCTTTTCCTGTTTTATATGGTAGGCTATCCCTTCTCTAATAATAATAATATATACTTTATTGATCCCGGTGGGGAAATTACTCTCTCTGCATTTGACCCATTCACTCAGTGATACAGTGGGCAGCCACTAAGCAGGCGCACCTGGGAGCAGTGTGTAGGGACGGTACCTTGCTCAGTACCTCAGGGTAGCCGTTCAGTGGATTCGAACCCCTGACCTTCCGATCACACTACCTACTGGGCTATCCCCTTTCTAATTTTGGTGATTCCACGCATTGCCAGAAACCCAAACAAAACACGCAATAAGAGCAAAAGTAAGCGTCCTGTTAATGTTGGTGGCGCCAGGTACACAATGGACCCGGAGCCAGCACAACAGAGCCAGCAGTGCACAGGCAGCAACGCATTTCTTACCTGGAAGAAGAAGAAGAAGAAGAAAGGGGCGAAATCAGACCGTGCAATGACAATTCTGTTTGCCAGCAACCAAGCTGCTCTCAGCATCAAGAGACTCCAACCTAAAGAAACATCTGGAAGTAAGTTATTTTTAAAAAAAATTAACGTTAGCCTACTGCAGCTACCTTGTTTTAGTTGTGGTAGCTACCTGGGTTAGAAGCCACTTCAGTATCTTCGATGTACTATCGCTGCGTGATTTATTACTATTACTGAAGGCTACTCGCCACCAGTGTTGCCAACTTAGCGACTTTGTCGCTATATTTAGCGAGTTTTCAGACCCCCTTTTCAGACTAGCGACAAATCTGGCGACTTTTTCTGGTGTTATCGGAGACTCATTTATGACGACTTTTTGACGTGAAAGCGCGTATCCCTCTTACTCTCAACAAGCAGCGGTGCTGCCGTGGGCACCTCGCTCGTGCAAAAGCGCTCACGGGCGGAGGATAGTCCTCCCCCCGCTGTTATCAGGGCAGGAGATGTTCCCATCTATGCGTCCAAACTGCAAATGAATCGCGCATGAGCAAAGCCGCTACTCCCGTACTGACTGTAATGCAGTCAGTTCTTCTTTTACTGTTATGTTGTTTTGTGGGTCACAAGGTTTAAAAAATTTAGTTTAGTTAGTTAGTTTAGTTAATTTAGTTTTAGTTAGTTTAAAAATACTTATAAACACACACACACACAGTAACTCCACCAGAGCGCCTATTTTGGGTCACTTTTGCCGGTCCAAGCGGATAAAGGAGCAGGGTTGGAATTGTGACATTAAAAAAACACAATAATTGCTAAAAAGAAATTTAATTTGTAATTCTAAATAAATTCTAAATGCATTTAGAACGTTTTTAGCTCACTTTATGTCTCTTCCACGGTGTTATTTTTCTCTCCTACAACATAGGTTACAATTAGATTAGCATGACCAATTATGCAAATTAGGCGATGACATCATTTAGCGACTTCTAGCGACTTTTAGGACAACCAATAGCGATTTTCCTTACTGAGGAGTTGGCAACACTGCTCCCCACCGAGCTAACACTGTTAGCTGGCGTTAGCTGAGGTTAGTCCTGTTAGCCTTGATGGATAGCATTAACAACCTGCTAGCTGCAAATAATCATGTGCAGTTCTGAATCAACCTCAGCTAACGCTAGCTGAAGGCTAGTAACCTTCAGTAATAATAGTAGTAATAGTAATAAATCACACAGCAATAGTACAGTCATGTAGTTGTAAAAAGCATGCTAATATATTAAGTATTCAGAATGTTTTGTCATCCTTCCTTTAAGTAAACGTATTCCGTTTACTTAACGGAATACGTTACAAACTACATTTTGGGGCATGTAATCTGTAATCTGCAGTGAAATACATTTTAACAGGAACCTTCCCAACACTGGTCATGGCTGCTGAGAAGTTCAGTGTCTTAGATTGTTAATAATCAATCGTAATCAAAAAGCCTGACTAACTAATAATTAGTTGACGTTGGTTTATGATGCCGCAGGAGGGAAAAAGGTCCAAATATTTTGTGAGTGTTTGACAGATTGCAGAGGGTGACCTCAGTAATTCTGCCCGTGAAGCAAAGGGGAAGGATGAAGTTTGAAAAAAATTGCATGATAATGAAATAATGTTAATGAATTTGGAAATGCAGGGTTGCAAAAGCACAGAGTACTTCCTTAAATTTGTGCGTATGAATGCAAAACTATTTTGAGTTCCACCAGAAAAAGACGAGAGGCTCGGCTGTTTACGTTTGACAGTCGAGCTGATTATAAGTTAGCGTATGCATTTAAAATGTATTGTTAACTGATTAAACCAAATGCCATCGCCACCTGCGCAACCAAGTTTGCCATCTTGAGAACTCAGAGTTCGGTTCAGAGTTTGTAAAACCTGCATGCTGTCCATCTGAGGCCTCTAATACACCAGATGGCCGGTCCAGCCCCGGTTACTCGTTTGATACCAGTTGGTTGGTGGTGCCATAAGTTGATCTTCTCACAGTGACAATGAGAGCCATGTGCTGGCATGGAGAAGTGGTGGACAGATTCTCTCCTGAAGCCCGTTTTATCCTCTGGAAGGCTGCGACGGAGCAGGAAGGACAGGGTGGAAGAGATGCTGAGACTGAGGGAGAGGGGTTTGTCAGGTCAGGACCCTCCAAATGTCACCAGCTTTTTTCTCTCTCCATCTGTCTCTCTGTAGCTTTCTGTTGGCTCTCTCACACATGCAGTCCTGCTTCCTTTCTGAACAGTAAATCTTAGCAAATGCGCAGCAGCTGAAGGTGATTTGGAGACACTTGGATGATCCATGGTGTGTCTACGGTGTGTATCAGCGTCTCAGTCGTCCAAAAAAAAAGTTTGAAGACCGAGGAAGGGATGAGAAGGAGAGTTAAATATGGATAAAGGAGTTATAAAAGGATAAGGAATGCAACAGGAAGCGGATTAGCTGCTGTTGATTTGGTGTGTTGCTAGTCTTTGTGTGCGTTTGTTGGTCTTTGAGGGGCTGTAGTTGTTTCATCAGAAGCCTTAAATGATTCTTTCATAGGAGTTCATGATAATGACGATAATTTACTACAAAATGAACCTGTTCTCACTGGACTGGCACTCGTAGCTTCCACGTTTCCCTTTCAGCATCACTTTCTGAAAGGGTTTGTCAGGTCAAGGTGCTCAGCTGTGTCACTCAGTCCCACGCAGGACTGAAAGTCGTCAGTCTGCTGCTTTATTTGGACTTTTGCTGGTTGTTGTTCTCGTTCAGCAAAACGAAGACAGCGAACAGCAAAATGTTACAAGAAGGAGATCCAGGCTGTCACTGAGTTTGGAGAGAGAAGGAATTTTGTGGCGTTTCTTAACATTTCTTTTCACGTTGAATGTTTAGCTCGTGATGCTTCGACTGCCACAAACTAGCTGCACTTCTCTGTGTTTGTGCTTTTTTCTTGCAGCTACTCAGTCATTGATATAAGTGGCTTAATGACTCAGGTTAAGATACGCTTGAAGATTAGTTCTTTTATTCATACTCAGCTTTTCTCTTTTTCTCAAACGTGGCGGGTCAGTCGAGGCCAAAGAGCTCAATTTATTTTCCTAAAGCTTCTCTGAATCATTCAGATGTTCACTGCAAAGACAAGGCTGTGCATGTGCTTTCTAAGGATGGGGAACTTTGCAAGCGCTGCACAGTATACCATGTTATCAGTGGCGCTCTTGGTGACATTTATCACTTTTATGTTATTCTGGAGTTTTGGTTGATTTTGTGTCCATTAAAATGAAAATTTCACCTGTCAGTTAAAAATGAATGAACTGATATGATGGTTTAGTGAGTTCAGACTACGAGGGTCCAGTGCTGAGCAGACACTTTATATAAATCCAGGACCATGATGAAGTGCATACAGCAGCTCAGACGATATCCAGTGTCCTCTCCAAACACTGACGGGGTTTGTGTAACTGTGTGTGGTCCTCATATGTACTGATGCCAAAAACAAACCCAGCTGAAGCTCTAATAGTGTTTTTAATGCTGGTTGTAAAGAAAAATGTTTTAAAAAGTAAGGTTTTCACTTTTTCCCAGTGTGATTACATTAAATTTAATTAAATTAAAGGGATAAAAAATAAAATCTAGCAAATGTTCATTCTATATTTCATATTATTTGATGCTAAATTTGTCGGTTAATGTTGTTGTAGAGTAAGATGGTTCAGTTAATGTGCTGTGAAATCCTGTCAAATCCAGAGGATAACCGGAATCTGGTTTTGGTGTCCTGTGAGAAAGATTTGCTGACAGATTATTGGCTGTAATTACGTGCATGTCAGCTTGGATGCAAAATGGCATCGCTCTGTTTAAGAACAATTAAGAAGAAAGTAAACAACCAGCGAGGACGAGCACTCGAGTTCCAGAGAGGAGATCAGTGTGCTGTTTGAGGTCAGGACGTGTTTTTGTTGACTCTCCGTGCGGATAAACTACGAGCTCTGAGTGTGTTCTTTGGTATGAGAGGCCTTTGTGATGGGGGGGTTTGGTGAGTTTGGGTAAAACCGACAACAAAGCCTCTCGATTTGTGCCAAACCACGTTTTGGAGCATGCTATGATGAAAGACCGCTGGCAGTGGCCACAGTTTCTTTCCCCCCCTCAGAGAAACTGATATGGGATTAATCCGTAGAGCCCAAAGCATTTAAAACCGAGCGGGCTCCAGAAAGCTTCAGTAATGTGCATCGGCGCTTGAACACAGTCGCACACGCAGATATACTCTTACAGTTTCCATGGAGAAACATTTTACACACTACGGTCACGAGAGAATTAAGAGCACTAGATTTCCAACAAGTATTTAAGAGCAGTGATGACACTGAGAAACAATCTCTATAGTCAACAGGGACTTCATTAGTTTTCAAGAATGCGACGACTGTCGCAGCTCTGCTTTGTGAGCCGAGTCGAAAATGCCAAAAAGCTAACAAGCAAAGTGTGACATTATTCTTTTGTCATTTCATTTTAAGCTCTGCAGCAATTGTGATTTGTTCATCGTTCACTTCAGTGATTATTGTAACGTGATAAAGGTCTGAGTGACCAAATTAAAAAGAGAGAGAGACGCCATCGGGAGACTAATTACACTTTTCAGGAAAATACAGAAATTCAATCCTGTGACAGATACGGAAGACAGAAACTGCCAAAAAGAAATAAATACATAATGAAAATAACAATGTGTTATTTATTTGTTTACCTTTGTTTATCTTTCCTCATTTCATTTTTCTTTTTTACTCATGATTAGACATGCACTAGCGGGTCACTTTGTTATGTTTAAGGCCACGTCCACACTAGTACGTTTTCGTTTGAAAACACATCTTTTTCTCTCTGTTCTTCCGTCTTCACTGAGGCGGCGTTTTTGGACAGAGTAACCACAGGCTTTTTTGAAACGATGACACATTTTAAGGGGAGATCGTGGCTCAAGAGTTGGGAGTTCGCCTTGTAATCGGAAGGTTGCCGGTTCGAGCCCCGGCTTGGACAGTCTCGGTCGTTGTGTCCTTGGGCAAGACACTTCACCCGTTGCCTACTGGTGGCGCCAGTGTCCGGCAGCCTCGCCTCTGTCAATGCGCCCCAGGGTGACTGTGGCTGAGATAGCAGAGGGCATTATAGTTTTGTTTGCTCTCAGTTTTGGCAGCCCTGTCAAAGATTAATATCAGTCTGCACATGCTCCAGAGAGCTTTTCTTCCAATTCTTTAATTCTCACTCGCTTTTGCAACTTTGTACTTTTGCGTTACTCGCAGCAACAACTCCACCTCATTGTCAGTCCATTTAAAAAACTTTTCCTCAACATTTTGCGGCGATGTTTCAAAGAGCCGCAAAGTAAATAAATAGCAAACAGAAATAACGCGGGCCGAGTCGTCTTACGTTTCACGCACGCGCAACACAGGAATGTAAGCGTATCGGTCATTTCAGTGTGGATGAGCAACTTGTAGCAACCAAGGTATGCAGAAGAGCATCTTTGAACTCACAGCCTGTGGACCTTTGAAGCAGATGGCCAACAGCAGCAGAAGACCACACCAGGTGTTACTGCTCCCTGCAGAGAACAGGAAACTGAGGCTACAGTCGACTCTGGAAATCTGTTTCCTGCTCTGATGAGTCACCTGCAACGTTCAGATGTTAGAGTCAGAATTTGGTGTAAATGACAAGAAAGCGTAATTTCGACCTGCTTTGCATAAGTGGTCCCGACTGTTGCTGTCGTGGTGTGGTTGATAGTTTTCATGGGACACTTTGTCCGTTCTTAAAGCTCAAATCATCTCAAACCAGATTCTCGAGCACGGCGATGAGTTCACTGCACACGAACAGCTTCCACGTGAATCCATGTGAATGGGGGATTCCCATCACGAATGCACAACTGGCACAATATGCAGCAGCTGTGTGATGCTGTGATGTCAGCATGGACCAGAATCTGAGGGGAATGCTTCCAGCATCTCTGCCATGAAGGATTAAATCATCTCCGGAGGAAAACACGAGTAACAAGGTGTACCTATTATTCCCTCTTTACTCTTTCTCGGTCTTTTTATTTCTTTTTCTCAGTTCTTAATTATGCAAATAAACTGAAATTGTTTAATGGGCCAGGTTTCGCCTGTAGTTTGATCGATGACAGGCTCACAACAGAAGAGGCTGCTTCCAGTCAGGAGGTTGCTGGAGAACACTTGCTCATCTAATTGAAAATGATGCTGTCAGTCCAGATGGTTTAAGGTATAATTACATTTTTAGAATGTCTTTAAAAACATATTGACTCTATTTGATTTCCACACAGTTTTATATTTCATATCTATAATCATGTGTGGACTGATGTTGCTGCTGGTGACCTTTGACCTTCTCCGTGCAGAAGCTTCTGGTCCGATTGAAGAGTCCTGCATTTACTTGAGGACACGTGGAGCTGCAGGAGTGTGTGCAAATATGCTGCTGTACATGCACGTTAGCGAGGATTCTCAGACGCTGTCATAACAGACACTTGACAGGCATTTACCAAACTGCACAGACGGAGTCCAGAGAGCAGGAGAGGGCAGGGGAACGTAAACAGCCCTGACAGGTATGCTAACACCGACTCCTCCAGTTAAAACTGTCCTTTCCTTCCTTACACGTGTCCCTCCGCAGTCACTCTTTAAACACTTGAAATGTTTTATTGATAACAGCTCGTGAAATGCTTATTTTCCACTTTTGGCTGACTTGTGCAAACATTGTTGGTTTGCGGCTGAAAAATGGAAACATTCACAGTTGTTGGAATAAACACAGCAAACAGTGATTATGTGATGGAAAATACTGACGCTCTGAAAGGGGAAAGGCATTTTGATTGATAAAAGCCCCTCCAATCAATTTGCTGTAATTGCTGAATCACGCGTTGAGTGTTGGGAGGTGATACGTTTTTCTTTCTTTTTATTTCAAATTAATGTATCTGTTAAACAAGCAAAATAATGGATTTTTGTGGATGGAGTAGAGAAATTTTGCTATTTCTAAGCAGGAAAAACCAAAAACTATCACTTTAAAGTAGAAGCCATGTAAAAGAAGCTTCTAACCACAGTTATTTATGCAAAAGTGTCACGAGTGGACGACTGAGCCAGCTCAAAACTCTCTCGCACTAACATTTGTGTCCAGTACGAAGGCCAGCCACACGTGTAGCCTCTGTGTCCTCTTACAGAAGCTTCTCGTAGCCTCTTGATGAACATTCAGCGGCTCTTCTCTGTGTTAAAACGTCACGTGTGCTCGTATTTACATACAGGCCCAAAGTCACGCGTGGACTGATACACACAGAAGAATCTGCGTTTGCTCACATCGAAATACCAAAGCGTGAGAAATGGTTTTCACCTGGTGTGGATAGGGTTTCATCCGCTCTGCCACGAGAGTTTATTTGCTGCTTAAAACATAACACTGAGACTGAGGGAGTTTCCCCGTGCTCCGAAATACTGCATTCCTGCACACACACAGGAGAAACCGAACCTTTATTTTCCACTCTGTTTCTTTCACCGGGATCCACACCCCACCTTCTTATCTCTCCCCCACTCTCTCTTTTTCATCCTCTTTCCCTTCTTCGCTCTCTTAAACTTGCCGACACCCACACACTCCTGTAGGTGTAATGTTACGGCGCAGCCCGTTAACATTCCCGAGCCGGGCTGCTGAAGATTTCCAGATTGTTCTGTTTAGACAAACGGTGCCGCAGAGGAGCGGGGACGAGCCAGAGGAGTGGAAGGACGGAGCACCGGTGAGAAAGTAGTGCCTCCTGATCTGCACAGGGAGTCACATGTGCAACTTTTCTGTACTCAGACACACACACACACTTAGCCGTGGTTGGAGAACATCCTGCAGAAGGACCCTCAGCTTTCCGTGTCTCATTACACTGTTGAAATGTCAGACTCGTTAAAGTGCCCTATTTGACTTAATTGAGACGCGGAGTGTAAATAAATGCTTCAGTCCAGTTTGTTTTCACTGGTCTCTGCGGCACTCTGCTCTCATTCCAAACCAATTCATCAAAGAACCCTTCACTCGCTTTATTTCTTTCCTTTTTCTTCCTCTGCTTTTCCTTCCTCTCATTTTCACCTTTTCAGTCACTCCCAATTTGTCTTCTTTCTCCCTCGACTTTCTTAGAGGACGAAATCATTCAGAACGTCTCTTTAGACAAAAACGGTTAACTGCAGTAAGTTTTTGGAACGAGTCGGTGCACCAGCACAAATTTTAAAGGCTATTTTCCCCCAAAGTGCGAAGCTAAAAAACACTTGTAATAGCCAAAAAAGCACCCACTTATAACTCCTTATAGCAGGTTGAAGATTTGTCTCTGGCACTCACACTTTCTCATCATTTCACAGTGCTATTCAGAGCAGGAAAATGTTGCACAATCCCCACTTTGTGTCCCTCACAAAAACATTTTTCTAGTTATTTTGTAACTTCTTGTGCTCATAAACCACAAACATAAGCCACGACCACGCAGCCTCTTTCACAACACTCACTGAAGACATTTCCAGAGAGAAATAAATCAAGCAAAGAGATGTTCTGCTTCCCAGCACCGGCCTCCTTTTGCCCCTTTCATCCACGCTTTCTACTTCTGCTCGGTTTATTGCTCCTGCTAGAGTCGCTCGCTGCCGCTCTGACACACGCTGAACCTTCTCGGTCTCGCAGTGAAGCAGAGAGACGAGTGAACGCTTGATCGCTGTATACAGACCGTCTCATTGACCCGTATGAGAAAATACGGCTTCAAGCGCACAGCCGTGCAGTCTCTTAAATGCAGGCGCAAATGTTCCCTCATTTCCTCTTTCCTGTAGCTGGTCAGTCAGGCGTGTGCGACACGACCAGGGTATTGGTAGCAGGGGCAGGTTTGGCTGACCCTGCACACACACACTCACACACAGACACTGAAGGCACACACTCCCAGCCTCACTTGCAAATATATGCACACACTCACACCCCTGTGAGCTCCAGAACTGTGGTTCAAATCTTATTCAGTAACCCTTCACGCCTGGTCCAAGTGTGTGTGCGTCTGTGTGTGTGTGTGTGTGTGTGTGTGTGTGTGTTGTTCCAGGATGGTCAGCGGTGCATTTCAGAGCCAGGTGATAATGAGGTCCTAGTTGACCGTGCTATCATGTCACTGCAGGGTTTTCTTTGCGTGTGCATGTTTGTCCAGACAGGTCATGGACTGTTGCTCTTTACCGAGCACGGTGCCAGACAGTCGCATCACCTGTGGAGGATCCGGCTCCCTCTCAGTTTGTTCTCACACAGCTTAGTGTGTCCATGACTGAAAGCGTGTTTGTTCTAGTTTACAGTGTCCTTAAAACTCAAGTTAATGCAAACTTTTATATTCCCATCTGCTTTCACTCGTGTGGATCTCCTCTATTTAGTACATCAGGGCTTAGTAGGGAAGCTCAAGTAAGTCAAAAAACAAATGTCCATTACAGAGTTCATAAATGAGCGGGCTGGGTCTCAGGAGGATATATGTAGTCTTAAAATTTGGCCAATCTCCTTTTTAAGGCGGCCTTCTTGTGCGCCACTCTCAGGAGTCTCAGTCTCACCACATTAGACTCTTGAGGTGTCTCTCAAGTATGATGGATCACCTCCACTTGTTGAAGGGAACAAAGGACAAAGTTGCAGGTTGAGGTCAATTACAGGGCAGGTGATGAGTGATGATACTGTTAGCGTAGCCAAAATGCTGGTGCTTTACTCGCTGCTCTGTGCGCTGACACACAATAGCAAGTATCACAGGCAGTATGGTTTCCATTAAATGTCCTCTCAGCATGTTACAGGAGAATTCGGCACGCTCCCGACGGCGCTGGGATGTGATGCTGTGGACGATTAATAGTTTGTAGCAAGAGTCTCACCTCTGATCATCTCCATCTGTGTGACAAGGAAAGCTTGTTGGGGAGATTTGATGTCGACTGGGAAACTAAGGATCTGCATGTACGAGTGGTAAAAACAGGAGCACTGGAAGTGGGTCCAGAGGGGCATGAGGACATGACCTGTAAGGGAAGATCAGATCTAAAATCTAAAACATGCATGCTGCACTATTCAATAGCACCAAATCCCAACTCTCCAATAATCATCACTGTTGTCCACAGATTCAAGCACTGACGGATACGTTTGCCTGTTATTTGCAAAACTGTATCTTAAAGTTTTGATTGAGTCTGTCCTCACTTCAACCTCTTTAAACAACCTACGTTTACTTTTCCCCTCACACATTAATGTGCTCATCCAAACGGTGACAGTCGTCTGAGCGACTCCAACACCAGACTTTTTACAACAGAAGGAACTATTCTCATTCACGTCCCATTTTTTTACCTCCTACAAAGAAAATGCTCCCCAGACTTTAACCGAGCGGTTTCACTTTACTTATCCAGACTATATAAATCTGCACAAATCACAAAAACGTGTATGTAGGTCATTTTGAATGGTACTGACAGTCGGTGCAGGCCTGAAGATTCCCCTTTCCTATAAATAATCCAACAGTTCCACATCTATTTGATAAATAAACTAGACTTAAAAACGGGTAAATGTTAGATATAACAGCAGAAAGTTTGCATACTGATTTGTCTTGGCCACAGTTTTAAAGACATAAAATCACAAGGCCACACGTGGCTGTATGCAAATACCGTAAAGTGTGACCGACAACATGCAACAAGAGGAGACATCTGAATGCACATAAAAGCACATAAAAGACATAAAAGAGCCAGAATTAAACCACGAGGAGACTTTTTGACTATAAAGAAAGGAAATGCAAATGAACGACAGCGTATACATTTACACAGACACATCTTCCTGCATTCTTTTGTTCTTAGGGCGGCTTTATGCATGTAGGCGGAGAGGAAGCCTGGACCTATAAACTGAATGTTAACACGAGTGAGGGTACCAGGGGTTGCATGTTTGTGTTTGCATTGCTCAGTTAGGTTACTGATTTGTGTGATTTGTGTGTGTTTAGGGTCCTGCATGCACGCATTTTTCTCTGTGTTAAATAAATGAGGAAGGGCAACAAAGGTTGAGCGCGGCGCTTGCTCCCCAGCTGGCTTGGTTGTATCATAGCAACTCCACATGAATAATAATCATGAACACACACACACACACACACACACACACACACACACACACACACACACACACACACACACACACAGTAATGAACCATTCTTCTTCAGCTCCTCTGGTTAATCTCTCTCAGCTGTTTCTACTCTATACAGAGACCCAGTTTATAGAAAGCATTCATTTACTTTTGCTAAATCCAAATGATGATTTAGAATTTAAATGATTTTGCTATTTTGGCCTCAGTGCACTGAGTAAGAAAAACACAAAAACATGCACAAAACCAAGACACAAAAAGAAGAAGAGCCTAGTTTGTGTTGTTAATGAAGATTACATGACAATGAATTCATTCTGAGACGTCCAACCTCTGCGACCCCTGTAGAAAATATGAGTATTTATTTATGATTTATCCAAATTCACTCCTTAAATTTTGCACACTGATTTCACACACAAGTGTCAGTTAGTTTACTTTTCCCAATGCTTTGAAAACTCACACACATGCTCAGTCATCCTGAAGAAGTCACTGTGATGAGTGATGAAAACAATCAACTTCCTGGGATTCATCTAAAACCTGGAGTGGAGTTTTAAAATGCCTGATCTGCATTAACCCTTTAAGACCTACCATAGAACCAAGTCCGCCAGAGCTTATATTGTTTTTTTTACATGCTGTAGTGCCATTTTTGGGAGCATTTCAAGTTGCTATACATCAATACAACTGTTATAGCCTATATTTTAATAATATGTATGCATTAAGTCCATAGTAACTACATTAATTGCAAAAAAGTGCAATAAACTACAAAAAAATTGAAAATCGTTTTTGGTTTTTTTTTACATATATTTCTAGTTAGAGAAATTTAAGAGGTTTATCCCTCAAAACTGTAAATACAAAAAAGTTGCAAAAAATAGTTTACAACAACAGGAAATTTATTTTGAGTGTCTTCATAGTTTTATTTTTGAAATACACCAATTTTTATATACTGCAGGAAAAACAAAAAACAATCCTATGATGCAAATTTGCAAAAAAGCAGCATGTGCATCAAAATAAACTATTTCCAGCAGTGCAATTCGAGTCCTAAGCATCCCAGAAACTATTCAGAAAAGTCAAACATGACTTATAAAAACACCAGTATAGGCTTTTAAGGCCTACAAGTAAAAAACTACATTTTCCGCGAAAATGACGTCACTTCCGGTTTTGGGCATTTCCTGCCCGAAACCGGATAGTTCGCGATGACGTCTTGCGTGTTTCTGGAATATTATGCTTTTGTTCCTGCAAGCGCTTTTTATGCAATTTTTGCAAAGCTTTATGTGGAAGGAAACCGTGACCGAGGACAAGCTGATGGCACAAGATGTAAGTACAACTCCTCCGGTTTCATATGCAAAACAAATTATTGCGCTAGCTTACGTGGTTCCGGTTCTACAGGGATTTAAAAATAGTTAGCAAAACGGAGCGTGCCCGCTCTGACCGGCTTTAAAGGGTTAAAGGGCTGATGCTCAGAATATTTGCCCTCTGCTGCTTTAATTTCGACTTTGCGCAACTGCTGCTTAGAGTCAGTGTAGTACACATTTATAGCCAACGTCCTCCAAGATCCTGACAAACGAGCACAGTTCGTATCAAGCGACACGTCAAACAACAGAACAAGCAAAGGGAAGCATCTGCCTTCAGTTTCACTTCTTCACGTCTAATATTCATACCTACTAAATTTGTCATATTTTAACAAATACAGCTCCTGTTAATGGTTGCAACTGTGAACTGGTAGAAAAATGACAATTACCAGCAGAACGGAGACAAACAAACACTTTCATGTGTGTGTTTGTTCTGTGGAGCTATCAGTTGGTACACAGTGTTCCTAAATTGGCCCTCGCCAATCAAACCTTTAACAAACCCCCTGCTTTAGTGGAAATGGAAATTCGTTTGATGCATGTTTTTAACAGTTCTAGCAGCTTCTGACACGTGCAGCCCTTTTCCTCCAGCAGCAGGTATACACCGTTGTTGCGTTGTTTGTGCGTTACGTCCAAACAAACATTGTATTGCACTCAACAGCAATAAAAACTAGAACTCAGAGACTAATCCGATGGCTTCCTTACACCTGGACATCTTTTTGTATATATAACGAACATTTAAAAATCCATCTCAGAGCTCAGATCTACCTGCAGTCTTACAGACACCTCGGGGCATCGTTACATGCTTTTCAATTCACCACAGATTTCAGTGGCTCGCCGATCGAACGTGATGCGTTTCGTCACTGCAGCACAGATCTACTACAGAACACTAATATGTGCCCAAGGCGTCCTTTAGTCTGTGTGAGGATACAGCAGCAGTACAGACGACAAAATGGACCCAGAAATGCGAGGTTTTCTTCCAAAGCAATAAAACGGAAGTCAATAAAAGTCATGTGGACAGTTCAGCGGTACTGACAAACGCGAGTGAAGCAGCACTCACGCTGTTTACAGTCTGTCAATTGGTCTAGTGCTGGAGAAAATAGCAATTTAACTGAGCTCTTAAGTCTGTGTGTATGTTGGAAGGAAAATAGTAGTTGAGTGAAAGTGTTCTTTTATTGACCCCACTCTCTATCTGTTTGGTTATCTGCCAACGTCTGTATACACATTTTGAAAGAAGCCGAAACATGAAGAAAAAAGCTTCTTTTTCAGCCAGAACAAACAGGGCCTGGTATTAAAGTTGGTGCATGGACAAGTTTAATGTTTCAAATTTCTTATCTCTGGGTTATTTTTGCTTATAATTGCTTCTCTAAATACTGCTGCTCATTTACGCCGGCTTTACCTCTGTATCCTTTTATTTTCTGCCACCTTTCTCACTGCCCTGCAACTCCAACCATCAATTTCAATTCACTTTCAAGTCAGACTCAACAGCGGGTTACTGTTTCATCTCGGTCGCAGGCTATTTTGTAACTAGCTGGTTGTTGAGGTGTTTTTCTGTAACACATAAATCTGTAGATTAAAGTCAAATTGTAGACATAAAGATAAAACGTTGCTAAATTGTACGGTAAAAATGTAGATAAGCATGCAGGAAATAGCTGGAACGTGGCTGAAACTCTTTGTGTGCATACATCTGTCTTTGTCTCTCTTTCCAAGTCAAACAGAAAGGTTAGGGTCAGAGGGCTGGACGAGCAGGGGCCGTCCTACCAGTCATCACAGAGTCGAATCTGTTTCTTAGAGAAGTTGTGAAATAAAAAAGAGATGAAGGATTGTTTATCTCACACATTTCCTCCTCCTCTCAAACACTTGACCTTTACCCATCTCTCTTTTCATCCGCTGCTCTTCCTGCCTTCCTCTTCTCTTCTTCTTCCTCCCTTCTGTCACGCTGACACCCGAGAGACTTCTGTAGTTGTCCTCTCCATCACTCTCCGTGCTCCGTCTGTCTCCCTGCACGCTGTTTCATGAACACACACAAGGCTGACACTACAAACACACAAAAAATGACCCTGTTCAATAAACAAGCAACGCAGTGTGTGAGAGTAAGGAAGCTTTTAGTGGCGCCTCTTATCTTGCTTCCTCTCAAAACACACGAAACTGAAAGAACTGCCTGCGAGCCTGAATGTCTTCTTTGAGAGTCATTCACCTTCCTGACACACACACACACACACACACACACACACACACACACACACACACACACACACACACACACACACACACACATTAACACACAGACTTATTCTTTCCCCCTCTGATACACACTCCATCCGCCAACATGGACCGGCTGTTGTGTGAAGTGGCTCGATGAAAGAGCCCTCACAGTAGCTTCAGTTCCTCAGACATGCATATGTGCATACTTTTATAAATATATATATCTGTGTGCACACAAAGCTGTTCATATATCTAAAAGGATTATAGAGAGAGAAATGCATTCATAAGTAAATGTGAAACTCTTCAACAACTGAATGACAGCATAAAATTAGATATAAGCTACAAGTGGGCTCTGTAACTGAGAGTGGATCTGGGAGTCGAACCGGATCTCACCGGCCACTTCATCACTTATATTAATGACTCTTTGTTAGTTCTGGTCCATGTTGACATGACAGCATCACACAGCTGCTGCAGATTTGTCTTCTGCACATCCATGATGAGAATCTCCCCGTCCACCACATCACAAAGGTGCCGTGTTGGATTGAGAAACCAGGGAGAATTTGAATTTTGTTATCCTGCTGGAAGCAGCCATCAGAAGATGGTACAGTGTGGTCATAAAGGGATGGAGATGGTCAGCAACGGCGTTCAGGTAGGCTGAACTGATTAAACAATGCTCATTTGATAATAAGGGGGCTAAAACGCGCCAAGAAAATACCCGCCAGGTTGTTACAGCCCCGGCAGCAGCCTGAGCTGTTGATACGAGGCAGGATGGATCCATGCCTTCTTGTTTTTAACGCCAAATTGTGACCCTACCAGCCCAACATCGCTGTGCACTCATCAGACCAGACACCGTGTGAATTGTAGCCTCAGTTTCCTGTTCTCAGCTGAGGAGTGCGGTCTTCTGTTAAAAGTTGACTTACTGTTGCTTCACATCAGCTCAAAAGCAGTCTGGCCGTTCTCCTTCGACCTCTGGCGTCTCTCTGAGAAAGCCGCTGCTCACTGGCACGCCACTTACAAAGTCGCTTAGCTCACCTTTCCTCCCCGTGATGTTCATCTTCTAAATTCTGATCAAGTTAGGAGTAAAACACACGAGTAAGGTGTGATTCAGGGTGCAGCTTTCAGGTGACTGATACGTTGTTACCGCATCATGTCCTTAGTTTCTCTGATTCATCCCTCATTTGTGAGTTCTCGTTTGAAATTAATAAATAAAAATAAAGATGACGTTGATGTTATTGTGACTACATCCATTTTTAATATACAGTCTGTGGCTAAGATGTAACATTTATGAGCCGCCATCATTAAATCACCACTAGAACTGCTTTGTAGTTTTTGGGGAAGAGAAAACAAAATCCATGTAAATGAGACTAATTAAACTGTGAATTTGGCTGAATGAAAACACTGCAGAGGGGGAGCAGCGTATCGAGACTGTGTCTCTTCCACTCCTCACCAGATGTTGTTTGTGTTGCCCAATATTGTCGTTTGCCACCTGAAAAGAGGACGAAGGCTTAGATAAAAGGCAAACGGAGAGGAAGAGAGGTTTAGCCTTTATCCTGTTGTTCTGGTTTGTTTCTGAGAGACGGGGTCTCAAACTTCACACCAAAATAAAAATGATAAAAATGATACTACTTCTGAGTCAGCCGTGAATATCTGTGTGTGTGTTCGAGCAGATTGAGCTGAGCACAGCTCCTACGTCCGCTTTGGTTTTTCACTGCGATGTGTTGTCATGGAAATGTTCTCTCCGTCTCCTGTGGATGCGTGCGTGTTCATTAGGCTGATTTCATTAGCTGAATTAGCTGCTTTTGAAGCAGACACGCAGACCGGGGAGAGAAAGGTTAAAGATTCAAACCGAACCAGAAATGAATGAAAAGGTGAGGAATTGAACCCAAAGAAGGGAGAAGTTGACTCTCTGCAGCTAAAATTCAGTTTCACTCTGCTGGGTATGAAAGTGAAAATGACGCTGATATCGTGTTTTGGCAAGTTTTCTGCAGGCTTAACGATGGCGCAGCAACAAAGTGGTTACTATCATCAGTGTGGTGAAGTTTAATAGTTAAACTACTTTGACAAAGGTGGTCATGGTTCTCCAATGCACTCACAGCCCAGGGTGTCAAATACTGCCATTCTTGCAGTGCTGCTGGCTTCACAGAGTGGTGTCCTTTGGTGTCCTTGCTGGAGCCAGTGCAGCAATAATAGATGGCAAGAGACAACGGTCCTCTTTCAGAGAGCTACAGTGTCAGCGTCAGGAGGCTGGACAAGTGAGGATGGCGAACGTTACAGCGCTGTCTGCCAGGAGAATGTGGTTTGTGTCCAGTTTGGGAGCTTTTTGTGTTGGCTCTTTTGTTCCTTTGGTTTTCACTCCCCAATGTTGCTCACTGTTTTAACTTTTACTTCGTGAGCTGGTTCGGCACTACGACTGGGTTAGAAATGACCGAGGACACAATTCCCCTGTTATTGAATGCAATTTCAATGTGCTTTACTTTGTAGTTATATTTACCTACAAATACTTAAAGGTACAGTGTAAGTAAGTTTAAGTTTAGTTTGTTTAAGAAAACCAAACAACTGTGAGCTGCAACTGTAAACAAACTGTAAGCACACTGCACTCTTTGAGCCACAGGTTTTATGGGGCGTGGCTTAGTGTTGCCTAACTTGTGGGTGCTTTACAGGAAAGACTCGATTACATCATAGGTGAGTAAATATTGATGGTATTCTTTTTTTCTTGTTGTTTTTTTTAATCACATTTGTCTTGGTAAAATTAAAAAAAAACGTTGAGTCATAGAACGCTGATAATGCACATCAACATGATAAATATTACAAAAAAAATAAAAAATAAAGATGCAAAAAGGTCAGATTAATCCACTCTATAATACAGTGCATGCACCCAAAACGTATTTACGATGTGAGATGGAGAAAAACTGTTTATTTTTCTGTAAAATTACAAAGAAATTATGTAGTACTTCAAATTGCTTACACTATAATTTGTCTCCTTTCTTGTAAAATCTTGGAATATATTACTTATATACTGCTTAAATTTTCTTACAATGTAACTATTTCTTCATTGATGTGAAAAACACAGAGTTATGCTGTATTTAAAATTACTTATGCATTATTTGCACAGTGTAATTATTTCTTTGTATCCTGTAAAAACCTGACTTGTTACCCTGCTCTAGTGCAGCTACCTTTAAGTAGTCATAATTACGTTGTAATTACACTTAATTACGAGAGAATTACACCCTTATCTGTGGGCTATTATAGAGTGTTACAGGAAATTTATGGTTTGGATTAAAAATACTGTTTTTGCAACACTGTGTGTACCTGGTGTGTTTTAATGCTCAAATTGTTGTTTTCTTATAGGCGCAGGGAGTGAAAGACGTGTATCATGCGTTGCCTAAGACGGTGTATCATGGAAGTCATGCCTAAGGGTGCTTATTGTGTGTTTTTGCAACAACTGCGACTTTGATGAAACTGCAGTATTTCACGCCCTGGGAATGAGAACAGGCTGTTTTCATATCTCTGACTTTTCTCTGTGACCACTCCAGTACAGAGTAATCAGTCACACATTGGAAGTTTATTATTTGACCTACAGTTTTATTAGAAAGTTGTGTTCCTCGTTGAACTACAAAGGAGGAACAGTAACACAAACCTCTGAGAGCAACCTGCTTGATTTGACTGGGTCAGGCTGCTGATGCCTCATATTATCAGCGACTAATATGTATATTTTTTCTTTGTGTGGGAGCTGTGAGAGTGAGGGGATGTGTTCCTGGAGGAGAAAGACTAGACTGAATACAGTCCATGAGCAAAGACCTCCGGTACTCATTTGTTTGTTTATATTCAGTTTAATGGGATATGAACTCCTGGTGAAGTCCAATCATCCCTTCCTGCTTCCTCAGTCTCTGTGCGTATGCACATGAATATACGTGAACACAGTTTCTCTGAGGGAGAGAGCAATGAACGCTGAAACGTCATCTTTTTTCATCTTCTGTCTGTCTGCCTGACTGACTACTCCTGCTTTCCCTTCTCATTGCTTCCTTCTGACTTTGCAATCTTTACTCTCAGCTCATGTACACTTGCTGTGCATTATCGCAAGAAAACGACTCAACCTGGAGCTTTTCCAAAGCTCTTTTAGTGGCTGTCACTATTTCTTGAGCCCTGTTGAGCTGATGCTTATCCATAAAATCTCCAGTGCTCATCTTCTTCTCAGTCTGAATGTTCCTAATTCAATGGCCTCTCGAGAAAAAGTAAATGAAACTATACTAATATTCAACCCAGAGGCTCCTAAAGTGGAACTATTTGCTTTTTCTTGTTTTCTGTATTGCTGTAGATACACTGACAGTAAAACTCAGGCTTCAGCCAGATCTAAATGCTCAGTTTATCTTTCTGGTGTTTTATTTTTCCTGCTTTTGTGTCCGTATGACGTCAGAGCATGCTTGCATGTTTGTCTTTGGCACACAGCGCCATTCAGCTCAGTTCAGGGATCAATCACAATAAGGCTTAGTGGGAACATTGTTGCAGACAGAGGAACACATTAGTGAACCGCAGCATAAAATATTAAGTATTATTCCGAGCTGTACAAAGATTTGGAACTAGCTCACCTTTTCATTGGCTGCTGTGAGACTGCATTAATCTTGTGAATGTATTTTTACATCTAACCAACAAAAAACCAATAAAATCCAAGTAGAGATGTGAAGGAAGTGATTGTAGGTTGAGTGCAGTTGTTTTGTTCCTGTCATATTTGAGTTCCTGTAAAGTCGAACCTTTGGTAAGATGAGTTTAGCGTGGGTTTGTTTTCTCGTGTATTTCTCATTCGCAGGGCTGGACTGGTAATCTGGCATTTTCCCGGTGGGCTGAAGCACTTTTTGGCTGATGGGTCTATTGAAAGGCCGCTGTGCGCCGGCCCTACAAGCACTGACAGCAGCCCATTGGTTCATTTTCAATACTGACACAGAATTTAGTGGCAAAAGTCTGGAGCTGAAAAGCCAAGACAGAAAAAGAAAGTAAAAATAAATGCAGAAAAAATGTGTCAAATAACGACACGTTAGCTGTCGGTGCTGCTGCTGATGCACCGTCAACAGCTGTACCAGCAACAACTCCTCACAGTCGCAGGAGGCTGTGACTCCGTATAGAAGAGCAGGAGGAGAGAGCGCAGTCTCAAGGAGGCAGCGAGGAGGAGAAAGACGGAGGTGAAATTAAAAGGGGACGTAGGGACGTAATTAGAAAGGGACAGATTCAAGTAAGTTCAAGCGACTTTGACCATGAGCCACGTCTAAAAGCTAAAGCTAAGCACTAATGCAACAACTGTACTAACCTGATTAAAAAGGAAAACTGTTCCAATATCGATAATAAAAACCAAACATGGCAGGACCGATTTGTCCCAGTCCAGCCACGGGCATTAGTATGTATTACTGGACTTGTTATTTGTTCCCTCCCGGTTCCCCTTTACCTCATCCGCCCTCCCCTCTCTGTTAAGTTCATGTTTCATATTTCCTCAGTTCAGTCACTGTTCCTCATTTCCTGCTTTACGTTGGTAACTATGTATCTCTGCCGTCTTGTGTTTAATTTTGTCATTGACTGTCTTCACCTGCCTTACCCTGCTGTGTCCACTACCCTGATTATCCTTCCCTGTATATACAACATCAGCCCCTTTGGCCTTTGTTGTGTGTGTTTTTTGCCCGTTTGCCCCTCTGGTGTGTTTTCCTGCATCTCTCTGGATTTATTTTACTTGGTTATTTGATTCCTGGACTTCACTTCCAGCTAACAAAGGTGTGTTTTCTGCTTCATCTACACGTCTCCATGTGGGTCTTAAATTTAAAAAAAATCTCTCCAACAAGCTTCTCCTCCAGCTTTTTGGTTGCTATGGTGATTGCACATTCAACAGCCATTTGCTTTATGACAGCAAGAAATCACCTGCATAAAGTGCGGTCATTTCTAACCCCACCTTTCAAAATCAATTTTTATTGTCGTTATTCTGATGAGGTGTGGCTGACCTTCACATATTTTACATTCATAACTAGACCTCGAGTATTTCTTAGTCTGAGTAATATTCACACCCATAAATTCATACAAAAAGCATACACACACCATCAGATTACTCACCTACAGCACACAGAGTATAAAATTGAAACTCTCTGCACTGCTGTAGTTGCCTGGCAATATACTGAGCTGTGTTCCAGAAATAAACACAAACACCACAGAATATATGTGGAGAAGTATTTGTTATAATCCCTCTGCATATGCTCAGAGGAAGCAGAATATTTTCAGGAAATGAAAAGTGAATAAGGGAAATGAAGAAAACCAAATATATAGGGAGAAATGCACAGATTTATTTCTACCAAATATAGACTTTATCGCAGTTGCTTTCTCTGACTTTTCTCTGCTACTTTTTGATTTACAAGGCTGAATTTCAGCTTTTAATGTCCTTACAGTTTATATGTAAAGCAAGTGCACACGCATGCTTTTCTGTATAAGGATCAAGTAAAGACATTGTTTTGATTTGAAACGCAGAGGCAGTGAAATAGTCATTCAGGACATGTCATTAGAAAAGTTTTATGTTTTGTTATGTGTTATTTATGCTTTCCTGGCATTTAAGATCAAGATCAAAGTGCTTATTGTCATGTGTCACAAGAGAAAAGGCATTTCTTTGTGCAATGAAATTCTTTCTTTGCTGTCCATCCACAGATGCCGTTTAATATATACAATAGAAATAGAACATATAAATACAATAGAACAAATAAATAGCTGAAGACAGAAAAGGCTCCAGCAACAAAAGCTAGAAATCCCTCAGAAACCAGCTACAAGCTCTGCCTGGAGGAAAAGTTTGGATTCTGCAGGTAGAGGCTGAATGATTTCTGGAGGTTTATTTGTGTAATATGAAACTGGGCACAAAAAACGGTGCTGCACTGAAAATCTTGCAGTTGCTTTGTTTGCCTGTTGTTTGCCAATTTTTCTGCAAACACTTGCAAACTTCTTGCCAAGCTGTAGTGAAACTGAAAAGTTGAACATAAACTGGGAACAGAGACGGATGAAACGCATCAAATCGGCTTCATCAAAAGCTTCGGCATATGTCACAGCTTTTACTTTACAGGTCAACATTGTCCTTTTGCTCTTTGACGAGCACTTCTTCAACATTGTTGAGTGTTTACAGGCAGGTTGGCATCTTGCCTGTAAACACTATCAAACCATGGCGATCACAACAATCTGCTAGTGACCAAAGCAGCTGCAAAAAGGTGCATGCCGCTCCTCGCAAGCAATTTCACCTGACAGCCAAAAACCTCCAGCAGCCACTGGTCTCTAGATCGGTGTGACCGAGACCTTAAATATAACCTTTGGAAACATTTTGCTGACTAAGGGCCAGATTTACTAACAGGTTGCATCAGTGTTGGAAAAAAGTGCTGCCTGTATTTACAAACAACCCTTTTCCTCAGCTCGGTTTTCCATTAGGTGGTAGTACCTGGTACCAGGTACTTTATTAGTACCTACTCGGCCGGGGTTCCAAGTGATCTGATCCTAATTTTTGAAACGGGCCATATGCGTGCACAAAGAACAACACCGTGGTCTCCAAGTCTGACAAAATCCATGCTGAACAGCAGATATACCGTCACCTGGTTGTCCTCGTGTTGTTTCTGTCGCATACGAATGACGTCACAGGGCTTTCGGCTGCATTGAGAGCGCACTGATGACTGTGTAAGAGGCGGGAACAGAGATGGGCAGATAAGATAAGATAAAACTTTATTAATCCCTCGGGTGAGTTCCTCTGGGAAATTAACGAGTAAAGTAAGGGATTACTATTGCAAAAACGGTAATTAGATTACCGTTACTTTCCCGTAGGAACGCTGCGTTACTGCGTTACTAAAACCGTGATTTTTTTGCGAGAGTGTCTCATGACAGTGACGTAAGCGAGTGCGACGTTCGTGACAACAGCTGTGTGCAGATCAACAATGGATCACATATCGAGTGCAGAGAGAGTATGAGCATGCAGCGTTTAAAGCGTGGAAGTACTGACCTTACTTTGAGTTTGATTCCATAAAAAGTGACAAAAACATTAGTGTCCGCTGTGCGTGGGAAGAAAACTTCTTTTTACAGCGAAAAAAACCCCTAAACTTCCAAACAAGCACCCAGTAGCTACGACGTAATGGGAAACTCACAGAGAAACTCGCGGATTCTTCCACTGACCGCAGCACACCTGCACCAGGGTAACCCTCCGCCTACCCCACTCCTGCTTTACAGGTGAAAATAGAGCAACAGGACCGCTGAGTCTTTGACTTTATTTATTTTCTGCTGTGTTTTACTTGCATCTATTTGAAAGACTGAGTGTAAACACAAAAAATATTTTATTTTATGAGCTGGAATGTGCAGAAAATAGGTTTAAATGTTAAACTAATTTCTTCCAGTCAGAGAATGTTGCATATAATTACATTTTTGCTTGATGCATAAAGTTAAAAGATTAAAACTAATAAAACAAGTTTTAAAAAGAGACTTTTCCATTTGATTACATTTTGTATGATGGATTATGCAGAAAAAGTAGAATTGGGCTGAAAGATCTATCGCTTTATCACCTCTTCAGGTTGTAAATCGTGTTTTTAAAAAGTAACTAATTAATTACTTTTGAAAATAAGTAATCAGTAAAGTAACGGGATTACTTTTTTGGGGAAGTAATCAGTAATTAGTTACTAATTACTTTTTTCAAGTAACTTGACCAACACTGGGCGTGAACTCGTTGATTTTTGTGACCGACCGTGCTGCATATGTATGTCTGGGAGTTCTTTTCTCAAAACACACACAAAAAATATGTTTTGCACTATATTAAAAAAAAACAGCAAAAATGAAAACTAACCACACCTGTGAGGATTGAGATCATTTAGTAAACGTAGTCCCAAGTTTAAGTGTAAAAAGTTTTAAAACGAAAGAAGAAAATTAGCATTTACAGACACAGATGTTTGCTTTCTGATTGGATCTTCCCAATCACAATAATTAAGCCAACACATGGTAGCTGGACTGACATGTATTATTTCCGTCTTTCTTGTGTGGGTCCTCCTCGCCACGGCTTCCTGCTGGCACTGCTCTTTTGTCATATTTGCTTTGCAGCAACTTCCAATCTGTTTTCCACCTCCATAGCCGCCTTAACCCATGTGCTACCTTCAGTTCCATCTCATCACTGGTCCTTGGAAGAATCCACCAGTCTCAGTTTTTACACCCAGTCTTCTGTCTGCCTGCTGTTTAATGCAGCACTCACATGCCAGGTGTACACTGGATAAAGATCTGCACATAGATCGTTTTCAACTGAAATTTGGTTTTAAAATAAATATATATTAGTGTATATGTAACAGCGTTCAGACGTATAAAATGTGACTGGGATCAATGCACTGGTTTACTTGTGAGTTATTTCATTAATTCATCTGTAATCTGCGTGTGTGTGTGTGTGTGTGTGTGTGTGTGTGTGATAGAGAAAGAAGCACAAAATCTCACGCATCTAGAAATGTGTATGTGCGTGTGTGTGTTGTTTGTAAGTGGGTGTTAATTGATGCGTTCTCTCCTTTTGTCTGTTTAATGGAAAAGCACTTCTCATTAAACTGTCACTCAAAAATGTGTGCTGGTGTGTGCGTGGACCGGGAGAGAGAGGAAGACGGGAGCGGGTCATTATAATACAGTGTGAAAGGAGGAGAGAGAGGTTGCGGGAGAGGTGCAGAAGAACAGACCATTACAACAATTAGTGCGCCTTTTAAAAAGCTTTTCCTCACAGGCGTTTGATATTGAAATGAAACAATGTGTCTCTGCAGGAGGCTGTCGAGAAATTAGCCTAACAATACATTAAATGACACGCTCGCACGCTGCCTTTTCATCACCTGTGGAAGACTTGTTTCCCTCCCCCTCCCATTTCGCTCATTTCATTTAAATTAAATTCACTTTTGTTCAGATCTATTGTGTTAAATACTTTTAAGTTTACCTCTATTAAGTGAGCTGTTAGTAAATTTTACTGAAGAAAATAATGTTTTAAAGGTTACTTAATTTGCTCTGGGGTTTTCTACAGAGGATTTTAACCTAATCTTAAATACTTACTTCCTGCTTTAATTCATGGGCTTACAGAATATTTGTACTTGTGTAGCCTTGACTCAACCTGTCACTTCATCTTTGATCTAAAACAAGCAATTCTGATTTGCTGCCCTCACAAATAGAAAGCTTGAAGTGCCAGTGGGTGGGGTTTCTGAGCTCACAGTGGCTGAGATCATCATATAAAAGCATCCACTCTCAATGACATCACAGAGACCTGAAAGTAAAAAAATACTGTCAGTCACCAGTACTACCCATCGGCCTTCTGCTTGATGCACTCATGGTAAAAGTTTGAATATCCTCGGTGACTTCTTGAAGTATCACATTAACAAGATTTTCCAAGAACTTGACCTCTGACCTTGACTTTGAGGTCAAGGTCACTGAGATCTGAGATTTTGAGTAGAAAACATATCAACTTTAAAATCCTATGTCACCTCATTCTCGAATGATCACCTTCACAAAGTTGGATGTCCACACCGCCGGCACGCCCACTGGGATGATGACATCAGCCGACTGAGGGGTAAAACATGTTGGAAGGATTAGAAAGATTTTGACTCACACGAGTACTTATAGCCTTGTGTGACCTCATCAGGGTCGTCTGCTCTCACTGACGTCACACACAGTACACGTTTTATAGGCTTGATGGTCAACACTGACACTGATTGGTTAGCTTATGTAACATAGATCTTTTTGAGAGATGAAACGCTTTATTAACCCGTTTGTTGGAGCCACACTTACAATTTTTAGTCAAGAAATCCCACAGGAGAGATATAGTTACGTATTTATCTTTTTTCCTCTAAAACACTGAATGTGATAAACTAATTATTACCTTTTGTTTATTTAGTAGCAGCTTGTGTAGTCCAGTGTAGGTCAAAGTTGGTCATGATGATGATCTGGTGTCCATTGTGCTGCTCCTGTATTCTGATTGGGAGCCTTTAAATCTTTAAATGTTTGTTTGGTGTTACACGGCAACAGTTTTTATTTTTTTTAACGACACTGTATGTCATATTTTTGTTTAATCTTTTATTTCGTTTTCTCTTGGAAAAGTCATCCAGAGTTTATTGCTCAATAAATCAGATTTTGTGGGCTTGTTACTCCAAGTGTTGAGTCGAGTGTGCGTTGGCAAATCTACTCCTCACCACAGGTGGCTAAAATAACTACATTTGGATCCGCCAAAGTGAAACTCTTTATGTCATTCAGACATTAACGTTTTGAAAAAGGAGCCACAGTGCACGTTATTTACCATCTAACTCACAAACTAGGCAGCACATGTTGTTGTGTATCACGGACGAACATTCTTGTGGTCCTGTTAAGCTGCCTGCTTATGTCATCCACAGAGAAACAATACCTCCACAAATTTAGTAAATTCTGGAATTAGCTGTCACGCTTGGCAGGCACAGCATCCATAAAAACATCCTAAGCCAATACTTTGTAATCTTGTGCGTGCCTATCTGTCAGCTTGGCTGCACTTATTCAAGACTGACACGTTAAACTGTCGTCAGATAAATGAAAACAGTTGCATGGTTGAAAGGGGGCACCAATCTCTACGCTTCTTGGAAGAAGAAGAGTGGAGATTATGTGAAACTTGCTATGGAGTACATTGTTACAAACCCACAATCCCCTCCCCACCGGGTCGTCCTAATTTAAAAAACTTACAGTCTAATTTGATGTTATTTCAATCATATATTCGTGTATCAATCACAATGCCTCTTTTTAAACACTGCTAGTTGGATTTCAGTACGGATGCATTCATAGATGTGTCTGCTCCACAAACAAAAAAACGAACCAAAAACCAACAAAAAATGATTCAAACACAAAAAATCACAAAGAAAGAACAATACAGTATCCATATCTGAACCAAAGAGTAAAACAGTGAAATGTGGATTATTAAATATCAGGTCTCTCTCCTCCAAGTCTCTGTTAGTACATGACTTAATAACTGATCAACAAATCGATTTACTCTGCCTTACAGAAACCTGGTTGCAGCAGGATGATTATGTTAGATTAAATGAATCAGCACCCCCGAGTCATTCTAACTACCAGAAAGCTCGAAGCGCTTTTTGAAAGTGCTGTAACTAAGTTTAAGAATATATTTCATCCACTGTTATCATCTTAGCTACCTGAACGCTGCTCCAACAGAGCTCGATTATCTTGTTAATAATTTTATTGCAAATGACTCTGGATACTACAGCTCCTCTAACAAAGAAAGCCTCAAATCAGAAGTACTTTCATGGCATCTGACAGTGGACTCGTCTCTGTGCTTGTCCCTTAGACCTCAGTGCAGCGTTCGATACTGTCGACCATAATATCCTATTAGAGCGATTAGAACATGCTGTAGGTATTACAGGTACTGTGCTGCAGTGGTTTGTATCATATCTATCTAATAGACTCCAGTTTGTGCATGTAAATGGAGAGTCCTCTTCACACACTGAGGTTAATTATGGAGTTCCACAGGGTTCAGTGCTAGGACCAATTCTGTTTACATTATACATGCTTCCCTTAGGCAGCATCATTAGAAGACATAGCATACATTTTCACTGCTATGCAGATGACACCCAGCTCTATCTGTCCATGAAGCCAGATAACACACACCAATGAGTTAAACTGCAGGAATGTCTTAAAGACATAAAGACCTGGATGGCCGCTAACTTTCTGCTTCTTAATTCAGATCAAACTGAGGTTATTGTACTCGGCTCTGAAAATCTTAGAAATATGAACTGAAAAACTAGTTCATGCATTTATTACTTCCAGGCTGGACGACTGTAATTCATTATTATCAGGAAGTCCTAAAAACTCACTGAAAAGCTTTCAGCTAATCCAAAATGCTGCAGCAAGAGTCCTGACAGGGACTAGAAAGAGAGAGCAGATTTCTCCTGTTTTGGCTTCCTGTTAAATCCAGAATTCAAAATCCTGCTCCTCACATACAAGGTCTTAAATAATCAGGCCCCATCTGATCTTAATGACCTTGTAGTACCATATCACCCTATTAGAGCACTTCGCTCTCGCTCTGCAGGCCTACTTGTTGTTCCTAGAGTATTTAAAAGTAGAATGGGAGGCAGAGCCTTCAGTTTTCAGGCCCCTCTTCTGTGGAACCAGCTTCCAGTTTGGATTCAGGAGACAGACACTATCTCTACTTTCAAGATTAGGCTTCAAACTTTCCTTTTTGCTAAAGCATATAGTTAGGGCTGGACCAGGTGACCCTGAATCCTCCCTTAGTTATGCTGCAATAGGTCTAGGCTGCTGGGGGATTCCCATGATGCATTGAGTTTTTCTGCTTCAGTCACCTCCCTGAGTCTGGTTCTGCTAGAGGTTTCTTCCTGTTAAAAGGGAGTTTTTCCTTCTCACTGTCGCCAAAGCACTTACTCATATGGAGTTGTCTGATTGTTGGGGTTTTCTCTGTATTATTGTAGGGTCTTTACCTTACAATGCAAAGTGCCTTGAAGCCACTGTTGTTGTGATTTCATGCTATGTAAATAAAACTGAATTGAATTGAAACTAGTTTGGCATACTTCTAAAGACTCAGTAACACAGGCCCAGTATTTCTTCTTCGGTCACCTTTCTCACTCACTATGTGTTAATAGACCTCTCTGCATTTAATTATTTGTTATCAATAATCTCTGGCTGTCTTCCCTAACACATGTTTGTCCTGTCTTCAACCACTCACCCCAACCAGTCACAGCAGATGGCCCCGCCCCTCCCTAAGCCCTCAAAGTGCGAGCTCTTTAAAGTTAACAAGAAGCATTAAAATAATATAACACTAAAATATGACTTAAAAGGAAATAATTAATGAGACAATCAATTTCCTAATTAGTAACATAATCGCGCATTTCAGTACTCTAAAACACAAGTTCCACCTTTAAACTAACTAAACTGACTAAAGTCATACTAACAGACTTCTGTGATTATATTTAACAACCTCTGCTAAACATAGCAACTCAAGTTAATGCATAAAAAACAAATATTTAAAGCCACATTTTCAAAACATCACTAAAACACAAACATCTCCATACCTGACACACAGAAAAACACAAGCTGAGTGTGTTTGTGTGTCTGTCTTCTGATGAAAGAGCGGCAGAGATTTCTTTTACTCACTTTAACTTAGCATGCTAGCGTTCGCCTAATAACATTGAGATAAAACTTGTTAAAAACTTTGGTTAGCAAACTCCAACCTGTGTGGGCGTTACACTGGTCGACTCATATATGAAATACAACAGCTGTTTGGTCATATTCAAATGACAGTTAACGGCTTCAATAATCTTTTATTGACAGAGAGCAAAACGACCGTTCCCTACCTCCGGCTACGTTGGAAACCACTGTGACCAGAGTGCACACGCAGGTAAGTATGCCATCACACAGTGCACGTCCAGCAGGAGGTGGCAGAAGATTCAAATCCAAATTAAAATATTTAATAAAAACCAGATGTTTTGGTAAAATTAATCAGCGTTAAACACAACAACTGTGATCTACTCCCACATTTACTCCAGTGGCTGTTTTTATGATTTTCTGTCTTCTTTATCCTTTTTCTTTTTAATTCGTTCTTCATTTTCCATGATCCAACTTTCCAGCTGTGATATATTCATTTTATTTCTTACTTTAAGGCAGGAATGTCAAACTCATTTTTCATGGTGGGCCGCAGACAGCCACTTTGATCTTAAGTGGGCCAGACCACTGAAACCTGTCTGTGGGAAGAAGTTTAACTACACATTGAGTCCCCCAAATATGTTAATGTAAGAAAAAGAAGTATAGTTTCAGCAGCATGTCTCAGTTTTCCTATATGATAAAGAAATGCTGCTACAGTAAATGAAAGAAATCTATCAGCACAACTCTTTAAGGTTAAATTGTAATAAATAATTCTGTAAAATTACAGTTTTAAAGATCAGCTTAAAAAACAAATATCTGTGGTAGACGGTGAAAAACAGGAACTTCTCTCTCAGTGAGTCGCTTATTTATTATTTATTTAGTTTAGCATAGTATGAACATCCATGGGAGAGGTCTTTATCACTTCATCAGTAGGAAAAGCTGTAAAACTTATGAAAATACAGTTAAAAGCCCAAAATCTAAGCCCTCCTTCCAAAAGCCGTCCTGTAGGCCTGATTGGAGTATTTGCCCGGCTGATGTTGGCCCCCGGGCCTTATGTTTGGCCTGTCACTAAAAAGTGGGATTGCAGAAACATGAGCAGATGGATATTTTTACACAGAACTTCTTTATTTTGTACTTCTGATAAAAACATTCAAGGCACAGTTGATGGCCTACATCTCCCAGCATGCCTGGATGGGTTCCACAGGATCCTCCATTTTTCGGCTGTAATTTAACTTTTGAATCTGAGTTCCACAGCTTCGACTTGGCATGTGTGTATCTGGAGGACTGTAAGGGTGATGGGGACACAGAGATTGCTGATGCAGATAGACAGACCTTGTGTTTTAGTGCTTTCTCACTGAGACTGGATGCTTGTTTGTTTTGTTTGTGTTTTAGCCCATTAGTCCCAGTCTTGACGGACAGGAGCAGCAGCAGGGGGTCACACTTAGAGGTTAACTGTGATTATGAGGACTTGAGTTTCACAGTGATTTAACCCTTGTTGAGCAGCCAAACTCTTCAAAAAAGCTCTTAAAACTGTGATTTTGTGGGAACTCTTCAGTGCATTTAATAGAACATTTGAATTTCATTATATTTCTTATTTTATTTTGCTGCTAAGCAAAAAGGTAAGTTAAAATACAAATGTGGCCGCCTGGCCACCTGGTTTGGGCCCTGGCTGTCTGACTCTGTGCTAACCGACTTGCTAACTGACCAGCTGAATGACCAAGTGAACGGTAAACGTCCCTCGCAGAAGCAATTCTTCACTGACCATTTGTCTTTCCTCTGTTTTATTACGCCACCGTAAAACTCTGCAGTGAGAGACGAACCCTAAAAAGATAGGGCTGTAAAAGGAGAAGCTGTCTGTGTGTCTGTGTGTGTGAGAGAGATGCTTCATTAAATCCTTTGTATTTCATCCTGTGCCTTATGCTAACACCATCCAGAGCCATAAAGACGAGGAAGAGAGAAGCAAATGGAAAAGAAGAAAACATAAAAGACTGAGTTACAGTGGTCTTCTTCATCCCTCTATCTTCTCCTTTCCGTCTACACTCTTCCTCTATCAATAAATCTGCTAAATGTACTCTTATCTTGGAAAGGATGCATTGCTTGAAAGCGGTAGAGAGAATTTAGGAGGACAGGGAGAGAGCGTTTGCAGATAAGCATATCTGAAAAAGAGTGAGAACACGATGGTCAGGGAAAAACTGGTTTGGCAGTTTTTCTGTCGGATTAACTCCCCTGCCTTTAAAACAGGAGCAGCACGTGGCCACGTCCCACAGAAACAGGAGTCACAATACGACATCCGACATAAATTCAAGACGGTTTAGTGCACAAAGTTTTTGCAGTCTCACACAAAGAGTTCATGCACACACACAGTTTCCTTCTAGTAGTCTTTTAATCCTGACTGGGCTTTTCGTGATAGGTGAATTAGACAGTTGGGCAGCGTTTCTTTAGCATGAGGGAGAAAATCGAGGTGACGACACTGCACAGAGCACGAATGTACAGAGTGGAAACTGTTGAAACAACAATAAAAGAGAGAAACAGAATAATAATGAGAAAACTGGAGAGAAGAGCTTTAATTAGTAACAGATTTCTGTGACATGAGAAATGTGCGTGCGGTAAATTACACTGCAGCTCATTTCTTACACAAATGCATCAGGACATCTTCTTTATGAATAAAAGCAACTTTGTGGCCAATTTATGCACATTTTTCAGATTCCACTTAATGTGTGACTGTTATTTCCAACGAGCTTAGACAGCTCATAAATCTTTGAAGCCGTGTGATTTTGAGACAATCGAGTTGTTGCTCACGTGCGACTTTTATTGTCTGGCCTGCTGCCGGTCAGCAGTTTAATGACCTCTGAGCTTCTGACCCAGAATTCAGCGTGACGGTTTAATGATCACACACGATCACTCCAGATCTCTGTTATCAATCTAAAGGTGACCTGACACAGCACATGTTACGCTCCCATGGTCGAGTGTGTGTGTGTGTGTGTGCGTGTGTGTGTGTTGCCTTTTGTGTCCACTCAGTAAACAGCACACGTGCTCAGTCAAGCTTGTATGATAGCATTATAGGAGTGCGTGTGTGTATCTGTCTTCAATCTGTGTCATCAAGCCATTCAGTGTGTCATTGTGCGTGTTTGGTGTCTGTTAACACACTTTAGTAGGTCTGGGAAATGAAACAGCTGTTGACCCCCCCACCACCACCACCCATCTCCTGCACTGATCTCAGATGCTGTCCATCAGCCAAAGCTCCTCAATCAATTAGTGTCCACTAATATCTGTGTGTGTGTGTGTGTGTGTGTGTGTGTGTGTGTGTGTGTGTGTGTGTGTGTGTGTGTGTGTGTGTGTGTGTGTGTGTTTGTTGCACGGGGGTGACGGAGGATGCAGTCAACCATGTCAGTGAAGTGGCGGCCCCCAAATGACATTTGTGGGCCAGTATAGCAACCCTTCATTTCCCCTTCTCATCTATTCTTGCTCAGTACACACACACACACACACACACACACACACACACACACACACACACACACACACACACACACACATCCAGATCCACACAAACTCGTTTTTTTCTGCACAGCAGATTATTATTGTAATCTGACAATTCCAGGTGTTAAATCTACCAGCTGCAAGAAATAGGATTTTACAAGAAGCATCACATTCCATCCATCCGTCCGTTTTTTGTTTTTTTTTGTTTTTATCAGGTCTCATCAGCTGTCCCACCACCACAGTTTCATCCATCCACCCATGCGTCCAGCTAGTCAGCTAGCCAGCCATCTGTCTGTCCTCTCCTCTAAAGCAGACAGAAAAAATGGGATTTTCTCCAGGAAGCAACTTTGTATTCCTCCTTTTCCCCCAATCCTCCTTCCATTCACTGTCTATCTCTGCCAGATTGCGAAAATAGGATTTTCCCTGGAAGTAACTCCAATTATTATATCACCTCCTCCTCCTTCTAGTCCTCGCTGCTCTCCCTCCCTCTGTCCTATAAATAGATACCCAGCTACAAAACTGCATTTGTTCGCTGGTAACTCCCTCTCTAATTGACATCATCACAGTCTTGATATTTAAGTTATTTTATTTTTTACATTTTAATTTAGTGTTTCTGGAGGTGGAGTTATTTTAAATCTGTGATTGCGAGCATATGTCATCCTCCCACTTTTTTTCATGTTTGTTCCAAAGAAATAGCTGCTAACTTGCTGCCTGCCAGAGTGAATCATCGTGTTGTTATACTGCAGTGCATTAAAGGCACCCTATTATGAAATAAAAAGTTTTGACCTTGTTAGCATGCTTGTGTTTGTCTGTGTTTTGATACGCTGGAGCAGAGCAAGCAGCCGTGACAGCACCATGGTGTGTATGCATTTCATTTGGACTCACGAGTGTCTGTTGCTGTTTTGCTGCCCTGCTGTCTGTCCTCTAAAGCAGACACAGGTGAAGGTAAGACTGCATTGCTCAAGCTGACACCAGGTCATTCCATTGCTGTCGATGTTAAGAAGTGTTAATCTGAGTAAATGCTGTGTTCTCCATTGTGCTGCAGGTATTGTGGGCTTCTTAAAGCACCCTATGACCTTTTCTCAGCACCCTCTCTGTATTTTCTCCTCCTGTTAAGGTGTAGCGCTACAGATGCGCTTTTTTTTGGCAGGAATGAATTATTTTCATGCCAAATATATAGTTTTGATAAGGAGAGTTGAGGTTTTAGTTGTTTAAACAATGACTGGATAAGAACTGTAACCCAGGAGTACTTCACTGGATTAAAAAGCCTGACTTCTGCCTTTACATGAACGCTTGTTAAAGTGATTCCTTGAAAATTATGTAAATGAGAATCCTGTTTCTGGAATTGGCGTGCACCCCCCTGAAAAAACCACACTGAATAATCTTGTTTCCCCTCTATAACCTGATTACTTAAATTCATGCAAATGCGCCGTGACCACTGAATTTGGCACCGTGGAAATCTGGTGGCGCAAAATTCTAATCTGGCTCAGATTTTTCCTGCAATGCAACGTTTTGTGCACATTCCTCGAAGAAAACGGCGTAATTCCACCGACATCACTGCTGACTTGATGAAGGGTTTAATCGGCGCGACTGTTCAAACCTGAGCGTTATGTTTCCCACAGTGTTTTGGGTTCTGTGCCGTGTTTTTGGCACTTTATGAACCATTAAGCTCACAGACGTATGACTAAAGAGAGTCCCGCGCATTTTTTAACACTGTTATTTTCAGTCTTAACACTGCTTTTGTCCAATATCCTTCTCCATCTCTCCTCGCCCTGCTCCGTCTGCTTTTAGCTTCTTATATTTCTGTATCAGATATGATAGTGGTGACATTTCTCCATCCCTCGGTTGTTCCAGCCTTCCCCATCATATTCCCCCAATCCTACAGGAGTGGCTGCATGAAGGTCAAAAAAGTATATATATATGTTTTTTTAAATCACCTATAGGAGATGGAAATGTCACATGTACTGTATATGAGCTGGTTACAGCAGACTTAGCGCATGTTGCCCAAACATGCTCTTTCTAAGAACAAGTCCCCAGGTAAGAAAAAAGAGACCCTATTGTGCTGTGAACCTTTTATCTGTTTGTGAGTGTGGACAACAGCTTGATGAGTTCAGGGTGTTAACAGTCAGGATTAGCACACAGAGGGTAGAGAGGACAGGGAGCACAGAGAGGTGCCACAAATACTGTAACGCACAAACAAACACACACTGATACAGTTTGTGTAATGAGCCTCCGAGGGGTTAGAGGCCACTTAATCAGCGTTAGGTTTCCTGACCCATCATTTATCATTATCAGGCTGCTCTCTCTCCACATTTGTGTGCGTGCATGTGTGCTTTTGTGAGTTCATGATTAAGTTATTAACCATAATCCTATCAGTGTGTGTCATCTAAGACAGACAAGAGTCACCCCACCAAGAAAACCACTGCTATTGTGCTTCACACAGCCAGAAGGCTCCACTCGTCAAACACAGACAGACTCACTAACAAATCCCCCAAGGCTGTTGTTACTGATGATGTCATTAGACAGAGAAGGATGCTGGGATCTCAGCATCCTGTCATGTGTGTGTTCGTTCTACATACTTGTGAGCAGTGACCCGTTCTTCTCTTTAATTCCAGGGTTACAGTTGAGCAGCTTGCCCATAAACAGGTCCGCCCTTTGTTTCCCTTTAACAATACCACCATACATATGAGTGCTCTGTCTGCAGATGGAAGGTGGTGGATCGTGCAAACGGTGCACGCGTGCATCTCTTCCCCATAAGTAAAAGTAGAGTTAGTTCTAATTACAGAAACTGTGTCGGCAGTGGCTTAAACAGAGAAGAATGGGGCGACCAATGAAGTGATCTAAAGTTAGAATAATAATAGAGTGAGGGGAACAATGGAGGGTGATGAAAAGGGGTGTAAAGAGCGTAAAGGGCTTTTTTCTTCCCCCCTCACTGTAAGCTGTCTCGTCAGACAGTGACTGATGATGCTAAACACAGCGCCTCAGCTCTCACACGGAAACCACGTGACTGTAAAACTTCAGATTCACAGGAAGGAGGCTGTGTTCAGACCGATGTCCTGAATTAGTGCCTTTATTTGGAAGTGCGGTATTTTTCTCTACCATCTGATAAACTTCGAATATTTAAGGCTGCAGCATGTTTATGAAAATATTTTGGTTGTTTGCGACGGTTCTGTGATTACTTAGACACAATTCATCAAAGCAATCAAGAGGAAACAGACATGACATAGTTAAACCTTTAATGCCAAACGTATCATATCTGATATGAGTTTCTGTGAGTCATCAGTGTGATTTTTTTTGCCCCAAAAAAGTAACAAAAATGCCTTCTGTAGCAAAAATGACACAAACTAAACTCATATGTGCCAATTTATATTGGATCTATTTTTTCACATTTGTCAGAATGTTCAATAAAAACCTTTTTTTTTTACATTTAATTTTCTCTCAGTTCTTTGATGCTTCACCCTTTAAAGGGTTGAAATCTGCATGACAACCAGGAAAAAAATAAAAATGTGTTTTCATTTTCAACAACTCAGCAGACAAAAGTCATTTAGAGACTCACCTGTAGAGTCGACGAGCGTAAAACAAGTTATTAAAAGAAAAACTCTAAAGCTGTGAGCTAGGATTTCTTGCTTGCCGTACATTTTATTTTTCTTAAACAATATGAATATCAGTTTGATACCCACTCCACACGCAGACGAGTACTTACAGAGTCAGTCTGACATCTTAGCAGCACCTGCTTTTTCCCCACTGTGGAACGCTAAGCTACTAACTGCTGCTGCTGCCGTGCTACCAGCTGAGTCAAACATCCAGAGAGGACACTTATCTCCAAACCACACAGAGAGAAAGAGAGAAAAGAAACGGAGGGAGGGCAGTGGGTAAATAAATATATATATATATAGCAAGAGAGAGGAGTAAATGAGAAAGTCAGGCAGAGTGGAAGAAAATGGTATAGGATGAAAGAGGCCTGCAGACAGAAAAAGTTCTACAAGGAAAGCAAAGAAATTGTAAAAGAGTGGAAATAAAGAAGAACGAGAGGGCAAAAGTTGCACGATGGAGAGAAAGAAGATAAAAGGGAGAAAGATGGAAGACACGAGACGCTTGTAAAGAAAGCCGGACAATACAATTTTTAGAAAGAGTGCAGGCATCGTTCACAAACTCCCCGCAGCTCTGACGGCCGACTGTGATCAATGAATGTCTGTGTGTGGGGTTGTGCGTATATTAGTGTCTCTCTATCGTCTTTGTGTCCTTGCTAATAGCTGAGTGGACTCCCTGCAGTCTCCACAGGCTGTACTGTGATTATCGCTGCTTAGCTGCGCACCCACACAGAAACACACACGCATGCCGACACAGCTCCAGCGCTAAACGAGTATGTCAGTGTAGCGCGTGTTAACTGTTGACACACTAATTTACGGTGGCCTCCCGTAAGATCTGCTCGGTAATATGGCTTATTGATGAGGCCGCGGGGAGCGTGTGTGTTTGCATTACTGAGAATTTTCAGCATGGGGCTAAATGGGTATTAGTGGCTTGTGTTACTGCAAATTTTGATATTAATGTGATACCAAATACATACTGAGCTAGTAACGCTGATAGCGTCTTACTTTCAACAAAAGATAACTTTCAGCTTATAAGGGCAGCTTATGTAGGGGAGAGCAGCGTGCCACGATTGTGTCAGGATTTATTACACCTGGATTCAGTTGCTGTGTGCGACCCCCAATCGCAGCAGATGGCCCCGCCCCTCCCTGAGCCTGGTTCTGCTGGAGGTTTCTTCCTGTTAAAAGGGAGTTTTTCCTTCCCACTGTCACCACAGTGCTTGCTCATAGGGGGTCACATCATTGTTGGGGTTTTCTCTGTATGTATTATTGTACAATATGAAGCGCCTTGAGGTGATGATTTGTATAAATAAAACTGATTTGACTCTGTGTGTTTATGAGACTCGCTGACAGATGTGGGTGAGGTATCATCATTTCGTGTGTGCCACATTGTTGTTACAGAGTCCCTTTTTCCTGTTATTCAGTTTTTCTGGCTTTGTGCTTGGACCATATTTATGACTGTTGATTTTAGGAGAGAAAATAAAAGAAGAGACGAGAGGTAACCTGATTCACGATGTGGGAGAGATCTTAGACAGGAAATTTCATTTTGGACTGCGGTGAAAACCTGGACGAAGTGCAGCCCTGCAGAGTCCCCGGAGCCTTCAGACGTCAACAGGTTGACACTACACACACTTACTCAGAGATAAAAAATATCTAGCACTCTGACAGCTTCCAAATATGCACTCAGAAATCTTTAAAGTCGTTGACATACAGACACTTGCCCAAACATTTACTCCCTGGCACGCTCACAGGCACAAATGAGGAGAGGTTGATGGACACAGTGCTGCTGATCCCTCTTTGGTGGCTTTTAGCTTTAGAGGAGAAAAGCAGTTTCAGAGCGTTAATCAGAGGGGATCAAAAAATCTGGGAGAGCGCTGCCCTGGGCCCTTGCAGGCAGGACTAGCTGAGTGTGTGAACAGTTTGTGTGATTTTCATTTGTTCCCAGCAGACCTGGCAGAGCTGAACTTGATTCCTGGGATCTAATTTCTTTGGAGGAGGGCTTTGAAAAAACATGGATATTGCTGATATTAGAAAGAGGAAAAAGCCAAGGAGCTGATCTACATCATTCACCTCCCAGGAAAAATGTGCCTTCCACTCCAGGTCCTGGGAAAACAGATTGGGGAGATGTGCTGTTTTGATGAAAAGCCAGGAGTGAAAATTAGAAATAAATATTGAAAGAATAATATTTATAAAGTACAACGAACAAGAAAGAGAAGGACACGATTAATGTGCGAAAGGAAAAAAGTACAGAGCAGACGTGAATGGAAAAGAAAATCCTAAAAATAAAGAGGTGGCAAAATAAGAGACGTGACGCTGCAGAGCGATGGTGCTGACGAAAACACAAATTGAGAAAGCAATGGAGTGAAAGACATGAATCCATGAAATCATTCGTCAGAATAAGTGAACTAGAAAGAGAGAATAGCAGAGGTGCAGCGTGTTGGCGAGGTGTGGACATTGCTTGTCGACAAGACCGCCGACAAGTTCTTCCCTCGACGCAGAGCAGGGATCGCCTTACCCTCGGCTGGCTTCACAGCTCTGCAGAAACACTGTTTATAAGGATGCGGTGATGTTTTACCCAGCAGGTCGGGTAAAAAGATCAGGACTGTGGAACGTGCAACAGTTACTAAATAGCAGTAAATGATTCATCATGGCCACACTGTTGAAATGTAGCATCAGTGACTTCTTATACTTAAGACATGTGTGTTGTTACCTGCAGGACTAACTGACTCAGGAAACGTAGAGAGAGAAATGCAAACATGCTAACGTCATAGCTCAGTGTTGCGTTACAGTGTTGTGATAAAAGTTACACAATTTATTTATTATAAATCAGAAGGAGGGAAACGTGTGCTCACTGTTCTGCTGCACTTTAATCATTTCATGTCTTTAAAAGATGTTTTCAAAGACAAACGTTCAGTCCACGCGATCTCTTTGCTGAACACACTGAGCACACACTTGGTTTCTTTCCCCACATTTACAATCAAACGCTGAAATCCTGTAAAGACACAGACTGTCTGTCACACTGATTTTCCGTCTCCATGAAGGATCAGGCTGAACAGTAAACTTCAGGTCTGGAAAACAAAGCCGATGTGGGGAAAACTGTGAGCTGGTGGAAATGTGTTAACTTTCAGTGCTGCTCTCTTCAAGGCGCAGGCCTTTGTTGTGTTTACACACTGAAGTAAACTTCTCATCTGTGTTTGAGGTGTTGGTGGCGTTTGGAGCCGCTGTAATATTTGCAGTTTACTGACAAATATTATGTCCTGCTGCGTTATTTGTAACAGCACACGATCAAAGAATCTGGACCATAGTTTTCTGATGACATTTCTAGTTTACCGATCACTCAAACAATGTTCTGAAGACGATTGCTATTCCCTCCAAAAATCCAAGATATCCGATCCAAGATGATATTTCTTTCCATCGAGTCTTTGGTGCAAACGGTCTGAACTATTCTAGCATCTTTGAACTTTTTCTTATTTCATTTTTATCTTAATTTATTTAACTGTTTTAAAGTTAAATAAGTTAAGATAAAACATTTTTAAAATCTTTTCTTCAAAACATTTTACAGTCTATTTAATTCATTCATTAAACACACAAACTAATGGCTGAACATCTGGATTTAGGAGCTCAGGAGTTCATACAGTCCAGAGACTTTAACACCTGCTCCACAGCTGGCAGCTGTAAAGAAACAAATATTTATGGCAAATGCATCAATGAGAGAAATGCCAAAGCATCAGTGCATGGTAATGACTCTTTGTAAACTAAATAATAAACAATGGTAAGTGTCTTAGATATATTTGTACCCCCCAAATGTCACTTTATCGTGACTCCAAGTTGTGTTGTGCAATCAAATGTACCTTCATCACAGGCAGGTGGTTCTCTCTGAGGTGGAAACACTGGCAGGGTTGGTGCTGTGAGCAAACCAGCAACAAGTCTGTCAGTTTCCCCAAAACTGAGTCTCGATGATGTCATTGGTAACTTCTTGGAAACCCAGTCGACTGTTTGGCAGACGGCAAAGGTGCCATGGATCAGCAGAGCCTAGTTTCACAACACTGTGTCAGTCATAAAGAAGAACGAGCGGAGGGGAAGTCCAGAAGGTTTGAGCTCGTGTGGCGCGGTGCTGTGGATAAGCTGAAGTTATTTTTCCCGCCAACTGAAGGATTCTCAGACTTCCAAAGATTTTCCTTTAGCATCCTCTGCTCCCGTCCTTTAAAAAAGAACCAAACTAAAATCCACTAAAAAAAGACATTTTTCAGTCATATGCAAAAGCTGAAAAATGTTTAGGAATCAAGACTTAGAGTTAAAAACTGCTGCTGAACATCTTAGCTGCTGCCTGGCTGCTCAGAGTAAATCATGTTTGCAAACCGTGACTCTGAGCGCTGGGACAGACGATACGGCGACATTACCACGTGACTGCAGTGCGCTTTCATCACCTGACAGATTCCAGGGGACCGGACCGGTTTCGGTTTCAGTGGAAAGACACAGCACGAAAAAGGCAAGACGGGTGAGAGTGGCAGGTTACAGAGGTCGTACACTAGAGGGACCCGAGCAATGAGAAGGGTGACAGTTACTCACTCTTTCCCTCACCCTCTCTCTCACACACATTGAAATCTGTCATGGAAAAAGAACTCAATACCTTTAGGCCTCCGGAGATGTTAGAAAACATCTGAGTGACTGTATGCGTGTGGTGTGTCGCTGCTCTGAGCTGAGATCACTGATTTACCTTTATTTTGCTGATTGGAGGACAGGAAACATAAATATAGACTGAACATTTACCTGCTTCCCTACCTTGCGACTTTGATTTGGGAAAACAAAATCCCCACATCCCCCTTTCAGGCTGCTTGTTCTCAGAAACTCTTGTGTCAGAAGAAATATAAATATTTGGCACATGATGTAAAACGCATCAGCAGCCGTGTGATTATCGTCTCTGTAATAAAGGAGTTTTGATGGGGTTTACTTCCCACATGAGTTTTTTCACTGAGTGGTCAGTGGTGAGCTCAGCTGCGTGGATCCGTGTGTGAATTTGTGTAGGGTGTGTCCTGGGAAGGCAATGCAAAGAGCTAAGATTGGATTGGTTTTTTAGACCACAGGCTTTGGTGTTGCTAAAACCAACACCTCCCACTGACATCTATTATACTGCAGGGAGCAAATGAGCGAGGGAGGGAGAGAGAGCGTGCACGTGGAAAGAGAGTGGTTTTAAGTCTTAGTGCGTGTTCAGTAAGTAGACAGAAATCCAGTCACCTTTCCATTCAACTTCATTACCGCTGCAAGTGTGTGTCAGCACATGTCCATGCTTGTGTGGTGAAAGTGTTTGTTTGCATGCGTCTGCATCGCTTTCCTGTCTGTCCTCCGCCCCTCGTTTAGATTCTGTTCAGCACTGACCCATGTGCCCTTGGTAAACAGCTTTTTGCCCTGGCTTGTAGACAAGGGCTTATATGTTTGCATAAAGGTGTGTATGAATTTTTGCATCCCGGAATTCAGCCTTTAAACCACAACGGCCGCTCTGCATGACAAGTAAACCTCTCTCATAGTAATCCCGAGTCAAAGTTTAGATTCCCCTTCGTTCTGATTGGTCTATACATGCAAACCATACATGGATCAATGTTTCCCCTGTAATGCTGTAAACCAGCACCAGGTACCTTAAATCTCCTGGTGCTATACTACAAAGCTCATAAAGCTGTGCTGTGGGCATCTTCTCTCCCAGTTTTCTGCCTCTCTCCTTTCAAACTCGATTCCCTTTAATACCAGGAGGACTGGAGGAAGAAATGTGAGCAGAAAGGCGAAAGTATGAAGCCACAGAAAGAGAATGAAGTGGAACATTTTGGGGAGAAGGCAGAAAGAAATTTGGTAAAATGAAAGAAATGGTGAGAGTGGGAAAGATATGTTGGAGGTAAGAGATGGTCAGAGAGAGAGGAGATGAAATTGCTCTTTAATCAGTGAGGGGCTATATGGAGGCGGGCCGAGGTGCCTACTGTAATCCGATACACGCGCACGCGCATGGTGTGCACGCGCACTCAGGCAGGGGACTGAGTGAGCGGTCCTGCTCGCTGCCACAAACCAGGCGGAGAGTGGAGGGGAAGGAGCGCGTGCTACCGGGAGAGAGAGAGAGGGAACAGGGCAGAGCGTCTGAGCGCAGACACGCACAGTTGTGGGAGGACAGCGGAGAGGCACCACGTTTCTTTCTGCCTACCAGCTTTACGCACGCAGATCGAGCTGCTCGGAGATCCTGCGTTGTCTTTTGCGCATGAACGGACCATTACCGGGAAACTAGATCGGAACACATTTAATTTCCTTACCAAGAAAATGCGCCTGAAGATATTTGCATAAAACAATTGGAAATATTTTTAATCCAAGGAGGAAAGACGCGAGTTACTTTTCCCCGTTTCCGTCGCAGTTAGCGCTCTCTGATGATCTTTTTGGTTTCTAGTTAATTTGAAACGCACAATTTTCTTTATTTACTCTGCTGATCTGTTTCCCTGCGCTGCCGACTGTGCGCACAGCAATGGATTTTAAACCGTGTTTAGAGTTCAAATTGCGTTTCTAGACAAGTTGCTCTGGTTGAGGAGAAGTGGCGGCACGCACTCACACTGCTCGCATGAACTGTTTTTCTCCGGCGTGTTATTCTTAGAGAGTCGGGTGAACGCTGTCCGGCTTTTGGATTTTGGACACAACCGTGTTGCACGTTAGAAAAACAGATAACTGTGGAAACGGTCAGGGAAGTGCGACCTGGAGCCGTGTGTCAGATAAAGCAAATAAAACCACACAGGAGGAGAAGACGTGTTTTATTCTGAGGGGGAAAGATGGATTTATTCGTTTGGCTCTGTGGATGTATTTTGGCTCTTCTGTTACCTTCAGCGGTAAAAGCCGGGGAAGGAGGTAAGTTTGATGCTGTTGCTGTCCGCCTAAATCCAAGCGTCACACAAGGTGTAAAAAGAGAAAATAAGAGCAGTTACACATCACAAAACGAATAAAAGTTGTTTTCTTTCAGTGCGGTGAAAGTAAATTCAGGGAAAGCATCATTGCGCAATTGGTGACTACGGGCTCGAGCCAAATCTCCGCTCCGTTCCAAGTAATGCGCTGAAACGGCGCACTGCTGAGGGACGTTGATTACTTTCATCACATTTAGGAAACAGACCCGCGCTGCTGGACGGCCTGTGAGCCAGCTCTCTCGGTCCGGTGCAGGGACAAACGTTAGGAAGTACGAACGGGCAACAGAAATGATTTTGTCACGATGACTTTACAGATGAAGTATCTTCGTCACCAGCCGTGTTTTTTTTTAAAAATTTAATCCAGGGCTGATTTCGAAGGGATGCTGGTTTAATCAGCGTTGATTTTATCGTCTTAAAAAACATCAGTAACGACGTTCAGTAATAAAAAGATGACAGATCGAATCTTCTGTAAATTCCTGTCGGGAGTAATTTTGTTGTCAGCAGTTCTTCTTCCAGCACGTTTCCATCTCTTGCGCTCTTCTAAAATTCCTCGAAACTGTTTTTACTAAAAGGAAAAAAGCTGAACGCATTTCTTTACGGTGACTTCCTGTCATTCCGGGAGCGCGGAGAGGTGGCGGCCGGTGTGACGGGACTGCTGCCTCCGTGTACCGGAGGTCAGGTCCGGCCCGGCGCTCCACGGAGGCTCGCGTTCGCTCCCGAGCCCGTGTGAGCGACGGGATTTGCGGCTGTGTAACCCGACCACGAGTTCACCTTCGAGTGCATAAGCGGGAATATGATGTGAGAAGGGAACGCGCATTTGCTTTTTACGCTCTGTTAAATGTGGGGAGGCAGAATCTATCGCTGTGTGCGTTTTCGTCTCCAGACAACCTTTACGCACGAGGAGGATAGCCACAAAAATCTTTTTCCATATGTGAACTTGATGCACAGACGACGTTTTAAGTCTCTTTGGTTACAACGAACCTCCTTGTCACCACATAAAACACTCGTTACCCAAAGTTTCTGTTACATCGTCACAGGCAGGGGTGTATGGGGAGTTCGACTCAACTGATGGACACTCAGGACTCCGAGTGGTCTGACTCAGTTTACGTAAATTTAAGAGCTTAGCTACTGCGGCCTTTACCAGGAGACTGATGACTTTTGTTTTCGCTGCACACACTGATTGTTAGCACTGGTTTCTCATTGCTGCCTGTGCAAAGACCTGAATACTTGGAGATATATTTCTAGTCTCTCCTCGAGTTTCACTTTCTGCTTTGTGGTGAATGCATATGTGTAAATCTAGAGAGAGAGAGAGAGAGAGAGAACCGAAAGGGGGTGGCTGCAGGGAGGTTGGTGGCATTCGAGGTTTTACGGCCTTATTCCGGAGGGCTTTTGCAGATCTCATGACTTGGATTGAGTGGCCCTGATTGCCAAATGTTGTTTTGGAGAACCACAGAAGTACAGAAGGCACAGGGAGGGCATTCTTTACATACAATTCACTTCTGATGTGAGGAACTGTATGGTGGAGCATCCTGCTATCTGTGGGCATTTTTACATTAGGTTAAATCTGAACTAGTAATTTAAGGCCTGTATGAGGTGATGTGAATGTTCAGATGATTAATATTATAAATAATTAAAAACTGCTGACTTTGTGCAAAGCATGCAACGGGTCTGAGGTTTTCCTGTCCAGAAGAAAGAACAGCAGGTCATTTGATCAGCAGTTGTTTGTCTTAAAATTAGTCACATTTATATTCCACACCAAAGCAGGAAGTATGTGCTGCAGTCCAGCACAGGAAACATTCAGATGGAAACTCTGTGGCATTCAAGGAAGATGAATGAGGTGTTTAACTTCAATGCCAACGACTGGAGTTTGTTCTTTTTCCAGCTAAATGACGCTGACAGTGGGGTTAAATATGAGAACATGTTGATATTCTGTTCTTTTTTGACCTCTTACTTTATGTTTGCTGACAGCAGGTGAAGCCTGATTTTCATGGGGACCCCCTCGAGCGCCCCTCGAGGTTTCCCTGCAGGTACACCGAGCATCTCTGGAACAAACACACACATTTTGAGCAGTAGGATATGCAGAATGGAGCTTTCTCAGCAGTTAACTTTTATAGATGCCTCTACTTTGTTCTCTCTGGAGAGATGAGCAAGGAAAGCATAGTGAGACTAAGAAGTGTATATATAGAGAGACGCGGGAGGGTTGGAAGTACAGAGGGAGGAAGTAACAGAGACAGCAGAGACAGAAACAGGCAGAGGGAAGCAGCAAAAAGCAGTGAACGAAACGGAAGAATGATTTTTAGCCTCGCTGTTTGATCCTGTTTCTTCATTCCGTTTGATCACAGCTGTGCCTGGAAGGGAGATAAACGGACATAATTGGCCACTCAAGACCAGCTGTCTGCCTCCATAGTGTCTCTGCTGAAATATGGTGGATGATGAAACAGGATCACCATGATACTAAGTGTAAGAAGTGTGCTAGCGGTGGTGGTGAATTGCCCACAGGTACGCATTAAGGTTTGGTTTATGTGATTGTTTTTGATGGCTCCACCCGGCCTGGTGTGATTTTAAAAGTCTGAGCAGTGGGAAGAATTTCCGGAGGTGAAGTTAACAGCTCCATTTACATGCAGGGGAATAAATAAGAACGTCTGGCAGACTTAAAGGCTTACCGTCTAGCAGGTGCTTCACCATCCACGTGAAGATGTTTTAGTTTGGTCGCTGAACATGAAACAGCTTCTCCTGTACGTGCACCGTGTGCTGTGAGTGTGAGTGGGTCTGTTTCCCGGTGGGGTCAGCTCGTAGTAATTAAATGTTACATCAATTTGGGTCATAATGCTTTGTAAGCGTCAGTTGGCCACCAATAAAACAAATCATCCATGTCATTCACATAATGGGGTTATAGCTCAGAACCTAATGAACTGACTCGCTGCCACAAACAGTCATTCCACGTAATTACAAATCCAGGTTTTAACCTGAAACACTGCAGATATTAGAGTACGCAAATATGAATTCAACAGTATTTTCTATAATTGCACAGGCCTTTATAGAGCTGTGTAAAAACTCAAACAGCATGCTTATCATTAAGAGCAATTAACGATCCTTAAATCAGCTTCCTGGTGAATTTGTGTGCATTCTCCATAATCTGTTTGTTTTGAGTTATTCTTTTCTGTCATATTTGTCGACTGATCCACTGATTCTGAGGGAAGGAAAACAGAAGATTATGTGTAACGTGCGAGCTTTCCCCAACACGAATTGGAAACTTTTCTCCCCATAAAGTACACACAAAAAATGGAGCAATAAAAAAAATGAAAGAGATGCATTGAGCAAGAAATCAGGAGAGTTTGGACGTGTGCAAGAGAGAAAATGAAAGGGAGAAAGTATTACGGGGCATTAGTGAAATAAGAGGAAGGCAGCAGAGTGTGAAGCAGTAGTTGAGTGGAGCCACCTGCAGTAAACTAACCCAGATTTATTCTTCTCCTCTGAAACGCACAAGAGAGTTTCTGGGCAACGTACTGCACATTTTATTAATAAATATGTACTCGTATTATACACTGAAGGTGAAGGATTTAATTTTCTTCATGTGATCTTGATAAGTGTAAAATGACATTATAATAAAGGGATGTTTGACACTGAATATGAAATGTTGCTCACCCGTTTTTACAGATATCAGGGAACAGATCGGACTAAGCGTTGCGTTGGCCTGTGATGGTCAGGTTTATTAAAACATTTTATCAGATAGCTGAGTTTGCCGAGCTGGTGCAGGTGACACCTTAGAGCCTTTCCACTGATTTCATTTTAATCATCTTGCAGGCAGCAGGTGTTTTCCACCAGGCCTCAGGATTAAGCGTTACACGTATTCATCAGGGACTCAGATCACCACGGCGGCTTTTTTTCCAGTTTTTTAAAACAAACAAACAAACAAAAACAAATGCATTACATGCCACTGAGCCGTGCAGCTAGAAGAGAGACAAAAATCACATGCATCAAGCACGATGACATTAGTCTCTCAGTCATTAGAATAATGATAGCCTAAAAACAGAGTGGTTTTTCCATCGACATCAACAACCTAGCTGCAATGAGCGAATAAACATTAACCCAATTAACCTTTGGCACAGTCGCCCCTTCTCTTTCTCTCCTCTCATCTGTAAAAGGGAAAGGACAATTAGTGGGTCCAGCAGGATGTTCTAATTACAGTTATCATGCCATTAGTAAACTGTTAGTATTCTAGTGTCTTCATTGGCCACTGGTAATGACTGGAGTAATTAGAGAGGATGCTGGGAGCGAGTGGGTGTTCTTGTGTTTGCAGCCTTGTGAAGAACATTTGTCCTCAGAGGGAAAGGGAGATCACGGAAATCTTTCAAATGAGGATATTTGCCTGTTCCCACTTCTTTTAAAATCCTCGCACACAAAGAAAAACCTGTGTGTGTGTTTGTGAGAGAGTAAGCCGGGCCTTCTGTGTCTGCAGCAGTCCCTCCGGAGCGCTGTGGAACGAGGCCACAGGTTGTTTTCCTTTTTCTCTCCTCGTCACACCGAATCATCCTGTTGTTTTCTACTTTTCATGGCACTCCAGCTCTTCTTTAATAGTGCGCTCTGTGTCTTTCTCCACACCTCCCTCTGTCAGTGTTTTCCCTCACCCCGATTAAGAAACCTCCCTCACCTTCTTTTAGCCCCACTTTGCCACGGTGGAAAATCTCTTTACTGTTTCAGCCGCTCACTTTCTGTCTGGTCCCTGGAACTCTGTCAGTCTGTGTTTTCTCGTACTTTGGAGATCCATTCACACGACTCGCTAGAGACGCTCATTCATACGCTGCTTAAAAGGAGCTCTTTTCAGTGACTTAAAGGAATACGTCACATTTACGGCCCACCGATCAGCAAAAACATTCCTTACATAATCAATTTTTTTATATACAAGATACAGGATGATTGATAGCAGCCTTCACTACAACCGTAATGTCAAAGTTAGCAATTTTATTCAGCTGCACAGCAGGGCTTAGATGTAGCTAAAGAGATTAAAGAAGATATTGACTAAAAAATGTCTAAATATATGAAAAGTCTGTGTTAAATGTGCAATACGTCAGATCACTGGCTTGGAAACACTACATTTCTGACAAAAATGTAAAGAATGACCAGTTATGTGACGTGCATGCGATGTATTGCAGCGACAGCTCAAATCATTGCAGACTTCAGTCCAGCACACAAAAATGAAATGTGGTGCAGGCCAAAGACCAGTTTTGTATTTTCTAATCAGTCTTTAGTTTGACCTTTTGTTTTTTAATTCAGTGTAGTTTTTATTAATGCCGTCAGCGTTACTCTCGTTAAAATGATGTTAACGCCAAATCTCCGTTAGCGAGTTAACGCGGATCGCCCCGTACGTGGGGCTGCACGGCGCTAACGCGTTGATGCCGTGCAGCCCCACGCGTGGGGCGATCCGCGTTAACTCGCTAACGGAGATTTGCCGTGTTAATGCGGTTATGGCATTTTAAGGAGATTAACGCCGACAGCACTCGTTTTTATTGCTTTCAGTGTTAGTTTTGGTCTTTTTCAGTTGTTATTGTATTAAAAGTATATGTCAGAGGTGAGATTTAGGGAAACGAGTGCACGTATTACAATAAAAACACAACTTTTTGAAAGCAGTGACTCCAGAGTCTCACTAATCACAGCCATCATCACCTCATCAGGCAAACGAATTATATTTTCTCAACATTTGAGTTTAATTTTTGTTCATTATTTTGTTTTAGTTACTAACAACAACCATTTTTCTTTTTGCACAGTCATCGTCAGGTCGGTAAACACATCGATGGATTTGCATTTGCAGCCATTAGAGAGCCAGGGTTTATTTTTCACCTTGTACCGCCTCACCTGCACTTAGAACGTCTCCCACAGCCATCCATCAGCATCAGCTGACACTCCCAGCTCCAAACTCAGATCTTTAGCTTCTTCAGTGATAGCTGGCACGCTCACACTGATGTTCGTTTGCTTAGAGAACTTAAGGAAAGTCGGGTCAGACCGAAGCAGCACCAATAAAAACAACGACTCGAGGAATTCTACTGACTGCACCTTTAACGGTCTCCTTCCCTCACGCTGCTCTGCCTCTGAGAGTTTTTCCAATTAGCCGCTGCTGCTCTGGTATTGATCTGAAGTCTTTCTCTGTGTCTTATTTTGTCTATTGTTAGATTCTGTGTCTACTGTCTAAAGCCCCGTAGATCAGGGTGTGCCTTTGCTCCCGAGCAGAGAAGCTTGATCTGATGTCGGTGCTTTTTCTGTATCACACGCTCAGCTTTTTTTATGAGTCACTTTCTCCCTTCTCCTCATTCTCCGATCGCTCTTTCCTTTCTTTCAGATCCTTTGTAGTCTTCCACTCATCCCTCCCTCTGCTTTACACAGATATAAACACACGCTCACTCTGTGGTTTTCCACTGAGTCTTAATGCAGGGCACCTGGAGAAAACAGCCCCACCTGTTTGTGTGTCTGTGTGAGTACAGTATGTGTGTGTAGGTTATAATTTTTTTGGTCCGGTGAGCTTTTTCTGAGCTGCTGACTTTCTCCTTTCAGCTGATGAGAGACAGATGTTCTTGCATTACTCTCCCTTTCTCACTTTCATCCAGCTCTGGCTTTTTCTCCTTTGCTCTGTTTTCTCTTTCTCCGTCCATTCCTGAGGTTTCCCAGGTTTGGGGGAATAAAAGCACCTGGGTATGATCCAAACAACACATTTCACTTTGTTATTTTCAGTGTCTGTCATATTCCCAGAGTCACACCAAAGGTTTTTAATTGTGTTTGTATCTCTAACGTTTAAGGATTCAGTGTCTGCAGCCTTTGTAGGCGTTTCACAATGTTTGTAAATAGTGAATGAAATGCAGAGAAAGATTGGAAAACTGCAGATGCAGATGGCCAGAACATACTGATAAATTTAAGGACCCGACTCTTTAAAGGTCACCGTAACGAGGTTGCAAGTCTCACGCTGCTGTTGGTGGATAACAGGTTGATAGTTTCTGAACAAGCTTTCTGGTTAGCTGACACATTTTCTTGCTTTCATAACAAACACTCACTAAACCACTAATGCTTTCATGACGGGTCGGACCGGCATGAAGAAATGTGGACTCTGACAGATTGGCAAAGTTCTCGCAGACAAGCAAATCGATTGCTGCGAGCTGAAAAGTGTCTGTTTAGAGTCCAATCAGACTCCCTCAGAGGGAAAACGAATCTGTAAGAGCTTAAAAACAAGGTCAGAAAATTTGCATTTGGGGCCAACAAACAAGGATCTGGTTCAACTGTGCGAACCAGCTTCATGGAGAAGAGTGTGCACGAGTTCGGGTCTGTAGGGAAATGTCATAGATTCCTCTGTGGGTACATCTGAGTGTATGTGTGTGCTGAGGTGGGAATGTGGGGAAAAGTTGCTGAATAGGTGTTATCAAGGATGCAATACTAAACGGCAGAGAGCCATAAATAATGCAATGAGCTGTCTTATATCTGTGCTCGACTGCTTAGCACCATTTACTGCTGCTTATCGTGTGTGTGTGTGTGTGTGTGGTCTGTATTCAGAATGGGGATGTTCAGTGGTTGCATTTGTTGTGAATGTGTGGTGCAAATACAGCCTCTCCCTGAAGATCACACACGCTGATGCGGTTGAGAGAAAAGCTTTACTGTGTGAAAACGAGGGTCAAGAGGAGGAAAGTGTTTGGATAAGGCAAGGACACACTGCGCCAAAGAAGACGCCGATGTTTTGATATGGCGCCTTGTGGAAGTACCCGCTCGGCGCTGTATCGGCCAGAGCCTAGTTTGATGCTACGCTGTGGGTTTAGACCAAATGATAAAAAACAAAGTCAGACAGGACTTAACGCTGATTCAGGTTTCCACGGTACTACAGTCACTGTAGCCTCTTTCCCACTAGCTAGCTTTTTCCCTAGTTTTCCATTAGGTGGTAGCACTCCTTCACAGGAATCAAACGGCAACGACGCACATAGCCACACCCAAACCTGGAGTCCGACAGAAAGCTGCAGGCCGAGCAGCAGGCGCACCATCGCCTCGATGTCCTCCAATCTTGTGTTGTGTCGCGTAGAAATGACATCACTGGACTTTCAATAAGTGCCCCTCAACTGTAATGGAAACCAACCATTACAGTTGAATCAAATCTAGTGGAAAATAAGCTTAAACCAATGAAGAGAACCTCTGCTGTTATAAACTCTACTCTCTGTGTTAGTGTAATAAAAGAAAAACGAGTAAAGCAAGCATTGCTGTCTCCCGTCTCCTGTCGCCGGCAGCTGCTGCACTCATCCTGTTTGCCCAGCCCCACTTCACCAGGATGGACCGTCACCTTTGCAGCTGCTCGCAGCAGGCTGCTCTGTGACGATTAAAGGATGATTCTGTCTTTAACCTATTTGGTAATTCTTGACGTGAAGTCAGGCATTTCCCCCACTCAGCATCTTCTCTGTTCTGACACACATTGCACTTTTTTCACAGAGTGCATGTCTGGGTGGGGAATACAAATTAGGATTATAACAGGTTTGCTTTTGGAAGCTGTATTTATGCACCTCCCTGTTTTACAGACATAAACCCGGAGCCGTGTCCCTCCCTTTGCACGCTGGCCTATCGCTGCAGGGGCCTGACGTTTCACCGGCCGTATATTTACATGTTTCGTGTGCAATATGAAATTCATCATGAATGGCACTTCATTCTAAAGGATCTGATGTCATCCGTGCCCTCATCGCCTCAATTTGTGTCACTCTCTGCTCTGTTTGGATGCAGTGTTTGTTGAACGACTTTGTGTATGTGTGCACGTCCGGAGATTAATAGACCCTTAAAGTAAAGCAGACACTATACTTCATGCACACACGGGCGCTGCCCCCCCTTTTTTTTTTCCCGGGGGGTGGCCTGCCTCCCTCAATATCACACCGGCCTTATTCATCAGACACTTGGAGGTGCTGTCTTTATCGGCCGTATGCCAGAGGTGAAACAGGGAGAGGAGAGGTACTTAAGCTTCCCCACATGTGGAAAACAGAAAACTATGGATTTCAAATAGGAATAACCTTATTTTAATCAAAGTGGTCCTAAAGGATACCATTACAATCACGGAGCGCAGCTCCTGAGGTAAATGCTGAAGTGTATAGTTGCACAGGTATTTGTTTAAAGCGTCCAGCCAACTTTAACCACAAATGATTCATGTGTAGCTGAGTCAACGTCTGTGGAAAGAACAATTTGGTCAGCTATTAAAAACGAAAATTTAAAAAAACAACCTGTGGATGTGCCAGAGTCGATTTCCTTATCCTTCAGATAACATCCGAGCAGGAGTTCATTTATCAGTCAGATTTGAATCCGTAGTCATTGATTTTACACCCCTTGCATCACCTTTCCAAGAGTTTTCATTAGCTACGTTTAGCAAAGCAGCGTGTGCTAAAAGTGGTGTTTGGCTGATGTCGTTGTGAGATTCCAGAGTGGTTAAACACTAATCCAGGTGGTGCTGAGATGAAATCCATCTGGCTGGCTTACATCGCCCACGTAACCCTACTCCTGTACCACTGTATGTCAGGAGGACATAAACAGGACTCGTTGGTTCACAGCGCCAGAGACCAAAGAGAGGCAGGCAGAAACGCTGAGATACGGAGCGGTTATCACTAATTGTTTGCAGACAGAGTGAGGTAGACACCAGATACAGATGCCAAAGTGTCACTCACGGTGTGCGCTGAGCGCTGAAGTCTTACCGGCTCTTTAATCCTCTCTTACTGACTGTCTGATACGCAGTCAGCCATGTGAGCGTGGCAACAACGTGATATTTTCGACGTGCGTTTTTGTTTGACCTTTTCTTTTAATTAGTTTCGAAGATGGTGCCTGATAAAGTGTTTATGCGTGCGTGTATTAATGTTTGCATATGTTGACTCCACTCAGAGTAAGTTTACAGTAGCCACACTATTAATAGCTATGGCTTTAAAACATGCTGCATTCTGCCGAGCAGTTTGACTTGGCTATGTCATCCCTCTCAGCACAGTGGCGATAAATAAAACGTCACGGCCCAGCGAGTGAGATCGTAGCAAAGACAGCTCACCTAACCTCCTCCTGCTGCTCTTCCTCTGCTTTTTTTCTTTTGAGGCGAGTTTCTTGATGCATATTTAGTCACGGCTGAGAGAGCAATAAGCTGCTGACTATCAAGAGCTTGATTGTGAGTTTGTTTTTCCTTCTTTTGAAAACAGGAAATTATTTTTAGGGGCTGCTCACCGGCCAAATATTTCCCATCAAGCAGCCGGCGCTCACAGATGCTGTTTTCACTAGAATAACCTGGCCTATTGTAGCCATCTTTTCTTCCTCCAAAATATTTGCAGAAAATCCATCTGCTTTGTTGGAGATGCTCTGATTGATCACATTTTTGGTTGCTCAAATTCTTCCCTGGATATTTGAAATAATAGTCTCTTTTTTTTAAACAAAAAGCACTTACTATTAATTTTCTGCCATTGCAGAAGAACAAGTTACTCGTGTTATATACTTTAACCCTAACCTGCATCACTTGGGTGGATGTTATTTTGGAGCAGACTAAAAAACGTGGCGGTTGACTGTTCTCTGTCTGTCGCTGGCTCAGACTGCGCCATTATATCGGACTCAACAAAGCTCGCATTCAGCACATACTCGCCACGATGGTTTAACTTGTGTTTTGCAGATCTTAAACAATGAAGAAGCTCGGCATATTTAGCCTGTGCAGTCCATCAAACAGGAGAGCCAGCATTGTGCACAATAAGTGCCAAAGATTTCATACAGTGGAGTTGTGTGTGTTGTGCCGCTGGGTGTCACAGATATGTATGAGTTACCCATCTATGTCAGGGTACATCTGCGGCAGTGAACGAGGAGTATTGTTTATGATGTGACACAGACGTATGAGTGCTGACAAGTGGGTCCGCTCTGTGACAGTAACTGCTGCATCTGGAAGTGTGTGTCTGCGTGTGTGTTTGTGTGTCTGTGTGCGTGCATGGCAGTCCTTCCAGGCCAGAATGAAGTCTTTGTGCTTCACGATGCTGTGTTGACCTTTAACACCGCACACACAGAGACACACTCATATCCTGTCTCTGCACACACTGCTCTTATCTGCATTTTATCTGTTTTGCTTCATTTATTGTGAGAATTCATGCACGATGAACAAATATGCTCTGAAATAACTGGAAGTTCACTCGTGCTCCTGGTCAGTATCGATAAGCAGACAGAACTGTAGCCCCGCCTGCTGCTGTGAAGGTTATTACAGATAAAAATTAATATGGAAGTTTATCTCTCGTCATTGTTTTATTATTTGTCTTTCAGTTGTATTTTATTTTTTCACCTTTAGTCTTCTGGGTCACGTAGCCTCTGCCCTCTTGCTCCTGAATTTCCCTGAAAACGTGAATCGGTGAAATGTGTCTGTGAAGGTTCTCAGTCATCCAGGTCATCGTAGTCAAAGGAGCTTGCAAAGAAAAGCGTCTGGACTTCTTTAAGTTACTTGAAGACGTTTCACCTCTCATCCGAGAAGTTAATCGGTGAACTTAATCTAACTGTGAACTCGTGTATTGACCTGTGTTAACGTTTCAAACACGCAGGATGATTTTGGTGACCAAAGCCTATAAGTAATCATATCATCCACTTGAGTTTCCAGACTTGTGTAAAACATGATTTCTCCTTATCTCTCTCTGTTTCCATCCAGCATCTGAACCATGCGGCGGCAATTTAGATGCAAGCGATGCGGGCTACATCACCACCCCCGGCTACCCTCTGGAGTATCCACCTCACCAGAACTGCCGCTGGGTCATCACGGCCCCTGAGTCTTCGCAGCGCATCGTCCTGAACTTTAACCCGCACTTTGAAATAGAGAAACTGGACTGCAGGTAAGCGAAAAATGCACAAAGGACTTGATATATCTTGCCAAAAAAAGGAGTAAAAACTAGCAGATTAAGAGATTTAAAGCTGCTCGCTAAGTTGTAGCTAAGGAAAGACGAGAAGTTTTGCAGACGGCTTTTTGTGTGAGCCAGCCTTTCTCTGTGTGAGAGTTGCAGAGTGTTTTCGGTGAACTTCAGCCCACTCTCCTCCTGTTTCTCTGGCTTTAGCTATCCCATAATAATCACTCTGGGACCTCGCTGGGTCCCCTGTCTCTAATTATCAGGGTCTAATTACAACACATTTACTGTTCCAGCATGGTTTTCACACTTTGGAAGAATTAACACAGATTAGAGGATTTGGTGTCCATCATTGTTTTTTGGCTGTTTGGCTTCGGTTGCACACCGAGGCTCACAGAACGAGGACATTTTGACAGTCTGAAATAAAAATACAGCAAGCAGTGATAAAGGCAGGCTGAGTAACAGGCTTCCACCAGGGTTTGAGTCTACTGTTACCTCCACTTTGGCTGCAAACAGCTGAGTACAGAGGGAATGATTTGCCAAAGTCATATAGAAAGTTCTCACTTCAAGTTATGAATGTATTAACTGTCCAACGCTTTGACTTAAAAGAAACTGCTTACTGTCACATCATGAGTGAATGCATCCTGCAAACAGCAGAGGAGACCCTTTGGGGCGTTACCGCCACTGTGAGCGCGCACGCACGCACGCACGTGCACGCTCTTCAGCCTACGCCTCCGTTCCCGTGCATTCCCATCCAGTTATTAACATTTCAGCCGTATCAATTATAGATAGGTGAATTTCCCCACTCAGATGTACCAAAATCATTCAGACATTCCTTTGTTGGAATTGAAGCATCAATATTTCAACCGGCTGCCTGTTTGTTGAGAGGCTGAAAGGTTGAAAAGCCCGCTGTGCTTTGCTCAGTTTTGCTTCTTTCGCGCTGTGCTGTGGAAATGAAAAGCATACTTCTCTCTCTTGTCTCCCTGCCCCCAACATTTTTTTTCCACTTTTACTCTGCATTCACTTTGATACATTAGATGCTCTTTCTCTCTCAGTTTTGTCTCTCTGACATATCTATCCTCCCTTCTTTGCTACATCTGCACTTCCTTTCCTCTTCCTCTCTGAGTTTCTTGCATCCATTTAAACCCCGGCCGTTTCCCAGGAGGAGGAAATCTGCAAGAAACACCAGCAGCTGATTTATTTATTGTGGTGCATGCATACTGATTGTGTACATGTGTGTTTGTACACTGCCTTTAAATAACTCCAGTTTGTTCCCAGTGATGACAAGCACCTTTTTTGCAAAGTCACCGTGCAGATTATGCCATTAAGAGGGAGACACTGTTGGTGGTAACATCTCAAGCTTACAAGTGCCCTACAACTCAGGGCTATTTAAGTCTGCAGGCACTGAGTACGTGCATATGTGTGTGTGTGTGTGTGTTTGTGTTTGTGTAACAGTAGGCTGAAATTTAGCTGTTAGGTTCAGAGGGCAAAGAGGCCGAGGAGAAGAGGCTGCCGGTGTGCGTCTGTGTTTGCGGGGGGAGTGTACACACAAACACCAGCACAGCCCCCTGATGTCTCTGTCATTTAACACTGTTTGGTCATAAGGACGTTATAAATGTGTTTCTTTTCTTGGACGTGCAGATTTTCAGCTCTGAGCAAGTGAAAACTGCCATTAATCTTTAGTTTGTGGGGACGAAAACACACACATTCACATTATTGGGACAAAGGAGTCATCTGTGTTAACAGACAAAGAGTACATTATGAACAAGCATATGCTTCCTCCCATACTTTTTATCATTAAAACAACCCCCTCGCCGTACAGTAGCATCTGTCTCTCCACCAACACTGAGCTGCGACAACAGCACGGTTATGAATCTGCATGCCCGGCCAGGCAGGACTTGTTTTATTATGTCACTACGATGAAGCAGTCTCATCTATTATGGGCCTGATTGCAATTTAAGATGGGAATCTGTAATCTATAATGCATCACATTTTGTCAAGCACTCCGGTGGCTCTGCAGAGAAAATCGATGGAGTGGAAGCCAGAACAAAGAGAGATGTTTTCATTAAGATTCATGTACAGCAGTAATTTAAGTGCAGGGAAACAGCTGAGGGGACTCGGGGAGATGAAAAGGAACGACAGGAACATCGGGAACTCCGTGAATCAACATGGCTTCCCTTTTTGCATCACGTGACCATCACCGTGGTAACATGTATGTCCATGTAAGTCTGCTGTATTTGTTATACCTGTGTGTATTTTTAAGCCAGTCTGAACTCGATAATCTGACTGAAACTGTAGCTATTTGTGTCTCTTTATGTAGCTTGTATAGATGATGAAAGATATTTCATATTCAATTATTTAAGAAAGTCATTTCCAGTTTGTTACATTTACTCATTTATAACAATTCGAGACTTTATTGTCAAGTCTAAGCATACAGGAGATACTGTTTCTCTCTTACCTTCGCATAAAAAAGCGATTAGGAATATTTGAAAAAGATAAAAGGATACTCGAGGGAACATATAAGACACTTTTAAACGTTTGTGGTATGTTTAACCAAAATCACAGCTTTTTACCGAACCGTAGTCTCCCAGGTGACAAACCCACGATTTGCTCCGTCACCAGCGCTGATGACGGATGGCCTCAGAGGCATTTCAAACGACTGCGGTCTTCATCTGCGTTGCCATCGACCTCTCATACAACAACAGCACTCGCTGCCCCGAGATGAAAATGTTCTGCTTTATTTCACCTTAGAGGCACGCATGCTTGGTGTCGCTGTTATTCAGCACACCCAACAGTGCAGTATGAAGCACTCAGGAAATCAAATAGGTTTATAATTGCTCAAAACTGAAATGCCAGCTGTCCCAGAGGGCGATGGGAAACAATGCTGCTTGGATATGTGTCTCTCCTGGAAGACATTCTGAGCGTTGTGCTTGGTCGGACACAAAAATAGTTTTGTAATGAATGGAAAATATCTAGGAGGGAGTTCAAACCCAGCCTCAGAATATGGCATGAAGATGAGCGTGACCATCAGAAATCACCACACTAGGTTTCGCCTTCAGCTGAATGTTAGAAAATTTAGAGGGAAGTTTTTTAAAGCCTAACAGATTTATGAAAAAGTGTTGAGCACCAGGCAAACGATGGTAAAGAAGTCCAGCTCTCTCCCAGGTTTTTGGCTCTAGTTCTTCAACCTGATTGTAACCTAAATATATTCTGTGTGAGTGTTCACAGTATTTGTGAAATCCAGGTAAAGCGCTTCTCTGGATTGATGTGAAACTTCTGGGATCGTCAGGTAGAGTTTCAAAGAGATGCTTCCTGAAGTTTACCGTATGAGACAACAGCTGGTTCACTGCTTCAGAGCTTCCTGTAAGCTCACTGCACTGCTCTGTCTCTGAAAGCAAGATCTCTATTTTGGAATGAACACACACACACACACACACACACACACACACACACACACACACACTGAAAAGTGCAGCGTCAGGGTCCATTGGGGGCAAACTCAAATCATCCTGACAGCTCCCTCCTCTCCTCTTCCCGTCTGGCCCTTTTCCCGTTCCCTTCGCACTATTCATCTCACCCTTCCTTGCCCCTCCCACCCTCACACTGCCGTCCAGTAGACCCCATCTATCATCTTTTATCCACCTCCATTTACCTATCCTCTTCTCTCCTTTTGGGTTTATCTTCTCCAGTCTCCTCTCTCTGTTTCCAGCTAATTTCTCCTCTTTTTGTCCCTCCTAAACCAAATCATTATTGAGCATCGCATATCAGAAAACATACACTTCCTTTAAATGCTTTAAATGCATCTGCTCTGTCTTATTCATGATTCGTGCCTATACATCACTTCAATTCCTTTTCTAAGTCAGCCTCCTCTTATTCAGCGGGACCACACCCTGTTAAGATGCTATCTGCTAATATTGAAAGGACATGCAGCATGAGGCTTCCATAAACCTGCATAAGGAGCAGAAGCAGATGCTGGGAGTGGATTCTGGCTCTAGAATAAACCCTTATAGCGTGTAAAAGGCAGACAGTCACATCACCGTTTTCACGGCTGCATGGCTTAAACAATAAGCACGAAGTAAAGCAGTGAGTTAAAAAGTGATTTATATGACAGAGAAGCACCAGCCGACATTAATGCTTTCACTAATGATTTAGACCTTGTCTTTGTACTCTGCCTCAATCAATCATTTCACTTCACGCTAGCTTTTCTCTTCTCTTCTCTTCTCTTCTCTTCTCTTCTCTTCTCTTCTCTTCAATCTGAGGTGTATCAAATACAAACATTGCTAAATCAGTAGTATTGTGATACTGTTATTTTGTCACACACACACCTGTCTGGTGAGCAAAAGTCCCAGCGACGCGACCAAGAGACGAAGTAAAGGGAGAGTGATGTGATGTGACACTAGCCTGAGGGCAGGATGGCAGAAAGAGAAAGGTGGGAAGAGAGATGAAAAGCCTATATGACAGAGGGAGGAAGAACATATGGAGTGACAGTGGCTGTTCAATTACCAGCTGTGGGCATTTAGCAGCTGCCTGCAAGTTTGAATTAACATCACAGTGACTACAAGCAGGAGAGTCAACGTCCAGACAAGTATCCCAACACAGACGAGCTGACGGTTCTTCTCCGAGCCTGAATCTGTGCCACGACACATAGTTTGAGTTTATTTACCTGCTTTTGAGATGGGAAAACTCCTGCCCAGGCAAACCTTCAGGCGGATGCCTTCCTCCCCTGCAGGTTGGATCACGGCCATGCCGCCAATTTATTTGTAGAGAGAGGGGTCTCGTTGTTGTTGCTGCATAGTAGTTTGTTCATCCCTCATCTGCCACTCAACCAAATAACAACAGCTTCTACATGCTGAAGCAATAAACAACATCTGCAGTTACTTACAGCTCCTGTATAGGGCCCTATTTGTGCTAAAATGACGTTCACGTGCTGACTCGATGCAGGGCAGCACATCTGGATGGTGAGCAACGCAGCCAGTTGACGAGACCTACATAAATGTTTTGTCACGAGCTCAGTCCACACAGAGTGTGTGCAGCGTGAAGCCTCACAGTCACAAACTAATGAGACTTCCTCCGTTTAGTTTTGTCTCTTCAAATGTTTCCATGTGATCTTTTCTCGATTCTCAAACCTCAGATTCTATAAAAGTAAGAAACCAGAAACAACAACGATTTAAAGTGTCAAAGTGTTGCTTTCTCAGGTTATTCTTCTCCAAACTAGAGAAAATGCCTCGAGTACATAACCAGTGCAGAACTAATAAGCAGACACTTCAACCCCAGTGGAAGGTGGGATTAAGTTATCCTCCACTGCTTGAGTGACCTGATGTTACAGAAAGAGAAATTAGAAGATTTGTTGAGCTCCGAGGTAGTGATTTTAGGAAACGCACATGAACACATGCACGCACAAGCACGCACACACACATACACACACGCCTCAAGGTAGCGTAGGTAATAATGATAATATCAGTGCTCTGATTTACAGACACTCCCCGGTGCCCTGAAGGTGTCCCTGCTATCTTGTGTGTGTGTGTGTGTGTGTGTGTGTGTGTGTGTGTGTGTGTGTGTGTGTGCGTGCAGTAGTGAAGGACTGAGCCTGATCAATGTGTGTTAAAGCCATAATGAGGAATCGATTGGTTGTCGTGGAGACTACTGGTGGACACATACACATCCGCACTTATATATACACACAAACACGCACTGTCCAGCTGTCTGCAGTAACAGTACTATTACATGATATCAGTGAAGCCAGTCATCCTCCTTACTCTCTGGTAACGGGTTTGGTGACAAACTCACTGCTGCTTTACGTTTACACAGGTATGCACACAGGTATACACACAGGTATACACACAGGTATGCACACAGGTATACACACAGGTATGCACACAGCAGGGAGCCACAACAATCAGCTGTGAATATTTTGAATAAGAAATAAGTGGGAGCGCTACATGATCTTTTCCTTCGTTCTGTGAACGCTTTACAAATACTTCGTTTCGACATTTAGCCTCAGACTGTATACAAAAGATGGGCGGAGCAGCTGCAGCACCACCTTTGGGTTTTTGCATTCACAAAAACCAAAATTTGAAGCCTTGACTTCGGGTGTGTAGGTGTTACAATACCTTACAGTGGTGAAAACCACAAGCGCACACACACACAGCTACTGAGTACAGACCTGTGTGAACAAACAGGGTTTGAGTTTGTTTTTGAATGTTGGCACAGATGTAACTGATCTCAGGTCAGCGGGCAGCTGGTTCCAACGAACCGGACTTTCCTCGGCACGCTGGGATCTGATCCTGGGCCAGTTCGCTGTCCTTCAATCTCATCTTTTTATTCCGGAGTGAACATATTTATTGGAAATGGTGGAGCATTAACTTATTAGCACGCTTGGTTAAAAAGGAACATCCATACACTGTATGAGTGCGTTACACAGACTCTAACAGCTGCTAATTCCTGCTGAGTATCATGGAAATGAAAGCGTGGCACAGGTTTTATTGAAAGTCCGTTAGCACAATGAAACACACAACAAACTGCATTATTTAAGATTTGTGTTGAAAATGCTTTAAAAAGATAATAAACCACAAACCTGGCTGGAAGGTGCAGGTCAGTGAGGGTAAAGCACAGCAGACAGCTACTGTGTCAGCATCCAGCAGCCAGCCAAAGCAGCCATGCTCTTAACTTTACACAATAAAGTTTATGATAAAAGTACAGCCCATGGAGAGCTATTATGAAGGGGTAAAGTGGCTACAGAGAGCAAAACACTCTGAGCGTACCAGGCTGTGGACATGCGCTGTTGCAAGAAGCACTTGTGATTCCCAGAGGCTTGCTAAAACCACCAAACCTATAATTATTTCTTGTCTTGACAGTGAGTCGATAGTTTTATTCACTTCCTTTTGAACCACTTTAAAATATCACCGATATGTTTAGCTTAGCTTAAAGTCCGTTGCGTCGTTCACATGACTAAAGCTGCAAAGTGTGTCTGCATGCATGCACGTGTGAATTGCTTGAATATGAAGTTAATGTCATTTCCCTTAAAAACTTTCTCAGAAGCCTATCAAGCTAACATATCATCCCCCCAAAAAACATTTAATAGACTGAATTTGCACCAACGCTTTAACAGGCGTTCGTCCTCTCTGTTTCCTCTCCGTGAAAATCCTGTCACACTTAAACGCCCACCTGGCCCGGCTTCAGCTCTCTTTGTTGTCACCGGCCGTGTGTGCTGCACAGACGCTCCGTCTGCCTGTAAGGGCGCCCCTGATGTTTGAAAGAAACGTGCAGGTGTAAGAAGACAACTCCCAACCCAAAAAGAGGGAATGTGTGGAAGGCAATTAAAAAGAATCAGGGGTGGAAGTTCATCTGTATCCAAATCTTTCGCTTGTTTCCCGGCAGGCAGGCTTTGGAAAAGCCTTGGCTTCTCTCGTTTCTGAAACATCCCCAAAACACAAACAAGCGCAGGCACACAAATCTCTCAGAATGTCAAATGTTAGAGGCCTTCTTTCACAGCTCAGTTTGTGCTCACAATCCTCACTTGTCCTGGTTTCCAGTGTTCCCTCCCATGTTATGCAAACAGCTCGTTAACAAATACATTTTAGGGAGAAGTGTGGGAGAAGCACATTTGGGGTTCGTGTTATTCCCCGTGGCAAGTCTCAGTACATCACTGATTGGCCTGCAGTGAAATGTATTGGGGTGATGGGGTAAGATTAAACAGTTTGTTAGAAGCTGTGAACCTCCTACACACAGACAGATTGGGAACCCTTCTATAGATCAGTGTGCATGGCCACAGGCTCTGTGTGTGTACATGTGTTTACATGTGCGTGGAAGCAGGTCTCATGCGAGCGTGTAGTAGTCGTGTAAGCACAGAGCTGGAGGGAGGACGGCTGGCACGAAGCACACCTGTCTCTGTCTGTCTTAGGTGTGGAGCTGGCAGAGTGAATGCAGTGTCATGTTCCCTCCCAGACTACATCCACGCTGCACCGGCTAAATCTCAAATCTTCTCCTCTTCGTTTTGACCCCGCTTCTACACCTGAAAACTGAGCTTTTTCCAAAATGCTTTCCAAAAGTGGATAATGCCGGCTCGAGGACAGCTGGGCCTCGGAAAAATGATCATCTTGTTTTTTTTGTTTTGTTTTTTTGCCACCTGCCTATGTATCTCGCTCGTAATCTCATGTTTTTGCCCTATAAGTACAATTAATGAAGCGGAGTTAAACATTAAAACATGTAAAAGCTCTCCTAATCCTTCTTCACCATCTCTGCTTCTTCTCTCTTACCCACACACTGGCTCTTAGCCACTGGTTATGTGCCTGACAACATTAAAACAAGCCACGCAGAGGAAGAGAGGAAAGAATGACAGTAGAAAGAAAAGAATAGAAATCACTAGAAACAGCGCAGGCCAGAACAAAGAGAGAAAAGGAGATCTTGTGCTGGTGTGAGTAACTGTTAGACAAAGTTGTCAGTGCTAGAGAGGGGAGGAGGAAACTGTCACCACAATGAGGCGTTCTCTTGGGGAAATATGACAGGAACTCTGACACGTACACGCGCGCGCGCATCCACACACACATGCTCGCAGTGCGCTGACAGCTCGCGTCATAACTGTGTTAGTTCCTCACAAAGCATGATGGGAGAGTGGGAGGTGTGTGACCCTCATTATGTTGGGAGGTGGCTCACCTGTCAGACTGCACGCTCACACACTGCTCTTCATCGCTATTGTTCGTGGGGTTTATTGTACAAGGCAAATGTTATGAGGAATGAACATGTTGGAAAATGCTCGCTGAGAGTATAACATGCTGAAAATGTTACTCTGTAAAAAATGTACCACCTATTTATTATGGCAGGATGTGTCAAGTAATGAGAAGGAGCACAAACTAGAAGGCGCTGACTAGAGTTAAAGGCATAAACTGTACTTAAAAGATGGACACAGCCACCTTGACTTCACCTGTAGGCTAGCAAACCCCCGTTTGGAAGCTTTTAGCATTTATTTTAGTATTTGTTTTAAATTTGGAACCAGAAGTAATCATATTCGGATGAGGGAAGTGCTTATTTATCAGGTTCATTTATCACATTTATACATTGTATGAGTGCTAGCCCTAATTAACATTGTAGTTGCTAATTAGGGCTAAGTAACATAGTATTAAATCACTGGAATTGCAGTTTAAAGGCTCCAGCACAGCTGTGAGCCTGCATTAGATGAGTGGAAGAAAATGGATGGATGGGATTGCAGAGACTGTTTGGACATGCTGTGAGTACACTTAACCTCAGACACAGTCGTGTTTTTGTATCAGTCTGTAGGCCTTTCTCCTCTAAAGTGGAGTATTTTAACATGGGAGTGCATGGAGCCGGCCCCGAGTGCCCATTTGGCGGACTGGAGTTTTTTGTCACGTTGTCACACATTTTTCGACCACAGAGGTCATGTCTCTCTTAAATCCTGGCACCTCATTATGAGGTTTAGAGTCTGGGCTGAATAGTTTTCGTAGAGTTATCACTATCCTTCTAAATGACAAAAAACATCTATCTGTGAATGTGTTTTGGCCTCTTTGTCCACAAACAGCAGCATTCATGGCCAGCATCGGAGTTTTTCTTAATAAAGCTTATGGATATTTTTTCCTGGAAAAAGTACTCTGTTACATTACTTGGCATTACTCCATACCATGGCCTGTAATGCACTATAGCATATGAAGTCAACAATATAAACCTTAGGCTACAGTCCGACACGCCAACACGAATCCCTATCCTGCTGAGGACATGAATTTTCTTCTAGTGTTTTCTTTTAGGGTCGTTGCATTTCTATCGCAGAAGCATTTACAGGCTGTAATGGAGGCTTCAGCGCTGAGTGTGGCGGCTCAGCACTGCCGTCGTTACCTGTTTAATTACAGGCTCTGGCTGCTATGCTGGGGTCTGCATACACTCTGCTTTAACACCAGTCTGGGTTCTTTGGATGCAGTTTGCACTTTACCATCACACTCTTGTCCTTTCATACAATAAAAATAAAAATAATTCTCACGTCATGACTCCTTAAAAGTTGTAGACCACGCTGTAGTTTTCACTCCTCCCTGCACGGGAACTGAAATCAGCTGATCATAGCGCGAGTGCAGATGTGTGCGCATCCTGCAGAGAGCTGAGGAAAGTTTGTAACAAAGTAACAACATGAGTGTAACTTTAATGCACATTACTAATGCATGCTGACAAATACTGAAAAGACCAACTGGCCTTATATATGTTTTTAACTTTAATATGTCTGTACTGCATGTTTAATATGCAGTGGTACACGATCCATTAATCCACTGGCTCACTGGGAGGTTTTCTGTTTCCACTGTAAAGTATTTTTGAAATGTATAAACCTTTTAAACTCCAGGGTAAATGGAAGCGTGTCCATTTGATTACTTTGGAAAAATGTTGAAAGCTCAGTGTTGAAGCAATTCATGTGACTCATGTGGTCAGAAGTAGGCGATGTGATGGACAAACATCTACAGCGGGAGGTCAGCCAGAGTTTTGTTTTGCTGTAAGAAAATTAGCTGCTGGAGGAAACTGTATTGAGGAAGCTATTTTAGAGGCAGGCAGGTGTGTCTCTGGTATTCAGACACAGAGGCAACGCTCCTGCTGCCGCTCCGGAGATGGGCCGTAACATTTGTGCTCAGAAAACATGAAAGAAAGAAGAATAAAAATAGATGTGCAGTCAGTACCAGCGTTTTACAGAGGAAAAAACATTTGCTCGCACCCGTCTGCTGATCTGTAGCAAATAAATGTGTAATATTGAAAATAACCGTGAAATTCGAAGACACCGCTATTAAAAAGTACTAGATATGAAAAAACAAGGAAACTTTCATTTAGTTGTTGATCATCTTGATTATTTGTAGTTAATTGTGTATCACAGTGCTTCCTGTCTTATTTAAACATAAGGATTTAACACAGCCGGAGGGAACAGCACAGACATGACCTAAATCCTTTTGAAAATGTGGATTTGTCTTTGAAAACAAGCCGAGCAACAAACACGATCCACTCACATTTCTGCGAGACGTAAACCAGAGTCATTCGGTCCACATTAGTCAATTTGTACCATCAAAGGGCCTCGTGTCCGTCCGCGGTTCAAACAGTTTGGCTTTTGTGTACGTTTGTGACTTTGACCCTTTAACCAGAAATCTCGTGATTTATGGGAAACAGATCGATCGCTGTTTAAGTGCTGCGTTGTTTTGTGCTTTGAAAGCCATCAAACTTGTAAATATATTGTGTGAAAGTGGGAATCTGTTTGTGGGGATTTCTAAACTGCATTGTGTGTGACATCATGCAGAATAAAAGAGTGCTCGCCATATTACTCACACGTTCCTTTTGTTTGTACTTATATTCTGCAAACCACGAAGCTCAGCTGTTGGAGTCTGTGATCAGTCGGTTACAGAATCTTAAAAAGGTTTCTTTTTCTATTTTGCTTCACGCAGGTGGTGCTTTTCATCTCGCACCATATGTGAACTGCCAGCTTCTTCTGCTGTATTTATTTGAATCGCGACGACACCCATGCCGCCGCTGATAGTAACTGTGCTTTCAGAAGTCCCTCTAGCCCCTTATAGATGCAAACAATCTGCTCTTTGCTTCCTTTTTACAGTCAAATCCAATGTGATGCCTGCCAAATAAAAAAGAAAGGAGAAGAAACTAATAAGATCAGAGTAAAAGCAGCTTGTGGGGAATTTAACAGTTTTCTCTTCCTGTAATTGAACCATCATTTCCTTTCCTCCTCTAAACACCTCATCAGTCTACTAATGCAATGCTTTCAGATGTTCTCGAATATACTCGGGTATTTTAGGCTGAACGTGATTGGTGAATGTGTGTTTCTGCCTGCGACCGAGCTCTGAATCGCCACTGGAAATTCTGCCCAGGTGTTTAGTGAGGTGTGTTTGTGTGTCGCAGGTATGACTATGTAGAGATCCATGACGGGAACTCAGAGTCAGCTGACCTACTGGGGAAGCACTGCAGCAACATCGCCCCCCCGCCGATCATATCCTCAGGGCCTGCGCTCCACATCAAGTTTGTGTCAGACTACGCCCACCAGGGGGCGGGGTTCTCGCTCCGCTATGAAATCTTCAAAACTGGTAAGTTTTCACTTACGCTGCTCTTTTTTTAAAATATATATATATATATAAAGAGAATAAAGATCCTTTGATACTGAACAGTTTGTATTCAGTGGTTGAATCATGGGCGGATGTGGTTAGCACATTTGGGCTTCTGTGTGGAGTTTGCATGCTCTACCTAAGCCAGGCTGCTCCAGTTTCATCCAACAGTCCAAAGACATGATGACACGGACTGGTACTGATGGAGTCCCTGCAAGTACACCCCATCCCACAATGCATCGGGGCAACATGGGGTTCAGTATTTTAACCAGCAGAGTGGAGGATTCTGATTGGTGGATGACCCGCTCTATCACCTGAGCCACAGTCACTCAACATACTTTTTTCTGACTTGTGTGGATGCCTGCCTTTGTCATCCTCCAGCCTCTCCCCCTGTGTTGGCTGCGACAGGCTCCAGCCCAGGTGACACGGATTGCAGACTCAAGCTTAATAACCTGTAATGACATTTATTAAATTAGAATTTAAACTGCCAGGACAACCCCAGTACGACACTGTTGTACGGCTGACAAAGCCCTCTTCATCGGCACCCATAAAGTCTATCCAGCACTCCCAAAAAGGACATTATCACTGTAAATGACCCGCACACGCGGGCAGCCTTAACAGTGAGTGAACAGGATTTTATAAGAACTGCACCCATGAATAGGCTATTAGTAACTGTATTACAAGCTAGCAGAGGATTGAACATGCTTCATTAGGCGACCAAGACTCGTTTATCTCCCTGGTGTCAATGGAGACAGAGCGAAAACCACGAGAGACGCAGCCGAGGACCCTCGAGAGCTCTTTAGTCTGTCCAGGCAAGACATCTCTTCCCTTCATGGCACTTTGTGTGTGTGTAGAAGTGTGTGTATCCGACACGGCTCCCCTTCACGCTGCTACGGGTCAGCCAAAGCGAGACCAATTGAGATCAAGGGCATGCGAGACAGAGAGGCGCGTAGCGTCGGCCCCATGGCCATCTTGTCCCGTTCCCCCTGAAAGCATTCCACACATGCCTGCTTAATTGAGTCCTGAGCCCTGCTCCCCTGAGACACACAAACACACACATGCACACACACAGAGGGCTGAGGTTACTAACACAACACGTGTGCTTGTTGGTGTTTCTCACTTGCTGGCACCAGCGTTTTGGGATTTCTTGTCTTTCCCTCCGTGCATGCGTGCATGCGTGTGTGTGTGTGTGTGTGTGTGTGTGTGTGTGTGTGTGTGTGTGTGACTGTTACACAAGACAGAGTCCACCTGATGAACATGAGTGTCAGCGTTCACACTCAAGCACCCGAGGGAGAAATAGAGAGCGACAAATTGTGAATCAGTTACTTTGTTTTGAATTTATCATCAAGTCATTTCTCTTTTTCTTTGCATGTAAACACTCGTTTGTGTCTCTTTTTAATCTTAACTCCATAATTCCAACACATTACTGTAGTTTATTCAGTAAAATGTATGTAATGTGCAGCTTAATGAGCAAGAAAAGCATTCTTTGTTCATCGCATTTCTCAGTTTCTGCCATTTGTGGTTTGGAAATGCTGATGATGTGTGCAGTTAGGCTGACATTAAAACATTACAAATACCTTGTTTGGGTATTTTGCCATAACTACAATCACACATTTATTGTGTTTAAATGGTCAAACGTTTTATTTGAGATATGAGAAATACTTTTAACTCATTCTACTTATCAAATTTTAATATGTAACCACTTAAATCCAACTCCTATGAATCCTCTGCAGGACTTTTCTTAGTTAGTTTGTGTGTGTGTGTGTGTGTGTGTGTGTGTGTGTGTGTGTGTGTGTGTCCAGCCTTTTCTGGCAGTAATGATGGAGCCATTTGGAAAATTCAAGCTGTTGTCATACGGCTAACAAGATCTTGTTATCCTGGAAGGTGCAACTGAGCGTCTGGTTGTGTGGATGACTCGATTTTGTGTGTGAGTGTATGCTAGACAATCTGTATACCCTCATGGAGAACCATCTAAATTTATATCTGTTTTTGGCACCTGCACATTCAGTTCTGTTCAATGAAAAAGAAAGATGAAAAAGCTTCTCTTCTCCTCTTTTCCTGCATTTTCACGGCCTCCACTTACGGGTAAATATAGTCTCACTGCTTGGCACAAAAATATGTGGAACAAAACAAGACAGAAACTTCTTGAGAAGAGCTTTAAGTTTATGCATTGTCCTCTTTTTAAAAAAAACATTCACCACAGCTCTTCTTCTTTTAAATTTCTTCCAAAATTTGAATTTATGACTATTTTTTGCTTTGATGTAATTCATCCGTTCACTTCGTTGACCTTTCTCTCATTTTATTTGATTTCCTCCAGTAGCAGTAAACATCGTTGCACCGAGACACTGTTTACTGGGGTGAGAGCCTTGCTGTTTCTTGGAAGAGGAAGGCTTGATTTCTCAGGAGCATAACATTCAAAATTAAATTAAACTGAATCTTTCCAATTCAAAAAAAAAATTCTTTGTGAATCTGAAGCTCACACTGAAGTCTTTGTTATAAGAAAGTTCAGTGATTCGCTCAGTTTCAGTGCCCTGTGTTGTTGGATTGTTAGCATTTCAATGCCTTAACTCGCTTGGCTGAACATTTAGAGGACGCCTTGGCTACAAACCCTTCCTGTTACTGGGGTGTGTTATGGAGTGAGGAGTAGGTTTGCATGGAGAACACAGGCACATGTAATGCATTCACACATACATGTGCACGAACATGGGAGGCTCACGCGTGCACGCCAGTAGCCGCCATTAAAGTCGAAGCACATAAACAGACATAAAATATAAACAACGGAAATGTCAAAACAAAACGACGTGCTACTGTTGTTATTGTTTACAGCCCTGTTGCTATGGAGATTGTAGTAAGATTCCAGCCAATGGAAACACAGCCGACCAATCAAATTTCACTGTCTAGGCAGTGTGCCCCCAGCTGTTATTGTGACCCAGAACTCACCACACACACACGAATTCAGTGATGCAGGCTGAAGGGTTACTCACAAATGCAGGGCAGCTTGCGTGTCTGCATGGAGATGTTAATTCACACACACACACAGACACACACACACACACACACACACTGCTTATCTTTGCATTAGTGGACATTTCACTAATTAATAGTGTAGACGCACCCTGGCCTGAACTTGAGCCGAGCCTAACCTTAAACCTTTAACACTAACCCAAAACCGAACGCTCACACTGAGTTAAGAACGCGACCTCGTGGGCAACAGTTTCTGACCTAAATGTGAAGTGATTGAAACTGAGCAAAACAATTTCTGTGAGTAATACAAGCACACCCACGCACACCTTCCCACACATGCGCACACTCAGCCACCTCTCTCTATACATGCACTAGGCGTGTAATGTGGAAGCTGTCGTGACGATCCTTCCGATTACCGCTGTTGTTTCCTTTCTGCCTAATGGCTTCAGGCGCTTCCTCTCTGCCTCTGTCCGGCTACCCATCGAGTCAGTTCATTAGACTGTTAAACCAATCACGTCGCTCCCTCCTGCCGTCGCTGAATTTTATTGAAGAAAGTGGATCCAGATCTGACCTAGCAACAAGCAAAAGGTGCCCCGAGCTTAAAGGAGTGCAACAAAGAGCAGAATTGTCTTTAAAATATTCAATAAATTTACAGTTAATTAGGAATCTTTCACTTATCTGCAGAGTTTCAGCTCCAAAACAGATGCAAATATCAAATTTCCAATGTTTCACTCCGTTACACATCACTGAAGAATCACAGTGTTTTGAACTTTTAGTAAACTGGAGTGGGATGACTACAGGGATGGCAGTTAGTTTTCATGTCAGAGTGAGTTTATAAAGAGAAATCCTCAGTGATGCAGTGACAGAGGCTCAAATGTAATGTCAGAGTTTCAGCGCCACGAGCCTCCAACTTAAACAACGCTGCAGTGGAATCCAAACACATATGGAAAGCAAGGCTGCGGCTGCGCTGGAGCTGTTAAACTGTGTGTGGTCGCCTTTCAGTGTGTGTATGTTACAGTAAATCTGCTCTGCATGTGGACGTGTGTGTGTTTGTTAGAGATTGATGAAAGGAGAGCCCGAGAGCCTGGTGAAGGCTTGGAAAGGAGCTTGAATAAAATGTAGAGCTTCACATAAACAAACGTGCAGATTTTTATGGGAATTATATTTTATGTTCACATTTAAGATAAATAAAAGTGTTTACATGCACTCACAAGCTTATAATTTTAAAACACACACTGAGAAAGTTGGTCCTATCTCTCAGTGCCTTGCGAGCCTTAAGCGCCATCACCAAATCTACCCAGCAACACACACGCACCCTCATGCAGACACACACACGGCACGCTAACCGCAGTTCCCCAACCCTTACAAGTTAAACACGTGTTTCTTTCACACCTACCCGCTTCAAACAGATGGGAAGGAAGGTGAACACAAAAGGAAATCGGAGAAGGTGGAGGTAGAGAGCGAGACGGGACAGACTGGAGGAAGATGGGAGAAAGGAGGGCACAAGTGTTTTTGCAGAGTCCACTAACGTGAAGTAATGAAAGGGGAAAAAATCACTGCGGGCAGAAAACTGGTCAGGCGTTTACTCTACACATGCACGGGCACTCGCACTAATAGTCACACGGGCTCGCGCTATTCAGTGATGGACTCTGCAGGGGGGCCAGACGCAACGAGCGACAGTGTTTGTCTCTGGGTGAGCGTGTGTTTGCTCGCATCTGAGGTCACCGCACGAGGGAAAAGGTCACAATAACAAGAAAAATAGACCAGGGAGGAAGAGGAAGAACCGGGATATATGCATGCAGGCCATCTTTATCAAACTAAAGATAGATGACGTTGTGGAAAATTAATGATGCCAGAAATAAAGGAGACATTCGGTAAACAAAGCAGAATGTGAGAAAAGTCCACAGACGATGCTTTGGTTTATCGGAGCTGGCATAAATCAGTCACATGTCCCGGCAGATTTATGCATTTGCTGAGTGAAATTCCACAGACTGAAAAAAAGCAGGGAGGAGACAGAGACATGTGTTGTATTTTGTTCATTCGCAAATATAGAAAGCTACGATGAGCGATCGTTGTGACCATGTGGACGATGCTGTAAGAACAACTAAGCATCTGTGGTGTCTGAAGTGTTCGTGTGCGTGTCATCAGGGCCGAGTGTCGACTATGAGCAGCAGAAACATTTGGTTAAAATGTCTACTCGTCTTTAGTCATTCAAGTTTCCTTTACACGCTGACTTACGCTCACTATTAGCTGCAGTGATCCATTACAGCGGGTCTGTTTATCCACAGTACTTTGATACATTTAGAAACATTTTTGCAGCTTCCATGTAATTTTGTAACACAAGTACAAAGTAAAATGTCACCTTTAATGTCATTTGATCAGATAAAATATACATTCAGTTCATACCAAACACATTTTCCTTAAAGATTAAGCATTTAATCACATAAACCTTTGATTTTATATATTTATATATTTTGGATTTTACTCAAAAATGTTGCTTCATGTTTATTTAGGGTGAATTTTTTTTTGAGTGTACGCCATCTGTTTAGTTATGCATGTAAGTCAGAATGAAACAGACTTAAAGCTCCAAAAACCCGTTGGGTTGCTGTGAAAAGCATAAAACACAAGCTGTTAGCACTAAAGAATTCAGCTGAAACGTGTCTATTGTACAGGTTGTTGCAAACACACGTAGTTTAGGTTCATTTTTACAATGCCACAGAGCTCACAGTGTTTTAGTGTCTGCTAACTTCTCTTCATTAACTCATGAGAGACATGAGTTACCCTAAGAGGCTTAGACAGTGTTTGGTCTTATGGCTGGGTGGCCTGGAATAATGGTCCAGTTGGTGCAAGCACACTGTGTGCGTGCATTAATAGAGAGGGTAACACCGCCCTGTCACAGCATGTTTATGTGTGCGTGACTGTGCGCATGTATTATGATGTCTAAAGCTCCTCTTAACTGCTGGACCACCCGTCCATGACACCGTCAGCAGACCGTCTGTCTCTCTCACTCCTCTTATTCTGTTTGTCTCGTACCATCTCCAGTGTTGCTAATTTTTCTTAAAGATTGCAGCGGGTTTGAAACTCTGTGCTTTTTCCCAGGAATTGTCAGCAATAGAAAGTCTGGCTTAAGTGCACTTAAAACGTGGGCCGATCCTTTTCTTTCTGCATACTGAAACTTGGCATTCGGTGCAGAATATTAGTGCTTTTTTTTGTGGTCTTGCACAACGTGGAAAAGTTGGGGATTTACCACCTTAGAAAGGCAATATTTAATATGAGTTGACTTTTTGTGTTTGTTTTTTTGAGCTGGAAAAACAAACAAAGAAATTAGCCGTCTGTTATCTTACAGCTTTGTCCTCTGTGAAACCCTCGGCCTGTGTCTGTCCATGAGATCGGCCTTTATGTGAACTCGAGCTACTTAAGCACACTCATTGACACTCTGTAGCCCCAATCATAGACATATATTATGTGAAGTGGATGTTTTAGTATCTAAATAAAACTGAGATAGCAGAGCTGGGAGTTATGAAACAGAGAAACATGCACTGAGTTGAGTTTAAAGTGCTCGCCTCTAAAAACAGCACCTCTGGGTGTCTGCCCGGAGTAATGTCATTAGTTTGAAGTGTAATTCTTCTCTAAACAAATCTTGTTCCAAGATTTTTCCAGTTAATGATTTAAATCAACGTTTAACTGCTATTAACATGAAGTTTTGATTAATGTACACAACGTTTTGTTTCTCTGTCTTCATCCCAGGTTCAGACTGTTCCCGTAACTTTACCAGTCCCACGGGCCTCGTCGAGTCCCCGGGATTTCCCGACAAATACCCCCACAACCTCGAGTGCGCCTTCATCATCATTGTCCCGCCCAGAATGGATGTCACCCTCACCTTCCTCACCTTTGACCTGGAGAACGATCCCCTGCCAGGTGGAGATGGAGACTGCAAGTACGACTGGCTGGAAGTTTGGGACGGGCTCCCGGGAGGTACGACATTTATGCTTCGGATCTGTCGGATCGAGTGATCACTGCGTTATTGTCACGGCTGCTGCGATGATGCTGATGGAGATGTCAAACTATTTCTCAGCCTTGTCATGAGTCAGTGCAGAGAGCAAAGTGAGTAATATATGCGCTCTGCCCTGCCTACATCATTATTGACCGAGGTGGAGTAGCAGCTATTTTAGAAGCTATGCGTTGGTAGATGAAAGCTAAGCTTACAGGCAGGATGCTGGCACCCACTGTGGAGAAACAATGCAACTTTTCAAGGGAAAAAAATAGCAACTGTTGAGCAAAGGGAGAAAAGAAAGGGAGTGAGAGGAGGAACAGTGGAGGGTGGGATATTTCTGGTCTAACTGCTACAAGAACTGGAAGTTTAGAAGGACTCCAACTCCGAGGCGCACAACCCTTGGACTGAGTTTCAAGCAATGGAAGAGGTAGAAAGAAACAGGAGAAAGAGAAGTCATCGACTGCTGGGAACGCTGGAGCAAAGGAATGACCTCTGGTCTACCTTCGACAGGAGGAGTGGGAGAACAAAGCTGGGCTGGAAAGACGTCCAGAAAGAAGCATTTAAATATTTGGAAAACTTTGCCAATTTTATTTTAACTTTTAAAACTTTGCTTTAAAAACTGTCAGAGTATAGACACAGAGGATATTAAACAAGTATTATAAAACCATTAAAAACATGAAGCAAAGACTGACTGGAATAACACAGCGCTTTCCTTTCTGTAAACATGAATTTCGCCTTAGGCACAATGGAAAAACAGAGACACGATGCACATTACGGAGGAAGCAGCTTGAAGGGATACTAAAAAAATCCCTTTCTTCAGGGGTCAGAGAGAAGAGAAGACTTCTGCTTTGAGTGATGGAGGGAGGCAACGGGAAATACAGCGAGATGAAGAGGGAGAGGGTTGGAAAGGGAAGGAAATTTACTGGGTGAGAGTCAGAGGTGAAGGACTTTTAGTTTCAGGAATAAAAAAATCCTCGACAGGAAGAGTGAAAAGGCAAGCGGAAAGAGTCTGTTTTTTTTAACAGCAAAAGGTGAAAGGAGTGGGAAGGAGGGAGGAGACGCTGCGAGACAGCCAGCTGACCTAAAAATCGATTTATTCAAAATGTAAAGGGAACGAGAGCCTGATAATAAAACAGCGCTCACTCGATCAGCGGCAGAGACACCAAACGGTTGTTTTCAGTTTTTCCTCTGTGCACACATATGCACGAGTCATTTCTGTTGAGTTCGTTTTCATCTCCTAAAATCTAAACCCATCCATCCGAAATGGGAAGCCAAAAATATATAATCTTTAAAAATATTCACGTGTTTGCCTCCTCTCGTTTCTCTCGTCTTCTTTTCCTGCTTTCCTTTTCTCTCACCACAATCAAGAAAAGACTTATTACCATTATTTGCTCAAGAGCCCTATTTCAAATATCCACCCATTCCAAAAGGGAAGGGGAGAAAATCAATAGCACTGATCGATCGCCGGCTATTTTCTCTCCTCCTCCACAAACCTTCTCATGTGTATATGTGTGTGTGTAAAAGAAGAAGAAGTAGCAGGATGAGTCAACTATTTGTGTAACACTCACACACACACACACAGACCCTTGGGCTTTAAATCACACTCATCTGTTTGTGTTGACATATACAAGTTGTGGTATTAGAGAAGAAGACAGTAGAGGAATCACTTAGATCCACACACACACACACACACACACACACACACACACACACACACACACACACACACACACACACACACACACACACACACACACACGTACAGTATGTGTGTATTTGTATATATTAGTGCACTTTCTCAAACCGTGTCCAGATGGATGAAAGGAGGGAGGTGAGGACATGAGGGGGTGGAGTGATGAGCAGATGCAGGAAAATCAGTGCAAGTCATGAAGGATACAAATAAACAAGCGTGAGGTTAAAAGATGAAAAACATAAGATTATAATCTCGACCGTTGGACGTGTGCGATGTTCAGTAACACACAAACAAATAAATGATGACTAACTGCCGTTTGATTGACAGTGGGCCCTCTGATCGGTCGATACTGTGGGACCAGGGTGCCTCCCGAGATCCAGTCATCCACTGGGATCCTCTCTCTGTCCTTCCACACGGACATGGCCGTGGCTAAAGATGGCTTCTCGGCTCGCTATAACATGACGCACAAGGAAGTCAGCGAGAGTAAGCCGGAGTTTGTAGCGTGTTTTCTCTCAAAATAACGCAAACGAAACACGGATATTTGTCAAGATCTGCTCCCCCCTCCTCTTACAGCCTTCCACTGCAGTAACGCGTTCGGCATGGAGTCAGGAAAGATCACCGACGACCAGATCGCGGCGTCGTCGACCTTCGCCGACGAACGCTGGCTGCCGCGACAGGCCCGACTCAATTACAACGATAACGCATGGACGCCCTCGGACGACAGCAACAAGGAGTACATACAGGTATGAGTGTGTCCATCCGGAAACCTCACACGGTTCAAAAAGCCGCTCCTCGAACACCTCGAGCTCTGGAAAGATTATTTCACGGACGCTTCACTGTTTTATTTCCAGACCCTAATCCTTAAATGCAGAAGTTTACTCTGCCTAAACTAAAAACAGACTGCGCTCCCATCTTAACACCATATTTTTCCTCGTGTTGACATATCACACATAATAACTCTACCGCAGATATATTTGTCAGCGTATGTGGGAGAGCAAGTGAGAGAGACAGAGCGAGTGGGAGGTGTGGCGCTATCAAGGTTCAGCAGCTCGATGCCCGGGCAAGGCATTGTTTCCTGTGTTCCAGCTCTGTGCCAACTTTGCACCATCCCTGAGCTTGAGTTATGAGGCTGTCTGGGTGAGATGGGAAGGGAAGGCGAGGCCGACTCACCCCGTAAGACGGGGAAGACTCAGGCGGGTCAGAGGGCTGCTTTTCAGCCAGACACCTTTTGTAAACAACAGATTACCTTTTTGGTTGTCACGTAGGGGTAGCCTCACAAAGCCAGCACGCAGCTTTAGCGTTGTGCTTTGCAAAGGGACAAATACCTTTAGGGGGGACTGGTTTTGCTACAGGTGTGTTTTGTAGAAGAGGCTTTAACCTTTAATGTAACTAAGTAGTAAACATGGGATCTTTACTGGGGTTTCTTCCAGTTCTTTAAAAGGAGAAAGCATTTATAACTCACCAGTATGTTTAAAACGACTGTTTTTAAAGCCATTTACACATGTTTCCACATATATATTCATATTCATGCACACATGTTTGAAGGGGGGGATAAGGAAGCTTTCAGGACTTCTATCGATCAAAGAGCAGGCAGAAGAGCGAGCCTCGACCCTGATATGGCTGTTTCAGCAGACGAGTGACTTTCAAGATTGATTATCACTTAAACCCGTTTGACCTACGACCCCTAAAGCATTGCCTATTGAACGTTCTTTACAGGTTGCATTTGTTAACTAGTTAGGATCAGCTCAAGCATGGATTGACTAACCGCTGCATACCTTCTGTGTTTATTTTAGTCCTTTAAGGGATACAACTTCCTGTTTCAGACGTATGACATTTACACTTTCCTTATTTATTTTATCTTTATCTTGGAACCTTTTTTTGGAAGATGCTGCACGCCAGATTGCAAACTGCTGACCTTAACTTCTCCTACAGTTTTCTGACTTGCCTGGATGCCAGCTGCAAGGCTCAGTTTATTCCCAGGTTTCCTAAATTTACTACACAGTCAGAGTGCAATACGAGCCTAGCATCCATTTGTTTGTTAGCAGTGTCAGTAACTCAGATATGTATGCATTAAATGTTTTTAGAGGAAAAAATGTATGTATCTTTAGTGGCGGGCTGCAGAGATTAAACATTATTAAGCACATATTGTCTATGACAGACAAACGTCTCCTTTATGTTAGCTGGACCTGTGTCACAAACACAGTAGTCACAGACGTGGATTAGAAGCAGCACTTCAGACCTCATAAAAACACAGGAAGAGATTGTGGCCAAGAGGAAGTGCACAACGCCTCTCACAGCTGAAACCTCACACCCTCAGGGCCCCTCTCAAAAGTAGCTGACAGAAAACAATTTGTATAAAACACATTATTTCATTTCCATGTTTTTCCTGTTTTTCCTCGGACGCTCAGACAGACGATGTGATCTCACAGGGAGAAACTCCCGGTTTGCGTTGGGTTTGTGTCTCTGTGGTCGGCGGTGCTGTGGTCGGGGCATCGTGTTCCACAGAGGCTCTCAGCTGTTCCTCTGCATTAACACCTAGCACAGAGCAATGCCTCTGCATGCATGCATGTGTGTGTGTGTGTGTGTGTGTCCGCCTTGATGAGCAGCTGTCATAAATGCCAACGTGCCTCTCCTTCTTGTATCTTGCACCCTGTGGAGTCTTACAGCTTAGTGCTTGTGAGTGCAGGGCTGAGTTTTCAGATCAGGCGTGCTTTAATAAATTTAGGATAGCTCCTCTATTCTATTCTATTCTGTTCTATTCTATTCTATTCTATTCTATTCTATTCTGGCCTGGCTCACTGAGGTGTGGTGCAGATTGATGATGCGAGTGCTGGTGGCTCTGTTATTCTAACAGCTCTGTGATTGATGAGGGACCTTCCTACCTTCTTTGGGAAGTCTCACTTAGCCCTCAACCCCCCTGGATTTCATTCTCTTTTCTCCCTCTTCCTCCCATACTCACCCCGCCTTCTCCTCTCATCCGTTCCTCTCCTCGGTTTCGTGTTATCGATTAGTTGTCTTGGTGGATCTCTGTCTGGCCCTGCCGGTGCACGCCTGTGTGTGTGTTTGGTGGAAGTAATCTGGAACACCTGTCTCTCTGACAGATAACAAACGCAGCATTTTACCTCCCCTGGTGTTTTGTACGATACCTCAGTGGGACATACAGCACACACTTGCACAGCAAACACACACAACAAGTTCTGATTAATCTGCAGGTTTCTGCAGCTCCAGTCGAGGAGAGCAAATGTTGTAATCTACACTCGAACTTTTCTCATCTGCTCCTCTGTGTGTGTGTCTTTAAAAATGTGAAATACTCGGGTTAAAGAATCACAGGTGTGCTCTGATCCTGGCAGGTAACTCCACTAAAGCTTCAGTGATTTATATTAATACATTTTACTTCAGGTATTTTCAGACCGGCAGTGTTTGTTATAAATATGCAGCCGTTCATTAGCAGTGTTCAGTGTCTTCCCAAACACCATCACTTATTGTTTCTTTAGACTCCTTCCATATTGAGAGAATTTATAACAACGTCTTGTTATTTTCCGTTGTTATTTAAATACCTTCATCGCTCTGCTGTGTTTACTCGTTTTGGGCACTATGGAGCAAATAAATTCGAGTCTACTTCAGGGACCTTGAAATCCCGGAGTTTGAAGCTTCGCATCCTACACAGTGCTTCCCATGTATAATGCAACGCAGCGAGCAGCATGCCAGCCACGTAGTGTAGCATCCACAATCAGGACGGGGAGGTGATTATAGCTATTGTATGGGAGGAAATTAAAATGAGCCCCGGGTCATTACTATCGATCTGCCAGGAGAGAGCCGCAGAGTGGAAAGAAACCGAGAGGAGTAGATGAGGAGGGGAGGAGAGAGTGCCGAACGGGGGAGATGGATGCAGATAACTCCAGGTGTATATTTGTGGGATTATTTTTGTGTGTCTTCAACTGCTGTTGCACTTAAAAGGTCTTCAGACATTTCTTTGATCAACGATAGCTTTAGAATGAAATCTTACATCTTCAGTACATTTGAGTCTGAGGATTTCTCATCATTTTCTTATTAAGTAAAAGTTTAAAACCTTTCTCTCCCCAAACAGGTGGACCTCCATACTCTGAAGGTGCTTACCGGCATTGCCACACAGGGCGCCATTTCAAAGGAAACGCAGAAGAATTACTTTGTTACCTCCTTCAAGCTAGAGGTCAGCACGAACGGAGAAGACTGGATGATCTACAGACACGGCAAAAACCATAAGGTAGGTTCAGGCACATGAGGCGGGAGCTGCTAACCGGCGTCGGGCTCCGCTGGCATCTTGATGGGAGAGGTGGACGGAAATATGAGATGGATTATATGCAGCAAGAGTTGACCTCAAGCCCAAAATTTAACTGGTGTCTGCAATTACAGCCTTTCCACTGCCATTCAGTTGGCCTCATTTAAGGCTTTATGACTGAGCCAGAACCAGCACGAGTCTCCAGGCTCTCGGTGATATCTGACATCATTGTATGCAACTGCATTTACACTGCACATTCTGCTTTCCCATCCCATCTGGTTTCTTTTAGTTTCTGGTCTGAGCTCTGCCTAACGTTGACCTGATTGGGGCCGGGTTCCAAGCCGTTTTTCTCTGAGGTGTTAAGGCATGATGTGTCATCAGTGTGCACGCTGCAGTCTGGCCAGCCAGGTAGAAATAAAGCAGACGGCATTATGAGTCTTAATGGTTGAGACTGCAATTAAAGTAAAAGAACATTCCAGTGGTTTTGGCTGGTTTTTCCATCAGAGGCGTTCTCCCCCTGCCCGTGGTCACACATGTTTGTCCTGCGGTCTAACTTTGTGCTGTAAACCTTTATTTCTTCATGAACGCTAATGCATGCACGCAGTCACATATGCATGCGCTTTGCTATGAGAGGGAAACAGGAGCTCCAGTCTAACCATGTGGAATTCCTTAGTGGAGATCCCACAAGACTTACAGCAAATGTTAACTCCCACAGAAGTGATGGTGGGATAAAACAGCACAGAAAATAAAAGATGGGGATGATGGATGATTGAGGAAATGAGGGAGTTTCTTCAGTTATATTTACAACATATTAAGCTTAGTTAACTTTTATTTTTAAGGAAAAAAAGCTAATATCTTTGGTCGTTTGTGTTATGTGGTAATAAACGGCATCTGTTTTACAGTAAATGGAAGGAATAATCTTTTACATTTCCTGTGGAAATTTGGACTACAATAATAGGAGCTCAAACATGATGTCAAAGTTGATGGTCTCATTAACTGTCCACAAAAATCTAGGCAAAAATAAAAGTTTATAGCTTTTAGAAAACTTCTTTATATATATATTTTATTTTTCCCAGGCATGTGTAAGTGTAACCGATCATATTTTAGATTAATATCTCCATCATAAGTTACAGGCACTGGCCTAAATGCTCACAGCACACAGCAGTTTATCTACAGTAAGGAACTTGGATAAATCTCCAGGTTCAAGAGATGACAGGTTTGTGATATTCCTGGGAAGGGTGAGGCTGAAGCTGTGGGAGCGAGAGGGTTAATCGTGCTCTGCAATCGTTGGTGAACATATGCATGGGTTTTTTGCGGACCTGCACCACAGCTTACCAAAAATGCAGTTCACTCTTTCTCCTACCAAAGCTGGAAAATAGTGTCATTTTCAGCAGTGAATGTCTCCCTGGGACTGCAGAAGCAAGCATGCTAGTGCAAAGAGCTGGGAGACACAGGGACGCCGCACAACTGTGCACTTTTTAGCTATTCTAATTTTTAATATAATGCTTCATTATTTCAAGTTTGGATTGGAGCGCATTTCTAATGCTTTTGCATGTTTTATGCATGCATCATTCTCAACTACAAAGGTATAACTCAACTGCAGATCTTCATTTTTAGTGGCGCTAAAGTAAATCCACCGAATAATGAGCCATGATACCGTCCATGCAGACACGCAGCAGCTACAGCCCAGTTTCACAGTGACATCGGGCAACGAGACAATAAAAACATCCAATATGCAAAACAGATTAATGTGTCGAGGCTAGTTGCTGGTGTCACCGCGCATAATCCTGCTTGTTTCAGCCACAACCCTGGAAAGCTGTTTGGAGCTGAATACCAAGGGAGACATTGAGTTGCACGTGTGTGTGTGTGTGTGTGTGTGTGTGTGTGACGAGGAGGGGATTGCCATAAATCAGCAGCACACAGAGAAACACACACACACACACACACACACACACACAGGCAGGGTCTTTCTAGCTGTTTGGCTCCCTGGTGTGCCAGTCTGTGCTGTAATCTGAGGCTTCGGCTCAGTGTTGTCCAGCACCCCTTTTAATCCACATCTACACACCACTGTCTCAGTGCCATAATAAGGATATTATGCAGATACGTACAAATATTGTGAATGTGTTGTGGCAGCATTATGTTAGATCAGAACTAAACGGCGGAGTGGATGATGGTCATTTATCTGATGATGAAACGATGATGTCAGCATCTTGTCCTTTCTCGGTTGACACGCCTCAGACGGGCCACTCAGCACTGGCCTTGCCCTGCTGACTTTCTCTATCGTCTTTCAGGGGTTGTTGTCGTGAGTTTTTGTGTGTCTGTGTTTTACGCTAGAAAGATATAAATCACTCCACAGCAGTGGCCAAGACCTTTTTGGCAGTGTGTTTTATTCTGCAGTTTGTAAAACGCTGCGTCTGCATTAACAGGATAATTCAAGGAAATTGTATTTCATAATTGAAAGCAGATCCTGGATCAGTTTATGCGATAGATCACAGTTTTCCTTTTGTCTCGCGGAAGCCTTAAATCAACACGGCTAAGTTATTAATTTTGAGAAGTCGTAGCTGTTTTAGCCATCCAGGAAATAAACAGAAGTGCCCCGACTGTACACCTATCCATCCATCTCCCCTTCTTGACATTTTCATTCACTTGCCTCTTCACTAGTTCTCTCAGAAGCTCTTCATCCATCAATTGCTCCCTCCACGTCTCCTCGTTCACTCACTTCACATCTTCCTTCGGCCTCTCCTTACACTCTCTCCGCTCTCACAGCTCTCCATCATTCGCTCTCCCTCCTCCTCCTGTCTCTGAGAAAGTCATCAGGAAATACGCCGGCACGTTTGCGCCGCTTAAACAAATGCCTTTTGTGCTTGGCAGCAGCGATGCCTCGGTTTGTGTGCGTTAATTTGGAAGAATTATTGAGTTAGTGTTTTATGGGCAAGAGGCATTAAAGCAGGACAAGAAAATAATGGAAGCCACATGGATAGTTTGTTCTTGCAAAACCACCATGCATGAAATAATTAAACATATATAGTGGAGCAAAAACACACCAAACAGCACACGCAGACATGTGACTAGATGCATTTACATCCTCTATCTTTTTGCATATTAACTAATCAGACACTTCTTGTGCACACATACACACACAGGTATGCGCACACACTGTGGCTTTAAACATCTGGGAGCCTGCCTGCAAGGGCGGTGCTGCTGTCACACAGCATCGTGATGATTTGTGTGATCTGTAATGTATTTGATAATGTCATTAAAGGCCTGTCGTGAACCAGATGGGGCATATGGAATACATGTTAACTTGGAGAAACTTTTCAGGCGCAAGCATGGAGTAATATCCAGACTTAATTTGTTCCTATTTGTATTTGCAGACACTACCAGAGGAAAAGGGGAATGACAGACAGATGGGAAAATGTATTTGTTATTCCTATTGTGAAGCAGCGATTTGCCAAGGTTTAATCGAGAGGTCGTTGAATTTGCATTAGCCACAAAGAGATTTGTACCTGTAACTTTCTGTGTGGCGTGTTGTGCACACGACAAGTAAGGCAGCAGTTTTCTGCAGCCCGAGGCCTCGGCGTGAGAAATTATGTCGTCTCAGTTGCAGTTTTTATCTTTAGGAGCTTGAGAACTTCTCTATATAGCTAGATTTGAGCTTGACGTGGGACAAGTGTCATTACGTAGCCCCACAGAATTGCTGCAGGCAGACCTGTCTGTGGCCATTACAGAACTGGACCTCGGCCAAGACCAAAACCTCCTATTCCCACTTTAATCTGTGGGAGGGAGGATGGATGGAGAGAGAGGGATGGAGGATGGAGACGTGGGTGGAATGAGCAGGAGAGAGAGGGATCGTGATGGGAGGAAAGTGTAGAAAAGTTGAAAAAAAAATCAGGAAAAAAGTAATGGAAAAAAGCAAAAGGTTAGGCTGATAGAGAGAGGAGAGACCGAGCAGGAGGAGGAAGAGAGGTGGGAGCAATGCAGGTTCATAGGGGAACAAGTGAGTGAAGGAAAGAGGCAGGCGGGGGGAAAGAAGTGTTCATAGGGGAATCATGGAGCAAAAGAAACAGGGATAGATGGATGAAGCAGGAGAGGGGGAATAATGAGAATAGCAGACAGGGGTGTTGACCACAAATCCCTCTGGATAGTTCAGAGGTCTCAGCAACACAGCCTGGAAAGATGTCAGGAGAGAGAAGGAAAATAAAGCGACAGAGTAGAGGGAGGTGAGGGAAAAGCAGAAGGGAGGGCCGGGTCAGCGCAGAGCAGGAGAAAAGAGTTTGTGACAAATGAAGAAAGAAAAGCTCGGAGAAAAAGCGAGAAAAGGGACAACAGGGGATATTACGAAGGTGCCGTGTGTCGTTTGGTCTGTGAGATTTGTGCATTGTTCTGCCACACACACACAGACACACACACACACGCGCTCGGATTCAGCTGTCAAAGACAGGTTACCTCCCGTGTGCGCCAGCATGTGCCTGTGTTTGGCCTTCTTTGATGGAACGAGAGGAGATGGGGGGTGTTTTATTATTTTATAACTCAACGCATGCACATGCACACGACGCACACTCGGCACAGACATTTGAATAATTCAGCGCGTCTGTGCCGGCCCTCTCTGGCTGACTGACTGTGGCCTTGCGTGTTCTTTACTTTCCCGTGAGGTGAGCGCACTCGTTTGTCAGTCGCCTTTCCTGTAGTTACTCGCTAGATCTGATTCGCTGCCTTTTGCCTGCAAACCAGAATCTGCTACCCAGAACTCTATTGTTATTCAGCGGAGCAGGTGTGTGTAAATGAAGGAAAAATGGTATTCACTACATGTCGGCCACCTTTGAGCTTCACTGAGAAATAAAAGTACTATTTGAAGTTTCTCTTTATGTTATTTTGTTAAGAGCATTTCTGTTTGCTTTTGTAGGTGTGTGTGTGTGTGTGTGTGTGTGTGTGTTGGAGACAGACAAAGGGGGGAGGAGCATCTGTTCACCCTACTCTTTGCCAGTATCAGCTTCCCTTGTCTTCTTACCTTGGTGGAAACATCAGCCCATTTACAAATGCAGACAGACTCTCTCACACACACAAACACAGGCTTAATAACCTGAGCTGGGCTGCAGGTGTAGTCCATTAGCTGATTGTTATTGAAGCCTTTTAGACTGAGACTGTTAACAGTGTATTTAGTTTGGTTTAAGACCTCAGGGACGCTGCGTATCCCCTTACACCTCTCTGTGGAGTCTCGCTGCGGAGCCACGACCTGGGAGCCGTTACGGGAATGCGATATTTTTGTTTGCATGCGTGCGCAAACTCACGTGTGTGTGTGTCATCTTTGAGATGTTTCATTCTGAAGTGTCCCTGCTCTTAAATTCACTTTATTATGAGACTGATGTGCGGGCAGGCACCCGTCCACACAATCAAAAGTTCACATACTTTGACTTTTAACAAACGTGGCAGCATAAAATATGGCCTACGTGTAGAAAAACATATTAAATTTTTAACAAGCCGGTCAGGTTATAAATATTTATGGGGCTATTTCTTACCAGGGGAGACGCCTGACAGCTAGAATGGCTGGCCTCTAAGGTCTCCCTGTGTCCGAGCAGGTTAAATCCAGGTGTTCTGGCTTTCTCCTGAATCATCTCCCGCATGATTCTGAACTGATTCTGCAGTGTGCATGGTTTGTGGTCTATGTGTCTTAACCCTGTGAAGGACGGGCAGCTGTATCCCATATTTTTCCCAATATCAGCCAGGAGAGCCTCCAGCTGCCCCGTGATCCCTGCAAGTGGTAAAGATATAAGTTCACAGTCCTGATGAAGACAGTGACAGCAGTAGCTCAGCTGCAGCACGCGCAGGTACAAGCTGCAGCACGCGCTGCAGCACGCGCTGCATCCCTGATGACCCTGAACGAAGCTGGTAACTGAAACAGTAACAGAACCAAGTTCGTGTCAAAGTTCTTGCTCACAGCTCCGCGGAGCCAAACACTGTTTGTGCAAACGTTAAGCTGCAAAAAAAGCTGCAGGTTAGACTTTCACGCAAACATACACGTGTGCAGAAGTATCCACACACACGTAAAAGTGTGTGTGTGTGTGGTTGTATATGTGTACACTGAAAATGTTTCAGTGGGCACCCAGGGAAATCAGAAAGCACCCGCCAGCCCCCAACTCCTCAGAGTGAGACTTCATAATTACACTTTTACACAGTGACACACACACACACACCCTGACACACACACACACTTGTAATTACAGTCTGCTACCACAATCCCATTAAGTCTTTGGGGCCTGTAGGCATTTTTCCATCATTTAACAGGTCACAGTTTCTAGTATGAATGCTTTTGTAAGGGCGTGAGTTCACAGAGGCCGACTTTGTGCTGTACACCCACTGGGTCACGGGTTCAATTCCCAGCTGGCCTGGTGGCCTGCTTCTGTTCTGTTCCAAGTCACAAACTCCTTTCATCCATATTTTGTCACCCCTGACGAGTCCTGCTGTTCAATGGATTGTAGACAGGAAGAAAAAAGTGATTTTTATCTTTCACACACACACACACACACACACACACACACGCACACACACACACACACACACACACCACACACACACACACACACACACACACGCACACACACACACACACACACACACGCTCACACGCACACACACACACACACCTAAAACAAGGCAAACATCTATAAATGCGTAGCCAAGCAAGTAATTGCAAGGCCTTTGGCTCTGTTGAACAAGGCTCACCGCTCTGTGTAATAAACACGCTATGATGTTTTCAGCATTAATGTAACATAATAGAAAGAGTGTTAAGGAAAAAGAGGCTTATTTGCTCCTGTAATGAAACAACAGCATGGATTATCTTCCTTGAATTTACAGCCGTTTATCATCAGCGAGAGACGAGATAGAGACATCGGAGAAAAAGACAGAAACGAAGGGAGAAAAGGAAATGAGAGAGCAGAACCCCAGCTGTTCTGTCCTGCTGGGAGACCAGCGGAGATGGCTGTTGGCGAGAGAGACTGTCAGATAGACAGAGATATAAAGTCTTGATGTCAAAGACAAAAAGGGTCCTTCTAGCTTGCATTCAGTTTCCTTTTATCTGAACTTGTGTGTGTTTTCAGAGGAAGTGTGGGGAGTGCAAGAGCTCAGAGGGCACCGTGTGAGAGCAGAGACACATTACATGCATGTGGGGAGACAGTGTCTGCACGCAGTGTGTTAGCGCATGCCGTGTGTGTGTTTGTGCATCGGGGGTTACGATGTGTTTTTCTTCGTGCTGTTTTCCTGCGTGTGTGTGGTTGAGTCGAGAGGACGTGAGAAGAGGATGCTCTCCCACATACTTACGCCCGTGATTTATTGCGCACTGCATGCCCTCAGAGTGTGTGTGCGAGTGTGTGAGTGAACCTTTGCACCCCTTCCCTCCTCGGTGAACAGTCACTTTATTAATTTTGTGGCTTTATGTAATCAAGTAGAGGAGAAACATTAATCTGCTGCCTTTTCACCTCACATTAAGTTTCATTAAGTGTTGTCTTGAATCACAGCTGTGGACAGAGGCGTAAACTTAACTACAAAGCAAAAGATTATTGTTTTTCATCGTGCCACGGTTAAAAGAAACTAGATGGTTGTATCATATGTGTCATCTTTCTACCACTTACAGTCAGGGGAAAAGAAAGTGCTCACACTTTCACTTCTAAGAGTTTACATATCGGGACACAAACGATCACGTGGTCCTCAGCAGGTCAAGTGCATGCAGCATCGGATTAATATCAACGATATTAGATTGTGTCATTATTTATTTAACAGAAATTAACCAAAAAAGAGAAAAAAACTCAACTCAAATATCTGTGAGCTGATAAAAGGACAATAATTTCAGTTTATTTGGCCAATGTGTAAAATTAAATTAACAGTTTAAAACATTTGAAGGTTAATCCTGCTGTACAGAATAGCTGGGATTTATTATGTGTATGCAGTACTGTGCACGAATACTGAGCCGCCCTCATTTTCTGTATATTTTGCAAACATACATGGAAATACAGCAACAGCTGAGTTTGTGCAATTCTAAATAGTCTTCAGGAGTCGTTCTCCAGGCTTCTCGGAGGTCATTCAGAGCTCTTCTTTGCTTGTTTCTGCCTTTTGTACCTTTCTCTGATTCAACACTGCTTCAATGATGTTGATGTCCGAGCTCTGCAGAGACCAGTCCATGACTGATCATGTTCCACTGTGTTTGTTTTCACAGCAGAGTATTGGGATCATTGTTGTGCTAAAAAATGAAGCCGTTGGCATTCAGACACTCTTTACATGGTTTTGCATGTTGGATCAAAATCAGTTTTATCAAGATCTCCAACACCAGTGGCTAAAATGCAGCAGCAAATCACAAAAGAGCCTCCACCGCGCTCGAGAGATGGCTCTCGAAGCGTGCCGAAAGATACGACTTAAAACTAGTTCTTTGCTACATTGCCTCTTCTTGTTCATTCCCTGAAATAGATGACTTTTTCATGTGTCAATGATTCATAGGTCAGGATTAAGCAGCTTAAAAAACAAGCAAAAAAGCATTTCTCTGAAATTGGATCAGGCAAAAGGACGAGACTGAAAATGAGTGAAAAGCAGCCAATGTCCTTCAGGAAGCCGGAGAACTTTGGCTCAAGAGCATTTAAAAAAAAAGACAAAGTCTGGCTCATTGGAAGGAAATAAAAGAGAGATGACTTTTGCACATCGCTGCATGCAGCTCATAGAAGTGTGACTCAGCAATATCGGGCTGTCTCCCATTATCCTTACTGAGCTCCAGTTCTGCAGACGGACTCCAAACGTCGCACTTCTAAATGTTCCTTTCTGTCTGCAGGTTTTCCATGCCAACGCCGACGCCACGGAGGTGGTCCTCAATCGAATCCCACAGCCGGTCCTGGCCCGCTTCGTGCGGATTAAACCTCAGACGTGGAAGAACGGCATTGCGCTGCGGTTCGAGCTCTACGGCTGTCAGATCACGGGTAAGACAGATGGTGCTTTTTTTTCCTGCGGAGTTTCTCAGACTTTCTCGGGACAGGGGTCAACCTCCTCCTGGGATTCCAGCGAAAACACAGAAGTCAGTTTGTCAAGTGCAGGAATATTGTGAAAGGTTTTTCTTTATTTGTATAATCTAATAATAAACAGGTTTGTAATTTGTCCATCCATTAACTCCTATTCATAATTCTGTTCATGCCGCCTTCCTGTCTTTTTCTCCTTTTCACATGTGTGCAACACACCCACCCTCGTGTGCACTCTTGCCCTTTCATATACACACACCCCTTCTCTGTCTCCCACTCGCGCACACGCACACACACACACACACACACACACACACACACACACACACACACACACACACACACACACACACACACAGCCCTAATAGAATAATACTAGAGTGTGATGTGTGGGTGATAACATCAGAGAGTAACAGGCTCTCAGCTTTCATCTGCAGCCCTGGCAAACAAACACGATTTCAACCAGCATAATCAGCTCAATACTATAAATAGATAAAACTTAATTAGACTGTCTGTGTTTGTGTGTGCGTCTGTGCGTATATGGTAAAAGAGTTTCAATCCATTTGAGCATATCTGTGTGCATGTGTGTCCCGCTCCACTGTATCATTATTAGGTTAGGGCCTCTCTCTGCTGCCATCGTAGCGGCCATTGAGAGGGACAGATATGCTCTTATCCAGGAGGGCTATTTCAGCACCCACACAAATCACAATCACACCGAAACAATATGATACTGTGTGTGTGTGTGTGTGTGTGTGTGTGTGTGTGATAAATAGACAGGGATGTGGAATATATCAGGTATCTTGCCTGTGTTTTTATTTTTTTACTCTATTTTAACACCTGAAATTGCATTATATATCACTCTGCCTTTTTCACTGCTTTCAGGAGTGAGAGCACATATAACCCCGTTTTTTGGGGCATCGCCCTGCCTTTTGCTCATCCCTGCCACCTTGCGATTCCTGTCATCCATCATGAGAAAAACATTGAGTTTATATGCAAAGTCTTGACACTTTCAAGGCTGGTTTTTGTAACGAGGGATGTCAGAGTTTGATATTTCCGAGGCTCGTGGCGAGAAGCAGAAACTGTTCTGCTGCAGTTTCAGGGAAAATGTCCATAACCTGCTGAAAAAGCCCAAACATACCTGCTAATGGCCATGCAGTATCTTTTCTGAGCACACAGACATGCAGGCAAACACACAGTCAAACACACTGCCAGGGGGAATGTGATAATGCCCTACACAAGCCTATAAAGGCAGACATAAAGCAGTCAGTCACTGACATGTCATTAACTTAAATCACACTTTTATGTCTTCTGCTCTACTTTTTCCTCCGTCTCTCTCTCGTCAGTATGTTTTTCTTCCTCTGTCCTTCTTTTACCTTTGCTGACAGCCACCATTCCTTCTTCCAGCATCCCTTCTTTAAATCTTCCCGTCCCTGCTCTTCCTCCCTCCATCGCTTCTCCCTTAATCTCATTTTATTTTAGCACCGCAGCACTTATCAATCATTTATTTTTAGCACCTTTTACTATTTTTCCCAGCAGGGCTTGTGTAGCGTGTGTATTTGTAGAAACTACACACGTGTGCGTCCAGCTGTGCGTATGCATCAGCTAAGTAGCGCCTCGGCGCCGTACTTGTGAGACCCCGTTATCAGAAATGGCACAGTGGGAGTTTGTGTTCACCTGTGTGTGGGCGAAACATCAGAGCATACGTGAGAGGAAGTGGGCTTCTGAGAGACCTTTACTGTCCGACTGCTGTGTGCATGTGCGTGCATCTCTCTGTGTGCGTGCATTTGAGAGCTGAAACTATTTCTGCTGTGCTATCTGTAGAGGTGATATGCTGCACTCCTACGTTAAAGGAGCTGCTAAAATACACTGATGCAGGAAATAAGAAACACACGGGAATGACACGGGAACAGCGTTTCCTTCTAGCTAATCGGTTTTCATGTCTGCTGTAGAGCTCGAAGGAGCCATCCAGCCTGGCTGGAGCTGTTGTTGTTTATTGTTGATTCATTATTTACCATTCTGAGGCACAAACGTCACGGCATTAAACATTCATCTCCGTGAAGACCTGAAGAATGTCACCATCAATCACCGTCAACCTTCACTGTCAGCCGGCTCTCTCTCTTTCCCACTTGCATCTCCCTCGCTCCCTCTTTCTCACCCTTTCCTATTCACTTGCTGCCTTTTCAGTCCATCTCCCCGTTTGACCTTTTGTCTATCTCTTTATCGTCCCTTTGTCCTCTAACTCCTCCTCCTCACCTTTGTCTTCCTTTCCTCCATCGCTCTTGTCTTCGTCCCAGATCAGAACTGGTCACTTTGGTTTTTTTGGTTCCTTTTGTGTTTCGTCATTATTCATGGCAGTACCATATTTTGATGCTTGTCGAACTAAAAACCATTTGTCAGTGTAATAAACAGTATCCCTTTGATCTCCACCATGCTTTCATTTAGTGCTTCCATTTGAGAGTTCTCTGGCTCAATTCCCCATGAAGAATCCCCCTTTGGTAGGCAGGTTAAAATTATGCATCAACTTTGCAGCAGCAGGAAGGCAAAATAATGAAATGGGCTGATGGAAAGCAGCTCAAAGGCACCGCGCCGCGTAACATACAAGTTGTTGTTTGTGTCACAAACACAACATTTTGCTCCCAGATTAGATCAAACAGTGTCGCCAAAATATTCCAGACCTGAAAGCGACGTTCAATTATGAAGGATTGTTAAAAGACAGATGCTTTGGTGTAGCAGGAGCCTGCAGACGGAGAACAGTTTGGACAGTCCAGCATCGTTTGAAGAATCATGAAAATATCAGATTATGGCCCGTTATGTCCAAATTACTTACCAGATACAGTCCTGTGCAAATGTGTCTTTGTATTTTCTGTCTTTGTTACTTTGTTACTAGCAGCATGTCCCAAAATTCAACTAAAGAAATGTCTTTAGTTGGCTCAATAAAAAATAACAAAGTTTGACAGACATGAAATTGGATTTTTGCACCAACAAGGTGATTCCCAAAGTGCGATTAGCTGGAAACTTGTCATATCTCAGCCTGGTGTGCAGTGAGTCCTTAAAAATTTAAGAAAACTGGACCAAAGTGGAGGACCGAAGAAGAAGTGGTGTGTCCTGGACTGACTGTGGCTACAGGTCTGATGGAGCGATGAATGCAAATTGGACATTTCCAGTTCAAGTCGTTGTCAGCATGTACGCAGGAGGTCAGGAGAGCGGTCCAACAGTGAGTGCCAGTGCAGTGAAGGCATATCCTAGCTGAAAAAACACACAGTGGAGCTTCAGTCATGGATGGGTCTCCCCAGGACTCGGACCTCAGCATTACTGAAGCAGTGTAGGATCATCCTGACAGAGAACACAACCAAAGGCAGAAACATCCAAAGACGAGCTTTAAATGTCCTTCAGGAAGCCTGGAGAACCGTTCCTGAAGATCCTCAGGGAAATTAGAAGAAAGCCTTTTTAACGAGGACGGTGTTCGTACCAAATATTGATTTTCAAGCGTTGTACAAACTCCGTTGTTGCCCTATAGACTCTATTTCCATGTATGTTTGCATATCGTTCAATAAGTTGCTGCAGTTGTTTCTTACGAGCGACATATAAAGAACCGAGTGCTGTATATTACTCCAGAGGATTTCAGATTTTTAGCTTCCGGGCAGCCTCTAATATTACATAACTAGTTTCATATGCAGCATGAAATTCCCAGCGGTAAACATACAGTGAGCTGTAACAGCAGAGGACAGGAGAGCACATCACTGCATCAAACTTTAAATTCATAAAATCAACCATTTAGCACCAGTGTTGTTGCTGCTTTAATGTTTTTAGCTGCTGACTGATGTTTGAGGCACTGAGTCAGAGGACGGGAACGTTTTCCAAAACGTTCCCAAACTGCTTTTCTTTTATTATTATTATTATTCTTAAATGAAAAGAAATGAGGGGTATCAATGTTTGTTTTGTGCACTGATTGTAATAAGCTGGCAGAATAAATAGAAGTCATCTTTCCTGCCTTAAACTTGAGAAAAAATCCTCAGCGGTAGCATTAAGCACTCCTTCCTCTCTGTGTTCTGATCTATCAGATGCCCCCTGCTCAGAGCTGCAGGGCATGTTGTCTGGTTTGCTTCCTGACTCGCAAATCACTGCGTCCTCCATGAGGGACATCCACGGCTCCATGGGGGCCGCCAGGCTGGTGGCCAGTCGATCAGGCTGGTTTCCCAACCCAACGCAACCCATAGTTGGAGAAGAGTGGCTGCAGGTATGTCGCTATAGCCTAGCATCATTCATCTGCTCTGTCTTTTGATTTTTTTTAAACTGCGTGTGAGCGGCGAGGGGTGAGCTGTCAATCACAAGGAAGCCACGGCGTTGACCAAAACCTGCTTGTCATAAATTTTACTCTTAATGGCAGCACAGTATAGGAACGCACAGTTTATAACGGAGAACACTTGAAACCAGACACTGAGACCATAAACGTCAGAACATCAGAAAAGGTCGTCTGAAGTGATAAATCAAGCGGGGGTGGGGTCAGTTTCCCTGAAACTTGTTTTTGCAACTAAAGGAGCCATAAAAAAGCATCCACATCTGTCTTTTATAATGTAATCTACGGTTTGGTCAATCAAATACTGCAGGCCGGGCTTTTCCACACCTGCACTGGCGATCACAACATCCACCGAACCCACAAAATTACTGTAAAATGACACACGTGACAACAGCAGGGTCTCTAAACACTGATGGAGTTTTCAGCCGTCGTTTAGATTGCATTTGTGAACTGACCTTGGTCATGAACTGCTATTGAATAGAAAGAAGAACCCATTTCCAAAGGCTGAATCTTATTAAAAGTTCCCCAATGGAAAACCAACGTTTGATTGATTATATGCTCGGGAAAGTCACAGTTGCCACAATGGGCAGGGGATCTGGAAATTGATCGGTTCCATGGCGCAGAGGGCGAGCGAGCAATAATAACTTTGTTTAACTTTGTTTTGTGTGCTGCAGGTGGACCTCGGTGTGCCCAAGATGGTGCGTGGCATTATTACCCAAGGTGCACGAGGCCTGGAGGGCAGCGCGGAGAACAGAGCATTTGTCAGGAAGTACAAACTGGCTCACAGCTCGAATGGCAAAGACTGGACCTACATCACTGACAGCAAGACTGGGTTTGCTAAGGTAGAGGAGAACACACACTCTCTCCTTGTTTTTGACACAAACGGGGGCCCCCTCTATCCTCTGGTCCGCCGTCACTTCTCACTCATTTGCAGTTATTTATAGCCGTCTCTCAGCCGAGCCTTTCCCCCCGTCTCCCTCTCTTTCTCCTCGTCTTTGTCTTTTTCATTCTTGTCATTTTTCGCAAAAACGCCGCTTTATTACAGCCTCGGCTCCGATAATAATTCAATTTAATCACCTCGCTCGTCATTCTTCGTGCTTCTGTGTCTTCCTCTCCCCGAGTTCTGCGCTCTCCCTCTCTTCGTCTCTCATCCTCTATTTGTCTCTCATGGGTGTTAATTAAAAATGTCTTTCCTGCATCACCACTCAGCACTGCTGGCGTCTAACGCACTGCGAGACGGGCACTTTAAACTTTGTTCTGCTTTCTGAGTCTATGTCTTAAAACGCTTTAATAGTACTACTGAGTGCCTGGATTTTCTCCTGATGCTAAAATCCTGTTCTCTCTCATCTGCCTGTCTTTTTAAATGAGCGTCCTGGGAAATTCATCTTACGGTTTTTAAAATTTCAGAAATGGGGAACACAGAGGATACAGTTCAATTAATGAAACCAATAGTACAACTTTCACGGCCCACGTTTTTTGAAAGGATCGCTGTAGTCTTGTCTGTATGAAGCTTGTAATAAATCTTGTGCTTTTGCCAGAGGCTTCTTCTGCCTCAAAGACGATTTGGAAATCAAAGGAAACATCTTCTGTCTGTTGTTTTTTTTGACACATGTCGCTCTGGGCGGGGAAACAATGCTAGTTAGTGTCTTATTTATCAAGACTTCCATTTTTTTATTGGTTTCTCATCAGGCGGGATAGTGAAATACCAACACTTGACTGCCTCCACTGGATTTTCTGTTGTTTTAGGAATTTTTTTAAATGGTCAAACAGATTTGGGCACCAGGCAAAAATGTATTGCTGACTGCCTTTGAAACGATGTCAAAGAATTTAGCATCAAATGCAGTGAAACTGTTTCGTGCTCACCTTTCACATTCTTCCTCAGATTTTTGAGGGCAACGGCCACTACGATACTCCCGAGGTGCGGAGGTTTGACGAGATAGTGACTCAGCACATCCGAGTCTTTCCAGAGAGATGGTCGCCCGCCGGGATCGGCATGAGGATGGAGGTTCTCGGCTGTGACCTGCCCGGTAGGAGCGCACACATGTGGATGATAGGAGAAACTACACGCAGATGAAATAAAGTTGCATGCGTGGATAATGCAGGAATGAAAGTGGAATACATCTGCACATATACGATAAATTAAACGATCATATTTCAAAACCAAACACGTGCTCTTTAAATCAGAGATTTTTGTCTTCGTCCTCGTCGTCTTTTTATCTGCCCTGTGTGTGGCTTTGTGCTCTGATATGTAGATTTTGCACGTGTACACAGCATGTTCAACGCTACAGCAACACAGTTTTCCTGGTGCTGGATTTGGATTTTTTCACTACAATGCCAGATTCTCAGCTTCAAGGATTCAAGCGTGTCATATGAAACCAGATGTTACATTTTAAATACTTGATGGCACATTCTTTGTCCAGAACCTGTGGACCTGCAAAAATGTGTCAGTTGCTTTCACTGTATTTGTGGGTTATCATCCATCTGTACTGCCTGTCCAGGCAACGTTGCTGTATTTGGTGGAATATGAGCAGGAAGTTTGCCCCTACACTTGAGAATTCATCCCAGTGGCTCTTTCTTCTTATGCATCATCAGTAAAGGTGGCCCATCATTATGAAGGGTGCTTCCAGATGGGGTTTGTCTTGCTTTTGATACTGAACACTGGTTTGCACCTTGTGCTGAACCTTCTGCATTTCCCTCTTCAAGTCCTCTCTGCATGATGCACTTGGATAATAACACGCTGACCTCCAGGAGAGTACTCTTTACCCGGCAGTGTTTCTTTATCTATCCTGAGATCATTTGCTGAGCTTTACATGTAGCTGAAATGACTATTGAACCCTTTATGTTTCCCAAAGCAGCTCTTAGGCTCTGAAACTCTTAAACTTAATAATAGCTGCACTGTGATCTTTGGTTCTTCCCTCTGTTTGCTTGTGAAGAGCTCTGTGATTTTCAGAGCAACTAAGATAACAAACCTGTGTGTGTGTCCAAACAAACGTACATATATATGAATAACTGTAGTATTTGTGCTTCTGTCATGGATTCTCCAACATATCGCGGGGTTAAAGTTAATCATCTTGCTCTGCGGGAGGGTTTTCCACATGTCTGGACAGGGATTAACATGTCTAGGTCATGGGACTTTTACTAATAGTGGCCAGCTGTGGACTATATTGTGTTCCCAGCCCATTATGTTAGCAGCATGTTGCTAGTGTGTCGTGAAGGATTAGGTGAACTTTGGTGTTTTCCTTTTCCTGTTGTGTTTTTTAATATTTTAGCGGAAGCCGTTGTTTATCAGGAGTGCTTCTTAGTGTGCAGTGTGTGTAAAGTGATGAATGTGGACCATTACTCTGTGTGCCACTTTACTGAGCTGTGTAACCACAATTTATTATAATATGCTAGCGTTGCATGGACCTTGTTAGCTGTGGCAAGCTTTTTTTTTCAGCTCGACAATAATTTAAGCATTAAAGCAATCCATTGTACAAACCTGACACTTTTTTTTCTTCTGCTTAACTTGAGCAGTAATAATGAGCTGTTTAAATTTCCACTAGATGAAGCAGAGACAATGGATCCAATGTTATTAAAGCTGGGATGTTTGAATGCATGATAATATGATCGTGTCCTTTAGATAGCCAGTTATTACACAGTAATACACAGTAACAGCAGTTGAGTTGTGTTTTCATAACCAGACCTCTATACCTGCTGCTGTTATGACCAGTCCTCTCCTTCCCCGTGCTCTCTGCTTCCAGCGTTTTCAGATTTTACTGCTTCAGTCAGGTTGTGACAGGTGAAGACGAGAACAGGAAATGACACGTACCTGTTCCCAGTGGACACGAAGGGGGTTGTTGCTGCGACCGATGGCTCCAACTCTGTGTCTCTGAGCACGTGTGTGTCCATTTGGGTTTCCGACAGAGAGAGAGGGGGGAACCCGAGGGGAACGTTATATCCCAGATGTGTCAGGCCTAACCAGGAGGCCGGTGATGATGGGGACAGAAGGGCAGCCTCTTCTGTTCTTAATACAGTTTCTAACAAGTGACCGTGGACGGAGAATAATGCAGATTATACAGGAAAATCACAGCTTTTCGTGAGGTGTTGAGTCCTGACATGACACCATCGATGTGGTGTAGCATGTGGTGATTTACGTCTTTGCACTCGATATTTTCGAACACGTCAAACTCTTCATGAAGCCTCTTTAAACTTTTAGTCTCTCCTTCAATGAAACAAGAACAGAGATGTCACTGGACATCGTGGGCCACACAAGTGTAAAGAAGTTTAACGACACAGTTAATCTCTGACATAATACAACAAAGTGCAAGTTCAACAGTCTCAGTTATTCTACATGATAAAGAAACGCTGCTGTAGGAAATGAAAGAAACCAGTCAGCACGACTCGTTCAGCTGAAGTGTGAAACTACAGAAAAAGTTCTGGGAGCTCGTTTACCCAGACAGTTTTTTAAATGCACAGAAAATGTTTTTTCTCTGTGTAAAAAACAACAAAACAAGTGCATTTCTATAGTAGATGGTGAAAACTAGGATTTTTTTCTGGCGTTTATTGGTTATCTGTTAGTTAATTACCTTTGTGTAGTATGAAAGGCCATGGGGGGCTTTACTGACTCTTTATCAGCAGGGAAAGCTGTGACAATACAATTAAAAGTCTAAAATTTATAGCCTTGGTGGGCCGATTCTGGCTCCCGGGCCTTATGTTTGACTCACCTATACTACATTAAATATGCAGTCAAAGCCATTAAACTCCATCTGCTTATATTTAACAGTTTTTCCAGTTAAACCTTTTGGTTCAAGCGTAACACAAATCTAACAACGAGGACCCGGGGAGGACCCGGGGAGAGCTGCTTTTTCTGGCCATAAGAAAAAGTAAAATATGCATAAACAGAAGTAACGTCTGACACGAGCGCACTGGTTATGCTGTTCGTAAACTACGTGTGTGATAACCGTGCACTCCATATCTGCAGCACCATCTCCATGACTGTAGTGCAGATGCACATCACTGCGGTTGTGCTTGCCCTGGTTGTCTGCTGGTCTGGCTTTCGATGTGTGCGCGCCAGATGTTTGCCTTCTGGTTGTAATCCGTGCATTACACACGATAACAGTTCACTTCCACTTCACGTGTGCAGCACGGTAACCATCCAAACTACAACACACAACCACACACTAAGATAATTGTACGTCTTTAGTGGCTTAGAGAAAGTGAGCATTATTAAATTTCACTTTGTGCGTGTCTTAAACGGCCTCCATCCTAACTGATGTGAGGATAACGATCCAAAAACGATCCAGTCATTCCGACCTGTTTCCTTCTTGCTCCTGTGTGTTTTCGTTCTACCGGTTGCTGTAAAAGAAGATTAAATATTAAATATTCAACGGTGCATCAGTTTCAGTCCAGTGAACACAGCTGTTTACACGTAAGTCAGAGACTCGCAGACATTCACGTTCGTCCTTCTCACCGAGCTGACGTGCACACAGTTACACGTTTTAAAAAAGGATCCTTAATCTTCTTTTGTTTAGCGAAACACGGAGATGCACACTGACATCCTCACACTCCCAAGCTTTGCATTGTTGTGACCTTTTCAGGAACATTTCCACATCAGCAAAACTCAAGATGCAGCAAATGTAAACAGAGACAGCTGCACCTATAATTAGGATTCCCCCTTTTTTCCTCACACTTTAGCACAAATAGTCGAATCGCATCCCGCCTGTCTCACCGCTCAGGAATTAGTGGGCTTGCATTAATGAATTCATTAATAAATAAGCAGCATATCGCCGTCATACGCTCTCCAACACAGTCGCAAACATTTACACTTATTCCGGGGAACGCATCGATCCAAGCAGCCAGTTTAACATGCAGCTAACACTGTTCTCTTTTTCTGGGGACTGAACTTCGTCTATACTGAGCCTGTTCAAGCTCAGCTCACAGTTTTTTATTGAGTGAATCGAGTTTGCTTCCTGGTAGTTTTTGATATAAATAGAAACTTTTCAGCCTTCGTCCTCACTGAGATGCTTCACAACAGTGCATACAGTGTACTCTGGTACTCACAATTACTATAAGACAAAGACAGTGTAACACACTGTCAGTCATAGCAGCAGCTTTAACGAATTTAAAAGGAAACTGCTTTTCCATTACTGCCCCTGCGTTGTTTTCATTTTACAGTGAAGCACGCTGACCTGGCCACGGGGCTGTAAAACAATTTCCTCACATGAGAGAGACAATCTCAGCGCACAATTGCAATGAAGAAATCCAAAATTACACATCCGAGGCTCTTAGGGGGAACGCAATCATGTCGTTTACCATCTCATTATTGTGCCAAACTTTCGGTGCAAAAACAGAAACAAAAGCCAGAATATTATTGCGGGACTCGTTCTAATCATTCACGCTAGCTACGGAGGCAACGTGTAATTTAGGTCTCGTAACCCCGACTGTTGGATCTGAACTCTGAGCTCGCACGCTGCCAGTTTTGTTCATGTTTTAAATGAGTGAGCTATCAGAACATCTGCTACACTCTCATCTCTTTCACTCCACACCTAGCTGTTGGCAGGCACGTATGTACACACACACACACACACACACACACACACACACACACACACACACACACACACACACACACACACACACCACCTGTTTGGCACAAAGATGTGAGTTTGGTTTTAGTTGTGTAAATACATGCTTAGTTTCTCATCACATTTGATAACTACATTGTTATGGGCGGGGTGCTTGAGGAAAATAATGGAGACAATGACAAACACAGACACAGAGTGAAAGCGCTTTTGTCCGGAGCCTCCGAGTGCTTAATAACAGCGTTATTTTTATTCAGCTGCTGCTGCTGCTGCTGCTCTCGGGATCACGGAAGTCTTAAAATACCGCCAACCAGATTGCGACACAAATTATGCTTCCTTATTATTATGTTCCAACAAAACGGCAATGATTAGCACGATAGGAGCCTCACTCGTGGCTGATGAATGCTGCTTTTCACCGCAGACTGTAAATGAAGGATAAGCATGGCTTGCAGCTCTGCAAGAAGAGCCACAAACATGCACTCTTTCTCATGGTCAGCAGGGGGCGACTCATCAGAAGTCAATGGGCTCAGATCTCGATGAGTGTCTGCACAGTGTTCATTTTGCAAGTTATGATCCCCATTCGTTTAAAAAAGGATGAAAGGACAGCGTGTGGCTGATTTGCTGTGACCGTGAACTTCTCCTGCAGTTTCTTGGCCTGATCGCCACCGCCTGCCTATCATGTCACCAAGACGACGACGGCATAAATGGCTCTGCTCGCGGCTTCACAGAATAATGTTACATTGGCCTCATGTATCTTTTATGTACGGTTTATGTCTTTTTATTAAAAATATGGACTCTAAAAGAGTGCTGTGTGAAATTCTGCAGGATGTGGGGAAGTACGTCGAGCAGGGAGGGTTTGACGGACTGTCCAAAGAACAGAGCACGTCGTCCTGAGTGAGAAATCCCGGTGCAAATGTGGATTGAATGTTGGCAAAGCGTACAGCATTAAATTTCCATGTAGGAAGCTTTAACTGTGGCTGTGACTTTATGACGAGTGTTGCAATATGCACAGGCGACTAATGGCCAAGAACTTTTCCTTTGTCAGTCACTGACACGAGGAGAAGTTGGACCAGGAAAACACACGTCAGTCGTTACAGTGGCACCCTGGAGGGGAACGCTGCTGATCGTCCTTGTTAAAGACATTCTGGAGGTGTTTTCCAGCAAGTCATTCAGATTTAGCCAAGTCTCTGTGTGTGTGTGTGTGTGTGTGTGTGTGTGTGTTAGGTCCAGCTTTGCTGATCGCATTCACATGTGGGCCATGGCCTGAGTCCAGACACTTTCATGTGATCTGCAGGATGTGTCCTCAGTTACACCCACTGTTCTCTCTCCCTGTTCCTCTTGCCTTTTCTCATTTCACTGAAGAAATGAAAGTGGTTATGAATGCAATGCTGCTTCCAGTAACAATAACTACTATGCAGATTGGGTAATTTTATGTTTTAATAGTATTCAGATACTGGGAAAGAGCTGCACACGTCACTGTGAGTTTTGTTTTTCTAACCGGGTTGTCCAAAGTCTTTTTTTTAATGGAAAAGCAGAAATGGAAAAAAGGTTTGCGAGAGGTTTTGTTCATGTTTGTGGCTTCTGCAGGTTTCACTGTGTCCTGCCAAGGCTCCTGCAACAAGACACAGACACACTCCATCTCTCCAGAGTCCCCACCTTCTCTTCTCTGTTTTTATACTTGTGATTTCTTCCTCTCTCATCTTTAAAAACTCAAACTCGTGTCCATCTAATCAGTGCACAACAGACTCAGGTAGTGCACAACGTCTACAGAAGAACCGGGATATAAAAATAAACAGCAATCAGTTTTAAGATCCTGCAGGGATAGCTGTTCTAAATGTTTGCACCACACCATGTTCCAGAGGGTCTGATAACACAATGCACCAGGCTGAGCGACAAAAAATCAATTGTCCACCACGGCGGAGCAGCCGAATGCCCTGCAGCTGTGCTCTCGGTTCGGGGTTATGCTTTAGCAGAGACAAAAGGCCAAGTTTGCAGCTCACAGTGATGTTCTACTGTTAAGTGTTGAGCAATCTAAACTATTTTAACCACACAACAGGGATTTGTTTACTTCAGGACAGCTCAGTTTATCTGTTCCTTCCCTCCTGTCTGAGATATCACACATGGAAACACTTAGGATGCGGTCCAGGTTGGTTGCGGATGCCTGTGTGTATATGCAGGTAGGGCTCAGTGTGCAATGAAAGCTCGTCTTTTTCCAATATAAATATTTAAGTTTGGCTCAGCATGCCTTTCAGTGTTTCTCAAATATGCCTTTCTCTTTTTCCCCTCTGTTTCCTCATCCTTCCATCCATCAAACTATGTAAAAGCCCAACTGGAGGGCTACACGAATACTGCCCTCGCTCTCAATCGCTATGTTTAAAAATGATTTCATTTCTTTTTAGCCAAAAACCTCTGTGCTCACGTAAGACAACATGTTGCCCTTGTCCCAAACCGTACGTCCAGCCTATCATGTGCCGCACCTGAGGCTTAATCCGACCACGCCCGAGTCTTGGAAGGAGACAACAGCTTATTAGTGCTTGGTGAGCGAGAAAGCTGTCCTTCTCTTCTCCATAGATCCTAATGGCCTACTTAGCTTAATGTTTCTTTCCACACTTAAATTCATTTTCTCTGTAGCTCACCATGTTTCACTGATGTAGTTACACACTCACTGCCAGCAGCTTCTTTTTATCATCTCAGTTGTTGTCGTACTTGTCTTGACACTTAAGGCAACAATTACAGTCGTATACCTTGTGGTGCTTTGTTGCACAATGGGCTAATGAGCAATTTACTGTCTGTAGTTTCCTGACATGAAGAGTGCTTTTGCTTCTCAGCTGCACAGCTCATGGCTCTGCCTTTTAACCAGAAGTTTGATTGTTGGCAGCTCTTTAACCACAGTCATGTGCTCAGTTTTTGCAGAAACTCCCCTTCCCTGTCTACTAATGTGAAACCTTGTGGTCCACTGTAGCACTTATCATTAAAAAATAATTTTAAAAATATCATATAATTGGTAGCTTTCTGTACAATTTAGTCTGGAAATAATACGCTGCTGTAAAGACCTCATTTTCCAAACCACTCATTTACAGATGGAGTCATAATGAGCTTAAGTCACATACAGTACAAACAAGCCACAGCTCTGGGTTTAAGAACAGTTGTCTGATTTGACCTTCAGATGTTTTCCAACATCACCTGAGATGTGATGTCATATTTTAGCATTTAACAGCCCCCTCCTTTAGACTCATTGCACAGCACTAGGATCAGATTTTCTACTTTTATCTGCTTCCAAGTATAATGCTGTCATCACCAAGTGCTTTGAGAAACTGGTTCTGGAGCACATCAGAACCTGTCTCCCCCCGGCTCTGGACCCACACCAATTTGCATATGGGACTAACAGGATAGGGCGGTCGTGGCTCAAGAGTCGGCAGTTTGTCGCGTAACCGGAAGGTTGCCGGTTCGAGTCCCGGCTCGGACAGTCTCGGTCGTTGTGTCCTTGGGCAAGACACAACTGGTGATGGCCAGAGGGGCTGATGGTGCAATATGGCAGCCTCGCCTCTGTCAGTCTGCCCCAGGGCAGCTGTGGCTACAACTGTAGCTGCCTCCACCAGTGTGTGAGAGTGAATGAATAGTGGAATTGTACAGCGCTTTGAGGGTCTCGAAAAAAGTGCTATATAAATGCAATCCATCATTATTATTATTATTAACAACAGATCCACCGAAGACGTCATTGCTCTCCACACAGCTTCTTCCCCAAAGCGATCACCATACTCATAAGTGGCTGATGGGCCCCACAAGTATAGTAGCACGCCAATTTTCTGTCCTCACAAACATGTACACACACACACACACAAACACACACACACAGGTTAGCAAGTTCCGTCTGTAAGGAAGGCATGCCTTTCAGTCTTTCAGTCATTAAGTGGAGGAAATCCCCTCCATACTTACACACATGCACCATGTCACCAATAATTGAGTAGCAACAGCTTTCTCTGTCTCTTAGACACACACACACACACACACACACACTGTGTCAGTAGTCATTATTTAGGCTGACAGAGGTAGATTTATACCCAGAGCTCTTTCCATAATTGAACAGTTTTCGTCTCTGTGTTTCCGCTTTGCCTTGCTCAGTCAGCAGCTTTACAATGAGCCCTTGGGCCTGTGACACCTTCTGTTCTTCAGTTTAGAAAGTGTGCGTCTGTGTGTGGAAAAGATCGAGTCGGAGGGTCTCTGCAGGTTTCTGTAAGTCAGCACTGGTGGACCCATCTGCAGAATATGTACGTCAGGATTGGTTTTTCTCATGCACGTCAGTTTCAATCTTCCCACGAGTGACTGAACTCTGCCACCTTGTATTTGTCCTGCCATTTATTTCCATTCAGCAAGTAAGAGTTCAAGTTCCTGCAACAACATTTTTAAAAATATGATTAAATTAAGTTGTTTAAATTATTTCTGATCTTTACAGTTGATCCAGAGAGGAACCTGGTGGATTGAAGAAGAGGATGAGGAGTAGGAGGAGTTAAGAAGAGGGGAGGAAAGGAGAGCCAAATTGAATTAGGCAGGTGGAGAGGAGATGAAGATCGAAATAGGAGGCTGACTGGAGCTGTGTGTGGTCACTAATTAGGAAATTGGTGGTGCGAGGTGGAAGGGTTATGTTCCCTTTTCGGTGTCTCCCTCTCATCTCCTATTCCTCCCTCTTGCCCCTCAACATGGGGGGCTAATTACAGTGGTAAAGGGCACCAAATTAAAACAGCTTAATGTCAGCAGCTGGGAGCTGCTTATTAAATGTTAATATCTAATTTTGAGCGTGCGCGTGTGTCTGTGCTGAAAGAGCAATATGAGTGTTTGGGCTTACATAATAATCGTGCATACTTTGACTGTGAGCGGACTGTGTAAACAACTCAAAGTTACACACACACATTAGAGTGGATGAACCCCAACACTGCAGTGCACTCAAAGCTATTAGCAGAGGCTTGCAAAGGTTACCAGTTAACACTAAACAAGACACACACACAGAGAAAGATCACCGCGTGAGTCATGGAAATATCTACAACAATTACACTCGAAGCAAATCTGCAGCAGTCTGAGATTCAACTGAATGATTAGAATCTACATCAAATAACAGTGGACCGAGTTACAGCACAAAGAAAAGTGCTGAAAGGTGGAGGAGAGTGAGAAAGAGCAACAGGAAGAGACCCAATCTCAACAAAGAGACGAAGAAAGAGCTGCAAAGGGGCGAGGAGAAATCGAAATATACCTCAGGGAGAGACGACAGAGAGAGAGAGCGAGGGAAAGAGTTATGGAGACGAAAATTGCGGTTGTGGTAAAACAGAAACAAGACTGGGTACGATTTCACTTCTGTGCAGGAGAGTCGAGAGAGAGACGGAGCATGTGTGTTTATGTGTGTTTAGAGCTTTTTGTGGTGGCAATAGTGGTTTTGCGAAGCAGAGCCGATTCTGGTCCGATTTATTGTGACAAACGAGAGACAGGAGATGGAAAGAAGGAAAGAAATATGAAGGGAGGAAAGAAAGAAAAGCCACGAAACGAACAGAAGAAAAAAGTAGCTTCTGAGAATAATTTGGTGAGAGGTTTGTGGTGTCTGGCTTGTGCCACGCAAGCCAATCTTCTGTTCCCTTACGTCAACACGCAGACACACACTTACTTTCACCAGTGTGTGTGTGTGTGTGTGTGTGTGTGTGTGTGTGTGTGTGTGTGTGTGTGTGTGAGGGAGAGAGATGGGAAAGCATTCATTGCCATTTAAGGAATCTTAACCAGCAGTAGAAAAACTGCTTATTAAGACCAGAAGGTTTCGGGGTTACACTGTCATACCCGAATGCTGACGTCTTTGCTCTGCAGGTCTGTGAGTGTGTGTGTGTGTGTTTGATCTATCATACACTCGATGCACGCTGCTGTGCTCCAAGGTCAGTGTGAGTGCAGCATCTATCATCATAGCATTGTGTGAGCGTGCATGCCAGCTTGCAGTGGATAAACAGAGCGGTGTGGCACAGTCCTGAGCTGAGTGCCAGCTCACTGCATCAGCTCGCTCTGTCCCTGCCTGGATCCCGACAAACGTCAGCCCCCGAAAACGGCGAAGAGAATTTAAAGCATCGTCAGTTAGCACCGTGTCTAAAGCCTGGCTTTGCTCAAACATCACAGCTGCACTGTTAAAATATTACTCTTTTCCACCGTGCAGCGAAGCAGTCGCAGAGCAAACTGTGAATATTTAACAAGACGAGCTCAGATTTAGTTATTCCAAGCCCAGCGTCGTCTCTGCTTATTATGGCCTGTATTTGTATAGCGCTTTACTAGTCCCTAAGGACCCCAAAGCGTTTGACTGTCTTGGAGAGAAAACAATAAAACAAATTATCTATTGCCTATTCTATTCTATTCTATTCTATTCTATTCTAACCTTTTGTGTTTATTTTTTGTGTTGATAGAAACCACCACTGTACCTGACACTGTGACCCCCACCACACCTAGAGTGGAACAGACAACCTCTGTGATGAGATCTGGTAAACACACACACCCACACACACACACACACACACACACACACACACACACACACACACACACACACACACACACACACACACACACACAGTTTGTGAAACTGTGAAACCGTCACAACCTGATCTATTGGTTTGTGTTTCTAGACACAAATTTTCACCTTTTTCGCCTCCTCGACGTGAATTTGTCACCTCTTATTTTCTTAAAAGCGTGTTTTCATCTGTCCGGTGTCACGTCCACTCATTTGTGCCAGGCACACAAAACTGATGTTTTTCACATATAAAGTATGAAAAATCTGTTATGAAACGGCTGTGTGCAGGCAGGAAAAGGACCCAAAGTGCAGACTCCGCACACAAACGTGAACTTAAACAGCTTTAATGCTGAACTCAAAAGGGTAACAAAACTGAGAACACAAAATGCGCTTACACAGCAAGATGAGGGTAGATGAGGGTAGATCGCGACACAGAGAAACACAGGGCTTAAATACACAGAGGGGGCAATCAGGGAACGGTAACAGGAGGGAAACACAGCTGGGGCAAATCAGGCCTAAAGAAACAGGGGAAGCAAAACCAGATACATTAACACCAGACATGGACCTTCAAAGTAAAACAGACTGAACTTAAAGACACAGACTCACAGGCAGGCACTGCAACAGAGGGAACAGAGACGTAAACCACAAGGCAGAACTCTAACCAAGAAACCAAAGACTAGAAATGATAAATAATATAATAAACTCAAAACTCAACGACCCAGGCATCCTAACAAAATCCACGTTGGAGGCATTGGTGGTGTGACCGAGTTCACATCATATCGGCACAGGTTCAGGGTCGCAGGGTGGGTGGAGTCTATCCCTGCTGTCATAGGGCAAGATGTAGAGCAGGGGTGGGCAATTCCAGGCCTCGAGGGCCGGTGTCCTGCAGGTTTTAAATCTCACCTTGGATCAACACACCTGAATCACATGATTAGTTTGTTACCAGTCCTCTGGAGAACTTCAGGACATGTTGAGGAGCTAATTTAGCCATTTAAATCAGCTGTGTTGGTTCAAGGACACATCTAAAACCTGCAGGGACACCGGCCCTCGAGGCCTGGAGTTGCCCACCCCTGATGTAGAGGGTCTATTTTAAAAGCCATCCATAATGTATCATTAAAGGCAAATTAAGAAGATGTACCCACACAAAACAGCTCGGTTTATAAAAAGACCATGCTGTGACTTAAAATGCAGCGGTCGCCACTTCTTTTCAGCTCTGTTTTCTTGGTTGCCGGGGTGAAGTGTCCCCACTCTGGACAGAATATGCACCACATGCGCTAAAGTTCCTGCTGAAATACGTCAGTTTCAAAGTTCTGCTGACTGTCAGGAAAAAAGTTTTAAATCAACATATGCAAACAAACCGGTTATTTTTCATGACTATTTCACATTTTGCTGTAACACACACACACACACACACGCTCAAGCTTTCTTCATTCAAGTGCATGCTATCTGCGCTCTCACATATGCAGATTTCTTGCATGCACGCATGCATTTATTTCTGCTCGTCTCTCATCCGCACACACACACACTTGTGCACACACTCGAGCTCTTAAGGTCAAACTCATGATGTCAGTGTGCACCGTGGGGCCTCTGGGCTTTGAAGTCTGTTAGATTCAATAGTCCCACAGGAAGCTCTGTTTGAGTGAAAATAAGCTCGCACAGCCAGAGGATCTTCATACAAACACAGGCTCACATATTGGGAATATGATTTCACAGCTATAGGTCACCGACTGCCTCGCTGGAGTTTATGCAGAGCGTATTGTGATGTAGTTTAAGGAAGCGCCTTTGCTTTTTTGTTTCAGCACAACTGAAGGTAGCAGCTTATTGCAGTCCAATTACAGCATCATTTTTCCTTCTCATTTGTGCTCATCTTATTACTTTCATGTCACCCCTTGAGTTTTGTATCATTCACCTTTTGCTCCGCTGTTTTCTTTCTGTCCATTTTCTGTCTGTGTTTGCTTTCTGTTATTTCTGCTGCAATTACTCTTTCTTTCAGTCTGGCTTTTATTCTCCGTTACTCTAATATTTGTATTCAGTATGATTTTCAAGATGTCATATTGCATTGAGCGCTATTGCAAAACGTCTCAACACAATGCGAATGTCGCTCACGGCACTATCAAAATAAAGACCCTGCCATTACAGGACTGAGTCTCACAAAAGAAAACTGAGAAAAAAAGAATTTGTTTAAATCCAACACAATACTAAAAGCACTCAGAAGAAGCTGTCGGGTGGTAATCAGTAGTATTTTAGCCCAAACAGACACTTTTAGAACCTTTATTTGTAATCTGTTTTTCTTTCTCGATTCACAGCCACCACTCCGCCCCTGTCGGCCGTGTGTGGCTTTGAGCAGAGCCTGTGCGGGTGGTCGGCTGATCCCCAGTCAGGTGTGAGCTGGACCCTGCACACAGCCAGCAGCAGCTCCACTGTGCACGGCGCTCATGGAACAAGGCAGGACCTGGCACTGGGATCAGAAAGTGAGTACCCACGTACTTTGGAGACTGAAGGGGATAAAATGTGTGATTTTTGGAACAAATCAATTTGATGAACTGTGTTGCTTTAATTCTAACATGAGCCCGTCTCTTAAAGTTTCTCACCACGATGTCCTCTCACTGTATTTCTTGGCTGCTTGACAAAGATTTTGTCTTTTGCCACAAAAAAAAAAAAAAATTCTGACATTTCCTCAGTGAGACAAAGCAAATTTCACATCATGTGAGAATAACCTCGCTAGCCCATTTAGCTACTAACAACCCATAATGCCTTCCTCTAAACTAAGAGGCACAATCTGTAGAGGACATTTGGTTCTGCAGACACACAAATGTCTAAATCAAAGAACAAATGCTCATTTTTAGACAGAATTTTGAATAAATCTTGAATCTGGTCGGGTTAACCTGAGCATTATGTAAGCTGCTTTAAACCCCAGTCACACAGGTGTGGAGACCGGCGGGAGCCACCGGTTGATAAGGGAAAAACCGAGATTCCTCATCCAGTTGGAAGGTGATGGCAGGAAGTTGCTTTGGTTGGTACGAGATTGTTGTGGTCGATCATAGTTTGCATAGGAGACGCCAACTACTCGCTAGGCGCTAGCAAAATCCAAATTCAAACCTAGTAAAATAAGATATACCCCATGTACACACATGCCCTTCTCTCAGAAGTGCTCCTTCTGAGTTTCCCTTTAGAAACGTGCGAGGTTAGCATGGAGCTTACACGTCTTCCATGAAAGCTACAGGCAACCACAGCAGTCTCCTGGCAACCAAACAAGTCGCAATCAGTTTTTTGGTGCAGCGCCGTCTTTACGACTAATTTCACCCAGAAACCCCTCACCAACCGATCGAGGAATACACGTTCAGGCCTGTGTGACTGAGGCCTACATGCTCCTCTGCAAGCCACTTTGCAACCCACCTGTGTGTTGTCACTGATGCCTTCTGTGTTCTGTACTCTTATTGTAATAATGTCATATATCCGTAATCACTTAACAATCTTCACGCGAAAAAATCTGATCTTAAGATTTTCAAAATAAAACTGCTTACAAGTGGAGAATAATAATTAATAGCTACAGCTCTGCTGGCTTTCTCAAGCACACACTGTAGAAATTCACCAAGCAGACCTTCCATCTTCTGAAATCTCCACAGGGTTAGAACCCATTAAAAGGATTTATGGGTGGGCCTCCTCCTCTAATTAAACACTCAAACTTTCTGAAAACTCCACGGGCCCAGCAGAAAAACATTACTTATTATCTGGGCATTTCTCATTTCACAATATCTCTGTTTTTTTAAAGACATAAAAGAAAGCATCGTCACGCTGAAATGTCTGACCTTCCTCAGCACAAAGACTTCTTGAGCTAATTAAGAGCAAAGCGGTCGTCCTGTGGTGGAATATGATGCATCCCAGTGCTGGGAGGAACCACTGACAGCAACCATGATGCAAGGATTTCACTCTTATCTGCAAAAAGTGTGCACGACGTCTTAATTGGAGTTTTAAAGAAACCGTTAGGTTTAACAGTTTCACTTTCCTTACCCTAGTTTGTTACTTTCTCATCCTGTTTGTCGGGTCTTTTCTATTTTTTCTCGTTTTCAGATCTAATCCACGACAGTTCTTCTTCGCTTATCTCTTTTATTTTGTGCTTGAAGCATCTTTGAATGCTGTAATTATCTGACTTCGGGCTTCGTGTTTCTTCTTTTTCTAACTTCTTTTCCTTTAATCTTTCTTTACAAATGTCTTTTTGTTCTCAATCCTTATTATCTCGTGTTTTTGTCTTCAACATACAGCTGAATTATTCTTTTATTAAAAGTCATTCATTTCCTTTTGAGGTTGATTCATACTGATATATCATATATTCTCGCTGGCTTCACCTCCGTTTCCCTCAGTGGTACTTGCAATTTTCCGTCCATTTTTAACAAGAGAGCAGGAGGACTGTTTTATCAATCGCACACACACTTACTGTACCTACACACCCATAAGGTGCACACACACGGCCCAGAGCGGTCAGATAAGTCAGATGATGGCTTTGACAGAAGTGCTGCCTTAGCTCTTCAGCTCTCCCCGGGGCTCCACACACACACTTACACCCACAACTCAAGGTGGAACTGTCTGTATATTAAACACCCAAGGCATAAGCCCCCCCCAACACACACATACACACACATATATATATGACCTTGCCATCCACCAACGCTTTCTTTGTATCTGCTGAAACCATCCAGTTCATGGTTGAACGAGCAGCAGCTTTATAAACAGACAAGGCCGTGACATAAGGCAAAACTCTACAGCTCACTAGGATCTCGTGAATGTGCGCACGTATATGTATGCACCCTTATGGGTGTGCGCCTGTGAGTGTATGTAATTGACTTAGCAGCGTCCCTGTCTCCATGTTTGACAGCAACATGACATTAAGTCTTGTTCTACAGCAACATTAGCGTGGCACCCTGTCTGGAAGCTGTCTCAATATGCAAATCAAATCCCCAGCCCTTGTCATTAAGAGCCCTTTTAGGTTTTTTTAAGAGAGGAAAATCCAACCAGAACAGAGCTCATAAGTTATTCTTTTGATCTCAGATATGACACGACTGAAATTCTTCACCCTGGAGATTTTCATCGAAAGAGTTGTTGTTGGAGATGGAACAGTTATTGATAAGGAAGGGCTGAAAGGAGACAAAAAGAGATAACTGACAGCGCTGTCTCGCTTTCGTTCTCTTCATAGCGCTGCATCCAATTATCTTGGTGTTTAAATGTGATGGGAAATATATTGATCAGCTGTCTGTGTCCCGTGAAACCTAATCACACACATACAGGCCTATTGTACAAGTGTGAGGATGGCACATGAAGAAACACCACCACAAGAACTCATGCACACACGAGCACAAAGACTCAACACACAGATATAAACAAAGATACCTAAAAGTGAACAAACACTCTTGTAAACAGACTGCAACACACACACACACGCACACACGCACACACACGCACACACACACACACTTCCCTCCCTCCCTCAGAGCCAATTCTACATCCCTGTCTATCCCTCCCATGGAGAGTTGTTAATTAATTCCCTCCCCTTGTACGTTCGCCAAGATCAAACGCAGAACGACAGAAAAACACTTCAACTTTTCTCTAACTGTACTTAATGAGCAACGGTAATTTAGCTCTTTTTTTGCATTGCCTCCAAGTGAGGAACTGAGTTACAAATCCATTATTCATTACGATGAACGGCAAAAGCTGTCAAATGTTTTTCTTCCTGTCTTAGCCAACGATGGATGGACGGATGGATGGACGGACGGACGGACGGACGGACGGATGGATGGATGGATGGACAGATGGATGGATAGATGGATGGATAGATGGACAGATAGATGGACAGATGGACGGATAGATGGATGGATAGATGGACAGATAGATGGATGATGGATGGATAGATGGATGGATAGATGGACAGACCGATGGATGGAGTGAGCTGGACAGATGGACCGGATAGCTGATGGACAGCTGGACAGGATGGATAGATGGATGAGATCATGATGGACAAGGAATAGACTGGATGCAGATGGACGGATGGATGGATGGGATAGATGGACAGATAGATGGATAGATGGATGGATGGATGGATGGATAGATGGACAGATGGATGGATAGATGGATGGATAGATGGACAGATGGATGGATAGATGGATGGATCTATTGATAGGATGGATAGATTGGATAGATGGATATAATTTAGATGGATGAGATGGACAGATGGATGGATGACTGGATGGATTAGATGGACAGATGGATAGGATGTGGATGGATAGATGGATGGATAGATGGACAGATGGATAGATGGAGGATAGATGGATAGATGGATGGATAGATGGATGGATAGATGGACAGATGGATGGATAGATGGATGGATAGATGGACAGATGGATGGATAGATGGATGGATAGATGGACAGATGGATAGATGGATAGATAGATGGATGGACAGATAGATGGATGGATGGATGGACAGATGGATAGATGGACAGATGGATGGATGGATAGATGGACAGATGGATGGATAGATGGATGGATAGATGGACGGATGGATGGATGGATGGATAGATGGACGGATAGATGGATGGATAGATGGACAGATGGATGGATAGATGGACAGATGGATGGATGGATGGATGGATGGATAGATGGACAGATGGATGGATAGATGGATGGATAGATGGATAGATGGATGGATAGATGGATGGATAGATGGACAGATGGATGGATAGATGGACAGATAGATGGATAGATGGATGGATAGATGGATGGATAGATGGACAGATGGATGGATAGATGGATGGATAGATGGACAGATAGATGGATGATGGATGGATGGACAGATGGATAGATGGATAGATAGATGGATGGACAGATAGATGGATAGATAGATGGATGATGGATGGATGGACAGATGGATAGATGGATAGATAGATGGATGGATAGATGGACGGATAGATGGATAGATGGGCGGATAGATAGATATTATTTTAGGGGTTTTACCCTTTTTTCTTCTCCGTCTCTCCTCGAGAAGTGTCACACACAGTGTCGGGCTGTCGATAAAAAGGCTATTTGCAGCTCCACCGAAGCTTTTACTCTCCAGCCATAGTAGACAAACAGCCAAACACAGCAGCAAGCTAATGATTATGCTTGTGTTCAGAATGGGAGGAAAACACTGTAGTGCAGCCTTTTTTCTCTCACTCTTTGTTATTTTCTTATTCTCTCTTCCCTTCAGCCTCTTTGCTTTCTCCTCGTCTTTCTATCCCGTCTTTGGGTCGAGTGCAGAGAAAGAAGGTGAATTTGAAAAAAAAAAAACCCTGAGTGAGTGATTGTGTGTAGAGGAAGCAGTCACACGCAGATACACACCGCACGCGCACAGGCATCGTGACGGCGTCGGTACGATGGCTGTGCTGACTAAGTGTAGCAAAAACATGGAGAGCAGCAGAATGAGGTGTCAGCATTCAGAATGATTAGGGCTGTTTAGTCTAGAGCTGTGTGCATGTGTGTGTGTGTTCATTTGTATCCATAGCCATTAGCAGCCATGATGAAATGGCAGTCTCATTTGCAGTTAAGCCCCATACCACAGAATGATGGCAGTAATGCCTTAAACTGTAAACAACCACATCCTGCTGCATTACTACACAGCACTGTCACAAATCATAAAATACATTAAACTGGGATCCAGTTAATGAATAAAATGCAAATAGCACGCAGAAAGCCATACATGTGGTGTCATGTTGTGGTAAGAAGAGTAATGATGTGTCGGTTTAAAGGCTGCTAATTTATCTTTTATTACAACCCATTAGTGTGAAATGAATTACCGAGTTTACATCGGTATCATAACCAGCACAACTTTTTGGCCTCTTTCAGATTTTTCAGGGAACTACCTTCATCTCGATGCCGGAAGCCACACCCTGCGCAAGAAAGCCCGGCTGCTGAGCCCCGAAGTGGGGCCAGAGCAAGGCCCGCTCTGCCTCCAGTTCTACTACCAGCTCCAGGGAGAGGCACAGGGCAGCCTGAGGGTCCTGCTGAGGGACAACGACCAGGGAGAGACCCTGTTATGGGCATTAAAAGGTGACCAAGGCAGTCACTGGAAAGAGGGGCGCACCATCCTTCCTCGAAGCCCCAGAGAATATCAGGTAGATAACCGCTGAGTGTTAGCGTGTTTATGAATCCCTGAATTAAGAAGCTAACACATAAGCTGAGCTGTAATCACCTGTATGTCACTTTCTCTGGTGTAGGTGGTGTTTGAGGGGTTTTTTGAACACCCGACAAGAGGACATATCAGAATAGACAACATCCACATGAGCAGCAGCGCTGACCTGGAGCAGTGTGCACGTAAGTCCCATTCACCTGTTGGCACCTTCATTAATATGCTGGTCAGTGTTTCCGTCTGTCAGCTATCACTCTCTCCCTGCTTCACACCGGAACATTTATTCTGTGTTTTCGCCAGAGAGCGAGAGTGATGGGGGAGAAAAAAATCATAATATTTCTCATTTACACACACACACATCAAAAAAGTGAAGCGCAAAAAAAGAAAGTAGGTCACAACTGCCCTTCGGGCATGGATCCTTCACTATCTTTTATTATATCTCCCACTATCTCCTAGTCTTTCCCTGTACCACCCCATCCTGCTGTTTCCTTATTTGCTCTCGTTTATCCATCTCCAGCATTATCTTCCATTCAGTCTCTGCAGTCGAGCACTGAAAATAACGTGCGTGCTTGTGCTTGATTACTGGAGAGACTCTCTACTCTGGAGCAGAGAGACAGTAGTTAACCAATGAGGCTGCTATCAGCGACTGCTGTCGGCTCACTTGTAACAATTTGCTTTGCAGAGAAAAAAGGGCAAATTTCCATGCGCTCCACACGCTGGGTTAAGTTTGAAGTCCTTCATATTTCCTGATTTCACAAAAATGCATGTGAGCCTTGGTTCAGAAACAACTTTGTTTTTATTGTAAAAAGATTTAAAGGCAGAAATGAGTCGTATTATGGACTTTAGGACCAGTCAGAATATATTTGCCTTTAGTGCTGTAGTGCATTAGTACACCTTTAAGTCAAATGTTTCTGTGAGTCAAAGACGCTAGTTTTCTCACTACCGCTTCTTTATCTGTGCTGTAACTAGTTTTCCCTTCTTTTTCCGTTCTGTCGCTCTTTCTCACTTCCATAAAAGATGCCACGTCCTCCAGCAAATAATAAACAGCAGTAAAATTCAGTCCGTCTTCCCACGACCCCTTAACTTACCTCCACCCTTCCTCTTCATTCCTCAATTTCCCTTCTCGTCACTCTGCCCCTCACCCTTTTCACCCTGTTTTCCGTCTGTCTTTTTCTTCTGCCGTTAAAATCCCAAAGGAAAGAAAGAGGACGAAAACGCTGTAGAAAAAAACTTTTAAAAAAAGAGCAATCGGGGAGAGAGGGAGAATGACAAAGCAAAGAGAAGGTGAGAAATGACAGACATAACAAGAGCCACTTTCCCTCTTCCCTCCCTCTTGTCTGGCTCTCTTTATTTTCTTTCCATTTTGTAAAAATAACTGTCATCCTGGAGGATATATGGGCCTTTGGAGTCTTAAACTACCTCTGAACTCGACAAAGCTTTATTGAGTTACAAACGCCTTAACCAGGACTGCGGTGCAATTTTGCAACTCTATTAAAAAACATTTGTGTTGACATTCATTAAAACTATCAGCACCATATAAATGTAATCATATATAATATAAGCTGAGGACATCTGTTGTTATTTTATTGCATTTCATATTGTGAAGGAAGCTTCCAACGCCATGGGCGACACACATCCTTTCACATTTACTCTTGCTCCTTGTCTAACTTAGCTTCACTAACATTTGTTTTTCCTTTCTTTTCCAGAGCCTTTGCATGCTTTACTTCCTGGCCTGAAAAGTAAGTTCTACTTCACGTGCATTTGTACTTCCTGTGCCAACATGTCTGTGCTTCCTGCTTTGTTGCTTAGCTCAGCTTGCAGCACTGCAAACCCTGTTAGTGCCTTATTACCATACAGGCTTCCACAGCACACACTGTTAACTAGATAGGGGGTAAAGGTATTACTGTGCATCACTGCACATGTGCAGTACTTCTTGTAGTAGCACATGTACAAAACCAGAGTGGAGTGGGCTTTGTGAGGGGACAGGTTTGCAGGATGGATCCACTGCATTTTTCTGGCATGACTCCTTGCATGCTGGGCTGAAACACTTGATTTTGTAGTTTTTTTTGGAGTAAAAAGAGATTTTCTTGCCTTCACACAAACAAACACGCACATGCATACATACTGCAACAGTAACACTTGACTAGCAACAATGTGCAGCTGTAACAGAGGGTGTTTCAAATATGAGCAGTGCACTGAACCATATTTGTTACAGTTTTTAATTCTTACTCAGGTTGTGTTTCATTTTATACCATAAACAATTTCTCAGATGATGTAGGGATGAGGGTTAAATCACAGGGTCAGGGTTAAATTGCTGCTTCTGGTCTGTTTCTTTGGTGTCAGTGAAATTGCAGAGCTTTTTATCAGTCCATCCATATTTGTCTTCATAATCAGTCTTTCCCATCATAGTTTCCTTTATCCTGATTCAATTTCAACAGCTTAGCATCCTCTTTCCCTGCACATCCAGCTGCTCCTGGTCCACACTCATTTACGTCTCATTTTGTCTTTCCTTCTCCTTTCCCTGCCGTCCCCTCTCCTCTGGTCCCTGATCCCCCTTACATGAAATGCAGAGCACATCACACTCAACTTTCCTTTTCTCTCTCTCATTCATCCAGAAATAGGCCAGTCTGAAAAACGATAAAAAGTCTTAGAGCAATTGTGCTACTGGATCTCTTGTTTTCGAAGTCTGGGTTGGGACCTAAACCACGAGCTGTTTGTGCTTTTGTTTAGACGCCCACAAAATACACATACTGGTCTCTTTGAAGACTTGCATATAGAAACTGGACTTCAGTTTCTACCTCATGCTAACAAAACTTTTGACCACTTGGAGAATATAAAGGCTTTTTGGTGATTTGGTTCATGGAAGGCTGAGGCTTAAACCAGAGGACTCTGCTTTTATTTTGCTAGTTTCCTCAAATATTTCTGTTTGTGTGTGTGTGCGTGTGCGTGTGTGAAAACTATGAACACATAGTGTGAACTCTGAGAAGCACTTCTTGTTGTCCGGCACATTAAGCTGAATGAAAACACAAAGACATCCAAGCACCAGTGAAACCCAGGAGACAAGTTCAGAAAACTCACATCATCTGACTCATACCCCGAGTATTTGACCTAATCCTCGCTTTATCTTAAACTGTCATGTGACTCCCAGCACGACAACGCTGCTGGTTCTGACAAACACCATGTTTCTTGATCCTGACCCCCAGAAAGAAGGATTAAATTTCTCCTTTTAAGAAGTGATCTCAGCCCCTTTAGGGTTTCTCTCTGGGTGAGCAGATAAAGTTACACCTCAGGTGTTGTTTATTCTTCTTAGTGTCTCGATGTGAGACAAACAAAGCGTAGTTGTTTTTGACAGTTTTAAAGTTGACCGTGAGAAATATTCATGCTGTCACGGAAAGCTTCTGTTAAAAGGAGGCAGTGACGAAGGCTTAATCTGAATTTCTAAATTGATTTTAAGGAAAACAGGAAACCCCGGCACAACCAAAATGATTGCACTATATGAACTTACAGTCTTGTTACCTTCGACACTGTTGCAGCTCTGAGACCACCAGCAGTCAGATGCCATCTTCAAAGAAACTTTGGTGCATGGAGATGGTGGAAAAAACGATAATAAGACTGAGTCGGCAATTACATTAAATCTGTTTGTGATAATACAGATGATCACAGTGATTACCTGTGATGACATAAGCTGTTGTTGTTTACATATACAGCATCCAGACAGAAACTCAAAAACAGAAATTCCTCCATTCACAGTGGCGTAGTCGCTGCAGGGCGGCATCGGCAACCTTTTAAAAAGATATACAAGTAGAATAAAACCAGATGGCAGCCAGTGGAGTCGAGTCCCTAATGCAAAGACACAAACTGCAGACAACTTGTGCTCATCAGTGGAGGCTGACCTGGATTGCAATGTGTTGGCAATATGTCTGCATTCATAAATAAGACAGCAAATATCAGCAAACATTTACCAGTCATTCGCAGAGTAACTGCAGTCGCTACAAGTCAGTGATTGTTTGATTGGTTGCCCCCTGCCAGGTGACCTGTGGGTACTGCTGCAAGCAGTCGCCAGATGCAAAAACACTCAGTGCACTCATAAGCAACCAGCGATTTTCCTAAACGCCTCAGTCGGCTCCGTGAAGGCGACGCCGCGGTGTCAGGCGCTGTCAGGTTGTCCATCTGTGCCAGTCCGGTGATTTGATACCTCAAATTTGTGTCTTGAACTCAAAGGTTAACTGATTATATGTTGGTGGTCAAAGGTCAAGATCACCTTACAAACCAAGCTTTTGGCCATGACTTCAGAGGTCACACGCTAATTATTGCAAAATGTCACACAAAGGTCTAATGGGATAAAATGACAAAGTGGCGATACTTTATATCCAAAAGGACAAAGGTCAGCTTCACTGCGACATCATAATGTTGTGCAAAAACACTTTTGTGGTCATTACATGGCAACCATAACTCAGGAACAGAAGGGGAGATGGTGACAAATCGCATTTGGTCAGACGCTGATTTGGCAGCACTCATATTTGATTCGTAGAGCGTTCACTACACATTATAGTCCAGACAGACGGCAAGTTTTTTACTATAAAATCTTCCCGGTGGATTAAAACGTACAGTAAAAATATACATACATATATTTAGAAAAAGTTTGATGTTAAGAAGACGCTCGCAGAAACATTTGAAAGTGTCTGTTGGAAGCTATCGGTTGATTATTGCACACACACTCGTGCGTCTACACAGAGAAAAGGGGCTTACTCTGGTTTTCTGTTTTGTTTGTGAAGTGAGAGGCCGGCTTTGATGCTAATTAAGTGATTCAGAAGCTGTAGTTACCAAACATCCCTTGAAAGCTACACGTTTTAGCTTTAGCAGCCGTTCCCCTTTGCTACCTCAAAAAGCAAAGTAACGGTCAACTTTTTCAGCCCTGGAAATTATTTGTCAGTTAATCCACCGGTGGGAAGACTCTCCGTGCAGCGCAGCTTTACAATCACAGCCAATTTTAAACCCTTAAAGAGTGCGTCTGAACTTCAAAAAAAGACTAAATTAAGCTTACTGGTTCCGTGAGGTTTTGTATCCTGCTTTGCAACTCTCCTCCATCTCTTATTTCAGCTCTTTTTTCTCCTTCTCTCTCATCCCATCTAGTCCTCGCTCGCCTCAGTTCTATTTCCTCTTTTTTCCTTCCTGTCTTTCTTGCTCATGCACCGTCTTTCCTTTATTCTCCCCCTTTCCTTTCTCTCTCTCTCTCTTCTATAACCTCTCTCTCAGCGGGTTTCTTTCACTGCGAGTTGACAGAGTATTGAACTTTCAGACAAACCCTTTAATGCAGGATTAAAGATATCATGGCAGGATTAGCGCCCTGCCTTCTCTTCCCCACCCTTGCACCCTCTCTCCTCTCACTTTCTACCACCCCTCTCTATTTCACTCCATTCTTTCCTCCAATAATGCCTTCTTTCTTATCCTTTCTCTGCCTCTGTAATTTCCCCCTCTCCCTCTCCATCTCTTTCTCTCCGCACTCAACTTCGGTCTGATCTTGCCCCGATAAAAATGCCGCATCCCAGCAAATACACCCACTTAACACTCCCCGCCCTTTGTTCAAGTCGCCCAAGCACTGCATAATCAAGGCTTTGCATTCTCTGATCCAATCTGAACGCATGGCATGGGCCTTTGCGTGTCAATGTGCAGCTAATGCTTGTGATGTTTGCATAAATCAAAAAAAGAGAGAGAAGAGTTACAGTAAGTTAAATATTTTATAAGAAATGAAGCCTTTAATTGGTTGTTTAAATATTAACACACAGCAAAATGTTAAAGCTAAAGTGGTTTTTGCCTGATTTATTTTCTTACCTTTAAATAGCGGCGAGCACGAGAGTTTCGGCACACTGCGCTGTAGAGTAAATGACCCCTGCTTCTGTTGTTAGGTCTGTCAAGCTCTTTGTTCTCTCCAAGTTTACAATGATTTTAGGCAAACGCTATAATAAATTAGCTCTAATTAAAGCTGAATAAGCAAAAATGTTCTGCTTCAGTCCTCAGAAGACTTTGAATGCTCCTAGTTTTCGTAATGAATTCTTTTAAAGTGCTGCAAAACATATTTTAAATATGGATATAATAAGCTAAATTTCCCCTTACAAACAGTCTGGATTCTCACACCTTAATTATAGATGTGAAAGATGTGCAAATAAAGAAGATATAAAATGCTGCCATCTTTTTTAAGAAGGTATTTCGGCCACATTCAGAAGCCTTTTCAGGGTCCAGGTGGAAAATTCTGTCCAAGTAGAATTAGGAACGAAACCACAAATTAGAGTCCAACTAAACAGTCATTCTAGTTTTAATATTGTTAATTATGATAAGGAGGCTTTTCTAACATAAACGACATACGTGAGCTGATAGCCAAACTAATATATTTAGTTTATTACCAGAACAAAGTGTGTTTGCCTTGAATAAAACTCATTATTATTAATAGGAAAGTTAGCCAAGCATGTTAGTGTTGCAGTTTGAAGTTATAATGTTTGAAAAAGTGTCACTTTTACTGCAGCAGCATGCTTCAGTGTGTGGAGATGCTCAGAGCTTGACAGACCTGCCATGCTCACTCACACTCTGACAGGGGTGAAGTGAACATAGGTCTCTAAATCTGAACTCTTTAATGCAGTCTGCATGCCTGCCTTGCTCATCTACTGAGCCAACCAGTAATGTGTCCTCCTGCCCTCCAGGGGGTGCCATATCTGGAATGGAGCCCACAGTAGACACAGTGGTGGTGCAGCCAGTCCCTGCCTTCTGGTACTATGTGTTGGCGGGAGGCGGTGCCCTCTTGGTGCTGGTCAGTATAACCGTGCTGGTGATACTGTGCTGCCACCGGTACCACTGGGCGACCAAGAAGACCAGCAGTAGTCATCATCATTCGGTGACGTACCGCAACAACCAACTGCCATATCAGCAAGGTCGCCAAAACTGGTACCAGAGCCAAAACCCAGGCTGTAATCTGATCCATAGCCCTAACGAAAACAACCTGAACCCAAGCACCGGGCCGAGTCTGGAACCCATGCTCACCATATCACTGGAGAAAGAGGACAGCTACGATTCCCAGTGTTGAAAAGGCCCATCTGATTTAATAGTATGTTTTTTTTAAATGAAGCGATCAAGGGGTGTGAAAAGAAGCCGTATTCAGCATAATCACTGCTCTTCACTGATGAGGATCTGCTCAGAGGCACTCCAGTGCACGTTGCTGACGGCTGATCTAATTAACTGATCGGCGTACACTAAACTGGTAGAAAGAAGTCCTGACATTAAACTGTACCCCTGAAGAGCAGATGACAGAGCTTCGGTTGTATTTCTGATGGCTGAAGAGGGCCTGATAACGACACTGTGGGGCAATTTTTTTGATGTCGAGCGTAGACTGGCTTCTATACCTGAACCCTGAAAGCGAGCTGGATTATGACCACAGTAAATCACAGTAAAGGTAGTATGAATAACAGGCTGTGGATGACACACACTGCATTTACATGCAGCGTACAATGTCAGGGTTGTAACAGCATATCCCCCACCTTCAGTAAATGTCAGAGCAGGATCTGTCTGTCTGCCCCGCTCTGATCTGCAGCTTGGACATTGCCTGTCTCCAGATACCCGTCAGACAGAGGAAGGATTTACACACAGGTAGAAAAGACACGCTGTGTTTGTGTGCAGCATTAAGAGTGATGGCTGCTTCTCCGGGACTGAATGAAGCCCAATTTTATTTGCCCACGTGTGTTTGCGAGACTGAGATAGTGGCAGAGACAGATTAATAACAAAAAAACAGGAAGAATTAGTGTTGCCCGTCCAGCTGTGACAGATAGACAGCTGCACATGCACCCTGCAGCTCTGAGACGGCTTACGTCGCATCACATCAGCTGAAACACGCGCACCAATATATGCACGGACACTTCTGAGATTTTCAAGTCTCACATGTTACTTTGAGTGTGTTTTTCATTACATTCTGGATATGCCTTTTTAAAAAACGTGCTTTAAACCTATAACCTCCGATATGAGGTAGTGCCTCTGTGTCCAGTAAGAGTCTGAATGGATGCAGTTTGACTCTACAGTTTGTTGCCTGGATCTCGTGGATAATCTGATGCCTGTGTCTGTCAATGTTCAAACTAAACACCCGTGTATGTCTTGCACACATTAGGTTGGGTGAATGAAACAAAAAGAAAAGAAGTACTATCGTGCATCATTTGAATGTGGAATATTGTTTTTCTTAAATCTCTGCAAATACAACAATCTACAAACAGTCTTTACTTTCTGCACATAATTACCAAGGCCTTTTTTGTTTCTAACACATCCAACACTGGTATCCAGTCCGATAAATGAGACCAAACTTGCTTTGATAAAGAGCATTTTACAACTGAAGCCTTTTGGAAAATCATTTATCTGCTTAAAGACTGCCGACTGATTCTAGAGCAGCAACAATGTAACTTTTTATTTATGTATTTTCTGTTAGGGGTGTAACGATTCTCCAGATCCACGGTACAGTTCATGTTTCTTTTGAATTAACGAGAAAAAGCAGCAAACAGGTTTTTGACACGATTACCTACCTTCACAGGACATCATTGGACGGGAGGATTAGGGCCACTGAGGAAAATACTTTTGAGTCGTCACTTTTTCATCTTCAGTGGCCCTAATCCTCTCCTGTAGGTAACAGCTGCTTTTAATCAGCTCCACATGACCAGCTATCATAAGCAATACAAAGTCATGTCTATTTAGCACATCATTACAGGACGCAAAATCTGTCTGTCAGCTGCTAATATTCATCCCATATTTGCAAACGCATGCTGTTTATACTAACACAAAAATGCTCCAGTAAACAGACGCTCATTTAAACTGGATTTTACAGCAAAGCTTGGCTAATGTACCAGACGTGACCCTGCAGTTAGTCTGCCATGGCTGTCACGTATGGTCTGTCTGTATTTACAGTCTTGCACTGAGTTGATGCTTTTAACTTTTACATCATCTCCATATCGTATCAATAACAAGATGAGAGCGCAGCGGCGGTGAGGTCTAACGAACGAGGCCGTGGATGTATCGCAAATTTAGTGTCTGCTTCTGAACTGTTACACCCCTAATCGGCATCTGTCACTCACTGCAATGATGGTCTGTGTAGTGGATAGAAAAAGTCGACACACCTGTTAAAATGTCAGGTTTTATTGAGACCGAGATAAATAATTTCCAACATTTTCCATCTTTAATGTGACCGACAGTTTATCCTGTACAGTTCACATGGAAAACAAACTAAAATCTAAAAGGAGGGAAATCTCACATTTAAAGTAAGCTGGTTGCATTACACAGCATTTTGGAGGTAGTACTCCGTCAGCATGGCACATCGTAAATTAACATTATTGACCCTTTCCAAACTGGTTGTGAGGGTGTCGCCTGTGCACAGCCCTCCTCAGGTCACCCCACAGGTTTTCTTTTGGGTTCAGCTTTTCTGGTGATGATATTTTTGATGACTTGGGGAAATTCATATCGATCTAGAACTTTCTAGCAGACACCTGAAGGTTTTGCACCAACGTTGGTTGGTATTTGAGACTTGTTCCCTGCACCTTGACTACTATTTATTTAAGTTCTCCAGTGCCAGCTGAAGAAAAACAGCTCCAAACCATGATGCTGCCATCACCGTGCTTCACAGTGGGTCTGGTGGTGTTTTGGTGATGGGCACTTTCTGGACTGTGGCCACAGAATTCAGACCGTAGAACATTTTCCCACACGCTTATGGAAGAAGTGAAGGATGCAGAGATTGTTGTCACGTGTGGTTAACGTCGCGGTCAGCCTCTTGGCAACCTCCCTGACCACTTTGGAGGGGCACCCGGTCTCTTTTAGTCAGTAACAAAGTGTTAACTAAGCAAGTGTCAGAAAAGTCGTGTTAGACCAGCTGAACTTTATTTGATTGTAGTCAGAATCTCTTTAACCGATGGCAGGTGTGTGCTGACTACTGTTTGGCATGATTTTGAATGTCATTGGTTAATTTTCTATGCAAACCAGTTATAAAAGGACGTGCAACCACATTATTTCATTATTTATTTATTTATTTATTCCCTCCGAAACGTTAACAGTTTGTTTTTAAATTGAACTATACAAGTTACAAGTCATATTAAAGAAAGCTCTCACCCCCCAACCGGTCACGGCAGATGGCCCCGCCCCTCCCCGAGCCTGGTTCTGCCGGAGGTAACTTCCTGTTAAAAGGGAGTTTTTCCTTCCCATTGTCGCCAGGTGCTTGGTTATAGGGGGTGTCTGATTGTTGGGGTTTTCTCTGTAGGTCTTTATTTTTGACTATAAAGACCTTGATGTGACTATTGTTTGAATACTAACAACATTGAAATGAATTGAATGTTTCATCTTGGTCTTACTTGGCATTTTAACAGGACTGCTTTCATAAGTTTGATTGTGTATTTAATCAGCAAGTGTAACATGATGCATTTCTGATTAGCGGGTTCATATTTTTGCAGTGTAGAGAACATGAGCACTTTTCTTCTTAATTTACTTACATCTACTGTGAATCTTTTCATAAATTGATTAATGTTCTTTCTGTCCTTCGGTGTTGCTGGTGCACACTAGTCACACTATAGTTGTTTTTATACTTGCTGACTAAAAATTATATTGATTCTGCACACTGGGATGAAAAAAACTATTCGGTGTCATTTAGTGTTTTGAAAGCTTTGAAAGCTCTTTTAAAGCTTCTAGTTTGAATAAGATAGGAGCTCATAATAAAGCAAATCTAAAGTGTTAACGTGTTTTATGAAGAATGCTCACATGATGTCAGAAAAAATCTATCTAGATTGTGAAGCTGACGGTGTATCAGAGTGGACTTCACAGCATCTCTACCCCCTACATCATTTTGTTCATGCCCAAATCCCTGAGCCTTTTTATCAAAACCCACTTGTTCCTGTTCTTCTCTTTCCCTTCATTGCAAATCCTCCCAGTGAAAAACACAGGAGAGAAAATGAGAGGCAGAAATGGAGGGGAGCAAAATCTCTCAGAGGAGAAGGGCCCATTAAGCGAGCCCCCTTTTTCTCCAAAGAATGTGCCCAGAGATGGAGGGAGATGAAAGAAGTAAAAGGAAAAAAACGCTCTCTATACTTTCTAAAGATAGATCTTTCTTTTACTCTAAGAGGGAGGCTAACAGGGAGGCAGGTTGTGGTTTGGATTGAAGGAAAGAGAGAATAGATGGAGGAGGGCAGGTTGTTTCAAACACAAAAGCAGATGAAAGAAGTCTTTTGGCAGAATAGACAGCGTGATGAAGCCTCACTGCACTGCACACACACACAGACGAGCAAACGCCATCTAACCACCGCAGACCTCTATTAGCCAAGAACCCAGATTTGCAGCAAGCTCTCAAAACACCGTTATCAAAATCATTGTTTCATGCATTTTTTTCCACACTGCAGATATTCCCCATATTGGCTTATTTCATCATGCTGCATCTTATAAAATGCTGTTTTGTGCCTTAGTCAACAAGTATTTTAGTTATTTTGTGCTTGCATATCCATTTCCAGTGTGCCGAGCCCCTCTCCCTTCCATATCAATCGACTCGCGTATGATTTACACATTATATGACTCATTCTAGCAGCCTTGTGCCATAACCCAATCAATGTGGGGCTGGATTCAAATAGAGGAATGATATACGGGTGTATTTATGTTGTGCTACCCGTGCACTTTTCCCCTGCACTCTCTCTCACTCTCTATCGAACTTTTGCAAGTTTCTGGCGTCTTTTCATGCGGCCCTTATAAATCAGCCTCCCTCCCTCCCTCTCCCTTCTCCATCACAGACTACTTTGAAGCCTTTTAATAATTCTAATTAGATAATGGAGCTGATTGCATTCATAAAGCCCTGCGGTAAGCATTTCTAGCCCTGAGGCCATCTCTATTTTTTCTCTCTTTCCTCCTCCTCCTGTGGAAATATTATCGTACAAGCACTCTAACAGGTCCTCGGGCCCCTCTGGAACAGCGAATGGTGCCAAAGAGCCATCCCTGTCTCTTCCTGAATAAAAAAGATCCTTTTTTATTTTTCTCTTTACTAATTGGAGAAGGGAGATAAAATGGGGCTACGGGGAGTTTTAATCTCCTTTCAGATCCATGCGATGATTCTTCTCAGGATCCTCGCCCGAGGGCTTTCAGCCAGGATCATTAGAAAGCGTTCAGCAGTCATCCAAAGAGCGTCCAAACCTCTGGTTTTTATCCTGATTTTTTCTTCTTATCTTTCTTTAAGTGATTTAATGTTTTGTCAATGCTTGCAGTGAAAAAGGAGAATTTAGAGCGTGGAGGGTCTGTAGTCAGGCAGCAGATTTACAGACGTGTCGTCTTTTGCATTTCAGTAGGAACCTTTAAAACATAATTACAGCACGGCTACCGGGTTCATTAACTTCTGAATAACTGCACTGTTTTTACATCTAATTACACGAGAGTATTAATTCATTAAAGTCTGCTGCCGACGCTCTCTTTAATCACTTTTTAGTTTTGCAACCTTTCATGCTTTCAGCTTGATTGTAAATTTAGATACAACCACGCGTTGAGATTTTATCTTACTCTAGTGTATAGCTTTGTTTTTTATTTCTTAATGAATTAAATGTTTCTTCTGTAAATCTGTTGGAAGCAGAGCAGCTTGATGATTTTGAAACACGGCCTCAGATGAAGCTGAGTGTAGTTCACTCGCTCCGCCTGAATAAAATCAGCCTTGAGGCTGTAAACTTCTTCATCCCCGGCCTAAGCCACATTGCTGTTATATTGCTTTTGTGCACTTTCTCTGCCTCTGTCAAGATTTGATGGTTGTCTTTCAATGTCATGCACTTTGAGGACATTAAATATTGATGTCAGTCAAATAACTACATTTAGAAACGCTCCACTGTTTGCTTAATTGAATGCACTCAATTAGCATAGGATTTGTTTGTCGTTTTAATATTTGAAATGAAATTAAAATTTGGTTAATTCCTTTAGTTTGTTCTCTAATTGGGTTTGGAAAATCAATTTTTAGAAAACAGTCTTTCGTTTAAACTCAGTTCTACGACATTCATGAGCGAATAGTGCAGCAGGTGTCATTTAAAGGAATTCATCTGTAAGCTTTGAAGAAAATATGCAAAGTTTGTAAATGCAGTTTATTGAAGGTGTAATCGCAAGATGCCAAAACTGTCTCACAGACGAACAACTTTATCTAATTGAGGAAATGAAGCTTTTTTTCATATGTTCTAAATGAGTTTTTCACCTTTTATCTTCTGAATATCTATTACAGTTTCACTTCATAATGTGTTTTTGATTCCTCTGCTCTGGCAGTAAATGATTATCAGCTGCTCAGATATTGCTCCATTTATTTCTGGGGACTGTAACGTCAATTTCCTTGAATAAAACTGAAGAAGAATCGAGCCCTCAAAACCTCCAAAGCCTTGCACTCTGGCCTGCCTCGAACATTTAAAGTGGTATTTTAGCTTGTTGAATTTCACGGTCTTGGAATAAAAAGAAAATAAACTGTGGTGAATGTGAAGGTAATAAAGGTAATATTTTTCTATGAAACTCTTTTGTGTGCTTTCATTTTTTAAAATTCAGCCTCCACTCGTGTCTTTCTTTTCATTTCTAAGCAAATAAAAAAAGAGCACTGATGCTTATCACATAATGGAAGTTGCTGGCTTTACGCAGGTAGTCTGGGAGAAGAGTTCAGTAAGACTGGATGTTGTTTTTCGCCGATAGACCGAGCGCGGAACAAAACAGTTTGGATGGAGGAGCTTTCTTCCCTGATCTCTTCAGAAAGTTTAAACTCTTTGAGCTGTTTGATACCCATCTACAAATGCAGCGTAGACACGGAGCGACGTTATCGCGGCGGGACTCTCGAGTAGCTCCAGACGGTTTAGATTAATACTGTTATTCTTTCTGTCTCTTTAACAGATCCCAGGCCAATAGATTTTGAAAAAGATCCTGTTTTCAACCACAAGCCCCCCATCAACGAAGGTGAGGTTATCCTCCTCTCTCCTCGCAGCCTCGGGCTATACTGGCTGTTTTACAAGTCTCACCCAAAGACAAGTGAAATTGCTCTTTAAGGACAGGCGTGCCTATGGCTCCTCCAGAAAAGAGCCCGTGGCAACGGTGACAGACAATCTCTGCTGTGTGCAAAGAAAGGAGACGAGTGTGAGCGAGCTGGCAAAAGCGCATGTCTGCGTGTGCATACGTTGTGCGTTCTTCCTCGTCCTCCTCCTCTTTCATGTTCCACGGCAGACAAAGTGAGACAGACAGCTTCCTTCTGGGCACCGAGAAAAACATCTGTCTGTAACAATCACAGATTACATGTGTGTGTGTGCCCACTGCTCCTTGTTTCTTTCAGCCCCTTGACAGAAACAAGACGAGAGTACTCAGCTTTTAGCTCGCTAAACAAGTCTGTTTACTGTCTGTTTACAGCTTTCCTGCTTGTCTGCAGTGTGTGCTTCCATAAAACACTCCAAATGCAGCACTTAATTGTGGATTGGCTCGTTCGTGTGTACACATTCATTATTCGGATTAGCCCGATTGCCTTACTAAGTAGGAGTGCACACTTCAGCCCTCACCACATGCACCAGATCGTACCTTTAGAGTAATTAATTGCATTACGTTTTCCAAAGTTGCTAATCAATAACAACTGTGGTCTTGAATACATCAGCTTGCTAAGATTTCCTATTTTCTCTCCAGACTATGTGTTCCCAGGGTGGCCATCCTCCTTCTCCACCCCCTCCTCCAACATGGACCCCCCCTCCGTCACCTTGGTGTCAGAGAAGGACAAGGACAACGCCTGGCTGTACACGCTCGACCCGATCCTCCTCACCATCATCGTGATGAGCTCGTTAGGCGTCCTGCTGGGAGCGGTGTGCGCGGGATTCCTCCTCTACTGCACGTGCTCCTACAGCGGGCTCTCCTCGCGCTCCTCCACGACACTGGAGAACTACAACTTTGAGCTGTACGACGGGATCAAGCATAAAGTTAAGATGAACCAGCAGAGGTGCTGCTCAGAGGCATGAGGACTCAGAGGGGAACTCTGGAGAGTGATGGTGGGGGAAGACGCGAGCCCCCGCAAGTCATCTTGTTCTCAGACAATTTGAAAACGAAGCACTATCTGTAATCTCGACCCCCGTGTCCCCTACCTAATGCCCCGCTAACCCCTTGCTCTGATGTCTAACGGGGTGAACCCGGAGTTTCCCCGATTGTCTATGTGCCAGTGGGAACTTGTGATCTTTATCTCCCCTACATGCTACGAGGCCTAAACTAGGGGAACATGTGACCCCCGTCTCCCCCCGCCTATAGTCCATTTTCTCCTCTGCCTGCAGGAGACAGCCTGCTCGATTCTAAAAGCCTGTGATTGAATGAAGGAATGAAAAAAAAAAAAGAGTATTAATGATTGATCTACCATTGAATATTACCCACGAGCCACTGGGACGACATCGAGAAGAATGGACCACAGCACCTGTGACAGTCTGGACATTTGGACTACAAATGGCAGCACAGTCTGGGCTAAAGTGTTGGGATTCTTGATGAAGAAAGGAATTTGATGATCCGCCCTCGTGACTGACGCAGACGTGAAACTTCAGCGCGAACAGCAGAAGCATGTTCCACAGGGCACCAGTGGGTCGGTTCAGTGGGTCATTTTTGACTGAAATCAACACATATCAAGTGAATGCCTAACCCCCCCCCAAAAAAAAGTTTAAAAAGATATTGAACCACACAACTCAAATGATCTAGATTTCTAATGGCAAAGAAGGAAAGGAGTATGAAAAAGGACATTTTCTTTTCTTTTTTTTGGTTTGTTTCTGAAAGTGTTGGATATGAGTTCTGTGAGTTTTTAACGTCCATTAGCCTGCCATGTGGCGCTCGCTCGCTCCTTTGTCTGCCCCGGTCTGCGCTTCGTGAAACCAGTGGCATAGAAGAGTAATGGTGACTGTTTTTGTTCTGTTTTAGACTTGTGTCTCTTTGGGAAAAAAAGGTAAAGAAAAGCCAGCTTCAGTTCGTAGCCGCCCTGTAGAGCTCTTATGCCATTTTTTTAGCCTTTTATTTTAGCTTTGTGTTGGACTCCACGGTCTTACGTGTTCTTTCAGTCCTTTACTAGCTATTTTGGCCTATTTTCCATTACAGATTATGAGTCTTTACAAAGAGTAGAGGAAAGATAAAGTAAGGCAGAAAATCAGAGGTTTATCAAAATCTAACATGCTGTTATGGAGTCGTGCTTTAGATTCAGTATTCTAGAGTTTGTTTTTGGTATATATCTCTATTTTTTTGCTTTCCAAACTGTACGATGCCCAAATGATGGACAGACACTGTGTGAAGAAAATGTCAGTGATTGTTTTATTGCAACCTATGGATTGCCAAAGAGCCTTGTATGTGCACGGTAGGGCTGCGGGGATTAAGAGCGATGAGTCGTCACGCCGCTTATCCACCACTCTTAACTTTACCCTTCTAAACAAAGGCCGCTCAAAGATGAAAGGCGAAAGAAAGACTACAGGAGGAGAACGGAAATCGCACCGTCGACTTTTTTGGACACACAATCGAGCCTTAAGCTAACTACAGTATACGCTGTATCGGAGGACAGCCATCGAGGAGGGCCAGTGCTGCTGGAGAGACTGATAAACAGGAGGAGGCACACACACACACACACACACACACAGAGGTAGAGAGGAAGACCGAGGCAAAGACAAATAAATGGTTGTGTTTACATGCAAGTGCCAAATGTGTTATTCAAAAAAAATACCAAGCAATCGATCGTTTAGCCTAAACTGAGCCTTTCTTATAGGTATCTTCGACAGCTGATAGCATCCCAGGTGTGTTTCTGCTGTTGTGTTTCTATTTTGTTTGTATTTCGCAATTGAGTCACAAAATAAAGAAATGTTATTGGTGGCAAAACATTTAGTGAGACTGCAAAAGAAAAAGCAGGTAAACGTGCAAATTCGACAAAAAACACAGGTTTTACTTCGTGATGCAGCCTGTGAAAAGCAGGATAAAGATGCAGCTTCTATCACAGGTTTAATCATTTATGAAAGTGCTGCAAATGAATATCTAACCGAATCAACGCCCAGTAATTTGTTTGACATTTCTAAAAAAGAAACCATGTTTGGTTGGAGTCCTGCCGACTCGAGGTCGGCTTTAATGTTCCCCGAAGTGCTCTAACAAAAAAACACTGATGTTAAAAATATCTGCAAACCTTGTGTTCAGACAGAGAAAAGTTTGGGGAAATATAGATTTTTCTAATGCAAACCTCACTTGTGTTATTTTGTGTATGGAATAAGAAATTACTGAGCATAATTAATATTTTTTAATAGAAGAAAATCCATCCAAAAAGTTTCAACTGGCAACATTAAATCAACTTTAATTAAATTAATATCCAATCCAGTTATTCTGTGCATGTGAGCGTATCCAAAGACTGCGAAAGTAAAGAGCAAACAAAATAAAAGATAGAAGATAGAAGATGAGCGTGAGGAGGACAGGTGGACGATGAGAGACACACACGACTTCAGACTGGAGGACTAAACGCTGAACTCCGCCTCTTTCTTTTACAGATGAAACCTTAATCCTAGGAAGTAGGTTTTGATTTTCTTTTGAATCTGAAATATCACGTTGTTATCTTCTACGGTGTAAACTCAAAGAGCAGAGGAAACGGGGGGGGTGTAGGAGGAGAACGTGTCGCGCTCGGTGCATCTTTGCCTGCAGCCCCTGTTCTTTCTCTCTGTCTTCCTCTCTCCTCTTTCAAGGGCACGCATCGATATAGCCAGGAGGCCTATTAAGGAAAAATAAACAAAGAAGATGAAGGGAATAGTAAAAGGTGTTGAAAGAGAGACGAAGGAAGGGAACAATGGAGGGAGACGGAGAGTTTTCTGTCCATCTAACTGTGTTTTCATTGGACTGTTTTCCAAGTGCCTTGGAGCTCTCTCATTATGTCTCTCTTGCTTGCTCTCTCTCACTCTTTCTCTCTCCCAACTGATATCTTACTCTCTCTGTCTCACACACACACACACACACTGTAAACATGACTAGAGAATATATTGCAACAGTTCTATAGAAACAATGAGACACACACACTCATGAAGTTGTCTCTCCTCCTGCGTGACTTTACTCACTCATTCCTTCTGGAAGTCCACATAGTATTACCTCTTCTGTCTCGATGGACACACACACACACACACTAATGACAGACACACATATGTACACTACATCAACACAAACCTACGGCACTGGCCAGATTATTCAAACTGTTGTTTGTAGACTTTGTACAGAAAAATTTCTTTTTTTAATGTTATTATTATTATTATGATTATTATTATTATTATTTAATAAAGGCTAAACAACATGTAGTCTGGTGTTTTGTGTTTATTTATATTCATATGTATACATTCATATATACATACATAAAAGAAATTTCCATCACATGTGCAAAAGTCTTGAGCCAGCGTCTCTATATTCTCTGTATTTTGCCTTTTCCAAGGATGCAGACTCATTTAAACTGGTCTTGATGGTCCAGGCTCTCTGAAGGGCTGTTAAAGTTTTTCTGTGGGCACTGGCTTTCCCCCCACTCATGTTTAGTCTAGTCCTCCTGCCTGAGCATTTTCAAAAGAATGTCTACTTGCTTGTTAAGACAATTAACTCTGGACTATGAATCATTCAGGGATTTAAAAAACACACCTACGAGATGGGATGAACTGGTGTTTTGTCTACACATAAAACCCAGAAATCTTAGCAAAGAACATATTTGAAATCATATTTTCAGGCACCTAAAAACCTAAAAGTCACGTCCTTAAGAAGCAGGAAAAAAACAGCAAGGACCTGAGATCTGCATTTGGACCTTCAGCTGATCCATCTGCTGTTCACTGAAGCTTCAGCAGAAATCATCTGAGCGGAAAGGCAGCTGTCGAGAAGCCAAGTTACACAAAAACTGGACTCAACTAGTTTGTCATGATTTGCTGCGCAGCTAGTTTTATATTACGAGATCATTCAGAGATTATTAGCATTGCAGCTGACGGCCTGGCTCTCCATCCTTCTCTCCAAATGTAGTTACTCCTGGTGTAAAAACAATAATAATAATAATGTCTCTATTTTGACATTATTAAAGCTTAATTTTGCATATTATGCTAACATTTGTTCATTTTTATTAGGCTCAGCTGCAGCTGATAGGACGTTCACTAGCTCACATGCATTTTATTATTAGGCATTACATCACTGAGGGGTCTCCATGAACAGATCAGAGCTATGCTGGCTGTATGAACACCTCCACTTGTTGGACGTGCTGCAGCAGGATGAGTGGAACAAAAGCAGGGCTGAGCTTCACCAAACGTAACTGAGCTGCTGAGAAGTGAAGAGGACGCAGAGGTCAGAAGGTGTTATGAACCACAGACGTCTGTGAGCACGTGAACGAGCCAGCAGACAGAGAAACCAGCGCTGCCTCTCCTGGTTCCTACGCTCCCTCTCTCCTTCACCTCCACTCGCTCCTCCACCCTCACACTCTTTGTGTCCTAGGGCTGTTTTGGAGTTTGTACCCGTGAGAGGGCAAAGAAGGAACGATCAAAGATTCTCTTCATTTAATCGAGTCGTGAAAGCTTGCTCCTAATTAACACGCACCCATGAAAACACACCAAAGCACACACGCCTGATGGAGACTAGCTGGAAGATCACAGCAGGAAATTTGTCACCCACTCAAATAATTTATCTTAAGAGTGAGAGTACTGATGGGCCCAACGTGACAACAGTTTTGGATAACTGCCTTACAGTTGGGCACGGCATGCATTGTGTGCAATTACAAGAGTGTATGTGTGTGTGTGTGTGTGTGTGTGCATCATAAAGCACCAGATTTAAGACGGAGGCAGAACACCAGCAGTTTATATGAAACCACAGTGAGAAAAGGTCCAATATAGGAAAACCATTTCTCCTGCACTGCCCAACATCCCTGACCATCTGCTCCCCTTTATACTGTTTTTAATTGGCTGTAACTCTGTGCAGTACGACTGAAGTTTGCGCTTAGCCTTGTGTAATTAGCTCAGAGAGCCGTTACCACTGACCTGTCGGCATCAGCATTTCTTTCTCTTCTTTCTTCTCATCGCTCCTGCCCTCATTTATTCATCACTCCATCGTTTCACTGTTTTTCTTCTTCTCGGGAGACCGACCTGGTTCTCACGCTTTCTGCTGACATAAAAAGACACAACAGCACACGCATGAACACAAGTCAAAGTTTCTGCGCGAGCATTGAGCCAACGCTCTTGAACAGAGGCTCATACAAACTCAAGTGTACCAGTGTGAACGTCTGCAAGCCTGTAGATTCACACACACACACTTTGTACTCACACTTCAGGCGTGTCTCTTGTGGTTGGCATTTGCTGAGAGTGTAACCTACTAACACAGATTTTAACTCTGCTCAGAAGCACGAATCACTGATCACACACACAGGACATATTCCATGTTTCATCGTTTTGTTTCTCTTGATCAAAACCAAAAGTTTCAGGATGGAACTGGAGCTGTTCTGGTGATTGATAGCAAGGCAATAAATCAGACAAAGAAATGGGGAACAAAGAATGTTTTAAATAGTAATAATATGCTCATATGATATTGTTTGATAGTGCTCAAATTATTTAAAAAAAATAAAGTAAAAGCCAATTTGCCTTGGACTAATTGGACCTTTACAATAGATGTTTTTTTAAAGTTTGGTGCTATTACCGGGCAAAGCTCAGTCTGGATGTCCTTCTCTGGCTTTAATAAGTTTGCATTTAGATGTCATGGAGGCGGATGCCCCACAAGTGGTACCTAACTTCTACTTTTTTCTCCTCTGTGCTGAATAGCATGCATCAGCAACTGGCAGCCCTGTGCATACAGTAAGTCTGTGTTTTTACTAGAAGACAGTAAAACTAAGCTGCTAGGTGAACCGACTCTGCATTGCATAAAACTGTTCCAGCTGTTGGCTCGGGTTGCTTACGTGCATAAATCCATACTCAAGGATCAAATGGACGAGCAGAAATCCAGCAGCTTTGGGAACATTTTTCTTTAACCCAACACGGCAGCAACAACCCCAATAAACAAAATCATATCAGTAAAAGGAAGGTGCATTAAATAGTTCAATTTTTGGCCGTATTACGACCTCACACATCACCCCGTGAGCTTGCATTCTTATGTGTGTGCAGAGCAGCGATGTGCACTGTGCAGAAGGACATTTATCCTTTTCAGCTTTGTTGGAAGTGTAGATAAAAACATGTATTATAACTGTTCCCTTAATAGCCTACAATAACTTCTCATTTATAGACATAATCATTTCCATTGCACTTTATATGATTATCATATCGACTGAATAAAGCTGCAATGATATTTTAGAGCAGTGGACAGAACAGAAAAGGATATTTAAAACAATGCAGTATAAATCTGATTTGCATGCTTTAGTCTCTCTTGCTAAATCAGATTTTGGCATTTTGTAGTGGACAGAAAGGAAGTTAAGTGCAAAATATTTTCTTTACCATATAAAATCAATTCCTCCCCACCTGGGTGGGCGCCTGGGTGAGACGGTCTTGGCAGCTTCCAGCACCCTGCTCTGCTAATGTCCCAAACTCACTGGCTGCACGCTGCTAAATCAAATTATGTTTCATCAGACAAAAGCTTTTTCTTTTTTTTCCTCGCTACACATGTCCAAATAAGATTGCTGTAAATCTAATCACAGCATAAGGTTTATTGCTTTCTGATTTCTGGCTTTTTATTTGTTTGGCCTCCTGCCAGGTGCTGGCAAGTGTGCCTGAAAAAGTAGCCAAATTAAAAAGTTGCAGTAAACCGAGGGACTCACCTGAGTGAATTGGTTGTGTGAAATAAAATGTTTTTTGTCTTTATGTCTCTTTTATAACAAAAACTAAGCCAAATTGCAGAAGCAGTGAGTCAAAAACAAAGTACACCTGGACTGCAACCAGGTGATGCTATTCACATGCACTAATTAATCATCATCAGTAAGTGTGGGCACCTGGATGAAAGCAGTTGTTTTGGCAGTTTGGAAAGACATCTGAGAGAAGCAACTGTTTCTGTTCATCAAGCTTATCGGGGTTATAAGGTCATTTATAAACCATTAAAGTCCATCGTTGTGCAGTAAGAAAGATTATTGCCAAGTGGAAACCATTCAAAACAGCTGCCAATCCGGTCTTTAAGTGATGACGAGTGAACTCTGCTTTCTGGTCCAAACTACAAGGCTGTTGTGTTTTTAACATGTTTTAATGTTTTGTTTTTAATCTGAACAAGCCCCTAAAAACAGTCAGTGATCACTGTCGGCTTCTCTCGGTTTTTATTACCACTGTTCATTTTAAAGCTCAGTTTTCAAACCCTTACAATGAAACTACAGCCCAGCCCATGCAGCAGTATATTAATGACTAACCTTGTATTGTGGATGGATTATCTCAGTGTTCTCCTGACTGAAGTTTGGTACGTTTACAGCAGCGGTCCCCAACCTTTTTTGCGCCATACCGGTTTATGTCCAACAATATTTTCACAGACCAGCCTTTAAGGTGTCGCGGATGAATACAAAAAAATAAATCCACTCACAAAATGACTCACGGACCTGCCCGGGTGTTGGTGACCGCTGGTTTACAGCATCCTGCCATACAATTGCATTTGTCCCTAACCATCGGGAACCCTCACGTTAACTTTTATCAAGTGGAAAAAAGTTAGCATTCGTCCTCCAGCTTCACTGTGTTTATGCTATGCTAACATAGCTGTGTAGCTAGCCACCACGTAGCACATCATTATATAACAGCTAGCCCAACTTCAGTAACCCTACAAACGTCACTGCTGTTTAGTTTTCTGTCTTTGTTCATATTGGAAGTGATAGCAGAGCTGTACGTTTGAATTTTTCAGAAATCTCTCAGTCAGAACATGCTATATCATGTTTAGGTGGAAGCTAGCGAGCTAACTTCCTGCTAACTTCTAACTCTGTTAAACTTCATAAATTCTGTTTTCATGGATGTTAAACTTAATAGTTAAACCTAGTAAAGCAGCAACGCTGATCATTTTATTAAAGATGAAAGAATTTAGACAGTTTGTAACTCTCAGTGATGCCGCAGTGTTCGTTTGACTTGGGACCTGAAGCGGAGTTTGGTCCCGGAAACAGCTAATGACGTCAGACTTAAAGATCCCAGGATTGGACGTCCCATCCAATTCAGCCGGAGGTCACACCGTGCACTGCTCAGAGAAACTGAGAAAAAAACCCAGAGCTCCATCTCAGACTCTACAGACCTCAGTTAGCATGCTAAAGGTCAAAGACAGCACAAGTAAAAAAGACTGAAGTTGTTTAGAAGGGTTTCCAGTTGACCAATAAACTGTTTCATCAAAACGAGATGATAACTAAACAAAAACTAACGCACGAGGACAGAAAACTATGACGAAATGTGCTGACATTTTCATTGATGAGATGAAAATACTCTGGAGCGATAAGACCAATCAGAAGTAGCCTCCTTGTGCAGAAAAGTCAGATGCGCACATTCGATGAATTAGATCCCCGTTTCTCACGACAGCATGACAGAACGTCAGTGCTTTGGAGGAAGAAAGAGCAGACACATGGACACATTTCATAAATGCTCTCAAGAAAACTTTGCAGACTGTGTGGAGCGCCACACTGGTAAAAACACGACAGTCTGAGTTTATATTTAGTCTACTATGATCTCATGATATTTAGTCAACTAAAACTAAAATACTTAGATGCCCAAATCATGACTAACACCATGATTCGCTGTTTAAATGAAGCCTCTGCTCTTTGTGTAATTTCTTGTCTCCGTGACTGCAGATCGCATCATTCATTGCATCATTCTTCTTCCTCCTTTACCACCTGTGCTTTTTCCCCAACATGTCTTCTCTCTTACTGTAAATCATCTCAAACATGCCTCCCTCGTTCCTGCATCGCTTCTCTTATGAAACATTTTATCACAAGTGTCTTCTTCACCTGCTGCTTCCATATTTCATTTTTTACCCCTCTTGATTAATTCGTGAACGTGCCATCAGTCACCATTACAGCAAGCACATTCTGCTGCGATGATATCAGTCTCTCCGTTCAGTAGCCTTCGGCTTATCTTAAACTGCTGCTCAGCCACAAACACTTGTGCTTTTAGAGGCAGTTGTTGACATTAAGACTCTTCAGCAATCCGAGGCTGTGGTTTCTCCCCTCGGAGGACTGTGTGTGTGTCTGTGTGTGTGTTTACTTAATAATGAAGCTCAAGCCTCAGTGTGATTGCAGCAGGAGTCACTCGCACACATTCTCTTCAGATATGGAACATACTCAAATGCCTGCGAAATAACATGCTGTACAATACACACAGGCCTGCCTGCTGACTCCTTATCCCAGAAATAGCAGCAGTAACCCTCAAGAGGGCCGCGCAGTGGTCTGCCACAGAGCCAACTCTTTCATCTGGGTAGGTGGCACAAGTGTGAGCGCACACGTGTGTGTGTCTGTGTTTCTGTGTGTGCGTTTCAGGGGGTGTTGTTGGCACCAGCAGCCTGTGTTTTGCACTTCCTCTCCTAACCCACACAACCAACTTTACCTCACTGCAAAGGCTCGTACCCACACATACCTGTCAATATGTGTTGGATCAAACTCGATCTGCCTACTGAGCAGCCTCGCACTGCGTGTTCGCTTCAATGTTGCACAAAATTAGACTCCGGTTTAGCTCTGGCTCTCAGTATCGTGGGGAAGGGTGCCCCCACTGGACACTCACCTGTTTGTCTCTGATTATGTTTGTTAAAATAAACACTTGGAGGAAGTCTGCACAGCTCTATGTATGGAAAACTGCATAGAAACAGTATATAATTTCACTGATGTGAGGCAAAAAGCTCTCGAGGTTATGCTTAAGTAATGTGCAGAGACGGATGTTTAAGTATGTCATCCATTAAATCGGTTATTGAGCTTTCATGCTCAGATTTAAAATGATGTACAGAAAAAAACACAAACCATTCTCTGCCTTTAGACATAACTTATCCTACAAAGCTTTAATTCCAGAGTATCGACATATAAACCGGAGACAGAGTTTGCAGGAAATGTAGCGACCTGTTTTCAAGGCATCAAATGTAATTGGACAGTGATCAAAAGCTGCTTCATGGACAGGTGTGGGCTATTTATTCATCAATAAAGCAGCTAAACTGTCTCTAAACCATTCCAAGTTTGGCATCTGCATTTGGAAGCTGTTGCTGTCACAACGTGTGGTCAAATAAGATCCCAGCACACAAAAAACACCAAAAAACAGGAAAGGCAGGCCATCCTTAGGCTGCAGAAACAAAACAATAATTTGGTGAGATAACAGGGAACATTAAGGGTGGCCAAAAATATTCAAACAATTACTGCACCGGGGAGTTCTGCAGCACAAACACAAACGTGTCTGAAACACGATGATATGTGATCACAGCATCATAAAGAAGACCACTTCACAACATCCAGCCACATGAAGAGCACTCTCCATGAGGCAGACATATAATTCATTACAACAAGGTCCAGCCAATCATCAGTGTCAATAACAGACTGAATGTATGAGGAGCTTAGATACAAAAACCTCAGTCCAGCATTTTTTTTTATCAGGTTCCTAATATTCAGGTTCAGTAAGTTCACTTTAACTGCAATAAAAACGTTTTACACTGAATGACGTGTTTGGATTTTAAAATGTAACTTATTGTTTATTCAAAATTAAACACTCGACAAACTGATCTGCAGTTAACACCACAAAGATGCAAAATTACACCAAATTTTATCGCTAAATAATAATTCAATTCAATTTTATTTATACAGCGCCAAATCACAACAACAGTCGCCTCAAGGTGCTTTATATTGTAAGGTAGACCCTACAATAATACATACTGAGACAAACCCAACAACCACATGAAAAACTCCCTTTTAACAGGAAGAAACCTCCAGCAGAACCAGGGAGGGGCGGGGCCATCTGCTGCGACCGGTTGGGGTGAGAGAAGGAAGATGGGATAAAGACATGCTGTGGGAAAGAGACAGAGGTTAATAATAATTAATGGTTAAATGCAGAGAGGTCTATTAACACACAGTGACTGAAGAAGAAACACCCAGTGCATCATGGGAATCCCCCAGCAGCCTACACCTATTGCAGCATAACTAAGGGAGGATTCAGGGTCACCTGGTCCAGCCCTAACTATATGCTTTAGCAAAAAGGAAAGTTTGAAGCCTAATCTTGAAAGTAGAGATAGTGTCTGTCTCCTGAATCCAAACTGGAAGCTGGTTCCACAGAAGAGGGGCCTGAAAACTGAAGGCTCTGCCTCCCATTCTACTTTTAAATACTCTAGGAACAACAAGTAGGCCTGCAGAGCGAGAGCGAAGTGCTCTAATAGGGTGATATGGTACTACAAGGTCATTAAGATAAGATGGGGCCTGATTATTTAAGACCTTGTATGTGAGGAGCAGGATTTTGAATTCAATAACACCATTAAGAAAATACACAGAGATTATGTGTGAGCTTTCACTCATTCTTTCATTTTCTGTCAGATTTAGAGCTCTTCATTCAGTTTCCAGTACAGATGGAGAATAACCCAAAGAGACACAGTGAGAGGGGAAACCTGGGCATTTGTCAAATATTTTGCAACTGTTCACAGAAATTTCACTTCCTAAAGAGAAAGCTAAAGGGGAAAACAAACAGCTGAACACAGCTGCAGTGGAGGCTTGCCAAAGGAGGAAACCCATTCTTTACTCACATCCATCAGTTTCAGGCTTTAGATGTTTGGACTTTCTAACAAAGGGTTTTTAAAAAAAGGCATTTAATGTATCCAGTTACTACACACTCATCCCTGTGGTACGCAGTTAGAATGGTATGATTATTAGTAAATGATAGTAGGGATTAAGGAAGCTTGAATGTTGTCCAAGAGGAAATAAAACCAATATAAGTCGGGTCAGGGACAATTTGTTCAGCTGGAATGATTACAGACATATTACAGGAAGATCTACAAATGTGTTCCTGATGGACTCTGCAAGTTATTGTGATCAATTTGCATACAGGCCTGAAACTACTGTTACCACCTGCCAGCAACAATGTGATTTAATAGCTGCCTTTGTTCTCTTTGCAGCATTTCGTGTCATTCTTTAGAGGGAAAAGAGGCTTCCGGTGCTCTGTGATGTTTTTTAATGAAAAATGTCACATAATGATGCCAAAGGAAAGAAAAAATAATGATGTATGATGTAGGCCAGTTCTGTCTTCACCAGGCTTCCTTTGTGTGCGTGTTTCCTTTTACCTCTCAAGGGGATGAAAGTCCACTATCAATAATTTCATAATAATGCCCCCATGGCTTCACGTGTATACAGAGCCTCGAAGCATCAATCATGACTCACAGTGTGTGTGTACAGTATGTGGGGTTTTGTCTATGTGTGTGATGCAGGGTTATTTGTACTTGTGTGGTTTTCTTTGTGTGTTTGAGAAAGTTTTTGTGTTTCACTGTGTTGTGCATTTATCAGCAGCTCAGGGCAGCGTGTGCTTATTGGACTGCTGAACGATGGGTGTATTATTCACTGCTTGATGGAGAGTGACAGATGAATGCCTTTAAGAGCGCATGTATGTGTATCGACATGTTTGGATGTGTGGTTTTATTTTATTTTGTGGTACCTTTGTGTGCCTGTGTGCATTTGTACAAGGTACAAAAACAGAGGATGTTACCTGTGGTTGAGTGAAAGGAGCTCTAATGCAAAAGAGACTAAAAATGTGCCTTAATATATGTGACTGTTAATCCATAAAAATGCAACAACATCATCTGTGTTGATATAAGTAAGATATCCAGTGAGCTACATAAGGAAAATGTTGATAGGCAGTCTATTTTATCTGTATTCCTGCTAACGGCTGGTCTTAGAAACTGAAGCAAGATGAACTTTTTCTGTTTAAGGTTAGAAGAAGATCATAACCTTGGTTAAATATTTAAAAAAAAAAAAGTCAAAGACTTTATTAAAGTTTTAATCAAAGCTTGATCTTTTCTCAGTCTTTACTCAAAGCACCTTTATTTTCACACCCGTCCACAGATCAGACCCTGGATGCAAACACCGGTGTTTGGGGTCACGGTGCTACCCTTGCCTTTTCATCGCGGGGAGTCAAATACTGCCATTTTCTCCAAAGCCAGAGGCAGCCACCGGAGTTTAATGATGTCTTTTAAATGTTAAACAGACGACTGATCGTGAGGTCTTTTTTTAAATCCAGGAGGCTGTAGTTACTTTATCTTTTTCACTCACGTTTTCTTTTGCTTGGAGAAAAATCTGGAGATTTTTACAGGATGGCGTGTTGGAGGATCAGGTTATAAAAGAAGGCAACTGTCTGCTTTTTATTTCCAGAAAATAAAAGTTAGTAAGTTTTTTTCAATCATGACGATAATTGTGTTGTAAACCTTAACCATGTGTTAATTAGCGTAACCATGACAACAAACCTCCCTCACCTTATCAAAGTACTTATTTAACTGAAAACATTTTCTTTGCCTAAAGCTGACCCGGCGATGAGCACTGATTGTTGATGATTGGTCCTCTCGGGTGCCTTGTCACACAGGCTGAGGAGCATTTTCTCTGATGTGAACACAACAACCAACTAAAGTCTGCACTATGAGACAGATGGAGCGCCTGATGGCACATTCACATGACTGCCAACCAGACGAGTCTGAGTAATGAGATTATTTTTACACCAAAACTGCACGGTTAGCCTTAGACAACAAAACTACTTGTTTAGGTTTAATCACTAAAATTTTGGGAAATACATGGTTTTGGTTAAAATTCACCCTTTTACCACAGAGCACTGTGACACTCAGTCCCACAGCGTCCATGTCAGATGTTAAGAGACTCATGCTGAACTTTATTAGACTACTTTCTTGAAAATGGCACTCATGGGGCTCTAGATCCCGACCAAACATCGGTATCCGATGGAGCAAGGAGCGAGACCGTGCCGGTGCATGAGATCGGAAAACTTCAGATGTCCACTTTTGGTTTAAAATTAATTTCATGCCTGATTAATAATGCATAGAGGTTTAAGATTTCCATAATTTTAACATTTGTGTTAAGGTGAACCACCTCAGGTGATGATGCTGCACTGTGTGAGATCAGGCTTGAGAGGATGAGAACCTCTGCGATTCAGGGAGTTGGGGGACAAGTCCATTCTTCACAATGTCTTATTTTGAAATGTTCGTGCTTACTGTATTTTTCGGACCATAAGGTGCACCGGATTATAAGGCGCATTAAGCGAAACAAAACAGTCAGATAGGTCAAACTTTGCTCAACTCGTTCTTCTTGCTTCCTCCACTTCCGTACCATTGATTCATTACTGTTGAATTCTCTCACAGCTGCTCTATTCCCATGTTGTTGCAGTATATTAATGACTAACCTCGTATTGTGGATGGATTATCTCAGGTGTTCTTCTGACTGAAGTTTGGTCTGTTTACAGCATCCTGCCATGCGATTGCATTTGTCCCTGACCATCAGGAACCCTCACGTTAACTTTTATTAAGTGGAAAAAAGTTAGCGTTCATCCTCCAGCTTCACTATGTTTATGTTATGCTAACAAGCTGTGTTGCTGGCGATCACTCTTTGGTATATAATGATGATCATATCATCAGTCATATACCAGCTAGTCCAACTTCAGTAACCCTACAAACGTCACTTCTGTCTAGTTTTCTGTCTTCATTTATGGTGGAAGTGACAGCAGAGCTGTACGTTTGAATTTTTAACAAATCTCTCAGTCAGAACATGCTATATCATGTTTAGGTGGAAACTAGCGAGCTAATTTCCTGCTAACTTCCTGCTAACTTCTAACTCCGTTAAATGTAATAAATTCTGTTTTCATGGATGCCTGGATGTTAAACTTAATTGTTACACCTGGTAAAGCAGCAACGCTGATCATTTTATTAAAGATGAAAGAATTTAGACAGTTTTTAACTCTCAGTGATGCTGCAGTGTTTGTTTGACTTTGGGACCTGAATCAGATGGAGTTTAGGACCCAGATTACTCCGCCAGGCCCCCTGACTACAGTTGCCGTAACTCTCTGACAATCCATCAAGCAGTCGTAGCTTACCAAAGTTGGACTAAAGCATTTTTGACAGCTTTTTGAGGGTCGTGTACCACATAAAATCGGTTCGAGGTCAGTAAGCACAACCAGAATTCATACATAAGACGCACTGTCGATTTTTGAGAAAATTAAAGGATTTTAAGTGCGCCTTATAGTGCGGAAAATACGGTATGTCTACATGGGATTCATTGTTACTGCTTTAGTTTGTATAAGAGAAATAAATCTTCAGTCATAATGCAAGTGGAAGACATTTCTTCCTCCTCCTTTTTTCACATTGTTTGTTGGAAATTACCCTACCTATTTGTTGTTTATTTGAAACAACCGAGAGCTCCCGATGTGGCGGGAAATGAGAAGTACTGAAGGCCATAAAGGCACAAGCATGTTGCACAGATGGTAATGGTACAGCTCCTTTCTAGCACTCAGCCACAGCCCTCATTCACTCAATCATACAGCACTGTTTTCTATCCCTTAAAGCACTTTTCTAATCAGCACACACTCACACTCTGACGGATGCACTTGGGGCAGTTTGGGATTCAGTACCTTCCCCGAGGACTCTTCAACATGTGGACACTGGAGTATCCAGAACCTTGGTGCACAATTCACTCTACCTCCTGAGTCAAAGTCGCCCTGCACGAGTACATAAAAAATTGTGAAATGCTATTAGAAAGAAATCAAACACAGCAGAGTAGAGGCAGTAATCTGGGTAGCTCCTAATACATTTACAGTATTGATCCTTGCACAGGTTGTTCTCCACATAAGACCGGTTTGAGCCATTTATCAACTTGCTAAAGTGAAGAAAGAGAGCAAGAATGGAGGAGGTTCTTCTGCTTCCTGCTGAGTTAAGAGAAGGTTACCAGACCCAGAACAACCCCTGCACAGCATGGTGCATGAGTGCATGTGTGACAAATAATGCATTTTGTGTGCTTTCACTTGTGTGCCTTTGTGTGTCCTTCCCTGGTCTCCTCTCAGCGTGTTGTGAGTGACAGCTGGTGATTTTGAGCAACAACCGCTCAGACCCGAGAAACCCCGGCGTGAAGCTGTAAATAAGTGCTCGTTCCTGATTTAAGCAGCGGCTTCCTAATACCTTATGTCATGCTCTGCAGGCATATGTTTTTAGTGAGGAAGCTTTGATAAGCCCACTGTGTGCTACCTGCCCAGCACCAAACAACAGACAAAGTTTAGCAACAACCCGAGCTGCTGAACATGCAGCATTTCACTCAGGTGGTCTTATCTGTGGATTTAAAAGAAATGTTGGCATTTATGTTGCATCTTAGACCAGCAAACCTGCACGCATTCATGCAAACTGCTGAATGTTACCAGAGCTGCTAACACCTAAATGTAACTAGACGGACCAGGATAAACCTTCCAAACACTCGTGTTTTTGAAACGTTCCATCTTCCACTTTATATTCTGTTCACTGGTGTTGTGCTCCACTTCTACATTTCCAGTCTCGCCAACATCTAACACAGAGCAGTCTCAGATTTTCCTCTTTGTTTCATTTTTTGTGTTAGGCATCTAATGCAAACTGACAAACTACATGAAAGCTTTGATTTTTCACTAAAGTCAGCAAACTCTTTCCAACTCGACAAAAAGACTCAAATCAGAGGATGTGTAAAAGATAAGTCAGTGTGCAGGAGACAGAAGCTTAATGCAAAAACGCCATTTTTACACTCCAGCATGCATAACGACATGGGCCGCGTTCTTTCAGGAAATGGACATCGTTCCTCATCTAAATGCTTTTGGATGACCGTGAACCCCTGTGGGGATCTGTGTGTGCGTGTCATTACTGGTGAAAGGGAAACACAGGTGGCTCTGCTAACTAGTCTGGACACTGCAGCTAACACTGTGTGTGTGTGTGTGTGTGTGTGTGTGTGTGTGTGTGTGTGTGTGTGTGTGTGTGTGTGTGTGTGTGTGTGTGCGTGCGTGCGTGCGTGTGAAATGAAGAGGCAAAGAATCGGACACACACAGAGCACACAGGTCACGTACATCTGTTTCTTTAACTCGGTGTTTGCTGATGGTTCAAAGACGATGAACGTTTTTTGTTTCTCTCACATCTTATCGCTAAAGCCACTTCCTCCTTGATCCAATAAAACCTCCAAAATTCTCTTATCCTCCCGGATCAAAGGGAAGACACCGATCCCACTAATTTCTTTCTAATTTGATTTGTTCTGTCTCAGATCAAACCTTTATTGTCCTTTGTTGTTGTTCTCTTTTCATGTTTTATTCTCTCTATATGTTGAATACTTTCACCCACCTGAAGAACAAAAGGCTTTTAAAAAGAGGAATCACAGGTTTGGTTTGTTTTGGTGATCCTGACTCTTTATGTTGTTTTTGTTCATAATTTCTGATAAGAATTTCATTATATCTCAAAATTAGACCTTAATGTTGTGTTGTAGTATAAAGGAGTGTTGGGAAGGTTAGTTTTAAAATGTATTCCACTACAGATTACAGAATACATGCCCCAAACTGTAGTAGTTTGTAACGTATTCTGAACACTTTGGATTACTTGATATATTGTCATGCTTTTTACAGCTACGTGAATGTAGTATTACTGTGTGATTTATTATTATTACTGAAGGCTACTCGCCACTGAGCTAACATTATTAGCTGGCGTTAGCTGGGGTTAGTTTTGTTAGACTTGATGGATAGCATTAACAACCTGCTAGCTGCAAATAATCATGTGCAGTTCTGAAGGCAATACCAACTAGATTATTAAATCTTAATATAAAATGAGTAACAGTAGGGTGCACATTAGGTCAGGCTGCACTGTTTGCAGTGATCTCGTGTAGAAAACTATTTCTGTAACAGTAATATGTTTTCTTTCTCTCTGCTTTCAACTGTACATGATTATTCGTAATGCAGCCTTCAGTAATCGTGATGAATCACACTGCAATACTCCATCAAAGATACTGAAGTGACACCTAACCCAGGTAGCTACTACAACTAAAACAAGGTACCCTGCAGTAGGCTAACGTTAGTTTTTAAAAAGAGAACTTACTTCCAGATGTTTCTTTAGGGGGGAGTCTTTTGATGCTGAGAGCAGCTTGGTTGGTTGCAAACAGGTGTTTGCATTGCACGATCAGATTTCGCCCCTTCCTTCTTCTTCCAGGTAAGAAATGCGTTGCTGCCCGTGCACTGCTGGCTCGGTTGTGCTGGCTCTGGGTCCATTGTGTAACTGACACCACCAACATTAACAGGACGCTTACATTAGAGCCTCTTAATGCGTGTTTTGTTTGGGTTTCCAGCAATGCATAGAATTACCAAAAATAGAGAGGGCATAGCCTAACATATGAAACAGGAAAAGACCGCAGTGTAATCCATTTATTTCAACAAAGTAACTGTATTCTAATTATCACCTATTTAAGCAGTAACTGTAACGGAATACAGTTACTTATATTTTGTATCTTAAATATGTAACGCCGGTACATGTATTCCGTTATTCCCCAAGTATAGTTTAAGAATATATACTAGAGTATAAGAATACTTGTACTCTTCCTTTACTCTCTCGCAAGGTGCTGCATGAACACATATAGGTACGTCTTTAAATTGTCTGACAAAGACTTCTGCAGTTTTCTCACTGTGGATTTCCAACAATCAATATGCCACACAAAAGATGCCTTTATGAGTGCAAATACAACAAGCACAAACCACTGGTTACCCTTTGATTGGCAGAAGGCTTCTAAATATGTGTGCATTAGTCTGAAAAAGATGTTTGTGCAGATGAAACCAACATGAAGTTGCAGCAGAATGATCGGAGGAGAGAAACAGCTCGTGATCCGAAGAACACCACGCCATCTATCAAGCACGGTGGAGGTAATGTTGATGAGGCAGGTACTCGTGCCTGATTTGTCCTCTACAAAGATGGATGCTTGGGCATCTTCTCCTGTCTTGTTCTGATTAATTGCCCTAGCATCTGCAGTGTGCTTGATCTCCACCAGCATAGCAATATGGCCGCCCTTCAACATGAGTTTCATTCTGGAGGAGAAGACAAAGGTGTCCTTCTGATGTCTCAGGAAGCTACAGTAGAACAGTGCATTTACTATCTGGCCCTGAGTGATCATTTCAGAGTGAAAGCTGAGAAGAAGCATCCTCCTGACCTTGTCCTTTCCTCATGTGGCACCTGTATCTTGGAGCCTGCAGATTCTTTGACTTTGAACTGCTCTTTGGTCTTTCAGTCACAGCCAGCGACCCCGTTCCCGTCACAAGCGACGAGCACAACAGGGCTTCCAAGGACTAATGGAAAAATAGCAGCTGTACTCAATAAGATGCATTGGGAGACATGCATGAAAGGTGGGAAACCTCAATTTAAACCACTTCTTATGAGCAGAGTCATGAAACTATATTTATTGAGACACTTCATGTTGCAAAGTGAAACCCCGTCTTTAACCGTCAGCTTGATAAAATTAAAAGTGTTTATCATAGAGGAGTCCTGCTCTGTAAGAAGGAGCACATGAAATGTTCACTTTAGGTGTTTCATGCTCTTCAATTTTTCTGCCCTAAGCGTTTCTGTATATATGTAAGTAATAACTGATTTTGCATTGTAGAATAGACTATACCTCTTTCATTAGCCAGGGCACCTAAATCATTCACGACCACAGTTACCAGTGCGCTGTATTTGTGCCAGTCACCCTTGCTTTTTTACTCTCTCTTGCTCTGTATATATTATTTCAGTCTTGCTCGTCTCTTCCTCATTTCTGCTCCTCTTTCTCTTTTGCTCTCACGTACATCTGTCTGCTCTCCCTCCTCCCTGTATTTCTCTCCCTACAGGCTACGCGAGCCTTTCTCTTATGAGAACCCTAGATCTCAGTCGCAGCTTTACAGTGGCTCAATATTGTATCATCTATCACTCTGCATAGGGCTGCAGGCAGCATCAGCCTCAGAGAACGGGGAACAAGATTTACTACAGAGGACGACGCCCTGCGTAGGTGGTGGGAGGATAGACGGAGGGAGATGGAGATGCTTTTGGACGGAAATAGAGACTGAAATGTGACACAGAGATACAGAGGGGGAGAAACGATGGGGAATATTTAACGGAAAGAGTAAAAAAAAAAAGGAGGGAGAGGTGTGTTTGGCAGAAAAAAGTGCAGGGAAGAGATGGAAGCGAAGAGAAATGAATGTAAGAGGGAAGGAAATAAGCAGAAAGACAGATGAAGTGAAAGAGAGGGCTAATGAGCTTCGGTGATTGAGAGCATAGTGTGTGTGTGTGCATGATAGACGTAGTGCTTAAAGGCCAATGCCTAGCTGCGTGTCCATTAGGTGTTTAGTAATGACTGAGGTTGTGTGCGCGTGTGCACGTGTGTGTTCGGTAATCATCTGTGTCAGCGTGATTGATGACTGACCGCAGTCGCTGTTTAAACATTTAAAATCTTCGAGGACGGAGAAGCACAGAGGAGAGCGATGCTTGGAAAGATACTTTCTGAAAAAAGAAGGGTAGAAGCGGAGCGTCTTAATCATCAAATTTAACGTTACATAAACAGGACAAAATTGCACATCAACGCCATTGCTGTCAAACCTTTCTTTCATCCCACATGTATCCATCCTTAAAGTGCTACGTTAGTTATATTCTGGGTTATATTATGAGTCACCACGATGAAAAGTAGGAAAGGCTCTGATGAAAGGCACTTTAAACTAGCTGGTGCATGTTCTAACTCCCGGTGTTTTAAATCGCCGTCCCCTTTTTGCTGAAAGAAAGATGTGATATTATAATGTGGGTGTATGAAAAGCCGTCGCCACACGGTTTGGAATCTGAATAAAACTATTTTTACAGCGTGAAACTTCAGTTCATGAAACCGGACACATGGTGCTCACAGGGTTGTCATGTTGAAGGGTAGCTTTCTCTTCGTGTCTCCTTCCACGATTGCTTTCTGTTCTTTTCCCTCCGTTGTGATCATCTTGCTCCGCCCTAACCTGTCATTGATTGCTTTCACCTGGACTTTGGCTCCTCCCGTGTCCTTCAATCAAACCTCTGTATGTATACGCACATGTATACAGACATGGGTCGGCTGGCATATTGAATCTAGACGACGTCCAAGTTTGATGTATAACTCGAACAGTTATATCTCATGCTCAGGTAGGCTTGGATAGCATGAAGGGCTGGGAACGCTTACTGGATGCCCCGAGTCGAGGTCCTGGGTTTGGTGACCTAGTGTTTATGTTTTTGATTATATTCTGTGAGTTAGTGGTTTTCTCATGGTTTAGTCTTTTGTATTTTCTAGCTTTCTAAGTTCTTCAGTGTTTTGCGATTTGTAGTTCTTAAATTTTGTTCCCGTGCCTCCCATGCTTAGTGTGTCACGTCTCTAGTGTAGGTTTAGTTCTGTCTCCATGTTTAATCATCTGTCTTCCCTGATAGCCATGTCTTCTTAAGTCTGCATCTCCGTGTCTGTCTTATATTTCCTGTTTTACTTTGACGGTCTTGATGGTATCCTGTGTTCCGTGTTTTCAGTTTTGCTTCCTCCTGCCTTGTTATGTCAGATTAGTCCCAGCTGTGTTTCCCTCCTGTTTCCCATTCCCTCGTTACTCCTGTGTGTATTTAATCTCTGTCCATTTTCGCATTGTACACCCTCTTTGCTGAGCTCCTGATAATGTCTTAGTTCTACATTTCCTACCTTGGTTTTTCTAGCTTCCTACGTTTCCTAGTTTGAGTTCTGTGTTCCTAGTTTCTGAGGTTTTTGTATGAGTTCTTTGATACAGGAATAAAGCTGACTCCCTTGGTTCATTGCTTTGTTTTTGAGACCTGCATTTGGGTCCAACTTCCTGCCTCCCACAGCAACACACATGGCACCCCAGCAAGGATTCGACCTATTGTTGGCAGCCTTATTGCTACACTATCCAGCTGCTGGTAATAGAAGCATAAAGAGAAAAAACACTGAAAAAAGCCAAACAGTAATATTTTTAAGTTATCTAAGTGACAAAAACATTGGAGCACTTCTGCAAATATGCGGTGTCTTGATAAACCGAGCAGATATTTGAAGTTTACACAGCTACATTCTTGTCTGAACATATCTTACAAGTGTATTTTGTGACCCAAAAAGAGTAATAGGAGTAATATTAAAACTTAATAGCGGCTGCCATTGTTGGAAAGTGAAATTGGCTTGCTATGAATTCTGGGATATGATGGATCACGTAGGACACACTCGACCCCAATGTTCCCTCTAAGCTGCACGTGTGTGCAATTGCGCACTGCTGGCGTGGTCTCTGCGCACAGAAAATCTGTGTTGCGCACAAAAAAACAAATCTAACCTGAATTGAAATTAAAATGAAAACTTTAACAATTCTGTTCTGCAGTGTTAGTCAGTGAGTGACTGGCTGCTCCAGTATGGGATTAGAACGATGCCACCTTATCCCATAGTCCAGCCAATAATGCGATTCACATTCGTATATACTGTACGCAGCTAATCAACGTCATTGACAGGCTATGACAGCGTCCTTATGTGCCGACACCAGTGTTTTAGCGAGCAAAGCGGCTGATGTGGACTGAAGCCACGTTAATGACAACATGTACAACCATTGGAGATGTGAGCAGGACAGATGGAACAACTGACGAAAAAAGTGTGGACTTTATACCAGTTTTTAAATTGTATTGATCGGCCACGTAAAACCAGAGTTATGATAAAATATCTGCAATGTTTGGTTTCCTTCCTGAATACTGTCGTTGTTTATATTTACTGCAGGAAGAAACGGTAAAAACGGCATTTTATAAGGAAAACGCTCGAAAGCCTGTGAGCAAAAACAACACCAAAAAAAAACCCACCCTTTCCTATTGGTCGAAAAATATACCATGTCGACCAATCGAAAAATGATATGGGAACATGGCCTTTAGTTGTTTAGGAAGGGGGAAGTTTTAGGAGTGACGGCGTGTTTTGAGATGTGAGAGATTTGAGATGTTTAGCGCAAATCTTGTGTAGTTAGTGTGTAGTTAGTGTGTAGTGTAGTCAATAGTTTTGTCGTGTGTGTCAGAACAATGAGGCGACTGCTGAGTGTTACAGGTGTTACAGGAGTGATACATCTCCTGTTGTCAGGCCTGCAGGTATCAGGCTGTTGTTCTCCTTCATCTCATAGTGGACAGAAATTATTTTTGGAGTGACACAAATAATTTGTGTGGCATCAGATTTGATGCAGAACAGCTGATTGTTCTGTAAATAGTTTGAAATGTTTATTTTAAAAAATGCCTTGGCTGCATTAAAAAAAAAATAGCTGCAAAAAACGTTGTTGTTTGCCAAACTCAGTTACTTTTTTTGAAGAAGAGCTTATATTATATTTTTACATGCTGTAGTGCCATTTTTGGGAGCATTTCTACAAATTTGGACAGCCTTCGGCATGTCACTGTGAAGTAATCAGTCTACAAATGCGGCCTCAGGAGGATGCATCCCATGAATTTGGACACCGCCATTGTCAGAGAACCCAAGCTTGAACATCGCACACATTTTAAACATTGACGGCTGGTGGTAAAAATCTGGGGGTGGGGGAACAGCAGACAAAGGCATTGCTCACCCCACATCCAGTTAGCCATCTCTGCTTGTCGTATATCGTGCTAGAGAAGGTCGGTGCATATGCTGTCCCACGATCCGTGGACTGTTGGATCCAAGCTCTGTAATTCTTTTTTCTTCAACCGATTACCTTGTTGTAAATAAGCCACTGAGTTTAACTTTACTGTTGCAGCAGCACTTGAAGTCAGCATCCTCAGTCACGAGTGAGCTAACGAGTGAGCACCGGGACGACGGGTGAATGGTGTCGAACTGTCCAATCAAAATCCTAAATGAGGCAGGTAATCTAAGCAGATTGGTCAGGGACGCACAAAATTGCATCCTGAGGGCTGAATTCTGAGCTCCAGTTGAAACTCGGCATCAGACCCTCGTGACTGAAAAACCTTCGGTCTGTCCACAGACCTAAGTTGGCCGGGGTCCACACAAGGATACATAATGATATCATTCGTAATTTAAGGATTTTTTTCCTCGCAGTGTTTTCACTGGGGCAGCGCCCTCTATTGATGAGCCAGCAACAGACACCACGCGTTAGCAGGTAAAAGGGAGATTAAAAAAATAAAATCTGCTCTTCCCATTTGTCAGATTATCTGCTTGTTTACCGCAGCTTGTCTAGCTCTTCGTTTCATTCCCTGCTCGTTTGTTTCCTTAGACCTCATTTTCGTTTAGCTCTTTGTGCTGGATTACCCAATTCTCTTGTGCAGTGCTTTCTGTTTACATGTTGTTAGTAATAAAGTTCTTTTTTTGCATCCACAACATCCTGTATTTGGTTGCTGCCAGATGGTTAAACAGTTTTTGGCTCATCCAAATGAACAAATGTCACTCGTAGATGCAATCCTCAGTTTTTACAGCTAAAAAAAAAAACTGCAGCGATTCAATCAGGCCTGTCACAGACTGAAGATACACCACTGAGGCGCAGAGCAGAGGCCAATACAGCTTGCATTAACTCAGAGTACAGAGAAAAGTGGAGGAGCAGCAGATAATAAGTCTTCAACAGGTCACACATTTCTAGTTCTTCACATTAAAGAACACTTGGTAGGAAATCTCTCCAGTTACTGAATAAAGTGAAAATATTGCTCCTTCTGGAACAAACAGAACAATTATTTATATTATATTTTACATGTTTAACATACTTTGTTGACGAGCACAAGAAAAATAATCAGCATGAACTGAAATGAGGCCTAACCCTCCTACGACAGCTCAGAGGTTACAAACATTAAGCATGTACAGAATGACTCCCGTCCCGCAGCCTGAATTACCCTGATGACCGTTACGCTCCATCTATGATTAAGATGTATTTGCTCGATGTGTAAACTTCTCTGTGTGTAACTAATATAGAATATAGAAGCCCACCCTCAAAGTGAGTTTGGTCTTTTTAGGTTTAGGTTTCTTTTTTCTTATCAATCACCATCGCTGGTGGCGATATAATAGCACCTTCATCAAAAAGAGATAAAGGCACAAAACTTTTAGCTGCAAGCCAGAATTTCGTCTTCCTTCCTTAAACACAAAAGTGGAGCTTCTGAAAATCAGTTTTCAGGAACTTAAAGAGCGTTTACGTGAGACGAACACACAAACCGAGTCTTTCTTCAGTTCCTGAAACTGGCTTTGTGTAGACAAACTGTCGGATAGTTGCTCGCTGTGATGCACTCGGTTTGTTCACAGTTGCTTGTAAAGTGCAGAGTATGGCTCTGCAGGTAAAGTATTAGTAAAGTGCAAAAGATTTCAGACAAGCGCAGAGAAAAATCGCTCCAATCCCTTCTTGCTGCCAAGCGATGTCTTGCTAAGTGTTGGAAAGATCAAAAAAATATGTGGATTATCTCAGTGGCTTAATGGACCGACGTCTATACTAACTCTGGAGAAAATAACTTATGTATTAAGAAACCAACTGGACAAGTTTTGGGCCATATGGTCAAAATTCTTCAACTTTTTGGAGACTTGACAGCTTGAAGTGCTAATTTGATGTCTGTCTGCCCTTCCCTCCCCTTCTGTTATGGTTTGCATTATTTTTGTTTCTATTATTATGTCTTTTGTCTTTATCTTATGTTCACTGTGTTTTATGTAAAACTTGTTAAAACCAATAAAGAAATGTGTTTTTTTTTTAAAGTATGAATAAACCAAAATATGGATGCACCAAATGTTCCTTAAAAGCTGTCACAATCTGTAAACCATCAAACTTCAGTTTTAAGACTGAAAAAGAAGGAGGGATCTTTTCTGAGACTGATAGTTATGTGTGGACTAAAATAACAAGAAGAGAAATTTCACATGTTTCTATCAGTCTGCAAGGACACTGAGCAATGACCAAGTATCACTAAAACATGCTCTTTCATGGGGACTTGGACACAGGACTGCAAGCACAGGAGACCACATGTGTTACAGCTGCAAAGGTAAAAAGAACAAGAGACGATTGAAACCAATTCCTTAAACTTTCATGGCACAGAAAACAGGAATAGGTACATGCTGGCATTTCACAAAATCCCCGGCATTTTCACTGGGACCAGCTGGTGGTAGGAAGTAAGAAAAAGAATATGGTGTGGGTAAAATGCTCTTCGGCAAACTGTTTTGTTTTCTTTTAAAGGAGGATTTTTGGATTTCTTAGCTGATGTTAGCCAGCACTAGGTGATTTCACGCAACACGTGGAAAGCCAAGTGTGTGCTGCAGGATCAGGGGGTGTTTTTAGCCGACGTTGGTGGAAAACACTGGAGGTTACACAGAAAACTAACAGGTGTGAAACACCAAGGTTTAAGCAGTGGGAGGACAGGAGGAAGAGAAGTCACAAATAAAAGAATAAAGGAAGCTAAAGTTGGCGTGGATGACAGATGGGATTAAAAAAATCAGCGTTTTAAAAAGAACAGGCATGAAGGACAGAGGCATGAAGACGGGGAAACGGAAAGAGGACAGACAAGCATATTGTGTGTGTGTGTGTGTGTGTGTGTGTGTGTGTGTGTGTGTGTGTGTGTGTGTGTGTGTGTGTGTGTGTGTGTGTGTGGGAGTATGCCAGCCTCAGACAGACAGTCATCCCACTCCAGCAGTCTGGATGCTGAACTGTTCTCAGGGTTTCCAATATAATTCACCCGTTCCGCCATGTCAAGTTCCCCATCGTGGCCCTGTAGGGCTCGCCACGCCTCCCTTTCTCCTCGCTTCCCAATATGGGCATCTCGTCCCCCCATGGCGCTCAAAGGGATTATTATGTTTATGTCTGCGCTGCTCCAGTGACCCTGTGACAGAAAAGAAGAGAGATTGTTCATGCTATTTTCACAATGCTTTCTGCGCTGGCAAAGCGTCTCCAGGACTTCACCGTCGGACAGATGTGTGTGTGCGTGTTCCTATTATTATGTCACAGTGGGGATTGAATGCACTTGTATCCATGGGGACTTTTACTGTGAAGCCAAAGATGGAGGTGCTCACAGTTAGACTGCTTTTTCAGGATTTAACATTTGGTTTTAGTGGTAGAATCAGGTTTAGGTTAGGATTAGTGTTAAGATTAAGCTGCTCGTTTGGCTGAGAGGAAAGAAGGACTGTGGGATTTAACCAATGAAAAGGCTCAGTTGCATGCAGGTCAAAAAAGCCATGGGACTTATTATATATTTATCCATTATTACTCACGCAATGTGGACCAAAACTGTTAACATATCCATAATATGCGAACTTTACAAAAACAACTCATAGATTTAATTTAAATCTTCCGACCTGTTTTAAGACTTGAGGTTTTTTTTTTTATTTGACCTCTGTAAAGCACCACAGTGGATTTTAAATGAGACGAACAACATGTGGCTGAAGTGCAGACTTCCAGGTTTCATTCAAGGGGTTTTACAAAAGTAGACCAAAGAAGACAACTGAAGCAGATGATCGCAGAATTCTTTCTTTGATTAAAACTTTCAAAACATTTAATCATCACATGGTGGAGTTAGTGTTTGAACCAGGCTGCAGGTGTTTACTGATGTGACTGCTGGCAAAAGGAGCGGGAAGGTGGCTGCAATAAAAGCCCAGAGATCATCTCAAGGGCGGAAACACAGCCCATTCACCACAAAGGATCTTCATCCAAGTACTAGAAACAATCCTTATATTTAAAATTATATTTGTTTGTCCAATTACTTTTGAGATCCTGAAAATGGGTCATTATTCAAAAACCTTATGTACCCATGTGTCACTGAACGTAGCATCCTCTGAATATAAAGTAAATATGTGATGCGCGAAAGCTAGCTTAACTCTTCACACGTTGAAAAAAACCCAGATTCACTGCAGTTTTACGAGCAGACGGATAAACTCACGAGTCTTCCAACGAAACAATCGTATGTTCTGTGAAATCTCCTGAGAGGACACCAGGCTGTCACTGAACTAAAAGAGCTAAAAATGAGTCTGCGTTAGGAGGCAGGTGGTGTGGTTGTGCATGTGAAGTTTCCACATTAACATGTTGACTATAAGACATAATAACAGCTTACACATATAACAAACAGGGAGAGGAGTCAGGAAGTTAGGCAGTTACTGCCTACACCAAGCAATAAAGTAAATATACATCATGATAATCAGAGAGCCTGAGGCGTGCTGGTAGGCAGGTTTCGCCTCTAGCCCCACGTTCACCACAATGATAGGATCAGTTATCAGTTTTCCAATCAAAATAGAAACACACATTAGCCAAAACATTAAACTTGAAAATCCGCCAAATCTTTTCCTTTTCAGTAGCTTGTTTTTAAATCAAGTTAAATCTAAAGTTGAATTGTGGTAAATGGTTCAGAGTGCTTTTGTGACCGACCGAAGAAAGGGAGGCTGAGCAGGAGGGGAAGAAACAGAGAGAGAAGACCAGGCGGGGGGAGGCGGAGGGGAGGCAGGAAAAACCCAAAACAGGGTCTTTAAATGAGTTTATAGAAAAGCGTCCTGGCATTGGAACAGACACGCCCCATCACACAACGGTCGAGACATTAACTTCTCCGCTCTGTGTTTCCCTCTCTGCCATCACTCTTTCTCTCCCTCCCTCTCCTCCTTCTCTCCATCTGCTCTGACGCTGCACCTGGCCTCTTCACTTTCTCTCACTCCATTTCCTCCCTTTTACTCCTTTTCTCTCTCCTCTCTCATCATTTCTCTTTCTTCTCACTTTGCCAGATCTCACCCTCGTCCTCTTCCTCTCTCTCCTTTTTTGCAGATGAATAGTTCTTTTTCTTTTGTGCGTCTTCCTCAATCTGTCTCTTCTCCCGACAGCGTTTGCGTCTCTGCTATTGGAGCCTTTTACATCTCCGTTTCCTCCCTCTCCTTCCGTTTGATTTTTCTTTTAATGGCTTCAAAGATAATGCAGGGATCTGTTTTGTTCAGTCTATAATATCCATTTCTCATCCCTCCAAGTACTATTTCTTCCTTTCCTTTATACAGCAGTTTTTCTGTTTCCACCCTCCCCCCTTTCCTCCCATCCAGGGGGCTCGCTGTCACTCTGGCTTGGCCTAGCATGAGTGGACCACGTCTGGGCACAGAGAGTCGGGGCTCTCCTAAATATTCCTGGAGTGGTCTGACAGAGTGGCCATATGGCAGAGCATGGAGCTAAAAGCTCCAAAGACAGAGAGGGACAGCACAGACTCCAACAGGCGCCCACAGTGTGAAGGAATGGATTGTGTCCCCCTGTGACCAGTGGGCATGTCCACCACTCATTAGTTTCCCATGGAGAATTGATATTATTCTCAAATCTGCTCGGTTTGCCACAGAGCACAGCCCTGACCTCATGAATATGTGAATGACATGTGTTTGGGCAGAGAGGTAAGAGGAGGTTTTGGTGAAGCACTTGCAAATCTGATGTCAGTCTCTTAAAGGCACAATTGTACAGACTTGTGCATCACAAAAACAACTAAAATGGACCCTTAAATTCAATTTTACTGCCATGAATAAAGAATAAAGTACACGAGGTAAGAGATTTGTGTAACGGTGCAGTTGTGAAACAGAAAAAGAGACAAGAAAGCAAAACAGTGATGCTAGCTGCTTTGTGAGGCTCACTTGGCTTTCACGTGGTCCTCAGATGGTCCCGTTTCCTGAGTTGGGTAACAGCTTTTCAGACTTTGATTTGTTTGTGTGCTGTAAAGTCAAACTGTGGAAACAACACAAAGCATAAACACCTCTCTGATAAATGTTACTGCTAATAAAAGCTTTTCTGCATAACTTCACAGTCATGTGAAAAACTATGTGCTCCCTTACTGCTTCCATAGGAATAAAAGTGTCAGCCAGGTATCGCTAATCACTTGATTAGCTGATTATCAGCAAGTGTGACCACGTCTATGAAAGCAGAAGTCCTGGCGGTTTGCTAGTCTGGAGCAAATGGCAAATGTGAGAGACAGATGTAGTCCTACAGAAAATAATTCCTTCTAGATTCTGCTGCTAAATTTTCCTACTCAGTTGTATATAGTATTTGTATTTCTATCTTATTCTATTGTATATAGTATTATATTTTATTCTATTGTATTTTATTGCATTCCAGTGTTTTCTAATTTCTGCTACATAACTTTGCACATTTGCTGTAACAAAACAAATTTCCCACCTGTGGGACTAATAAAGGTCATCTTATCTTATCTTAAATCACGGGGTGCACTTTTTCCACAGGACTGCAAAGATTTTTCACGATTGTACAACCTGATGCCATGCTATGATTTACCTGTTAACAAAAAAGTTTGTCATGTCTATTTGTACTGAAAAAAATAAAATAAAATAAAATAAATGTGAGCTAAAAATGTAATCTTTTCTGCCACTTTTCTTCTCGCATGACCTCGACAGCTTGGTAAACTGTGCTAAAATTTTTGTTGACTTTCCAAAGATTTTCAGGAGAATTTTCATGTATTAGACATTACATGGTGTTTTAGCTAGATGGATGAAGTTTCATGCTAACAAGCTAACACTGTTTTGGTTTTTCAGGGAATATATAATCAATATTATTGTAAACACAGTACAATGTTAGAAAGGTATTTGGTTTTTTACAGACATTACAGGGTAATGCAAACAAAAACTGGGTAAAAAGTTTAAGACCGTACAACCTCTTGGTTTAGCATATTAGCATATTAGCTATAACGAAAACAGCTAAAACTTAGGAGCCATTATATTTGCAGGTATTTGGTTAGAAAATAGTATTTGGACTAATGGACAGGTGCTTCTAACAATAAAGCCACTGGTCTTATACTTAGATCCTGATTGTATTTCGGGCAGATGTAAGAATCAGAGTTTTTAATCTATATCTGAAGCTAACTGACTAGCTGAGTTTATAGCAAAACCTCACTAAGATGTCTACTTGGTCCTCCTACACAGCCTCCAATACTCAAGCTTTACTTTTAGGTTTTGCTGCTGGTCTCTGTCACCTTTGCTTGTCTAACACTGGGACCCACATTCTTAGAGTTTCCACAGCATTTCCAGCTGTTTCACTTCCGACAACTTCAGCTCCCGTGAAAAACAAAAAAGTGTTATTATTAGTGAAGGCAAACCAACTTAAACACTGATAACATCATTATTCCACCGCCTCTGCACTGCACAGTTGACATCTATTTCATAATAATAAGTTAAAAGAGAAAACTTGCCTATTGTCTGTTTTACTCCGAACTTCAGTGAACATCTGTCTTAACTATTTATGATTCGATTTTGTGGAAAGATGAAACAAACGCGAGCGAGGCTAGATTCATTTTATTGACATAGATGCTGCGCTGCCGTCTCATTGTAATAGTTTTTCTTTGATGCAATGTGTGCGATGCAGATTTTTCAAACACAGCCGGCGCCGTTACTTATTTCCACAGCAACAAATGATGCTCTATTATGCATGTATACATGTACGTGTATGCAATCGTAACAGCTTTGAATGTCACTGAAAATATACATCATTATGTCGGAGTACTGGAAACGTAGTGATTTCCCTTACATTGCCTTTTTTCTCTAATAAGATAATCATTTTTATTCATTCCACTGATTCTGCCCTATTCAGTGTGTTCCTCGCCATTACACACACACTGACTAAATTAAAAAGATTACTCACTTTTGACAATTTCAGTGTTCCTGTTTTACGGCTGGCCCATCACAGTCACAGTTCATGTAAATGAAAATGTCTGCAACCAACAGAAACCTTGTTTATCTTTGTGTTTTTGTTTTATTTTTCTTTATTGTGCTGCAACTGACAGCCGGCGCAGGCGACTGATGAAAGAAGCATCGTGACATGGGAGACTGAAACAGTGACGCAGCACAGTGCGAACATTTAAACTGCACTTTATCCCGATTATCATGGGGTCAGAGGGCTGTGGTTGCCCTGCAACACGTTATCTTGTGCATGATGTTCTCTACTGTCAATCAGAGCATCGGTATTTTAATTAATGCAAAACAATCCATCGCTCTCATGTTAAGACAAGGTTGCCCGTTCTTTAGAAAACAGGATAATTATTCAAAATGCACAGACTCCCAACATCAGCTCAGTTTGAAATCTTATTCAAGGGAGTGCATTTCTTCACCATGCCTATTGCCTTTGGTGAATCAAGTAACCCTGAAATCCCTGACTAGTGCTGTGCATGCATATTTGCATTTGTCAAATTTGTGTGTGTGCAGGCGTTGTTATGAGACTTGAAGGCTCGCACTAGTTTGAGGAACAAAGCGCTGAGTTTTAACTGGGGCACCTGAACACAAAGACAAACGCATGACAAGGACAACAACACCGTGTTCAAAAAACAAGCAAACTCCACATTTCAACTTCCTGTTCTGTGCTGAACCATCAAAGCGCAGCGCTTCTATTTCGTGAGTAGAGACAGAGCGAAATGGCAATAAACCAAAGTTCAGACTGAATCATCCCACATCTGTCTGTAGCTCTCTCCAGCGATCTAATGAGTAATAGCCTCTGCTCTACTCTCTGCTGTTCTATGAAAGCCTCTGAGCTTTTTCAAATAACAGAAATGTTTTGCAAATATGTTGCCAGCGTGCATGTCTGCACAGTACGGATGATTGGTTCTTTGCTTTTCTGAACGATCTTCCATTTCCTGCCTCGACTTTGTGTTCCTCTCTTTCTCTCAAGGTCAGTGTTTCACAGAGCTGCAGGACCCTGAATACACTGTGCTTTCTCAGTCAACATATACTTTATGATCACCTGCCTAAAACTGTGTTGGTCCCACTTTTGCTGCCAAAACAGCCCTGACCCATTGAGGCATGGACTCCACTAGACCCTTGAAGCTGTGCTGTTTCTGCACCAAGATGTTAACAACAGTCCACGGAGGTGAGGCCTCCATGGATCAGACCCACAGATGCCTGATTGTATTGAGATCTCGAGAATTTGGAGGCCAAGTCAACTTCTCAAATCGTTCCTGAACCATTTCTGATTTGTTGCAGGCTGCATTATCCTGCTGAAAGAGGCCACAGCCATCGGGGAGTTCTGTTTCCATGAAAGGATATACCCGGTCTGTAACAATGCTTAAGTAGATGGCATGTGTCAACGTAACATCCCCACGTGGATGCAGCACCAGGTTTCCCAGCAGAACATCACCCAAACCATCACACTTCCTTTACCAGCTCGTCTTCTTTACATGGTGCATCCTGGTATCAGGTGTTCCCCCAGGTAAGCAACGAACCCACCCACCCGAACCGAACCCAGCCATCCACATGATGTAAAAGGAAGCGGGATTCATCAGACTAAGACTTCTTCAGACTTCTTCTGTGGTCCAGTTCTGATGCTCACGTGTCTATAGTTGGTGCCTTTGGCGAAACACAACAGACTGTGACCCTCTGTGTATTCTGAGACCTTTCTACCAGGACCAGCATGAACTTTTTCAGCAATTTAAGCTACAGCATCTCGTCTGTTGGATTGGACCATATGGGCCGCCTTTCGCTCATCAGTGAGTCTTGGCCGCCCATGACCCTGTACACCGCACAATCTTGATATCGTCGTGTTGGTGTTGTTCCCACATCATCACAATAAATGTTGGTCCAGGTTCAACATTGCAAGTGACCAATCACATTGTTGTGACATCATACTTTTGCGACTTCGGAAAAAAACGCCGTAAAAAAAAATCTACTTAACTTGCGAGAAATCGCCTCTGTCCGCCGATCCAGCAATTTGAATTCTTTGCATTCCAGGATGCTGTTCTTTAATAAACGGTAAGCATTATACATATTGTCCTTGCAACATTCATAAATGAACGAATCGCTTGGCTTGCAAAAGTATTACGTCGCAACAATGTGATTGGTCACTTGCAATGTGCACCTGGAACAACATTTATTATGATGATGTGGGAACAACACCAACACGACGATATCAGATCATCCCTGTACACCATAGTTCATTCCTTGGACCACTTTTGATGGATGCTGACCCCTGCAGGGCAGGAACGCCCCAGAAGAGCTGCAAATCTGAAGGTGCTCTGCCCAAATCGTTGTCACAGTTCGGTCCTTTGTCAGACTCGTTCAAATTCTTACACTTTCCCATTTTTCTTGCTTCTAACATCAACTTTAAGGTGAAAATGTTCGCTCCTGTTCACAGTGCCACGAATAAAAGGTTACCAGTGCTTAGTGGTCAGATTTTATGTCTGATCTGTGTTTGTCTGGTGTATATTTTGTAAAGTTCTGCTTGTAGACGACAGCAGTGCTGTGATTTCTGCTGGTTTATCACAGATTGGATGTAATTACTAACTTGACTCCATAAACTGATGGCAGACTGACTGTGTTAAACAACACTGAAGAGTCCTGTACAGACACCGATGAAGATTCTCATCATTTCTGACAACAGACTGTAAAAAATGTCGAAACGTTTGGGTCTTAAAATTAAAGTCAGTCTGCGCTGTTTAGAATGGCCTACAGGGGGCGCCTTCTCTGGTGGCAAAAAGACAACAACTCTCTCATTGTTGCACCTGTGGGCTTAGTTCTAGGTGGAAGTCTTATTGTTCATTATGTCCATTTTATAAATGAGGATCATTATAAAGTCAGAGCAGGATGAGTATCAAGGATATACGTACAGTAAGGTTCAACTACAGGAGAGTTTTCTTCTGAGGTCTGTTGTCTTCATTATTTATGCTGCATCTCTAATTTCTCTAAGCAGACCATGTTCCAGAAAACAGATGTTTGAGAACCATTGCCTCCTGACCAGTCATTTCTCTGGGGATAGTGAGAGGCTCTGCTGTTTTTATAGACCGTCTATAATCCTTTGGTTTTCCCTGACGATCATCAATAAGAGATACAGATTCTGAGCAGAGGGAAATTTATTCCCCGGTTTATGTTTTTCCTGCTGGCGGTAAGCAGTTTCAAAGCCATTTCAGCGTTCTGTAGGCATTTGTGTAGCAACGTAATCCTGAGAACAGTGAGCTGTTAGACCTCGTTGTCTGCTTGTTGACCTCATATTAGCAAAGCCTACTTACTGGCTCTCCACTTGCTCCCGAGAGCCCCTCCACCCAAGACGAATACATTAAAGTGACACACAAATCGAACTGTGATTGTCAGATCTACCTCTGTCTTAATGATGGTGCATAAGAAGGACTGGTCAGTTGTGCTCTTTCACCAGCTCTCCTTCTAACTTTGGCTGCACTTTATTAGGTACACCTTGCTCTTACACAGAGCTTCATTCCGTGTTTCATGTTTCATGTTGAGATGGAGCATCACACAGCTGCTGATGAGTTGTCGGCTGCACATCGACGATGCTAATCCCCGTTCCACTGCATCCCAATGGTGCTCTGCCGGACTGAGATCTGGTGACCTGGAGGCCTTTTGAGTACAGTGAACTCATTGTCATGTCTGAGATGACTGGAGCTCTGTGATCAGATGAAACCAAAGAACATATCCCACCCACCAGCCTGAACCACTGATCCAAGGTAAGCCTGTCAAAAACCATAGGATCCCTGCCACATGATGATGAGATATTTATATTAGGGAGCACTTGAAAAAAATTTGAAGCCATTTTAAACCAACTCAAGACAGAATTGAGCTTCTTTGGGTTAGGTGGTGTAGGTTAAGCTCCCTTCATGCTAAGACGTTCATTCTCTTGTGCTTTATTTGAACTGCTGACGTTCTCTGAGCTCCGTCACTGAGCTGTTGCTGCACTTGAACCCTAAAGCCTTGTTTCTTCATTGGCATTATTTTTCTTTCAATATAAAACAGAGACAAACAAAACGAATACAGCATCATGCAGTCGTCTCAGCAGATGTTATCTCTATGGCACAGCCACACAGATGGAGAGAGACCCTGAGTGACAGAATTACAGTTCGCTAATTACCTTGAATAGAGGCCTGATACTCTATCCAGACAGCATGTGTGAGAGAGTGAGGAGGAAGAAGAAGAAGAGTGATGGAAATAGACATGGTAATGAGTGAGTGATCATTATTTTCTGTTTGAATCGGTGGAATAATAACATCTTAAGTTAAGCAAATGTGACCGATGCCGTCACTGAAATATTTATGAGTGTGTGTTTGCGGCGTTTGCGTGGACAGTATGTGTGTCCGTGTGCATCGTTCCCTTCTGAGTTAGCTGACACTCTACAAAGGCTGTGGTTGCCTATCTCAATAATGGTTGTTATGGAAACGTTGTTTGGTGTGACAGATGCGTTTGTGGCAATTAGGATACGGCAAACCACAAGGGATGCTGACGGATTTGGAGGAAGTGCTGGCGAATAAATAGCCCAACAATATAAAGAATCAAAACACAATACAAACCCATCACAATGGACTCGGTGGATGAACGCTTTCATCGAATGAAAAGGGGTTTGCTAAATGCCAACAAACTGGAATGAAGGCGTCAATCTGCAGTAGTATTCCACCTGATTAAAGACTTAAAGACTTAATTAAGGGTAAATATTATGAATCATATCATTACCAAGTACAATGAGCGACAAATTCAACCATAAAAAAAGATTTATCTCCCGTCATTGTAATAACTTGGTGGCATTTAGCTGAGATGTGCAAATAAACATAAATAAAAAGGACTTTTTATTCAGTACTTTTGGACAACGCCTCCATCAAATAGCACGTGAATAAAAACAACAACTGGCAATTCATTTCAAAGTTTTTCTTACTGCTGCTTTTATCACTGAGTTAAACAAAAAGAGTCGGTAATTAATCTAATACACTAAAGAATAATACACTTTATGAATGGACAATCTGAAGTTTGGCTTAATTGTATTTTAAACAAGCAGACTTCAGTAAGATTGAAGATTTACAGCAAGTAAAAGCTAAACTTTGAACTCTCTCTAAACTCGTTGACTGTGCATGATAGTCATAGTTTCTGTTGTTTGTCTCAGTTCAGTACTTCTGTTCGTACTCTTCCATGTAGTACTTACATTTAAACACGGTGGGGATGTTTCGAATCAGAGATCGTATAAAAGACGAAAGTCGTGTCCACTGAGGAATCAAGCCAACAGTAAAGTGCCTTAAACTTGCATTCTTTTTAATCACCACCAGGGGGCGACTGCTGTGATGGCAAAAAGACTTAAAGGACGGGCATGGTTGAATATATGGGCAGTCTGCTGGTAGTCTGTGGATGGCTTGTCTACCTACAGAGAGATGATTGAGGTTGTTTTTATTTGTTTATTGCACTTCTTCCTGTCCTCTGACCACCACTGCCCCCCCCCCCCCCCTTCCCTGTGCTGCCTACTTGTCAACTAACCAGTATTACACTACATAGTACTCAGAGCGCACACACACAGCTTTATAGACAACTGTCAAAAGTCAGTCTGTTTCCTACTCGTGCTTATGCTGCTGTGGTTCCTCAGCCAGTAACAGAAGAGAAGTTACAACATGCAAAGGGCTGAGGTGAAACCAGACGTGAAAGCAACAGAAACTAAAGCACGGCTTACAGGCTTCTGTCATTTACAGTGAACACACATCATCCACACCTTTTTGTTCCTTCAGAGGACTACACAAAGCACATCTGGATATGTTGCATACCCAGAATCCTTCACTCTGAAATACCTAAATACCTTCTAACAGGGACAAAGACAGCGCCATGAGTCTTGCATTACGATTGCACAGAACATGGGAAGATGGTTTCGGCTCTCTTTGTTACTGATGATTTTTGGGGTCAGACAGATCAGCTCTGACTGAAAAAACTTTGTAAGGACTTCACTGTGTCAGTGAAGGTTCTCAGTCATCCAGGTCATTGCAGTCTAAGGAGCTCGGAAAGAAAAGCGTCTGCACTTCTTTAAGTTTCCTGGAAGATGTTTCATCCGAGAAGTTTCTTCAGTTCTAAGAGCAACTGGTAGAGAGTCCCAGATTTTAAGACCTATGGGAGTGTCCCCAAGAGGGTCATGGATCCCCTATTGAGCTACCTAATCACACGAGCCAAGGTGTAAAAACACGTGTGGGTCACAATCAGCCATTGTGAGACCTAGCCCCTATCAAAGAGTTTTCAGGTTTTATGGCTGGAATCGTTCTTAAATTCGACAGTTATTTAATCCTTGGTGATTTTAACATCCATGTCTGCTGTGACTCTAAACTTTTGGTCAAGGACTTTTTAAATATTATTGACTCTTTTAACTTGACCCAGTGGGTTACCGGTCCCACGCATGAAAAAGGTCACACACTGGACTTGGTGCTTTCCCACGGGCTGGATGTGTGCATCACGGAAATATCCGAGTTGTGCATCTCCGATCATCTTCCTGTGTTGTTCACTCTAACGCTGTGCTGCTCGGTAGATAAGCCGTACGGCCCAGCGCGCAAAAAGCGAGCGCTTAATGCTCTAACAGCGCCGCTTTTTCTGCTGCCTTTATGGACTCTGGAATAATGAACTCCAACTGTAAAAGTGTTGAGGACCTTTCGGGCATTATTCATTCTACCTGCACACATATCTTGGACTCTATTGCTCCGCTCAGGACTGCGCGCTAAGCATTTATCAGAGCCGTGGCTGGACGAACATACGCGCTCCCTCAGACGTGACTACAGACGCGCCGAAAGGAGATGGAAAAAGGACAGATTGCATGTTTCCCTACAGATTTTAAGGACTCGTCTTTCTGCTCACCAAGAAGCTGTAAAAACTGCAAAGACAAAGTTTGTCTCAAACTTAGTGTCAGTAAACAGTCACAGGCCTCGGGTACTTTTTAACGGTCTTAATCGCTTTCTTAGTTCACGTGTTAATGCTGGAGTCATTTCTTCACCAAGTATGTGCGATGATGTTTTAGCATTTTTTAATGACAAGATCCTATCGATTAGGGCTCTCGTCTCGTGGTCTGCTGCTTCAGATCCGAGTCTTTCTCCTGTGTGCTCAGCTGTCCTAGAGCAGTTTGATCCCGTCTCCCTTAATGACTTGACCGCGGTAGTTAGTAACCTAAGATCATCACACTGCCCCTCTGATTGTCTCCCCCCGAGCTTGCTTAAAAGCACTTTTATTACTCTTGGGCCTTTTATCCTGAGATTAATTAATACGTCCCTTGCTACAGGCTGCGTCCCATCATGCTTTAAACAAGCTGTAGTTCAGCCTCTTCTTAAAAAACAAAACCTGGACCCAACTGTTCTGTCCAACTACAGGCCTATCTCAAAGCTTCCTTTTCTATCTAAGGTCTTGGAGAAAGTGGTCTACCTACAGTTGCAGGCCCACCTTGATTTTAATATGATCTCTGAAAAATTTCAATCTGGTTTTAAATCACTACATAGCACTGAGACGGTTCTTTTAAATTGAATAAGCAGGTGAGTGCAGTAGTTCAGTCCTGCTTGTTTCAGTTAACGCAGCTAGCCAAGGTAAAGCCATCCCTCCCGGCTAACGTCTTTGAGCGTGTTATTCACCTTTTCCGTACTTGCAGATTAGACTACTGCAATTCATTGTATTATGGTCTAGATCAGGCCTCCATCCATCGTCTTCATATGGTTCAAAATGCAGCCGCTCGCCTGCTAACTGGTACCAAACGGAGAGAGCATATAACCCCAGTTTTAGCTTCTCTACACTGGCTTCCTGTCTCCTACAGGATCCAATTTAAACTTTTACTTTTTGTTTTTAAGTCACTTAATGCTCGAGCCCCTCCTTACCTGTCTGAGCTCCTCTCTGCCTATGCTCCAGGAAAAACCACGAGGTCTAGCTCAAAACTAATGCTGTCCATCCCACGGACTTATCTCGAATCCCGTGGTGATAGATCTTTCTCTGTGGCAGGTCCCAGGACTTTAGTCTCCCCTTAAATATTAGATCTGCACAAACACTTGAGCAATTTAAATCATTACTAAGGACACATTTCTATGCCCTGGCTTTTAACACACTATGACCCAAGCATTTTGGTCTTATTTGAATTAGTTCTAGTTATTGTTTTAATTCTTTTATTGTCCTATTATTGATTTATATTGTTATTATTGTTTTACATTGTTGCTTTTTAATGCAATTTTTATATTGTTAAGCGCTTTGTGCAGCATCGGCTGTTTGAAATGTGCCATATAAATAAATTTGACCTTGACCCTATCATGTGATTTCCTGAGGTCAGATGGCCCAGGATGTGAGTGGGCGTTAAGGCGTCCAGGAAGGGATCTCAAAACTGGATTATAGATGGCAGACAGTTGGTGTCGTAAGCCCCGCCCTCTGTTCAAAGATGGTCATTCACAATGGACATAGATGGCTTCTTTCACTCCTCTTTCAAACCATCTGTCTTCTCTGTCCAAAATGTGAACATTGGCATCCCCAAAGAGTGACCTTTGACCTTTAGATGCAGATGAACAGCCGAGTCTTGTCCCATCGAGGTGGCTCTTCTATGCTGTGCCATGCATTTATGAAGTGGCTGTTTGGTCTCTCCATTGTAGAGGTCTGACCAGTGGGTGACAGCACAGATGCTGCCTCCATCTTTTCTGCTCCCTGTGTTTCAGATCTGACCTGGCATGTTTCCCCATATTCAACCATGTTTGAGATGCTAACTGTTCCACTGTGAAAAGGCCAGTCACCCTGCACGACACACGTTTTCTATTTCAAAGGTAATAATTTAACACATATGAACACCAAACAGCGCTACAGTGTGAGTAAAAACTGATGATGTTAGCTGGGAGCTCACGTTAGCGTGTCAGGCTGTGCTCATGCTAAATTCCTCCTGCTAGCACAAACTTGGCTGCTCGTTCCTCCTCTTCTCCTCACGAAGCTAAGGCATTGTGGGTAACCGACACCATCGCACACTCTCGTGTAGCTGTACAGCTCCAGGTAACATGTAGTTTCTCTCATTTTTAGTTAAAGGTTTGCTCCTCAGTTTGGCTTACAGTGGGTTTACTACCTTCCTGTTGTCTGACTGAGGTCATCTGTCCCTCATTATCTTCCCCCCTCTGTGTATATTTAGTGTCTTCCGTATAGCCTGAATCCCACTCGGGGTACCTGCACCGTGGCCACTGGAGTTGATCCACCACTCAAGCTAATAAGTGCTTTGAAAGCTTCAGAAGCTTCACAAGTTTCAGAAGCTAAAAATATGCAGGATGAAGAGCACAGAGCAAAGTGATGTGGTGCAGGCCCTCAGGTTGCTTTGAAGCCAGCAGAAGGATGGAATAAAATCAGAACGTGGCGTGGCGGAGCTGCACGCGGGCTCGTCTTTGTTGCATCATGGAGCCGTCCTCCTGTTTCTGCGCTTGCTCTCCTGGCTCCTGCTGCTCCCTGTTTGCTTTCTGTGTCGTTCTCTTTGGACTTTTCCTTATTTCACTGTAGATGACCTGCTTCCTTATTGCAGAACCTTTCTGTAACCATGTACATTTTTTAAATTTAACTCCTTATTTTCACTACCTGCCCTCCGGCTCCTGAGTGGGTCCACGTCAGAACTTTTCTGTGTGACAAATATTATAAAAAAGAAATTTTAAGTCGCCACAGTACCTGCAGTCAAAGTCTTTACATGTTTCCAGCACGCTGACACACACTTCAGCTTCAGCTTCAGGCCTTTTCTTACTGCCACCCTGTTGTGCATCCACATATGAATATAGTTCTGAAATTGTCTCAGTGAAGAAGAAAGTGTGGCATTAACCCACAGAACAACGTATGGGTGGATTTGTAAGTCAGTAAAGGGCCCTGTGTGTTTGTGTGTCTGTGTGTAGAGGCTGTGCATGGAGGGGGTGTCCCACCCTCATCTTTGCTTGTGAGTGACACCTGCTCCCAGTGTGCACAGGCGTAATGACAGCAACTAAGAGTGACGGGCGAGAGCACGCAGCCTGTTGTGTGTGTGTGCATGCAGATGATGCTGCAGACCCAGGTGTTTGTGCATGCGTGTGTGTGTTTGTGTGTCTTTGTGGTCTGGCTGATGGGTTGATGTGAGGTCCCGTTGGCATGTAGGATGATTGGCAGCACCCGTCTGGGCATTGTTGATAACACACAGGAGGGTGACTGCCACAGATGAGCTCTGTCAAGCTGTCTGCCCGTCAGCCACACACACACAGACACACACACACACACACACCTACAACTCAATTTCTTTCTTTCACAATGACTCTTGTTTGTGTTTAACACACAGAATTCGTCTCTGCTCTCAAGCACACACTTGCCGTATAGGCCCAATATCCCCTCTATCCTCCCTCTGCGCATGCACACACACACACACACACACACACAACCCTGCCCATGGCCAACCACTGAACCTGCTATACTGATAACAGCAGCCCTCTCCTCTGCAGGGTGAGGCTGTCTCATTCATATGCATCTTCTGATGTGTCGGGGAATCTCTGTCACTGTGTTTGTCACCGTGGATTGTTTCAAAAGACCGGGCTGACATTTGGAGAGAGAGATTTCACTACAGAGGTTCAGAGCTGCAGAGGGAAGCAGTGCTTGAGCTCAGCTGTGGACTCTGAGCCGCACTCACACATGAACATTTCCAGGATTTACTCAGTAGAATGTCCAACACAGTCACATGGAGCATCAGCTGTTCTCTGACATGCACACACCTGCTTAGTATGAAGCTCGGATAATATCAGATTGCATCGTTGTGCATGCAGCACATCTAACTGCCTGACTCAGACTGTTTCGTGCATGTGAGAAAGAGCAAATGTGGAAAATATCCTGAATTAGAAATTTCCCAACATATGGTGGGAAAATGACTCGCTGTAACGTCTCTTTACATAAAAACTGAACACAGTCCTCGGTGGTTAGCTGCGTTATTGCAGAGCTGGCTGGTCCTGGAGACAACCATGGACTGCATAGAAGATGGGCGACGCCATCATCCGTAGTTTAGGATGAAATCCTGGTATTGTGGCTGCCTCATGTTTGTTTTTCAGGATCAGACAGAAGCCACGCCCCTAACTCCATCATCCAAGCAGATGAGTTATAAAGAAACCCCCCAGACTTGACTTGCTTTTGGAACCGGCCCCAAGTGATCATTGAGTGAACTGCAGTTTTCAGCTTTACCTTCTGTTTTCAGGTCCAGGGAACGCTGCTCGGTTACAGCCTGGGCCAGAACAAGACCCTCCTGTGTGGAGCTTGAAGATTTTCCATGTGCCTGCAAGAGTTTCCTCTGGGACTTCTACTTTCCCCCATCGTCAGACACTCGCAGGGTTAATTCTCCCGTCACTCTGCCCTCGTGGCTTACAACTAGAGCTGGTCCCTGGGTGCTTCACCGTGGTTGCTCACTGCTCCTAATGCCTCAGATGGATTAAAAGCAGCGAATGAGTTTCTTTAGAGGAAAATAAAGGGTATTTTTAAGCAGAACAGCATTGTTCTGGAGGGTCTCACTATTACACTGAGCAGGTTTATTATTATTATGCCCAACCTTTGTCCCTAATCAGGCTACAAACACAATATAGACTTAAAAAAAGTTTTCTTTTAAATCAATAAATCACTTTAACACATTGATTATCTGGTTACAGTGCAGGGAGTTCTTACATCAGGTCCATCAGCAGGAGGCTGCGTCCCACCAAGTCTGATCGGAAACAACAATAAAGACCCGAGTTTTACTAAAACGATGCTGTTATTGGCATCTACCACCACACCAAATTTGAAACTGTGGACAATGGACTGCTAACAGACAAACAGAACCGATTACAAACTGCTAATAATAATAATTAGAAATAATAATATATAGTTAGTTATATATGTTCAAGACACAGGCTGGCTTTAAGACAGCATGTGACGAGGGGCCACTCGGCTCAAAGTTCACGGTGGTCAGACGAGCAGGCGGTACAGCGAGAGTCACAGAGGAGGAAGATCTCAGAGCGGTGATGTGCAGAAGGTCAGAGAGAGGTGGAGGTGTGACATTATGGACTCTTCCACCCAGGATCTGACTAAGGCACAGAGTCTGTGTCAGGTTTGAGCTCGTGGACTCGGGAATCAGACTCAACAAGCCGACAGCAGTTTTACAGCATTTATTAAAAAGTAGGCACGAGTTAGCGGAGAGCAGGGAGGTGCCCCGAGAGAGCGATCTGTCAGCAGGAACACAACCCGAGGCACTGAAAGGGAAGAGAGATGGAGTTCAAAATTCAACAGGATCCTGCAAAACGTATGCTCAGTTTCAGCTGCCTTAGTCTTTCTGTTTCTCGTACAGCTGCTGGAGGGGTAAACGGCGGGCAGGTCGGTGAGTGGCGGTGAAGAGCGGGCAGGCAGGCAACTGGATTATTGATAAATAATTTCCTGTGAAGGGGATGATATCAGCTGGCAGTGTTTGCAAAATTACTGAGGAAAACAGGGACTTCAAACAGGGAAATGGGAAGCAGGCGGGAAACAAGCAGACAAAAAGCACCATGAACAGGGATCAAAGAGGGACTGATTCCCACCATATTAGCCTGAACAATCTGGAAGGAACAGCAGCAGCATCCAGCCTTTAGATACTATGAACTTACCGAACCAACACAGAGCAGGAGCGGGAACGGCAGCCCAAACAGGAAGAGACATTCCCACAGGAAAGACGGGAAAAAACCCAAACATGCCTGAGGAGAGGTTTCCAACACTTCAACTCTTTCCCCCTTGACCTCTACTAGGAGTAGGGATGGGTACCGGTGTTGGTTCTGACATAAACGGTAGTAACCAGACCGAAAAGCAGCGCACATTTCAGTGCTTTATTTCGGTGCTTTTTTTTCCTGAGCTGTGATACACTTCTAGCCAATCATTTTACGTTTCCGAGGATAGTAGGCGGGGCCAGGTAGGTACGTTCTTTTAGAGCAGAGCTACAGATTAAAAACGCCCAAGGCGAAGCGGTCAAAAGTCTGGCTGTACTTCACAGCAAAAGATGCAAACTCAGCAGCAACAAGTGCTTTAAGCTGATACTGTGATGCTGTCAAAGGAGGTAACACCTCAAATCTGATGAAACACCTGGCGACGCATAGCGTTTTTTTTTTTTTAAATCCGAGAAATGCGCCGTATTTGATAGCTTGCTGCGAGACCTCACACCGAGCGCATCTACTGCGGGTGTGGTGCCTGTTATCGGATCCGGAGTTAGTAACATCCCCCAAAAACCCGAAGAGGAGAGTCCTGGCCCCTAGCCCTGCCAGTGTAGCAGAAATGATGAGGATGATGATGCAGCAGCAGCCGTTCTTCTCTGCGTGAGTAGCTTAATGTTGTTCGTGTGTAATTTACGTTGAGTAGGCTAACCACGTTATTACATTAATGCATGTAAGGTGAACTAGCAAACACCATCACAGCTACATGCGGCTGTCTTCTTGTTTGATGGCAGATACTCCCTTCACCCTGGCCAAAAAGGCTAAAATGACCAAAGAAAAAGTGGAAAACAGCTGAACATGAGAGGTTTTTGGACAAAGTTTGTGTTTTTTTCCATTGTTTAAGCACTGCTTCCAGCCAAGAGTGATACCATATATGCCCTATAGCTGCAGAAAAGGCTAACATTGTTATCTTTTTACAAAAAAACAGCTGAACATGAGAGGTTTGTGGACCAATTTTGTGTTCTCCATTCTTTAAGCACCGGCACAGTTTCAAAAGTACCGATTTGGCACCGGTATCGGATAAAACCTAAACGATACCCATCCCTAACTAGGAGCAATCTTTTTCTCTCAAACCCAAACTTTTGGAGATGTACTTACCTGGATGACTGAGCATGCATCAAGACGATACCACTGGAATAGTCGTCAGACGTCTTTAGACCTCTCACTGTGCATCAATAAACTCAGGAGAGGTCATCACATGTCGGCTTTATGGAGGAAAGAGTTCATACGTCATTCTCGACTTACCCCGTTCACAAAGTTGGGTGTCTGTGCCGCTCACCTGGCTGCCCGACAGCGTGACAATAACACCCCATCGGCCTTCTCTTACAGCTGAGGGGTAAAACGTGGACATTTAGGAAGAACGAGTGCACCGCAAGTCGAGCTCCGATCAGGTGTTTGCCTTCCTGGAAGCGGTGTAGCAGAAACCTGAAACGATCCAAGCGCACAGACACGACACACGGTGCGTGTCTACAAACACACACTGATATCCAGCCTGCTGGACTCGAGCAGACACAACACAATACTCAACACATGACAGATAAATAATAAGCTTTTCCTAAAGAGAGACAAACTGCTGACATGAATATTGCCAATTAAAATGACTGTCCGTGTGTGTGTCCTTTCTTGTGTGAATAATGAGGCTTTTTACTGACTCTGGCACATCACTATCTCACCTGGCACACACACACACACACACACACACTTGCTGGCAAAATGCAGCCCTCTAGGGATCAATTACTGCTCACTCACGTCTTTATCATTTCAGAGCTTTAACTATGAATACCTTTCTACACTGACCAGACATGTACAAACTCTGTGACACACACACACACACCAAGGATGTAAACCTGTTCCGATATCGGAGATGTGTAAGCTTATTATCAAAACGCTCCGACACAGGAATCCGTCTCCTGAAAACACGCTTGCCAGAAAAAACAAAACGCGGGTCTTTATTGTTTTGATGGACTGAGTCTCGTTTGTGTCTGTGTAACAGAGACACTCTGGCTTTTCCCTGTCGTGGAGATTAACTGTTGAATTTCCCCGACATCTGGATGCCAATCAAACATGTACGCAAACACACACACAGTCAAAAGCAGCACTATCTTTAGTTCTCCCTTTCTCCACCCGTCCAGATGCTCCACCATTTGCTCATCTTTGCGGCGGGGATTTTTCCCCCGCCAAGGTCAGTTCATTCTGCAGAAACAGGAAACTTCATCAGGATCTGACAATCACAAGAAAGAACGCCACGCAGACAGATGTGGGGCCAGGAATAGAGGACATTTTATCAGCATCTGGATTGCACCAAGCAAATGAAAGTATGTTTTAATTTGCAAAACAAATAAAGCCTGTGTGGTGCAGGTCTGATTAGAAACATTTGATTTTACATCTCTGAAAAACATCCTTTTTTCTCTCAAACTCTATGGACACAACTCAGGTTTGCTTGGAGAGGAAGTTTAAATGAAGTGGTGGAGAGCTGCCACTCCATCCATGAATCCATAAACTTTTTCCTGTTTCTCTTTGAGCCGCACCATTGAAAACACTCTGTTGTGAAATCTTACCTGGATCTTACTGTGACATGTAACAGACAGCAGAAACATTGCTACGGACCTTGCACAACCACCCATCGATGGCTGAGCTGCTGGCCTCCCTGTCTCGTGACACAAGACGTTGCAAAAACTTTTATGGATTAGTTTGAAAGAAGATGGCAAAAAGCCCGAAGGTGTTGTCCAGCCTCCAATCTCCCCGTTTGATCAATCGATAGTTACAATCCATGAGGCTCTGTTTGAGAACTTGTATTGCCAGAGGTCCTGAGTTTGTGCCCGGACGGGTCAGAGGCATGAGGTAGATCTGCACAATATCAGGCAGGGGGCTCATCAGCATGTGCAGATGAGGACAGAGTTATTAGCCCCCTGTGAAAATTCAATTTCAAATTTCATAAAAAGTATTTTCCAAGTGTCGTTAAACAGAGTCGGAATTTTTGTTACAGCTTTTTGTTATTTTGGATGCTTACATAATTTTACTTTACACACAGAAACAAAATAATTTCACAAAAACTTCAGGGCTCAAAATTATTAGTCGGCTGATGCTAACAGCTGCAGTCGACTGCTGCTAACAGCTGCAGTCGACTGCTGCTAACAGCTGCAGTCGACTGCTGCTAACAGCTGCAGTCGACTGCTGTAGTTTCCAACACGTCTCGCATGCGTCTCCTGAGGAATCCCGGCTCAGTCTTCTTCGGAGAATCTCGCGCTCCTCCAGATTTGATGGTTTCCAGCACGGACCTTGGTCTTCAGTTCACTTCAGATTTTGAGTGGGATTCTAGTCAGGACGTTACCGACTCTGTAGCAGGAGAGTGGGTCAGCTTCACTTTGGTTTCTTGAGATTCGTTCTTCACGTATGTTTTGGGTCGACTGATTTTTCTGTTGACTGCTTGAGGTTTTCTTTTAAAATCTTCACGTCTTCTTTTCACCTCGTCGGGATTCCCAGGTCCAGACACATAATACTGCCACCACCGTGCTTCACCGTGGGGACGGTGGCTTTGGGCTGTATGCCTCGCCCTTCTTTCTCCAAACATACGCATCATTTCTGTGGCCAAAGAGCTCTGGTTTCATGTCATCTGATTCCAGTCTGCATCATCTTTCTCCAGGTTGTCCTCAGCATGCTACAGGCTGGCTTGAAGGTGTCTCTTCTGCAGAAGTGGAGTTTTTCTTGGTCTGCAGCCTCGTAGTCCAGTCTGTGCAGCGTTCTAGTGTTGGGCTTCTTTGAGTGATTGGCGGCAGTTTGGGGTTGTTGGGGTCCAGGTTTCTTTCCAGTTTTTGAAATCTTTTGCTCCGACCTGTGCCAGGCTTGTTTTGCACTGTGTGACTGATGAGTCTTCTCACTCCAGTTCTTGACACTTGGAAACTCTGTGATAACTTGTACATCCAATCTCCTGCTTTGTGAGCATCAACAGTTCTTCTTCTCAAGTCTTTTTTTAAACATTTTTAACAAAGGAACAATAGCTTAAGACAAAGGCTTACAAAATAACAGGACAGGCTGTAAATGACAGGAGAGACAGTTGGTTAATGAGATGCAGTCAAATGAAAAGAAAAAAGTGACAAACATTATCCTGATATACATGTTAATCTGCGCACATACAAACACAAACATAATTCTTCTGTGTACACATAAAAATAATATGAAATGTTGAAAATCTCGTCCCCTGTGAAGATTTTGACAAATACAGTTTCATAAATTTGTCCAACATTGGTTTACAAGTGTCTGAGAAATACCCGTGATGGCGAGTTTCTCTTGGTTTTCATTTCTTTCGGCGCGTCAGCCACTGCCGACGTTTTTGTCGCCATGACTCGTGATGCTCGATCTAAAAATCATATTTGACATGAGTCAGATATTCGTGTCAAGCTTAAGATTTGAACAGATGTTGTTGCTCCGTCTTCAAACAGTCATCAGAAAACTAAAATATATAAAAATCCAAAGTAGCTTCCACAAAGTGTTGATATTAAAAGAAAAAAGTGACAGGTCACATTTTGGAGCCTCTTTCTGTCACAAATCACTTCCTCTTTCTAGCACCTCTTCTTGTGGAAGTGAATAACAAATAACTTACTATAACAAACACCTGACATTTTACTTTTTTGGTTATTTTTTGTGAAGAACTATGCAGTTATGTCCTCTAAACCTGGCTCTAACACATCCTTATCAGACCAAAACCCAAACTCTAAACAAGGCTGAGTTTCTAAATGCATTTGGTATTCACACAACAGTTCTGATAGCCGGCCTCAAAGACCATTAAAATTTAAGAGAAGCCATGTAATGTCTGCTTGGTGACATCAGGGCACGGGCTGTTAGCCAAATCTGCATGAATCAACCCAGAGCTTTGAGCATGCTTAAGCAATCATGACCTGGCATAAGGTCCGTGTACGTAATCAATTATTCATTTGGAAGGTGTGGAAAGTCGGCCCATCTGCTGAGGGGAGCAGTCCTGGCTGAGTTATTGAGCTGTAGGCCGCTCTGCCTCTTCATAATGATCCAACTATGTGTTGCTCTGCAGCCAGACCAGTCACCAATGTAAACCAATATGGCTATTCGCAAATATCAGCAGGCTCTGCTTTCATTTTAACACTCGCTGAAGACTTTTCATTTTTATTTTACTTTGCATTAAATGTTTGGCTAAAGCCACCGAGCACGGCTCCAGAATAAGCACGCTGCAGCTTGTTTATCGTGCCTTGAAGGATGTTGATGTTTTGTTTCTGATAATGAAGCAACTGGAGAGATGACGCACCGCTTCATCAAAAAGGGATGACTTCTACTTCTAGGGGGGGGAAAGGAGCTCACTCCTCTGATACAAGCACACTGTCACAAATGACTCCTGTGTTCCTCATACAGACATCACTCATATGAAATCTGATTAACAGCAAATCAAACACTAATCTTGAACACAGATGTGATTTATAGACATGGCAGAGTATATCCAGGGGGCGAGATCCACTGGAATCCCAGTTTCAGTCTCTGATCACTCTGTTCAGATTCTTTAAATATTTTTATTACTACACATCAGATGGAATTATAACTCCATGTGTTGATTAAAAACCACCGAGTTCCCTGGATCTTTGTTGGAGCTACACTGCGCCCTAGAGGTTAACAGTAGTAAAGAGCAGTCAACAGGTCCACCCTCTGCTACTACTGGACCTACTGGCCTGTGTTAAGACTCTGAAAGAGGAGAAAAAAAAGGAGAAAACATTGACTTTTAAAGACAAAGTAAGCCCTCAGCAGAAAAGGCAGAGACTCATCAGACCAGGCTGTCAAGACTCGACCTCTTTGGCATACCTTGATTGTAATGAGTGCTTATTAGAAACTAAACTAAAGCGATGGTTGTGTTGAAAAATGCCAAGAGATCCGCAGTTTCTGAAAAACTCAGACCAGCAACCACCACGCCTCGTCCAAATTCAGCTTTCCTCCTCATTCTGATGCTCGGTTTGGAGTTCAGCAGGTCTTCCTGGTCATGTCTACATGCTGAAATGCATCGAGAGCCCGCCCCGCAATTGGCCTATTTGATATTTGCATGAATAGGTAGATGAACAGGTACAAGTTATTTCATTTAAAGTATACTAAATAAAGGTTTCAGTGTTATAAGCTAAAGTCGGTGCTTTGCGTGCCACGGCTGTCATTTCAGATAGACCGTGTTGGCTGAAATAGATCATTATGTACCAGGATGCAGTCTTTTTTCTTTTGCCTTGTTCACGCTCAGAGACGAGGACTCAAATGCAGGCTCAGCTCTTTAATGACTTCATGAGTTTGATATTTGCAGTTCTGCATGAAGCCATCTGTGAAGTGATGGAAGGTGGAGCTCTGCTCAACGCTGGACTGCATCGAGAGTAACAACGGTACTCGTCTGCCATCTAGTGGTAGAAAACATGGACTACATTACTGACGGCGCTGTTGCAGCTCTGGTTATGAAACGGACCGCTTCATTCACCTACGTCAACTTTGCCATTTGACTAGTGGACTTTATTAAATAGTTATTGTGACAGTCGGTACAAACCTAATTCCCCTGTAATAACATGCACTTTCAATGTATTTGAAATTTCAGCGCAATTATATTTTACTACAAATACTTAAAGGTAGGTACACTAGAATACGAGGGTAGGGAGTCGGGTTTTTACAGGAAACAAAAAGAATACATACGTTCACGTAAAGTATAATTAATATGCAAGTAATTTTAAGTGGTGCCTAAATTCTGGGTATTTTACCGGAAAGGAGACAAATGAGCAGAGGTGGCAAAAGTACAGGAGGAGTTGTTGAGTCGAGATGTTCTGGATTTCACACGTCTGAACCTCCGCCCCGAGGGCAGAAGTGTGGACAGTCCGTGTTGGGGGTGTGTGGGGTCTTTGAGGATGGAGGCAGCTCTCCTCTGCAGAGAGGGCAGCGGAGTCCTGATGATCTTCTCCGCACTTACTCTCTGCAGGCGTTAGTGCTGCCCTACCATGCAGTGATGCAGCTGGTCAGGGTGCTCTCCATAATGCAGCTGTAGAAACTGCTGAGGATCTTGGCCGACATACCAAATTTCAGGGTGGGGTGCAGGCCGAGCGTTGCCAGCTTGTGAGTGAGTTTGTGTGGGATGATAGCATTGAAAGCGGAGCTGTAATCAACAAAAAGTACCCTGATGTATGAGTCTTTGTTTTCCAGGTGGGAGAGGGAATAGCGAAGAGCAGCAGTGATGGTGTCTGACGTGGACCTATTGGACCAGTAGGCATACTGCAGGGGGTCCAGAGTGTCTGTGATGTTGCTCTGGATGTAGGCCAGCACCACTCTGGTCTATAGTCGTTCAGGCAGGTGGGGCTTTTCTTGGGGAGAGGGATGATGGTTGTGGTCTTGAAGCATGTGGGGACAGTGTTCTGGCTGAGGGAGAGGTTGAAGATGGAGGTAAGAACCTCAGCCAGCTCATTGGCACATGCTTTAAGAGCCCGTCCTGGGATGTTGTCTGGTCCTGCTGCCTTGCGGGGCTTGATCCTCCTCAGGGCTTTGTGCACCTGGTCTGGTGTGACCGCTGGCTGGGGTGGGTGATCTGGCAGGTCCGGGTGATCTGGAGGGTATGGGAGGTCTCGAAGTGGGTGTAGAATGCATTGAGATCATCCAGACGACCACCTGTAGAGCTGATGGTGGCCAGCATGATGGGGTCAGCAGAAGAATAGAAGCCATCCAGCTTCTCTCTGTACTGCCTCTTAGCCGCTGTGATGGCTTTCCTCAGTCCATACTTCACAGCTTTGTACTCCGTCTCATTGCCTGATCTAAATGCCAGAGACCAAGTGTCGCACCTGACTGTTGATCCAGAGCTTCTGGTTGGGGAACTTTCTGACTTGTGTGGTGGGCACAATATAAGTAGAGCCTCTGAACTCAAAGTAAAAGCAGCTCATGGGGGATGTTTCTCGTGTCATTTAACGCTAACTGAACTGTTCTTTAGACCCATCACTGTGCATCAAACTAACCTCTTTATTCTGCACTAACCAGCAGAGGATTTTCATGCAGCCATTAAATAACAGTCAGTCTGCCTCAGTTTGTTTAGCAGCATGTTTGACAATATAAAGACACGTAATGTGATTTACATGTGAGCTTTAAATGAGCAGCCCTTACCTTTAAGTCTGAGCTCTCTCCTGTCCCATCTTTCTCCATCTCTGAGTGGAGTTCGCTCTTTCTTTTCCCTCCCTGTGAATTACGCAGCTGGACTTTTGTGCCAAGGTAGGTCTCCCCAACAGAACACGTTTCCCCTGCGTCGGGAGCACGCACTGGGCTCAAAATCACAAACAAACAGTGTCCCACATTCTTGATTTTTAGTTCTTATGATGACTTATTACTCCTGAAACTTTGGAGGTTTTAGCTCTTTAAACGGTAAACTTACAGGAGGATCTTGGCTCAACAACGCTAAAGCAAAAGTAAGGAGTTTTGAAAATGTAATGTGCAGGAATTAGATATTTGTTTAAACATGCAGGGAGTAAAAGTAAAAAGTAGGAAAAGAATTACATAATAAGTGTATTTCAAAAGGAACATAAGCGTGTGATTATTACACTCACCGCAGTTTTAAAATGAATGAGAGACAACGACTCCTACTGTGGCAAAACTTTACTGAATCATGATCAGGTGTTCCAGAAAAATACGAGTTTATATAAAAATGAGACTTCACAGTCTGATCTGTAATACTTCCTCTGTAATTAGAAAACACCTCAAGTCTCCTCAGAGTAGTAACTATACTGCCAAGGTAGTCTTAAAAAATATACGTCTACTTCATATCAACAGCAGCTGAAGCAGTTACAGTGAAAACGTTAAACCTGTATGCTACAACATGTAATATCTGAACAATTACACTGAGCTGAGGCGTAAACGCTGCTAAGACGACATCGAAGAACGGCCGGCTTCCCTTGTTGAAGACATAATGAGAAGTACTACAGAGCCACAACCTGAGTGAGTGGCCAGACGTGGTGATTACAGTAACAGTGAGATACTACAACTCTACCATTCGAGGGTCAAAGTAAGATATTTAATAACTCCCACGGTGCCGACGTAGGCCTCACCTCGCTCTCATACAAAACCAGCTTTCAGGATATTTCACAGGTTAAACGATTCCAGCAAAGGTGACGTACGAGCGGCATCTCCAGCATTTTCCCGTCAGACACGTAGAGCGCATTCATGTACATAAGGCAAAGTAACAGCTACGACATGTTGGAGAGTCCAATCCAGTCAGATACCCGGACACACCTCCCACCACGCAGTCCAGCGATCACAGGAGCTAAAAGTTTAATGATGAGTGAGCAGGAACGAGAGTGGGGTAAAAGTGTGGATTCGAATTTACATTATAAGATGTGATCGGAATCAAAACAGGAAGTCCTCGTGATGGCGGGGGGGGCATTTAAAAGCATCGACAGCTACAAAGAGCAGGAACAGGATCAATAAAAAAAAAAAAAAAAATCAGCTGAAAAACTAAAAACATCATCATCATCATCATCTAATGTGGGAAAAAATAAAAATCAGCTGAAGGTCCAGTGTTTGAAGGTAATCCAGTGACGTTTCCAGATCCAGTGGCTACATCATGTAGCGTTAGCGGGTTTAAACGCGCTGCACTGCGTGATCTCTTATATTCGAACACTTCAAGCTTATATCTCGTGCGTGCATCATCCAGTGTCGTTCAGCAGCTTCACAGAGGAAAGCTCAGAGATCCAGCGGTTTGCACTGCCGGTGCTTGAACTCAGAACCAGGGCGAGAGCTTCCACCAGAGTCTCAAAGCAGGCAGAGATGCTGCCGACAGCGCTTTGGGTGACTGGATGGACTCGGTAATGGCAGGTTGCTAACGTGGTGCACAAACAGGAGATTAAAAATAAGGTTTTCTTAATACTGAGGCTAAAATGTTTGTATACACCATCTTACAAAGACTAAGCTCGACGCCATGAGATCATTAAAAAAAAAAAAAGTACTTCATATTGCTGATCTGTGTAGCTACGGTTGTGGTCGCGGCGGTTTGCAAGCTGCCTCTTCTTTTGCGTTTTCAGACTCGGCCGGCCTGCGTGCGGGTGGGTGAGCGGGTGAAGCGGGAAACCAGGCGGGAAGATGAAGAGCGTGATGGCGGCCGCTCGTTTCTTCATCAGAGCTCAGTGGTCAAGAGACCTCTGGGTTTGGCTCCATCCTCTGAGGCTGGCGGCTGAGCCACAGTGCTGTGGACGAAGGAGTGGAAGAGACGGTCAAATTACTGCCTCAGAAAAGAAAAAACGTTTGTGTGCAGGAACCAGTTTTAAGAGTCGTAAGTTGGAAAAAAAATTGCTAAATTGCGAACAAGCCGCAGTCTGACAACCTGCGACAACTTAATAATAGCTTTATAATTTTACCTCGTTCGATCAACAGCAAAATAAAATGTTATGCACTGAATTTACATTGTCCCATCCATAAACCATCCATATCTCACACTTACGACCTCGTAGGAGCTCCGAAACACTGGAGAAATAAAGTGACATTGAAAGCCCAGATTTGATGGTAAATGGTCTGTATTTGTTTAGCGCTTTACTCGTCCCTGAGGACCCCAAAGCGCTTTACACATCCAGTCATCCACACATTCACACACTAGTGATGGCAGCTACATTGTTGCCACAGCCGCCCCGGGGCGCACTGACAGAGGCGAGGCTGCCGGACACTGGCGCCACCGGGCCCTCTGACCACCACCAGTAGGCAACGGGTGAAGTGTCTTGCCCAAGGACACAACGACCGAGACTGTCCGAGCCGGGGCTCGAACCTGTATGTATAAACCTATGACTCAGAAATGACTTACTGTATGGAAAACAAAATGCAAGGCTCCAATACATATATTTAAGCTACTGTACACACAAAACAAAAGAAAGAAAATAAAAATCACTCGTCCTTTTATTAGTATGGAAAAAAACGTCTTTTTTCTTCTTCGTTTCCAGAATTGAAGTCAGAATTCTGACTTTTTCTCAGAATTCTGCAACAGAATTTTCGGTGGCACTAATCCTCTTCCGTATATTTGCCTTCTGTGGGTTTTTTGGGTTTTTCTGACTGCAGCTTTTATTTTTCAATAAATTTCTCATTAGACCTGCATGAAAACGCTAAAACGTCCACCCGTGTTTTTATAGTCTGACAAAGTGAAACCAGCTCCATCGCTATTTACAGGTGACAAAGCACAAATGTGATCTTGAGCTCAGTTGGGTGATTTAAAAATCTGGCTCGATGTGAGGAAAACATAAAAGAACCAGACACACCGTCACATTACGAGGTTAAAGAGTCGTATCCTTCAGACTCTTCTAATCACAACTTTTGAAGAACTGAGGCGTGAATGAGACGTCTGCTTGAACTCAGAGATCCTCACAGAAAGTTTGATTTGTGATGTTCTGACTTGCTGTCACTGAAACGCCTGCTTTCAGCTCAAGCATGTGTTAAAGTTCTGCTGTTCAGTATCGTTTTTCATTTCTGATTGTGTAATACTGATTCAGTATTAAACAAACAAAATCATAAAAAACTAAGAAAAAGCTGTGCTTCAAGGACCTGAAAAACAACTAATTTGCTTTGCTGTCTCTTCCTCCACAAACAAAATGCTCTTAACGATTCCTGTTAAACTCTCAGGGATGTTCTCTTCTGAAACTTCAGGCTCAGTGAAGTGAGGAGGAGACGTTTCGTGCTCTTCAGCGACGGCTGCGATGTAAAAAGCAAACTTTGGGTTCAAAATGCAAACACTTTTACCTGGTGGAGAGGGTGGAGAGGGTGGAGACGGCGTTACGTGTGTGAGTGAGGTGAGGGAGGGCTGAGGTGAGGGATGCTCCCCCATCTGAAGGGAGAAGAGGGTTGACCTTAGGCGGGGGGTCAAGGTCGAGCAGGCCGTTAGTAAAGGCGCCGGGAGGCTGCGTGAGAAGGGGGTGAGGGAGAAGGTCGGAGGTCAGTGTCTACAGCGCCTCTACATTAGCCAAACTGCACAGCGACTATGGAAGTGCAGAGAAGTCCAAAGCCTCGTGGTTAAAACAGCTTCTAAAACATTTTAACATCTCACAGCCAAACCTGGAAAAAACAAACAGGTGAACTTTTAAAAAGTGAGGCTGATAAACTCACAGCGGTTGTGGGGACGATCCAGCGCGGTGTGATGAGAGGTTTGGTCGGCTGCACCGGTGGGAGCTACAACAACGTCAGAAGAATGTTAGCATCCATGCTAAAGGTCTACTTTAACCCACACACATGCAGTGGGAGTTTCACTGCAGATTATTCAGGACACAGTGCAGTAATTCTTACCACAGGAGCTGGATCAGTGAAGTCAATAAGGTTGTCAGAGAGTGGGGCGGCGCTTTGCGGGTCGACCTCCTCTGCTTTAACCTGCAGCGTGATGCAAACACTCTTTATTACCACACGCAGACACTAAAGAAACCGTCTACTTCCTGTGTTAGTCACACGCAAACACCGGGCTGCGTGGGCACAGATTGAAGGGTAAATAAACTCCACTCACGCAAAGTGTTTTATTCACACATTCACAATCAGATGAATGCATCTCAGAACAACTCGCTTCAGTTTCTTGCTCAAGGATACTTTGGCATCAGACTGGAGCAGTCCGGGATCAAGTGGACGACCTGCTATTGTTACCAATTACATCACACTGAAGACTGAACCTACTTTTACAGAGTAATCAATATGCACTCTCAACCCACCTCACCTGCTTGTTAATAGGGCTGCCACGATTAGTCGACTAGTCACGATTACGTCGACTATCAAAATCGTCGACGACTGATTTAATAGTCGACGCGTCGTTTGAAGCTTTGTAAGATCCTGAAAGACGCAGGAATAAGTAGCAGGATTTAAGAGTGTAATAACGGACTGAAACAGAAGATGGCAGCACTGCATGTACAAGGATGCCAGCTGCCGTTAAACCCCGAAGAAGAAGAAGCTGTGTCCCAGAATTCATAGCGCGGCCCAGCTCAGTTTCCAACAATGGCGGCAGCTAGTTAGTTTTAATATTACTCTTATTATTCTTTCTGGGTCACAAAATAAACGTTTAACATATTTTCAGGCGAGAATGTAACTGTGTAAACCTCAAATATTTCAAAGCGCTCCGACGTTTTCGGAGACGTCTGTTACCCACTAGCTCGATAGCTAGCCGGGGGCTAGGCTCACTAGCGCCGTGAGAACACCGGACTCCCGGCAGATCGTTTTCAAACCCACCACCGTCTTTCGCTACTCAGGTTAAACATGATATACAAGTGATGAGAGATTTTTTAGTTTTGTGTTATGTTTATTTGTAGCTTCATTTAAAGGAAGAAGAGCTTGTGAATTGGAACCACCACAACAGTAAAGCACAACAGTAGTCATTACCTGTGAGCGTGCAGTCACGTTACCTTTGGTGCCGGGGCTTCACTGGTCGACTCGGAGGACTTTTTGGGAACAGAAGCTTTTAAATCTTCAGCCAATCTCTCAGCGCTGAAAACAGGAGAAGAAATGGTATCACACAAGCATGTGACCGCGTACTTTTAACAACTTTTAACACTGCGAGTCACCAAAACCAGCAAAGACAGTTTCGCCACTTTTAAACTCAAATTTTAAGAGCACAAACTCACACAGCACAGCTAACTGTGCGTCTGCTTTTATGTGTCACTCTCTGCAGAGACGGCAGCAGTATCCAGGCAGAACTCAAGTCATGTGATTTAACACACCCGGGCCGACACACAGACACACACATGCATGAATGCATTACTCAAACACACCAGCAGATGTCAGCAAAGACTATAAGGACTTTAATCTGCCCCATTAATGTTTCACTGCCTGTTTGGCTGATGCAGGACTTTACATGCATCTCTGTTAACATTATTTTAAACCATTTGATCTAAATGTGCAACATGTTTTGTGTTAAGCTTACCGTAACACAAATCACCTTTTGCTAACTATGAAAAATCAAACTCTTTACCTTAACTTCAATCAACCTACAAAGCCAGGACACTTTGTCACTGGTCTTTGTCAAGGCCTTAACTACAACGTGTGAGAGATCTGATGCAACAAAGTACAAACCACAGTAATGTTTTGTTTTTCTAAACAAAGGCTCACCTGGCGCCTGCAGATGAGACCAGGGAGGATGGTGGCTTCAGCAGGTCCCAGGTGTCCTGGACGTCAGGGCGGCTGCTAACACAAAGAGACGAGTTACTGCACCTTCAACCTGGCAGAGAGACACACATAACGCTTATTCCTGCATAAAACATTCACTGTGGTTACCACAGAAAGACAGGAGGTCAAACTTCTCCGACTACATGAGTAAACAAATTACTTTAAACAGGTTTCATTATCATGAGTTTCAGTAGAAATGCTTTTAGAACAACATGCAAACGGGAAACATTTGCTAAAACCGTCAACAACAGAATCTGCCAAATCCAACGTTGTTTATTCTCCAGCGTGAGTCGCTCGCTGCTTCGGTTACGAGCCGTCGTGGACTCGTTTGTCATTCTGTGGAGCGCTGCCGAGCTGGGGCTGACGTAACGTTGTGAGCTATGCTAATAATCCTTATAAATATTCAAGAGGTTAATCAGCTCGAGCAGCAGCGAGCGCTGTGATTGGCTGGGATGAAGCACTGACAGTTGGCATGACTCAGTAAGATGAAGGAACGAAGGCCGAGTTTCAAGACAACGAGGCGCGGTGACAGTGAGCCCTGTGCTGATAGCACGGTGCGCTCTGAAGAGCTGCTTAATGCAAAGATCCTAAAGGGTTAAATAACAGACCGAGTGGAAACGTGATTCTATTTTCTTTGATTCTGAAGCTGAACATAAGAAGTTATCATATTCCTGAAAGTGCAGGTGAGTGAAAACGTACCTCGCAGAAGCCTCCTGCAGGTTACAGTTTTTATCTCCGAGCATCACAGCGTGTTCCTCCAAAGCCCCCTGCACACAGCAAACAGGCGTTTATGAGCAGAGGGCAGACACACACACACACACACACACACACACACACACACACACGTCAAAACGTCACTTTAGCTGTTTTGATTTAAATGTGTTTAAAAACAAAAGGCTACAAAATACTGAAGGCTTAGCTAAAGACTGCTCAGCTGAGTCAGCTGATGAGGCTTTCACTCTGATGGATAAGCAGAATCAGAGTACATCGGAGGGCTCTCTCCTCCGTCTCCTCGCCCTCTTTTTCACCCCCCGGTCTGTTGCGCACCTTGAGAGCGGCAGCCTCGGCTTGAGCCTTCAGGATGTTACTCTTCAGATCCTCCGGGGTGCGCAGCGGAGTCACGCACGGACTGCTGCCCGCACTGTTCAGCCCGCACTTCTCTGTGAGCTTCACCACATCGTCCTGTTGGGTCAGACGTCACAGAGGCTTCATCACGCTGTGCCGCACATGTGTTTGTTTATGCTGAACTGCCAGTGAACTACACAGAAGTGCTGCTGGTCTCCATCAAAGCAAGCAGAGTCTGATTTTAGAGGAAATAACACAAACACTCGCCTGGTTGTTCATGGCCACGTTGACGTTCATGTTATTTCTCGGCGCAGCGAGAAGCGGACTGCTCTCCAACTCCAGCTGCTTCAGACGAGCTGCTGCTTCTGAGCCGCCGCACATGAACACAGAAAGACAAACAAACAGAGTTATCTTCGCTTTATTTATATAGTTAGCAAGTGATCGTCTCGTCTCAGGACGCTGATGTCTATTAACAGTCAGCTCTGGGTCTTTTTCATAACGGTGTTGGCTGAGTGTAACTATTGCTGGCATTAACAGAAAAATATAAGTGAATCAACGGTCAGTAAGGTCGCACCAGGCGGCAGCCGTCACGGTGAAAAACGAGGCCAAAGAGTCAAAAACTGCAGTTATGTCAGTCTCTTAAAACAGACATTTATTGTTTTACAGCAGTTTTCTTTAAAGCCTGGCTTCTAAGGAGAGTTTTTAAATATTGGCCAGTTCGCTGCAGCCTTACCAGCGAGACTCAGCGCATCTTCTGCAGGGACGCTAGCACCGGCATAGGCAGCGGCTTGTACGGGCTCCTCGATAGCCGTGACCGCAGGGACAACGGGACCTCTGAGGACGTCGTCGACGCACGTCTCCATTAGGTCAGCAACCACTGGCAAACTAGAGACATACAAGAAGAGAAAGCATGGCAGATTCAGCCATTTCAGCCTGAGTTGTGGATGGAAGGGTTAATGATAAATACATTCAAAGAGAAAACAGAGAATAGAGGCTGTTTTATGGGTTTTTAACACAAACTGGAAGAAAAGGATTGTGATTCATACAGCTTACCTCGACAACGTATGTACGGACTCTGCAGTGATGACAGAACTGATCCGCGCTGATACAGCAGAAGGTGTTTAAGAGCAACACACCAACATCCAATAATATGTCAAATAATTATTACTAAAACCAAAAGAAAAGCATAAAGTACTTGTACTTGTACTCCATAGTCTTTAACCGTTAGCATCATCACCAACGTTAACTTACAGGGTCACGTTGCCGACATGTGATAAAACGATTGTATTTTACAACATAAGTATGAAACCACGTTTGAGTCCACTCAAAAATGTCTCCGGAGGTAAAAACACTGCCCACAAAATAACTTCAGCAGGAAATAATGCGGTGCAATATTCTCAGAATTAGAGGTGCTTGAAGCAGAACATCTGACACACGGATCTTAGCAGAAGCTCTTCCAGCAGCTCGGTAATTACCTCATATTTCTGTAGCCTGAAGACACAGCGAAACATAACAAATGTTGTATATTACAACATACTGCCTGGAGAGTACAGGGGTTAAAGAACAACACACAAAAAGATGTGAAGAAAAGTGCGATTCTTTGTACGTGGGCTCAAAAATCCAATAAATATGTTAAAAGAGCCACCGTGAGGAGAATCGAGCCGTCGCGTGGGGAATAAGACACGAAGGCAAGTATGACAGATGCATGTACCACCGAGGAGACGCACACCGACTGGAACTGAAACCGGCAACCGGTTACTCCCTAGTCTTTATTCAGTCCTCCACAACGGAAGCAGCGTTTTTAAATATCTGTTTGCACACGTTTATCCGATACAAGATCACTGAAAAATCCTACATCGTAATCCAGTAACCCGGTACGACTCACATATATCGACATAATTATACAATCACCAGGATTTGACTGAATATTACAGCTGACAAATGTAAAAGTATCAAACTGGGCCGAAGACTGACGATGAGGAGCTTTTTGGGTGATGATAAGTTGATTTGTTCCAAACCGAAAACAAACTTTATCACATTACAGACAATAAAATATTCTTTGCACTATATTGGTGAGAACGTAAATGTACGACTTACTTCCAATGTGTATTTATTAGCTTTTTTAATTGGCTTAAAACAATTGAACATTGAATGACAAAGTTGTGACCGTGTTAAATAAAATATTTCTAACAAACATCCAAAGTTGGAGCCTTTTCTGATTTCATCATTTCAAAATAAGACTGATCTGAAATACAACTAACTTTATTTAAAACTATCCTGCTTTGATTTAAAATCGAACACAGTTTCTAAAGACAAACGCTTTGGTCATGTTGTAAACAATTAACTACGTAATATTACATATTTATCTTCATTTGGTTGAGATGTGCAATAAACAGTGTAATTACCATGTAAGATCAGTGCATTTGAGTTATTTACGTGATTATTCAGCATTTAACTGTGGCATGCTCGCAGGTAGACGTTACTGTACTGCAGCACGTTTCAATGCATTATTCTAGCTCGATCTCTTGCTAGAAGTCGAATGGGGAGGCAGCATCAGGTTCATTTCAGAAGCTTTCACAGAAGCTCGACATAAAATATGATTAGACAACAATAAAACCTTCAAACAGAATTTAACTAATCCAGACATTATTTGGAAATAGACATGGTGAACCGTTAGCTTCATTTTTCACCTACAGCTAAAACCCTTTCAGACTAATCTGCCTACAGATGGACGACACCCACCCTCTTATCCAACTCCCTTTTAAACAGAGCAGCAGAAATGCAAGAACAGATTCACTTTAAAAAAAAAAAATCTAATTCATTTCATTTATAAAAATGTTTAACTGAATTTAAACACAGCAGTAGTGTGTGAAATATTACAAACACAGGAAATTGTTTCTGAGACTGAGGGGGGGAAAGGAGCAGAAGAGGACCGGCCTAAATCCCCCAGAACCTCTGTGACCTGCTGTTTCCTCACAGAGTCAAGACTGGAATTGAATTCATAAAACTGAGCCTGATACCATCTCACCCCTGCCTGCCAGCCTCCCCCCTGAGGTTTGGCATGAAGGTCAGGAGGAGGAAAAAAAAGAGGGGGGAGGAGGACAGAAAGGAGAGGCCAAGGAAGCAGAGGGAAAGCAGCAATGGGAAGTTATCTTTTCAAAACTGTCACTGAGCCAAAGGTCAAGGAGCAGAAGCATGAGGTGCAGAGATGGGCTGAAGGGAAAGGGAGGGATGTGGGTAGTGTTAGACTTCTGCTGAGGAACGCTTCACTTAATCACAAATCTGTACATTCGCACTAGGCGAGGCGAGTCACTTCACTGCTGAGCCTTTCCCATTCATTAGCGTGCAGACCAGTTCGCGCCGGTACAGCTGGTGAGACGGCGGCCAGCTGGTCGGATCTGTCCCACTCCGTTTGGGGAACCTTGATGAAAAAGAGCGGGGAGGATGGAGGGAAGAGGACACCTGAGGACAACAGGGTGGCAGTGAAAGAGTGACAAAGGGAAGGTGATGAGGTAGTGAAGATACAGGGTGTGTGAGGTGACGTAAAGAGTGAGACTGGGAGGAAAGCAATTATTGTGCAGAAGAAGAAGATGGTTAAAAGAAAAGAAAGGGAATAAAGAAGGCAGCAGGAGGCTGATAACATGAACGTAGGAGAGTGTGTAATAACTAACAAGTTGTGTAAATATGTTACCATTTATTCAGTGACAAAAGCAGCTGCTCTGATGGGCATAAATCATTCTGGATAAACCAGTAAGACGCGGGTTTGCGTGACGAGCTCTGCGGTGTCAGGAGTATGCCATCCAGCTTACAGCAACACGTCTGCCAGCGCGCACTGAAGTGTGGTGTGACATGTGCTGTCACATAAACACTTAAGTGAAGTGACTGGATGTCTCTGGGGCATCGGTGACCCGGCTTTGCACCTCTAGGGGCTGATGTTTGATAGCTCATGTCAAATCCATGTTTATACTGTTTATATATTCCTGAGCAGAAGCTTTTATCCACGACGGGTCTCCTGGGAGTTTGAGTCCAAACTGGGACTGACTTGATGGCACGGGATGATAAGTGGGTGAACTTCCAATGACCTTTAGGTTTTGCGTGCAGTGTTTAGCAACAGATTTGATTTGTATTTGTCATTTTATGTTTTTTAAATTGTTACATTGTTTCCAAAGAGACTGAGCTGAGACCGATCCCACTAACACTTACGATAACGTTCAGAGAAGTAAAACAGCTTACAGGACTGAATAAGGGTCAGGGAGGGGGCAACCTTTAAAGACACATGGCAGTATGGGACACTGATGATGTCACCGTGGGCTCATTAACGCCTTTTTTTAAAAGTTTGTAGAAATTTCAGTCGTTATTTTTAAATTAGTATTTCTCACATTTTAATTTCACTTTGTTTTTTGCTGTTACGCTCGCCTGAAATACTCCCCAATGTTTCCACTCTCACCATAACATCAAGGCTTTTGTAATCTTATTTTATATACATGTCACAGAGATGATCATAGCGTATGTATGCATGTTAATGAATCTGGATGACACCATATAAACTGCCCAAGATATCAAAATACAGCATTTGGGGATTAGTTTTTATAACACTCGAATCCTTACAAATAATATGTGTTATGTGTTTTTATGCTGAACGTCGATGTTATGTGTGCGCTGTTGTTCTGAATAAAGTTGGTTTTCGAAATTCTGCCTGTTATATATAACCTAGACTATAATGTCTGTATCACAGTTTAAAATCAACTTATTTCTCTGTTGACTGTTCATGTTATCAGGCGGGTTAATGGGGGGTGGGGGGGTGGGGTGGGGTCCATGCAAAAACCCAAAACCCCGTTGATTTCAAAGCGAGAGAGAAAGCAGAGCTGGAGAGGAGAAAGGAAAGAGCACGGGGGATTAGTCGAAAGCATTAGTGATGTAACAATGTCACTGTCAAAGCATCCTCCTCGTGTCCACTCGGTCGGTTATAAACAGACTGAGGTCATCTCGGTTTAAGATCTTGTGCTGATGAAACATTTTTAATGAAGTCCCTGAAGGCTCGACAGCATCGCCTCAAGAACACAGCATCGCCGGCCCGTACGTGTCGCTGAAACAACATCAGACGTAAACGTAATCTTTCCTAAGAGCTCTAAAACTACTGGAGGCAGTCGGTGCTCTACCTCAGCCCCTCAGTACAGGGGCTTACGGTATCACAATCCTACGTCGCCTCATTCTCGAGTTATCACATTCACAAACTTGGGCGTCCACGCCGCCCGGCCAGTGGGTGACGCCAATACCCGATCAGCCTTTTATGGCTGAGGGGTAAAAACAGGAATGCTGAGATTTTTATGAAAAATCGAGTGAATGAATAAATGATTTCATAAACTCATTTCAGGTATTTGCATACGGCAGACTGAGGCCATGTAAATGCTTTGGCCTGATTTAAGATTATGTCTTATGTCAATTTAAAGGACAATTAGGTTTTTTCCTACTGGGCATCATTTACCACAATGGTAAACTAATTGGTAAACTGCTCTGAATCTCTTTAGCCGAGGGTACAAATGACTCATTAAGCCACATTCACAGGAACGCAGCACACTGACGTGAGCCAGGATTATTGTTTAAGTCTAAAAACAAAAATGAGCCAGTGCACCACAGACGTGACAGGAAGCTGAGCAGAAATGGTTTCAGCCTGAGCTGCAAATCCGAACAGCGCGTGAATGTTTCTGACCCGAACGCGGGTCAGAAACATTCACGTTTATGCTGGGAAATCCTCGTGTAAAAGCCGAGGTCTCTTCTGGGGATACGATATGATATATCTGACAGATCATCTGTAAATAAACACCGATTCACGCACAGCTGTGGTTCTGATACTTTCCTTAAAGTTTTCCAGTATGAGGTTGGTGGTTCACAGGATGCTCAGAATGACATCAGAAGAAAAAAAGCAAGGATACCTACACACTACAAAGCACCAACAGTATCAAAGAGAATAGATCCAAAGCTGAAATCACATCGCCGATTCCCGCACAGCAGCCAAATCACAACACCATTCCCAGCACCGATTTGCTGCATTCCATGCTGATCAAAAGGGAACAAACAGCAAAAGGCGGCGAATTGCTGTCTGTTCGGTGCAAGAAAACCCATTTCCAAAGCCGCAGTCTCAAAGCCGATAGTGCACAGCGAATGATTGGTTAAAGCGAGAGCATGTTCAGTCTGACTGTACCTACCAGCGTGCTGCCAGACAATTATCCTCAGTACATAATCATACTGGAACACACAAGGAAACACGGGAGGTTTATAACAAAGCTGGATGCTTACATACATTCATGCAAATGCACATTTGTGTTCAGTCACACACGCACAAAATAAATCCATAAATAACAGATCAAATCAGAAAAAAGCCTGAAATTATCTACACATCACTCAGAGGCTGAATGACGGGATTAAAAAAATACAGTAGAAAGATAAAAACTGATCATCCACGTCCTGTCCACTCCGGGGTCGTCCCATACTCGCGGTCTCACATAAAAAAAAAACTATTCTCACACAGAGGGACTCGCAGCACGTTGAGGCCAGTATCATGGCCTGTTTTTTTATCCAATCAACAATCAGGAAACAGTTAAAACATTTAAAAGGAATCGGGTGGCCTTCCCTTATTTTTAACCCAAATCTTTTTGCTGTGTGTCTTCCTGCATCTTTCTTTCATACAGCAATGAGCAGCTGTAAGTCGTCAGCGACATTCAAAAATAAGGAATCAACTTTAAAATCCTGATTCACTTTCCTAAAATGCTCGTCAGGGAGAAAGACGAGCTCAAAAAATTAAAGATCCAGAGGAGTCTTTAAATGTGCAGGCACCAACCTTCTTTTTTCTCCCCCAGGACTCCTGGGCAGAGCCTCGATCTCCATCGGTCCACAGGCAGAAGCAGCGACCGGGCTGACCACGGGCATGGCTGCCCATGCACTCCTGCTGGGGGTCACCTGGAGGAGCACAGAGCAAACAAGTTAAAGCTACACATCCACAGATATGGCTGAACGGATGATTAAACCTGGGGATATTAAAATGACTTCATTTGTTCTCTCAGTGATAACATCTAAACCTGATGCTGTGTTTCACTGCTCTTCTCTTTCCCCAGATAACAGTGGAGAAATCAAACAGCAGCTTTTCTCCTCACCTTTCTGTCTTTGCTGGAATTGACTCCGTTGCCTGAGGAAAGAGCCCTAAGAGAAAGACACTGATTTTATTTGAAGAGCAAACAGCTCTGCTCAAGCATTCTTAATACAGGTTATTTGGTTTTACACTGCAAGTAACTGAAATGACAGACAAAAACAAAAAAGGCTAAGAACATTTAAGAAATAAGAATAAAGTTTTCAAGTCTTGCAAATTTGGGTGAGCGACCATCATTGGTGGCAAAGTGTTCGTGGAGCTTCGAGCCTGCAGGCCAGGACACATGCGGCACATTTTGGAACAATGAAAACATAAAAGTTGTCTTAAATTATGACAAAGTTTTAATTTAACGTCTGCCCTGAGGCAATTTGAAAACCCTCATACATAATTAAGACAGCAAGTCTTGGACACAGCTTTAAATAAAGTGCAGTCACACTGCAGACCTGTCTAATGAGCTGTAATGTAGTCTCATTCATCATAAATGCTTTGACTCAGCAGCTCAGTTCCCACGACAGCTTAAAGCTACAGCTGACATCACGTCTTAGCCCACACACACAAACAAACACCTGTAACAAAAGGCTCTGTATCGAGATCATAGCTCAACCTGATGATTAACCTGAAAACTGTGAAAATACTCGGATAAATTTATATCATGTGACCCAGTATGGATGTTCAGAACGAAAGCCCCCGTACAATCAATAAATGAGACATAACATTTACATAAATTAATGTGAAAATGGTCACAAAAAAGACAAATAAAGTATCTTAAATGTACAAGAACACATTTACACATCTCTGTACTCACTCTGGTGGGTTGAACGGTCCTGGAAAAGCAAAGAAAACACATTAAGAACTGTGTCCACGTGAATAATGCTGTTTGTTTACAGCAGACATGACTGTTTTTACTCTTGTTCATGCTGAACCAACATTTAGACCCTGAAGTCATTTCTTTGCAGAAGCGTCTTTGAGTTTAACACAAGTAAAGCTACAGTGTAGGCTGCACGAAGGGTCGAGGCTATGTCCAGCATTTACACTGGTGCATGGTGTGCCTGTGTTATAGTTTAGGGAGGGGCTCGTGAGGTTACAGCAGGTTACTTATGTTCTGTAAGATCCCCCTTAAAGGTGAGCTACTCTGTACTCTGGGCAGCTTTTCTTCAAGGACCTCTCCTTCCATCCTTCCTCCAGTACGAACCGGTTTTTCCTGACCCTGCAACACAAAGGCCCCCTGGCATGATGCTCATCTTGGAGACTACGTTAGCCTTCACATAGCTAATCCAGGGGGCACTGCTCGGGTGATGAGGAGTGCTCGTAGCTCTGCCTAAGTGGGGCAAGCAGGTCATCGTATGCTTTTTACACGAGGAGTAGAGGATTTCTAAAGCTCTGTTCATTTGTGTCCCAAGCGTACAGTGTTCCTGACTGCACGGCTCGGCACGCAGTGCACATAGGGGGACCTTGTGTGCACAGGTGCAAGCCTTCCCAACTACTTCAGCTCTTATTCATTCAACTCACAGGTGAAATCCTTTGTGGCCAATCAGTCAGTGGTTTTAATTTTCAGAAGTTAAACTGACAGGAAAAACGTCACAAGAATACTTTCTACTATAAAATATTTTCCCCTGATGTTGTGATGCATGCTTCCATGAATATTTGTTCCCGTGAGTGTTAATGCTGACTGTCACGTTTCAGGCTCACCTCTGCTGTGCATGGTTCTTCTCGAGTAGCGTCTGCTCGGTCTCCTCTCAAACGATGCCGAGCGCCTTGCTTTGCTGGCCTTTGTTGTCTGGTATTCAGTCTTGCCGCTGATCGTGCAAACACAAGAATTTCTTTGCAGTTGCAAACTGTTCCCAACAAACATTTCTTTCTTAACGATGCTCTGTGACAAAAACAGGCGCAGCAATGACCCCTGCTGAACCCTGAAAGCATCCAGGCGATAACCTTTCATTAACAACAAACCCCTTCAACCCCTGTGTTAAATCAACATTACTGCAGAGCTTATCCAACTGGGTAATGTTTAAACACACAGTTGGGAAGCAGCTTGCTACTGCAGCATGTTGATACCGAGTGCCTGTCAGTACCACTGCAAGTATCTGTGTGTACACACATGGGCTACTTGGCATGTATAGAGAGTGATTAAGTACTGTTTGTCAATCTGAGACGGTCTTCTTGGCGCACAATGACAAACACACACATCTAATTTGTGACATATTAATCTCGAGCAGTCTGCCACAATCCCCAGTTTACGTTTGAGTCTAACTGCACATGTTTCCCACCACAACCATATTTCTCAGAGCTAAAAATCCTAATTTTATCCTGTGATTTCCTTTTTAAAAAAGCTTGGGAATTATATTTTTTATGATCTGGGATGTAAGGTTACGTAAAACTGACTAAGACCACATACACACAAAGACTCTGAACAACCACAGCCCTGGCTGTGCATCTCTCACCTGTATCTGAAGCGTGAGCCCATGCGTATGAATCCAGAGCGTGCAGAGTTCTTCTCCACAGGTCCTCTCAGCCTAAAGAAAGCGTGGTGCTCCACAGCGCACTTCCAGAGATGCTTACAGGCCTTGGGGTGGTCCATCCTGAAGACAAAGGTGTGCTCCTGCTCTTTACCCTGAGGAGAATCGGGACAGGGTTGGACTCGATTAAAGCAGTTTGACATCATTAGAGCAAATTGTGAACTTCTGCAGCTGGAGTAGAACTTGAAAGTGCAGCAGTGATCTGGCAGGTAAAAAGGACTCAAACAAGCCAGTGATGTCTTTATTTTTATTTACAATTTTTAAGATGAATCTAATATTTTAAGTATAGTTTAAAATCCCTGCATTTTACCAGAAAAACTAGTTGGGGCAGGAAAAACTGCATAACAAGTTTTGATTATTTTTTCCACGTCTGCATTACATGCCCCAACTACGCATGTACTTTAGCCATGCATAGACTTACTGAAGTGTAATAGGAATGACTGCTTGGTCATCGAACCTCCAGCTTTTTGCGTCTGCGATGGAGTACAGTCAGAGCTTTCCTTACTGAAGGGGCCTGATATGCGAGGAATGAACGGCTGTACCACCAGCGCAGGTGCTGCCTCATTAATCTGATTTCTCAGAGAGGCGTGGATGAAAGCCCGCCTGGCACTGCAGCCAGTTACAAGACCTGGAGCCGGTCCAGTGCCAGTCACACTGTTCCTGCATTTCCATCTATTCTCAGGTGTACTTCTGGTATTTCACACATGCGTGAAGCTACACCCCAACCTCCCACTCCAAGGGGGAAAAACACAACATCCTTTACACAACAGGGGTTTCAGCAAAAAACAGTCACGTGAGTTAACAGAGACTGGCCAGCTGTTAGAAAGAAATGGTCTGAAATTTAGAGTGACAGATGAGGGGAAGTGACTGCTTCACTTCCTCCACCCGAGCAGACGGGTTTACTGTCAAAGTGTGTGTGTGTGTGTGTGTGTATCACATTACTACAGCATACATTTGTTAAAGGACAGAGTTAGGAGGTGAAAACTGTGTGTGCGTGTGTACCTGTTTAGACGTCTTTATAAGGACCAGAAACTGGCATTCCACTATACATGTGAGGACACACACGCTGATCCTCACAAGCTTTTTGATGCTCAAAATGTGGTTTTAATGTCAGGGTTACGATTAGGTTTAGGGTCAGGCATTGCATTATGTCAATTACATGTCCTTGCTAAGACAACAAAACGAGAATGTGTGTGTGTTGGGAGGTTTGGGGGGCGCATACCAGAAATACCAGAGGGGGCAGGCTCCTTTATTAACCTCAGTCAAAGACCCGAGGGACACGGACGACAGACACACACACACACACACACACACACACACACACACACACACACACACACACACCTCCCTGTTATAATATGGATTGGGAACAACATCAAACAAAGTTTTTTGGGGTGATTTTTCTTTGATAAGAAACAACAAAAAATGTTTGTTGGAATTTTGTGAAAGGTCTTAGAAAATGATTTTACACTGTAAGATGAACTTTTCTCAAAATGCTGAAATTCATCCTGATTCGTGTTTCTTTGTGGAAGCTGACACATTAGATGTGTTGAGTGATTTTCATGAGATCGAACCGTGTAGAGTTACAGCTGCAAAGTAAAGTTTAGCTTTTATAGCATCTGGTATTTTGTAATTTACTTCCACCAGACCAGCTGAGAAAAATGATAAAAGTTCATTCAAACAGGAGCAAACGTGCAGCAACTAGAGTTAATAAAAGGTTTGAATTTTGTTAAATTAGCTTTTATTCTCATTTCATTTTGATTTTTTTTTTCCCTTCTGTTTAGTTTCATTAAAAAAAAATTTTTTAATTCGGTTTTATTTGAGTTTATTATGACTCAGAGTGAAAAATTGGATAACTCAGAACAGCCACAGCACACATAAAAACACCTGCTCGCACCTGATGTGCTGAATAATGTGATCACACTGCAGGTGTTAAAGACATTTTATCTATATTTTGAATTGAATTTAGTCTTGTAAGCACAGGAGTTAAACATTTTTTTTTTTTTTTTACACCTGGTTTTACTTTGTTTCTATTAACATTAAGAAGATACTGCCCGTCTACTCCGTATTCTCCACGGTCTGCTGCCCGTCATGTGTGCGTCGTGTGTGTGCGCTCGTGATCACCTGATCATCATCCTCCACGACCACAAGCGTCAGTTTGCTCTTCTTGAAATCCAGGCGAGTGATCTTGGGCCTAAGACAGTCACACAGGAAGGCAGGACAAAATATCATGTCTATAAAGCATGAAAAAAAAAAAAAAGTGAATTAGGTCCGAATGAAACGTACCAGAAGAAAAGGCCGATCTTAGTTTGTCCTTCAAACACCAGAACTCCAGTGGGTGTCAGGCCCAGGCTGTACTCGTTACCATCTCGAGCCTGCAGGGCAGAAGTGATGAAAAGACAGGAAGGGAGAAGAAAGAAGACACATCAAAGAGCTCACATTATGATCTTATCATATGCTAATGTTGCGATGCACATTCCTTTCTCTTCCTGTCTTTCATCGAGGGCACTTCCTGTTTGGGATCCTACGTGTGCTTGATGTGTGTGTAAACGGTACAGAAAGACCGTGTCACTTACCTTCACCATATGCATGTCCACCCCGTACATTTCGAGCCACTTGGCTTTATTCAGGTAGTTGATCTCAGCCTGGGCTGGTGTCTGACCTCTGAAAAAGGTGAGGAGGAAACACATGCATCAGACTACACTCCCCTCCTTCCCTGCCACCGCTTCATGTGCTTTCCCTTTGCCTCCTCATCCCCCAAGCCAGCTGTGGACTCATCTGGTTGTTGGGGATCTCTTTAATCGTCGGGTCTTTACCTTCTGTTGTGATTTAAAACAACTTTGTGCAAATTAAATAAAAAAAATGAAAGTGCAGTCCTAAGATGTTTGGCGTCTATGGCAGCGCAGCCATTACATGACTTTCTACCTGTGCTCATTAACACACTACCTCAGTAACAACGAAACACTTACCTGCACTCCTTCCATGTGTTATATATAGCCAGCTCCATCTCCTCTGTCTGCTCAGGCATGAAGCGAAACTCTGACACGAGATCCAAATTGTGTTCTAATGGATCACAGTCGCCCAACTCGGCTGCAAACACACAGACGCATCTTTACAGTTAATGATGGAATATCCCCCCCCCTCATTCAGCATTTTACCAAACATTTCAAGTTGCTATACATCAATACAACCATTACATCCCAAATTTTAATAATATGTATGCATGAAGTCCATAGTAACTACATAAAAACATGTTTCTGTAAACACACATTTCTAGTTACAGAAATTTCAGGTTTATCCATCAAAACTGTAAATGCAAAAAAAGTTGCCCAAAATAGTTTCCAGCCACAGGAAATGTATTTTGAGTGTTTTCATAGTTTCATTTTTGAGATGCACCAATTTTTATAAACTGCAGGAAAAACAAAATAAATATAATAATAGCATGTTCATCAAAATAAACTATTTCCACCAGTGAAATTAAGCCTCTCAGAAACTATACAAAAAGCCATAAAGTCAAGCATGACTTTCAAAAACACCAGTAAACCTTTGAAAGGCCCTGTAGTGGAAAAAAAAACGTTCCCATGAAAAATGACGTCACTTCCAGTTTTGGCAGGTAATGGCGGACATGCGATAGTTCGCCCTGATGTTTATTCCAACGTAGGGAGTGCTATGAACAGCTGATCGGATCGGCAAAGCGTGTTTGTGGAATGTGTTTTTGTTGTTGCTGCCAGCGCTTTTTACACAATTTTTGCAAAGCCATATGTGGAAGGAAACTGCCACCTTTGACAAGTTGATTGCATGATATGCAAGTGCAACTCCTTTGGTTTCATATGCAAAAGAAATTATAGCGCTAGCTTATGTGGCTGCACTTCTACTGGGAATTAAAAATAGTTACACAAATAAGAGCGTGCACGCTCCGATGGGCTTAGAAGGGTTAAAGAAAAAAATTAAATGAATTAATAAAAATAAATCTGTTCTTTATATTTTTCTAGAAAAATAGGAAATGGGTTCAACAATTTATAGAATGTGCAAACATACATGGAAACACAGTATTTAAGGCATGAAGAGAGTTTGCACAATTGCTTGATCGCCCACTGAAACCATTTCCGTACATGGATCAGATGAAGTTCCAGATGCATCTCTCAGGTCCTGTGTCAGGTCTTTTCCTGTTTCTTAAGAACTTGACTTTCAGATACTGTTCATGTGCTGTAGAAACGTTCACGTCATCTTTTGTTTGCTGCCACGTTTTCAGCAAACAGCTCTCTGGAAATCACATCGACGGTGCAAAAGTACTGTTTTATGCCAGTCTGTGTTATCTTTGCCATTTTCTTAACTGAGGAAGAGAATAAATGCAGAGTTTCTGTGGCCGGCTGCTTGTAACAAAGACAATAATCAAATTTAAAATCCTCTTATATGTAGACACAACACTGAGTTAGGGGTCTTTGAGTGCCTGGATGATTTGGAGATCAGAGTTACGCGGCTTAAACAAAAGCATTTCCCTGAAAACGGTCGGGTACAAGGATTGGACTGAAAGCGAGAGAAAAAGCAGCCATTGTCCAAAGAAAGAGCACTTTGAAAATTACAGGAAAGTCTGGCTCCATGGAAGCAAAACATAAAGAAATGAGGGGTTGCTCGAGACTTCTGAACACTACTGTGTGCATGAATTCCTCAGATTTAACTGGTTTTATACTGAATCACCCACCTAAAAGTCTCCAATGAGGTAACGGGTATTTCCAGCTGCCAGCATAAGAAATAAACCATCACACAGAAAAATTGAGAGAAGGGAAAGAAAGAGTCGTGATTACGGCTGCAGTGTTTGGATACACAGAAGCAGCTCAGGTTTGTGATCTTCATTGTTTAGCTAGTCCAGCTGTGAGCTAAGCCTCGGGATAAAAGGGGAGAAAATATAACTTTAGCCTATCCCTAAACGTGGACCAACAACAGAAATGTGAAAAAGTTGAAGATAAAGGCAGAAAGCTCAGCTGAGGGGCAGGGAGAAGGCAGAAAGGGTGCTGGATTAGGGGGCCACAGAAGAGGATCGAGCACTAATGAGCTGGCATTTACCCACAATGACCATGTGTAAGTGTGAGCACACAAGGGTTGGTGCACGCAAGCCCATTCCATAAATGTCTCCAGCGACTCAGTCTTTGCTCCTCTGCAGCACCTCTGAAATGGCTCATTGCAGGTAAACACTGGACTTATGAAACAGCTACTGCAGGTGTGTGAAGGTAGGAGCTCAGAGTGTAAGTCAAAGACTGCCATGACTGGTTCCAGATACGCATCTGTGATGTGAGAGCCTCGTTTGCACACAACCTCACCAAGAACACCAAGTTAGCATTTGAAACTACAGCTCTGCAGCCTCGTTTAGTTTGCATGGACTAAAGTTCTCCAGCTGCTGTGAGATCTGGCTGCACTGACTTTCTAAGCCGAATCTCCAGACCAGAACAATCACCAGCTACATAAAACATAAGCTGTGTGTGAAACACCGATGTGCTTACCCTGTAGTGAGAAGGCGGCCAACTCCACCGCTGTGTCAAACGGACATTCGAGCCTAAAAACACAGACGTGCAAAAATGAATCGTAGTGAAACCCATGAAGCTCAAGCCTGCAGGAATCAGAATTCCATATTTTAATCTCCATTTAATGACTGAATGAAGGCATCTACACTCCAATGACCAGCAGGTCAATATATAATCCTGTAAGGCTCTGAAGGTTAGAGGGCAAAGAAAACCAACACAAAGGATTCACATTTAAACACATTAGCCAGAGATCAACAGTCGAGTGTCTCCTCAGATCTGTGTAAACTATAGAGATTTGTAGACGTCCCCCCACGCTACCAACATCTCTCTTACTCAGTGAATTTACTTGTTTGACGAGCTGTTGTTAATAACAAACTCCTCGGTAACCCAACGTTAAGCTTACAAGGTAAAAACTGCAAACCCAACATTTATAAAAGGATCACATCTGAGCAGGAGAAGTTCATTTTAACTAGTCAGAGTTTAGAAACTATGACTGAGGACAGTCTGCAGAGCACACTGAGCCTTTTTTTGAAGCAGAAGTAAAAACCTAACGTAGTTTGACCTTTAAATAAATGCAGCTAAGTCCTATGTAAATGTCTCCGTGTCCTTTCAGTAAGCCAAACGTTCCAACTTTCATTCCTGACTGAAAAGCTGTCCACGCCTTGGTAACTAATAAAGCTTCTTACTTAAATTCAAAGGCTACAGTGCAGGATTGTTTAGTTACCAAACAGTTACAGCACAGCTGTATTAACAGCTGTCAGGGAAATGTTCCCACGTGAATGAGACATGTTGTATAAAAATGCTTTGAGAGCTCGAGCAGAGAGGCTGAAAAATGCTGATCATTTTCTGCTCTGAACAAGCAGAAGAAACCTCAGAATGTAAAGAACAAATACGGGAACAGGCATCATTCTTAACACCTGACAACTTAAAACATGCAAACGCTTAAAAGTGCTTCATGTGTGCAGGAAACAGAAGTTACATACTTGCTACTGAGGAGGTCTTGTTTCAGCTGCAACACAAAAAGATATCTGAAAGAAAGCAGAAGGAAATTATCAGATATTTTACGCTTCTGAGTGGTGCGTGGCAAAACTTCCTTTAAAGTTCACTACAGTGGGATTTTAAAATGTGAGGAAAGAAATGCAGGTGTGGGTGTCTAAGCCCACCTGGTGAGCTCCTCGTGCAGGTTGTTCGGCTCTGAGGAGTAGAACTTGACTCTCATGTGAAGGCAGTAAGGAGGGCCAACTAAATGGAAGAATTAAAAAAAAAGATATTTATGAAATTTAATAACACAATAGTCTGTAATGATGTGCCTCGTGTTATTCACATGAACACAGTCGTATTGGCCTCTAACATTTCAAAGAAATCCATTTGTGATGTCGGCTGGAGAATCCCAGCTGGTGAGTTTCTCTTCCAAGAACGTAAACATGCTCTTCACACAGGGATCAATGTGTTTGGGCTGCAATACTCACTTTTCACTTGTTTCTTGATACTTTTTGTGACATCGAGCCAATGCTGAAAGAATACAAAGCAACAACAATTAAATCAACACAGCAAGGTTTAGCAAAACTAACATGAAAGCCAACAGCAACATTACTATACATGCGCCTTTATTGAACATAGAAACAAAGCACTGGTGTGGTCAACTGATACAAAGCGACCAGTTGAGTTAATTGGTTAATAAGTGCGCTGTTCTTCGAGGTTTCTTCTTAGAAGTTCAGGCTCTGCGAGGCATGAACTATGTTAGAGAGAGAGGGAGGTGTCTGTGTCCATGTCAGAGACAGATAACAGAGGAACAGCACTCTCTCATCTCTCTCCCCCACATTCCTTATTGCAGCCCTCCCTCTCCCAGCGCTCTAAACCTGCCTCCTGTTTGCCTGCCTTTGAGTTTCCCAGTGAAGGAACAGAGTCCCCGAGAGACCGATGACTTCAAACTGTTTGTGTAAGAGGACAGCCCGACTCCCAGAGTGGACCAAGCCTTTAAGCCCTGAAAGTGAAAGTCTGTGTCTCAACCTTTCCTGGGAGAGCAGTAATGTGGGATGATGCCAGTGTGGCTAAAACACGACTGTCAGAGACACTTGGTATCATATCAAATAAAAGCATGACACAGAATTATACGGCAGCGACATACAGATAAAGAATAGATATTAAAAATTTTGATATTTACTATAATACAGTCATAAATTAAAATGAACTCCTTACCCAACAAATACAATAAGATGTATATTTCTCCATAACATAAGTGCTAAAAGTTAGAGAAGCAAACAAACCGTGTGTAAACATTTACTTTTTATGCATCAATCCAATATCTGTAATGGGGGGAAAAATGTTAACTTTAAGTATTAACAGGAAGTCTGCAGATTTAGTCAGGCATTAAAAAAAAATTATTAATAAACAAAAAACAACCAGTACAGAGTCACAAGACACCCTCCATGCTTACTGGAACTTGTGCCGAGTCCATGAAGCGTATTCCAAAGTAGTCTTTCTCAACAATGTCCAGATGGTACATGATCTGTTCAAACAGCTCCTCGCCTTTGGCTTTTTTCTGTAGAGGCAAACACACGAAAGAGAAGACTTCAGTGTTCTTGTTTCAGCACATTAATGAAAGTTAGGGTTGCCTCGGCCTCCATGAAGTTTATAAATGATAAAACTGATTATTTGATCAGTCTTTGCAATGCCTGCAGCTCTGAAACTTTTTTATGGGAAATAATATAATTCCCTGGAATACATTCTGACTCGTGTGGAAGAGATTAGAGAAAATGTTAAGCTGTCAGAAGCTGAAAAGGTGTTGCCCTCTCTGACGAGGCCGTACCAGTCACTGCCTGCGTTCACGTTGGGACTGGGAAATATCTCAAATATACACCGCTCTCCTCTCAGTCTCACATTTCCACGAGGAGCAGTCACATCTCATGACAGAAGCTTTGTGTGCATCCGAGATCAATCTGCAGCTCCACAGTTCTCATCGTCCTCTAGTGTTCAGGAGTTTAGAATCAGCCTATAAAATCGGTACCAATCGGTCACCACTGCCTGATCGAGCTGGCAGCATCTGTTCGTCCATAATAAGAAAGTAGGAATTATTTGATCAAACAGGTGTAGTTTCAGCTGTTTACCAGGTTTCACCACCCCCGGTTACTGGAGCACAAGCCTTTTTAGTTAAAACCTTCCCTGGATGCCACAGTACTTTTCCATGTGCCAGGTAACATTGTTTCTAACATACTAGGCCTAGAGTTTCCAATTTATCTCACTTCATGCAACCAAACCAGTTACATGACATTCTTTCTGAGGCTATAACGGCACAACTATGTGCAAAATGTTATTTCCAGAAATGGGTTAAGTGTTTAAGAACTAAGTAAAAAGCTTAAGCAGGATTGCCTCGATCTCACACACACACACACACACACACAGATCCCAAGAGAGCTCCTGGGCAGCACAGGGGGGCTGGCCCCATGCTAGCTGGCATAGCTGACGAGGCATACCGCACCCCTACAGTACCCTGGGAGAGGGAGCACAAAGGACTCATTGTGTGTGTGTGTGTGTGTGTGTGTGTGTGTGTGTGTGTGTGTGTGTGTGGGGCATTGTTAGAGTCTTTGCAGTCTTTCTGCCTCCCTGTGAGCACACAGTTCTCCCTCTGAGACGCTCAGATTGTTTAATGACAACAAAAGTCTTTAACCGATATCAACTACTGCAGTACGAGTCCAACCAAGCAGCCGGGGGAGCGATGTGTCCATAAAAGAAAAGGAAACAATATCTAAGATGAGTAGAAGGGTTACGGGGTTATTTTAGAAAGAAAAACACGATTCGAGCGTTTGCATGCATGTAAATTTAGTCTTCTCTTAAATACTCCATTCAAAAAGCATCCATGGGTTTGACCTTTTCTCTGGTGCTACACACAAAAGAAGGTCAGTGGAGGTGATAGGGTGGGGTAACTGGTGGCAGTGGTGTAAACGAAACATAAGGAAGGGAATAAACGTCCAATAGGGAAGGATCCTTTGGCCTGGGGTGGTCTTACATACAAGAACCAGAGATGGTAAACCCGTGAGGTGTGGATCCTATTCAGTGTGTATTTACAGCCACTCTGACGTCTCACAAGAATAAAGGAAACCAGGAAGCATTGAGAAGGGACACACAGCATTTCCTAAGTTACTGTGTGTCTAAGCTGACACCTGGTGCCAGATGTTTATACCACTGGTTCCCAGTTGGTGTGTTAAAACACACTATAGTGATCTGAGTTTTTTTTTTTTTTTTTACTGTGAGTCGAAGGGCACCTCTGTCCACTGAGCCAATCCACACTGCTCAGGTGGTAGAAATGTTAGTCTGCTCTAGCTTAAGTCTGACTTGGGATGCGAATATGTCACCAAGCAAACTAGACCGACACTGAAACACCACCCTGAGAGAGATGTAGGGTACTTCAAAGGAGGACTGGGTCTGAACCTAAAGCCACGTTAAGGTGATGCATGGAGGGCATACGCTAGCAGAGAGGAGAAGAGGGGACTAATATGAATACAGGCTTAGCTTTATTTTTGGTTTCCCTTTTTACACCTTAAGCTCAAAATGTTTAAAAAAAAAAAAAAATCACTGTTTTAAACAATGCAAATGAATGTGTGCAGCACAGACACTTGACAGCAGGAGCACAGGGAGCCTCTTACAAACAGCTGTGAGTGAAATACAGAGCAGATTAAAATTAGAGATGCAAAGAAGGGATTTTTTTGCTAGTTTTCTAATATAAACGTTCATTTACAAGCATCGTAAAAATCATACGATTATGAGTGATGAAGCCGTTTACAATCCAGCCCGCTCTTTGTCCAAAGGTCTTCTGTCATTATTATCCTCAGCTGTGAAGTAGGGCTGCTCAATTATAGCAAAATTGGTCAACTTTAAACTCTACCATAGAGCCTTCACTGTGAGAAGTCTGCAAAGGCAGACCGGGACGAAGAGAGGGCCAGGAGGCAGCGGAGCCGCTGCTTCGATGGCCGGCACAGTATAAATGCAGAGAGCAACAACAGCTAACCAACACTCCTGTCACACAAACCTGAAAGCTGACCGAGTGGTTAAAAGGGCAGCTGCAGGTTCTGTTAGTGAGGCCTCTGCAGCAGGGCGGGCAGTTCATTTTCCCCAAGACTCCACATGACAAACTGGGACTGTTGTGTGCACGTGCATGCTTTTGTAAAATTTCAAAGGCTTTTTAAATACAAAGTGCTATTTGCCGTCTTGCTTCTTGTTAATTACTTCAGCTACTTCCCTTTTAGTTCTCACTCAGTGAGAGAAATGTGGTCTGTTTTGGGCTTTAAGTGCATGAAAGTCAGGTTCAGTGCGGTCACTGAGAGAGTTTGTGTATCTGGGTTTGTTAGACTTCATCATTGAGAATGTGATGATGGTAGATCCAAAGACGGCCAACACTTTCTGAGCACGTGGGCTTATGAGTGTAAAGTTCTCCTCTTTGAGAGTAAAAACTCCAAAGTGAAAAACTGTCTGTGATTCAGCCACTTCTGAAGTTAACCATTAAAGTTACGACACCAACAACATGGTTAATTTTTAGCGCTTACACAACACCTCCTGGTGCTAAATTCCCAATTTCAGATCTCGATTCGTTTCAGAACTTAAGTTTTACTGAACCATAAAACTCCAGAAACGAATCTTGAACTGTGTAACATGCGTATTATTAACAGTGTCTGAAACGCAGACATCTGGAGGCCGAAAGCTGAAGCGTTTGCTCCTAAACCTCGCTCTGCTTCACTCTGTGCGCTCACACTGTTGGTATGAAATATAATGAAAGTCCAGCTCCCTGTGCTGCTGGCAGCGTAGGAGAAACGGTTCAAACAGCATAGAACAACAAAGGAAAACAACAGCCTCTCCAAACCATCAAGGCTTCCCAAAGCGACAGGAAACAAGTTTTCTTTAAGTTCTTTTAACTAAACATTGTGCCAACACTTCCCAGAAGGGCTCTGCTGCAAGGCGGGAAAATTCTCTTTCATCTTGAACCCGTCAAATTAAAACTGATAAATAAACTCTGCATTCACACACACACACACACACACACACACACACACACACACACACACACACACACACACAGAGCTTCTGGCAAATACAAAAAGGTCTTCCCTGAACATCACAACGTTTTAATTGTGCTTCCGTAACCCCTTAAAAGACACTTTTGTATTCTTAGTAACTTTCATTATTATTCAGTTTTTCATACACAGTACACTGGGCATCCCCCAACGAGGCTTTAGTCAGAGTCAAAATAAAATTACCAGCACTGTAATGAAATTATTTTTAATTTTATTGGGGAGTAATGAGCTCCAACGTAGCGGATATTTGTGTGATCCAAATGATCAAAAAAAAATCACAGGACTCGAGTTCAGTCACAGAAGGTAACACAGACTGTGTCTCAAACTGATTAACTGGAAAATCCCTGTTATTCCAAATCTTTACTAATCTTTCTGATGACTACACTGAGAAAAACTGCATAACTTTGTAGTGACAAACCCACCGGTGAGACACAGCTTATTATGAGGTTATCAGAAAGACCGCAGTTTCAGCAGCACCTCAGCGTCTGTCAACAGGTACTGCTCTACACTAGGCAGGCTTTAAAGTAGTGAAGGGCAGGACCACTGACAGAGCACAGAGGGGAGACGTCTATGACATCTAATTAAAGCAGGATGAGATATGAAGCAGACACGAAAGAAAAGACTGCTGGGACTAACATGCTGATAGCCTGCGTCTGTGCTTGCTTTGTAAACAAATGTTCCAACTTCAATGATAAAAATTGATGATTAAAAAAAAAAAGTTTGACTCTGAAAATTAATCAGCAGCAGATCTGTGTCACGAGTACCACAGAAGGCTAAGCTGGATTGCTAGCAAAGCTGCCAGAGTCATCCACTACAGCTGTGACCAGACGTTTACAGACGTTTGAGGCTACAATCATTTCTTTTAACTGTTCATTCTCTGGGTGAAATTATTGTGCAGCATACATCTTAAATAAACAAAACACAAACATTTTTATTTTTCTCTATTCCACAATAATGTATATTAATAAGCAGTGCTGAACTTTCTACAGTGTTTTTAAGTTGATGAGAAGTTAATATTGTGACTGACGACAACTGGCAGCTTCTCTTTGTCAACATAATGAAGAGGATTTGTTTGACAGCACTTACTGGACTGACCAATCCGATGAGTGTGGTCATTAGATTGACCTTGGACCTTCCCGTACAACAGGAAAGTCTAAGGAACTCTAAGGCTACGTTCACACTGCAGGCGAAAGCGCTTCAAATCCCACTTTTCTGACCCTGTGCGACCCATATCCGATCATGCTATGACAGTTTGAACGGCACAAATCCGATATTTTCAAATCTGATCTGAGTCACTTTCGTATGTGGTCCTGAATCCGATAAATATCCGATGTTTTAGAAAGCGACTGCTGTTTGAACGGTCAGGTCGCATTAAATCTGTCTTTTACGTCACTGACACAAGACAGACGTCAATTATCAGCGCCGGAGAAGACGACGTGAACGCTTCCTGTCCATCCAGTGAAACTGTTGAGAAGACAACGTTGGAGAAACGTGAACATTTTCTTTGTACTGTATAATCTGCAGATTCTGACAGAAATCTGCAGCTATCCTTTGAAGCACCGCTCCTCTAAAACAGCAATAAGGATCATTATTAGGCCAAATGTAAATAACAAAACTTTATAACTTAAAGCAAAATTGGGAAACGTAAAGTCCGAAACAAGTCTTTATATTAATGTGCATCAATCAAACAATACTGTTTGTTCTGGGTCTAAACAGAGCGCGTTGTGTGTGACGTCTTCTTTTGCGCATGCGCCGCTTTGAGCGTTCACACTAGAGCGCGTTTGCTGTCGCATTTTATTTGTAGTGTGAACGAGCAGACAAAAAAATAAAAAAATCAGAATTGAGCATCAAGACCTGCAGAGTGAACGTAGCCTAAAATCTAAGGATGAGAATTGTGCATTTACACATTGGGAAGATCCCTTGAAGCCATTTCTGCACAACTGCAGATTCCACGATCATCAGTTCAAACAACTGCACTTAAGTACAAGTTTATTTGGATGTGTGACCACAAAGTCTGGAGGAAGACCCAAACAATCACCCTCAGATGACAGGAAAGGGATTAGGATGTTCAAGAAGAACACAGGACGAGTCAAACGCCTTCTGGAGAAAAGTTTGACAGTCAAACAAGACCAAGATTGAGCTGCTTGTTTTGAAAAACAACTATTTCAGCTAACTGGGGACATTACCGTAACTGCAAACTAAAGTTAAACGAGTGAGGGGAGTACTGAGTAAGGCTGTTAACAAGTGTGTGTCTGCTGCTGCCCAATCATTGAGAGTGCGCCAAGATAAGATGGGAGTGTTTGCAGAAGCTACATACAAGCATATCTTGGGGAGGGAAAAACAAAGAGTCCCAACATAAAGAAAAAGGTCCTGCTGGAATGCATTTGTAGAAGTTTTCCACACACACCAAACGTCTGAGTTTCTAGATGTATGAATGCAAGCACAGGCTGGAGTAGTAACATTCCTGTAATCATCAATTCCCAAGCAGAAACAAGAGGCCAAGAGAGCGCGTCCAAGCAGATAACATTCCTCTAAGGGACCGAGTAAGAAAACAATGGCACTCTCTCTTCATGTGCACAATACTGAGCTGGTAGGAGGGATTACACGTTAAGGATTTGGCAGGTCAGGCTGAGGACGGGCTCAGATGTGTGACATCACCTGTGAGATATGCTGAGTAAAACACATTCCTGCTCGCAAATGAGAAATTCCTGTAATGAGGTCTGCACTGCTGCTGGCAGCAGGCAGTTTGAGCCACAACATCTACAACGGGGAGAGCGAAATCAGGCAGTAACAGTGAGGAGGATTTCTCCCGAGCACATTTTCCTTGGAATTTATACAAGACAGATTTCGAGATAAGCTTCTGGCTTCACTGGAGTTTTGGCTCACGGGAGGAAGAACATGAAGCGACAGGAAAATAATAATCACACGAGGGGGAAACTGTCCTAGAAGTGCAATCACTATCACTGTGCAGCAAGGCGCTCGTCTGTGAGGCAATAAAGTGAAACGAATAAAGAGAAAAAAGGGGAGGAGTGAGCTCTGGAGTGGTGACCAGCATGTCATGTGACCGAGCGTGTTCTCCAGAGAGGATCATGGAATTACAGGTGATCAGGAGCACGAGAGCAGGCGCTTCATAGGATTAACAGGACTGCTCCACTGACACAGGCACACTGTGGTCACTGGTACACTGCTTTCACTTTCCAGCTCATAACCACATAAGAACACCGTTTATGTCAAGAGCCCATCTGAAGGCAATTAGTCACAAAGAATGATTCACTCGGAGCGTTTATGCTATTATTAACAATGTGTCGATTTCAAGGATGAGCAAGGATCGGGACGCGTCCAAAAACAAGACTCTCTCACATGCGCGCTGGTTAATGGGTCATTTTTTATTTTTGTAACGTGCTATTCAGCCTTGCTAAGTACATTTTTAGAGCGCTGATATCAACCTAAATATCTGTCCTATCACAGACGCACACTTGTCTTCTTCAACAGTGTACAACGACATAGTGAGCAGTGTTGTTAGTTCAGGACAGTTTTATTTTGTTCTGTCACATCTGTAAAAGTTGGTTGGTTTTATAACATTGTTTCTAATATTTCTTATGAGTCAATAATCCGAGAAGATCAAAGTTTTATGAATTTCTATACGACTCAATATCAAAAATTAAATATTACTTGACTTAACCCTCTGATGGTCATAGTCAAAAAAGGGACCCAAAAGGGTCCCTTTGACTATGACCATCAGAGGGTTAATTAAAAAAAATTAATAATAATAGTACCACTTATTTTCTTGAAACTTGAGTTCTTTTTTTGGTAAATTTGCTCTTTTTCCCCCAGGGAATTTGTCTATTTTCTCTTGTAAGCTGCCAGTTTTCCTCATCCCTGAAGAATAATGCAGAAAAATATACTTTTAGTAATTTAGAAATGGTGTTATATTATAGTTTGTCCAGCAGAGTAGCTCTCAGTCTGTTTTATAATATACTCAGCACTGTGTGCAGCACATGTAGCAGAGCAGCAAGTTTTCCTGTATCTAAACAGTTAAGTTGTTAATTACTTTGTAAGGATTTGCATTGGTGCATAATTTTTTTGTTTTTTTTAAACCATATTTTTATTGATCATAAAGGCCAGAAATAACAGGAACCTGCATGAACAAATCAGGACTCTGTACCTGAACTAGTCCACAAACCGGGAGCCGGTGTGGAGCCCAGAGAAAGCCTGCATATGTTCCCAAAACTTAACATCCACCACTTTCTGATAGTTTCACAGAAGACTGAGCGCAGAGCGAGCGAAATTCTCTAAGACGTAAAGGCTCTAATGAGGATCATAATTATAAAAGAGAGTGCGATGTGGAGCTGACAGGCTTTTCCTGGCACAATGGGAAGTATCTTTAAAAACTCCTTACCGGTAAGTCAACACTGACATCTGTCCCATCCAGCAGAGACACACGGCAGGTGATGATAGACGTTGCATCCCCAGCTGCAGGGATGTGCGTTGTGGCCCGCTGGGCTTCTCGTAGCCGGGCTTTCTCTGCATGTTTCCGGATGGAGCGTCGCCCCAGCGTCCTGCGCAGGAAACTTAACATGACGGGGGGAGAGGAAGAGCACCTGTACGCACCTGAAATCGAAGAGTGTATAGATTTGTTTTTTTTAATAATTAAGGTAAAAATGTATTAGTTTTGTGTGCAGTTGGTCTGTAGTCGAGCCATGGCCGTCAGCCTAACCACGGTGGCGTGCCCACATTTCAACCTACGTTCGTACACCTCACCCTATGGCCACAACTTCCAGTAGCTGTTGAAAGAATGAGATGGCAGGGTAGAATCAGTGGAAATGAGCTTCCTCTGAACGGTGCTTGGGCTCTCCCGTAGAGATCGGGTGAGGAACTCTGTCACTTCAGGGTTGGGAGGAGCTCAAAGTAGAATGACTGCTCTTCCAACCTGAAAGGAGTCAGCTGACGTGTTTCAGACATCTGACTAGGATGCCTCCTGAGTGGTTTTTAGCTAACTGGGGGGAAACCCTGTGACTGACCCACGTAAAGTGCTCCACTGAACTAGGAAATACTAAATGCCATCCCAGGAGGGCTGGCTAACATGTGTGGAGAGTTCTGCTTAGACAGCTGGCAGACATCTGTGATCTAGGCTGGGATAAACAGCAGATCATGGATGGATGTCACAGTTTTACACCACAGGAACACAGGTGTGTCCTCTGGTTAGGGTGTACAGCTGCACAGGTGACACATTTTATGCTAAGCTGTCAAAAATCTGATATTCAAATACAGCTTATGTCACTTTGTATGAAGTTATGCTGCTCATTTAGTCAAGAAAACAGAACTGATAAGGTGGGGCTGTAATTACTGACGGCAGGTAACCGTGTACCTGGTGTCAAACAGATGATTTTCTTTCCATCTAACAGAATCCCCAAATAGATTATAAAGACTGATGGGAGGATTTCATCGATAAGGCTTTTTTTTTTATATAACAATAAATCTAGAAAATAAATATGTGCGATGTTATTTGACATCAAGAAGGCAAAGTAACGTTAAACACGCCAAAACAGAGTTAGAGTTTACGTTTTAACTTGGTCTGAAACAGCTGCTAATGGTAATCGACCTTAAGTGTGCGTATTTTTAGTATATTTTATTTTTTCCTGTGACTTCAGGTCACCCGGTAAACCAAAGTTCCTAAAAAAAAGTCCGAAACAGACCTAAAATAATTTAAAAAATCCACTGGATCAACATTAATTAATCAAATTAGCCCTAGCTTTATCGGTAACCTTACCCAGTTAAGGCCCCAAGTACCTGGTGTAAGCAAAAGCAACAGGTGTGCGTTCGTTATACATCGCGGGCTAACCGTTAGCCACGAACGTGTTTAAGAAGTACGACTCCGACCGGGCAGGCGCGCCCCGCACAGCAAAACGAACGCCGCGTTTAGCGCCCAGAGCCGACGTACACTTGCTCCAGCAGACACTTGTGGATCCGAGGACGTCTGAATGATGGGCTACTTACAAAAACCTCCTCGCGGGAATTCACGGTGAAAGGACGCCCGCCTGCATCGCAGTCGGCTAAACAGAAGCCTCGGACATTTCCGCACTTTGTGACTTCTGGTTTTCTAATCTTCCTTTTCCTTGTTTTATTCCGCCTCGGTGCCTCTGCGGGATAATTTTCTCTCCCAGGTCCCAACAAAAAGTAGGAGGCAAGCGCTCCTCAGGAAGTGACGTCACGACAAATCCCGAAGAAAGGGACTTGATTAGCATTTTTAAAGCGACACACCTTTTCTTTTTTAAACTTTTCTACTCACTTGGAAGGAACGAACGAACAAAAAAAGTCATTAAGCGGTCATTTTCTTTGCAATTTATATTTACTTTATTTCAGTTTCTACTTCATTTATTTATGAGAGAAGAGAAAGGGGCTGCTGAGCTGGTACACGTAAAATCAAATATGTGTAAACGTGTAACTGGCAACAGCTTGCATGCCTTTGAAAAGCTGCAGCGCTTAAGGATTTAACCACTCATTTAATTTTTCTGAACTCGAATTATAAAGTATGGCCACTGTTTAACAGCAGCACCCCCTACTGGTTGCTGTAGGAACTGCTACAATTTAAGGGAATTGGTGTGCCCAAACATTATTACTATATCTAGACAGAAAGTAATGAACGCTGTGGAAAAACGGAAAATGACCTTTTTAAGAAAAAGAAAAATATCACGAGAAATTACTCTGGAAGTAAATAGGTTTAACTTTCTTGGCCCCTAGACCTAAAGAGGCACTTGGAAAGCAAACATCTCCTCTGAGAAACTGATGCAGTTTCATTTGAAATTAGAGTTTTGTTTCCTGCACATATGAATACAGCTGTGCCTTTAAATTTAGCCCATCTTTGAGGTTTTGTGGCCAGGTACACAGGTACACAGGCAGACTTCTGTCAAAAGGCCTTTAAAATGCTAAAACAATGCCTTATCCCGATTCATTTCTATATTATTGTGATTAAGATCTGAAAAGATTCAGCTGTCTTCAGATTTTTGCACATTAATGTTCAAAGTTTTACAGCTTTAAAGCTTTGCCACTCAAATCTGATCCCCCTGCACGTTAAAAATGGATGAATATCACTAAACTAAGTGCATATGCACCATGTGTGCCTTTGAAATTGTGCACATGCACTGCTGCACTGCATCCTAATGCAGCACACTGACCACATGTTTGCATCTGGAACCCAAACAGATTTTTATACCCCAGAAAACTGTGAGTGACAGAAGTGGATTGGTGGCAGCGAGAGTGAAAGAGAAGGCAGCGAGATCGGCAGTGATGCAGGCGAGGAGGCAAAGATGAAGATGCTAAGACCTTCTGTTGGATAAGAAATGAGTACAGATGGTCAGGGCACGTGCAGAGGAGGGACAGTGGATATGTTGGACAAAGGATGATGAAGATGGAGCTGCCAGGCAGGAGGAAGAGAGAAAGACCTCAGAAGATTTGTGGATGTAGTGAAAGAGGACATGCACAGGGTTGGTGTGACAGACAAGGATGCTGGGATAGGAGGAGATGGAGGCAGGTGCTATACCCCAGAAAGTCTATCTATATTAACACTGTGTGCATTTGGGGTCCAACATCATTTTCTCCAGCTACAACTAACAGCATCAGCACTGTGTCTCCCTCGTGTGACTGATGGCTTCACTCTACGCTTAAAACGGCACCAAATAATTCTAGTCGAGATCTTCAGCCTCCAGTCGCTCTAACGTTGCCCAACCTCACTTTTACAGTGTGGAAAAGCAAGGTGATCCGAAGCCACATCTCCATGCTTTGACAGACAAGCTTTAATTGTTCATAATCAAGCTTATAGACATGTCCAAAGCACTGTAAAAACCAAGATACCAGAGAGGAACAAGCAACTGAGGACAAAGGATTTTATGACACAGGTAGAAGTTAACCAAGGGTATAATACGGTAAAACATTTCTCATGACGTTGTGGTTCATTATATATAACACTCGCTGTTATAGATTACCTTTCAAATAAAATGAGAAAGAAAAAAAAAAGTTGGAAAGAGCATTGTTGAAATACACACCATGTGTCACATTAGAATCATCCAAAGGAGAGAAAAAAATAAAAATAGAAACAAAATCTTTCTGCTCACAAATGATTTTCCCTTTTATTTTAAAGTTTTTTTTCATATACAACATTATATTTACATGTTCTAGTACTATTTACACAAAATTAGCAAGTGGCACTGTGTAGTTAGGAGTTCTTTTTTTATTCTTGATCCCTACAGGTGTCTTATTTTCAAACAAAATTTAAAAAAGATAAATTAAAAAGAAGAACATCTGAACAATGCTTTATGCCTCATCTTTCTCTCTCAGTAGGACTACCTGCCAATCAGCCTTCTACAAAGTGCTGTCTCTTCTTCGTTATCTTTACAAAAATACACCCCGAGCCCTCCCCGCGCCCCTCCACACTACTTCAGCTCAGTAACCTTGGATACACAGACAGTACCGATTACGTGTCAACAAAAACACGTCGAACACAGACGGCTCGAATCCTCCGTCATCGACCTCTCACCGCACGTTTTCTCGTCTCATGACGAGTTTTTTTTTATTTTTTTTTGGTGGCACTTTTAATTCCGCTGCCAAAAACAAACGCTTCACTTCTTCCAGAGTGCACACTCACAGATGTGGGCCTGCGGCGCGTTTGTCAATAAAAGCAAAAGTTTAAAAAAAATCGCCGGCCCTCCCATGACTAGCCTCAGTTTGTCCTTCTGTGGAAAACAGGCTGTTTGATACTGTACCCACGGTATTCTGCACGGATGTGTCACTCGCCTCCAGGCCGTGCAGAGAGTGGGATCCATGTATAATGATCCAAAAAGAGAGGCAGCTGGGGAAAACAATGAGGAGAGAACTGTGGATGTTGCGTGGGCTCTGCAGAAATGACTGAAGTGTGTTAGGCCAATTTTGGGAGAGGGATGCAACACGGGAGAGATTAAGGAGGAGGAGGGAAGAAAGAAAAGAGTGAAGAGGAAAGCAGTTTCCAGGCTCTTCTTAATCCCACCTCTACATGTGGCCAAGGATGATTCAGCTGTTTGAAAAGGAGGCATGAGCACAAAGTGAATTGTTTCACAGGCGAAGATTCAACCAGTTTCTTTTTTAAACCACACTTCAGGAAGGCTCCCTTTCTATTTCTTATTTTGTTTCTTTTGTCTTGTTTTTTCCAGAAACTTGAGATCAGGTTCGAGCAGGTCTGCGGCTTCACGGCTCAACCTTTCATTCCAGTTTACAGGCAAGCAGGCTGAGAGCAGACAGCTGCCAAAGTACATGTTAGAGATGGCTGAGGAACAGAGAGGGAGAGGTAACGGAGGACGAAAACCGAAAACACACATTCGTATTTTTCTCTCTCACACACACACACACACACACACACACACACACACACACACACACACACAGCGGTATTTGTTTCCAGCAGAATCCGCTGCGAGAGCCGAGATGAACTCATCGCCACACTCTAGCGCAGCAGCATCACCGGTTTTTACAAATAAAACCGACTACCTGGGTTCTGTGAAATGAAAATACGAAAATCGTTTAGTCTCACCTATAATCTAAACATGTCTTACAAAGATGAGGTATCGTTCAGGGAAAAGAGAACCAACAAAAAGGGAAATATCGGCTGAATGTTGTGTTTGTGCTGCTTCTGTAAACAACTCTCACGCACAGGCTGCTGTCAGACCTCTCACAGCTCACAGCGAGTTTTTCTCAGGTTAACGCTGAATCGCGTGACTGCTCAGAGTAACCACACTTCCACCTGGACTGTCAGCATGTACCCGGGTTTGCTCCGGTCTGGGCTGAAAAAACAAAAGACTAAACGCGGGGAGATCGATGGAGGGAGCGATTAAAGTTTGCTACTATTGTGCAAACGCTGTGGGGGGTGAAAAAACAATACTGATTGCACAAAACTTGTAGCAGCTTTCACCCACAGATGTCTGACCCTCTACCTGTTCCTTTAAACATTAAAGACCTGTGCAAAGAAAGCAAGAACTATCTGAGTTGCATAAAGAAGACCAGTATTTCCAGCCTGAGGAAGCAAGGTCAACATATCCAGGCTTTCTTTCTCCAGGATCTCTGCTTCAGGCGCACATAAAGCATACAGACATATAGTCTGACTCTTCTTTTGCAAAAATGCAATGGACCAATTAACTCAAATGACTATATTTGATTAAGAATTTGATGTGGCCAGAGATTAGAGGTGTGAAACACGAGAGGATACTGCAGGAGACGTGGCAAAATCGAACATTCCTGAAGAATTTTCTAATCGTCTTCACTTCCCGCAGTGTAATTTAAAAAAACCTTAATCACCAAATGAACACATTCAAATTCATTGCAGCAGAGTTTATGTTGCTGTAGCTTCACATCTGTAACTGGGCTCTACAGGTTGCATATATAAAACATGAATGGCGTTTTCAGGTAGACTGTGAGGAAAATGTGGCGCTTCCTGATGATTTTAAGCCAAAACACTGACGTGACCTGCTCGGACCGGGTTCAGCAGAAGGTACCGCCCGGCGGGATCCAGCTCGGTTAAAAGAAACCATCTTTGCCACGATGAAGACTTCAGGCTCCACATTAATCCTAATCCACGGTGCGCCCCTCTGGTCGGAGGGACGCTGTCCGGCTCGAGGACACCGGGGTTTTTAGTGAGAAGCGAATCGATGCAGGAGCGTGAAAAGTGAGCGGAAGCGGACGGGAGCTGTGGTGACGAGGATCAAAAACCCCGCCAAACGACGTCCACGTGTGCGTCTGTGGGCTCAAACACACCGCTCACAGAAGGATCGAGTACCAAACTCCCCCCAGCGCCGAACGAGAGGCGAGACGAGAAAGATCAAAGCAAGTACAATAAATTAAATCACTGTTGTTGTTTTTGCCCCCCCAAAACCACAAAAATCAAAAGAAATAAAGAAGTAGTTCGAAGAAGAGGAATCACACTACTTTACTACCTAAGATTTAATCAGGAAAGCATGAAGCTCTAGACTTGTACAAACAAAACATACAGCGTTTTTTTGTTCAGTGGACAGGGTTTGACACAAACTAAAACACAATAAATACTCTGAGGAACAAAAGATAAGGTTTTTCTCTTTATCTGCTAAAAGGACACTAAAAAAAAAAAAAAAAAAAAAAAAAGGCAGGTCCGTCTGGCAGACTCACTCCGAAGGGGACAGGGCAACCCTTTGGGACTTAAAAAACTAAAATAATAAGAGAGAGAGCGGAGGGGAGGCTTTCCATCCACAGTGGCGGCCCTTCCCCTTCGTACTTATGGCACTACAGCAACTCCCCATCCACGTTTTATCATCTCGTTCATTCTTTGATTCTTTTTTTCGTTACCCTGAACATTAACTCCCCCTAAAGGTACCTGTTCGACACAGCTGGGTTTTTTAACTCATCACGTCCAAAGGTTTTCATGTCAGTTTGTCTGTTCGTTTCATTTTTTGTCAGCTTAAAGTGCAACAGTGCTTTTGTTCTCTCGTCCGGCCTCCTCCCGGTGAGCCCCGCCCACCCACGTCACGGGTTAGCGGGGTCGGGGTCGGGGTTCGCGCTGGTCTCGCTCGTCACGCTGGTGGCACTGGCGACGCTCGGCTCCTCCACTTCCTCCTCCTCCTCTTCTTCCTCTTCCTCCCCCTCTTCTGTCACTTCTCCCACATCCAGCACCTCGACTTCGTCGTCATCCTCTCCGTCCAGCTCTTCTTCCAGCATCTCCACCTTGGCCGCCTCCCCTTTCTCTGCCGTCGCCGCGGTCACCTCGTCTCGCTCCTCTCCCGCTTTCTGCTGCTCTTTCCGCTCCTCCTCCTTCTCGTCGGCCGCCTTCTCTCTCTGCTGGTAGAGGGCCGTCTTCAGCGGCTTGAACAGGTCTTCCTCGTAGACCTTGAGGATGGCCTCGCACACGAAGCGGTACTGGCTCTGAAAAGAAAAGCGGAGGCAGAGTTTAAGCTTTTAAAGTTTACAGCGTCGGAGAGCAAGCGGACGGTGCTGCGTACGCACAGGCGTCTGTATCATCATGGCCCGCTGATCTCGCATGGTCTTCACAATTTCTAGAGGATACACCGGCTGACCGCACTCCATCAGACACAGCGCCGTCTCCATGGTGATCAGAACGCCCGTCCGACCAATCCCAGCGCTGGAAAAAAAATCAAGAAAGATCATTTGATTGTTAATAACACACACTAATTATTTAACGAAGTAACAAAAATCTCTGTAAGGAGCAAATAAGCTAAATTCCAACAATTCTGAGACTTTATGGATATCATTTGTGCACACTGTGAAGGAGGCGGGACTTAAGGTATAGCAAATTGCCCTGAAGGAAGTAATGAGGGGCAGGTGAGAGGTGTTCAAACATTTGAGACCTGGGAAAGGAGAGAAATCACTTTCTGCTAACGGAAACTGGAACTTTTCTTGGAAGTAAACCTGTTTGGAAGAGTCACTCGTTTCACTACATCCATCGTTTCCAGCTCAGACAGGTTAACTTTTATCCTGTAATCTTTGGCTCGCCATGGTCACATGGTTCACACAGAATGGCCGTACCTGCAGTGCACCACCATTGGCTGGTCCTGTCCAGCCCGTTTGGTCCGTACGAGAGCCACGAAGTCCAGGAAATCAGTGGAGTCGTCGGGAACGCCGTGGTCGGGCCAAGCCACGTACTGAATCTGAGTGATTTCCCTCTTTTGCTCGCTCTGAACACACACACACACACACACACACACACACACACACACACACACAAAATAAAGATCATCAGTGGACGAGCAGTGCTGGATTCTGGAGATGCAGATACAGTAAAGATGTTTGAGCTGTGCACACGCTGATGAGCAATGGGATCAGAATTCCCGACAGGCAGTGAAAATCCTGCCGTCTAGCATTCGTGGATAATAATTTGTCAGGTACCACCCAGTTAAAGGCCCGCTCTGCAAACTCAGACCTACGGTGTAACGTCAGTCTGATCCACAGAGCTTCAGCCTTTCGACCTACAGGACCCGAGGCTACCCTCCCAACACCAGACGCCACCGGACACTCCCAAGGTCCTGCATCCAGGGTTCTCCGACTGGCTGGAGCAACGGTGTAAATACAACATGTTTAAAAGGGAAAGTTAGACACGGCTCGACTCCGCAGCAGTGACGCTGCTCTGCTGCATGTGCTGCAGGCCGCGAGCGTTACAGACGACATCGGATCTGCTCTGCTGAACAAACACCGATGATACCGTCGTCCGATTATCCCGGGGCTCATTTTTCTGCAACGTCTTTACACCAATACATCAACAGCCAGCCGATACTAGCCCGACTACAAATGCTCCTTTATGTTTTTATGTAATCTTTTACACAAAGACTTCTTCTTCATGATGGAGGGCACTGAAGACCAACTGAGGGTATTCACCCTGATCTCAGTGAAGGCCTAAAGCTCACAAAGGATTCCTCACTTTCAAATGTCAACCACACTCACGCCAAAACAAGGAATTGTATTTTATGTGGGAGACCGCTAAGCATGTTTCACTGAGCTCTGCATCCTGGGGATACACAACACAGAACCCTGTTTGTGTAATTATGTTATGAAACAGGTAGAGCGAAGAAGTAACAGCAGTTTAATTCTTTTTACTCTGCTGGACACATTTGGTAAATCACATCTTATGAGAACATTTTTTAGTGTCTCTATTAGACACTGAATAAACACAAGAGATCTTCTCTCTTTCGTCGATTCATCAGGGAGAAGAAAAATACAAAAAAAAAGGTCCAACCATGATGGAAAAATCGAAGTTGGTAGGATTTAAACCCCACGGGATCACCGTGACACAAACACACACCCTGCAGAAGAAACCAAGCACTGACCACCGTTTCTTGTGCGAATCAGAGCCGCTGTGTTCCTCTTTAATACTGCCTCGCCGTATCGCCATGGTAACACATCTATCTCCATAGCAACAATCACAGGCAGAGGAGAATGCTAATTGGCTCCTCTTATAGCCGTATACTTTAAAGGTCACGCTGCGCGGACCGCACGCAGGGAAGCGATCGGGAAAAACAGACAGCTGATCCGGCACGAAAGCTCGCCGTTTGGACGCTACGTTTACACATCACACATGTTACACGCAGCAAACAAACAAAAGCCTTCGGTTTACTTATTCATACCAACTTTATATATCAACTCCCCGAACAGTGCCCATTTAACAGGAGACAGTACAGCAGCATGTGGTTTATTAAAGGGGATCCATCATCCTTTTTTTACCGTTTCCATGGCGAATGCTCATATTAAACAATCAGTGAGGTCACACAAATAATGCCTGTGAGCCAAAACTTTCATTTCTTGCAGGTTTTTCTGTTCTTGGGTCTGTATGACGTCACCGAGAGTGGACGTCCAGGCGCAGAAGCCCCGCCCACCTCCCGTGTGTGTGTGTCGCTGCACTTAAAAAGCCTGGGCTCATGCTTCACTCTGCATCTCTGGCACATTCAGAGGCACCTCCTTCAAAAAGAGGCACACGAACAGCTGGGTCAGCTGATTTATAGCACTGAATACCCCAAACTGGCCTCCCCCTCCTCTTCCTCACAGGGAGCTCAAGGTGGGATCTGCTGTGCTCATTTCCAGAAAGATATGTTTACTTGGAGTCAGAGGAGCTTTGGAGAAATCCGTTGGTTCGTGCTCCTCATTCTTTTCAAACCATCCTCCTTAAGATTAAAAGATAAGAACAGAGGGGTAGGTGGAGCCAGAGCGTGGTGTGGATGACCATATTAAGAATATCTACGCTCTCTGACATCATCAGAGTGATGAAAACAAACCCACAAACCTGCCAGAGGCGAGGCTGCCGGACACTGGCGCCACCGGGCCCTGTGACCACCACCAGCAGACACAGGTGAAGTGTCTCGCCCAAGGACACAACGACCGAGACTTATTTGTTCTAGTATTCGTTTTATTTGTTTTTTGAAATGACCATAAAAAATATAATAAATTAAAGTATCAAACAAAGAACAACAAAGAATCTAGTTAAAGGGGGTGGTTCTGTTTTGCTCTCAGGCCGCCGTGGCTCGTTCTGGCGCCCGTGCTGTACTCTGGCTGTGTGTGGTTTAAAAGCATGAAAGAACTAAAAGTGCGCCGCAGCACGCCGCAGCACGCCGCAGCACGCCGAAGGCTTCGACGCCACGATCGAACCGAACTTACGTCCCCGTTCTTCAAACCATCCTCATCCCACTCTCTGTTCCTCTGCTCTCCGTCTTTCTCCTTTTCTGCAATGTGGCCGACTGGGGTGTTTGGGTTGTCGTGGCAACCAGATCCCAATATGTGGCCCGCATGCTGCAGCGGGAGCCAGAAAAAGAACAGCCCACACTGGTCACTATGGCAACACACCTCCTCGGGGTCCTTCGACAGCTCATCCTTCCTGAGACGCGGTTCCCTCTCTGAGATTGGACCCGGAGTCTTCCTCTGGGGCGCCCTCGCCCTCCCCGCCCGGGTCATCGGCTTTACTTTCTGATGTGATCTGGCTGTGTGTGTGTGTGTGTGTGTGTGTGAGTGAGTTTACCGGTGTGTGTGTGAGGGTCATCTCCCGGACCAGGAAGGCAGAGTTGCCCTCTTCATTGTGGCACGTGATTTTAAAGTCTCCGTATGTGGCGCTGTTGTCTGGGTTGGGCCAGTACTGGTGACACTTCACCTGTAAACACATCAAACACCTTATGACTCTCAGCATCTACCCATCGCGTCCTCGCCGTTACATTTCAAACCATTAAACATGTCCAGTTTCTCCAATTTCTCATCCCTGGATGTAAACTGTAGATCGAGTCCAGAGATTTTTTTTATCTGCACCGTGTCTGGAAGCTTCGTTGTTACGTAATGTTGTGTTAAGGATTACTTCTTTCCAAAACTAACAACGGCTTGAGCTGCAGAGAAGTCTGCAGCGTGTGAGACTTTGCAGATAAATAATTAAATATACTGAGGCATTACGACGCAGCTCGACCAGACGCCTCAGCGTCGTAACCTGTGCCGTTTACCGGCGAAACGTTAAATTCAAACGGCTCTTTCTAACAGTACATTTTCAGTTTCCTGCCCTCGTCCTTGAAGAGATCTTTTACATACCCGCCCCCTCTCGACCTGGGTGGTCAGCATGACCACCATGGATGAGCCCTGCTCCCACGTCATCTGCCAGAAGTCGGGGCAGGTGTTGGGCAGCGGGCCCTGGCACGCGATGTAGCGGTTTATCAGGCTGGACGCAGGAATCTCCATCTACACAGGACGACACACACACACATCAGAGGTTCAGGTTCAAGAAGCAGAGACTGCATTAGATTTGCATCTTACTCCAACTTATTTTGTTGTTTTTGTTGGATCAGCGCTTGTCCCAATACAACATGTCATTAACTACACTGTCTAGCTAACAGAGAATAAATGAATGGTCATTCTCCATGAGCGTCCCAACTCTATCAAATCAAATAACAGTCAAATTATCCCAGGTCTTTATCAGATTACCTACAGCCCCTGAATTAATAATGACACTGATGAGAAGCTGGATTTGTTCATGCTGATTAGACGGCGAGGAAGCAGGGCCTGTGTCCTTCACGCTGAACAACTACCGATCACAGAGTGAACAAGGCTTTAAAATGCTGCCCTTCACACTGAAACACTGTTTGCAAAGGTTTTCGTGTTTGCTGCAGGGAACAAACCTCCAGTAGGTCTGAGAAGGCATGACATGAACAGACAGAGAGCCACCCACAGGAAGGAGATTCAATTCATTAAAATATTACGCTCTTATATTAAATTCTTACCAAGAAGCACCTGTTCTCTGTTTGTAACCCTCTTATACACGCAAGCTGCCGTTAGCTTTGAAAAATAAAGGCCTGGCGGGCCGATACCACAGCCTGCCATGTGGCAGAGCCAGCCCAAGAAGTCTGCGCTCCAGTTTCAGTTACTTAGCATAACTACCAGATGATGGGTGCAGCTTTCCAGGATTCACTGACAAACTAGCACTCAAGCCCCTCGTCCAAATATGGCCACAAGGACCCAAACTCAAGGCTCCGAAACTGGAGCAGCGTGTGATATGATAGTCCTGTTCAAATGCACCGGCTGCGATTCAGCATCAGTGTAACATGCAAGCAAAACTGCAGACATTAAAGATAACTCACATTGATGTAATTTGCATTGATGTAATCATCTGTGCTTTTCAGAATGACGCGGGTGGCATCATCTGTCGGGAGAGACGAACAAGAGAAGAGGGTCAGATTAGGCAAAGAAAAACAGCAACAAGTCCAAACTGTGTCTTTAATGCATGTTTGCATTTAAGGAGGATTTTATCCTTTGTTCTCGGGTCGTTACTTTGTTACTTCTGTTAAAAGTTGTTGAAAAAAGTCAGAAAATAGAAGTCGAGGGGAAATGATGAGAAAAGGGAGAAAGTTTGAGGGGTCACGTACAGGGAGAGATGTCTCTGTAGCGATTTTTGGAAACGTTCTGAGGTAATTTGGCACACAGCATCGTCATCCCCGGCCTCTTCCTGTACAGTTGCTGCAAGACAAGGAACACAAATATCAGCATTTGTCTTTGTTTTGTGCGTTTTTATGTATTATAAATTTTAAAAGCGCATAAATCAGGAACGTGGAGGAAAGAATTAATCAACAAAATATTTAAAAATAAATGACAAACCACCGACTCGAGCCTGCAATTTCACGTGTGCGTGAGCGTGTGAACTTTTTTCGTGTCCTTCTTACATCAAACTGTGCCAGTATGGCTCCGCCGCCCAGGCCTTCCTTCAGTGCGACCATAGAGTCTCTCAAAGCATGCTGGTCTAGCTGGGCCGGGTCCTGAGGGGATTTCTCAGGGATGTACTGAAAATCTGGCTCTGGATCCACCTTCTCCTCCACCACGTCATAGATGGCTGAGCAGGAGAGGAGAGGGAAACAAACTGTGACAGGAATCTATGAGCTTTTCCATCTACTCTGGCACATATACAGATCACCGCTGCTAAGATTAAACAAAGTTCACAATAATGAGCTCAGCTTACATCCCTGTAAGGCAAAGGCTCTAATCTTGGATCCGCATGAAAGTGGTTGTGTCGAGCATGCGGCTCAAACCACGAGCTGCTCAAATCTGTCCTTTGCAGGAAGCAGCCAATCAGGAATGAGGAAGAGGAGGAAGAGGAGTCCAAACAGCTCGTTTAAGACAGTAGATAAAGGACTTACAGAGGACACGTTAACGCTCAACTGTAAGTCGTGCAAAGCTACACTAGTAGAGCCCAAGAATAAAAACATGGAGTTAAACAACAAACTTTTAAATACAACAAAAACTCGAGCACAAAGAGAAGACGTGTCCTCTGTGTGTAAATACTTACAGTCCAACATTTCAACAGCAAAACTGAATAACGTAAAGACGTCGATGGACTCTTCTATCTGCTTTGATCTGTTTCTGACCCACACACCAAACAGTTTCTCTGTTTCATCATCTTTAAGAGCGCTTCTCCCCGCTCCGCTGATTAAAGGAGACGCTTCAGCACGAGTCTTCTATGTGGTGAACACACATACGGCCGAGACGTACGGATACCACCACGTTCGGCTTCGCAGATCTCGTTTCCACCAGTTTCTGACCACATTTCATTTTCAGGAGTGTGCTGCACCATGTGTTAATACGTTAAACTCAGCCTGTAAAACACTTCATTCGAATGTTTACGGTCCTTAAATTAAAAACCGGCCGCACCGCACAAACTGCAAGTCTCATCAGGAGCAAATATTCAAACCCAGGAAGTGGCAGAAGAAGCTCACTAGCATACAAAGACACTCTGAAGGTTAAAGCCTGAAGAAAATATACGAGTTACTCACATACCTACAGTACTAGTGTTCGAGAGTACTTACAGTTTATACGTGTACAAATATCCTCTAAAAATCTGATCTTTCAGTACTTTCTGTAAAGGCCTAAGTACCAGAAGTTTGCCTGTCGGTGTAAACGATCAGACATGACATCATGACCACCTGCCTGATATTGTGCTGGTCCCCATTTTGCTGTGGTATCCGCACCAAGATGTTAGCAACAGATACCTGTGAGGCATGTGAGCTGTGAGGTGGGATTCATCAGACCAGGACACCTCCTTGCATTGCTCTGTGGTTCATTTCTGACGCTCACGTGTCCGTTGCTGGCGTTTCCGGTGGTGGACAGGGGTCAGCATGGGCACCCTGACTGGTCTGGAGCTCCAGACACAGCAAACTCTGATGCTCGGTGTATTCTAACACCTTTCTATCAGAACCAGCATCAACTTTTTCTGCTGTTTGATCGAACCACACGGGTCAGCCTTTGCTCATCCGTGACCGTTGGCCACTCACGACTCTGTCGCTGATGCACACTGACCCCTGGGGGACACCCTGGGAATACCCCACAGGAGCTGAGGTTCTGGAGATGCTCTGACCCAGTTTGGCCTTTTGTCAAATCCTTACACTCGACCATTTTTCCTCCTAACATCAACTTTGAGGACAAAATATTCACTTCCTCCCTGATATATCCCGCCCACTAGCAGATGGCATGATGAAGAGATAGGTGTTATTCACCTCAGCTGTCAGCGGTCAGGATGTTACACCTGATCGGTGTTTAATGCACTGGGCACTCTAACAACCACTCACCATTAGGTCTGACCAATAGGATGAGCTCCCCGGAGTGGTTCTCACAGCTGGCCTTGATGAACATGACTACCTGGTCATGGGTGTGGTCAGAGATGTCCCGCCCATTAATCAGGACTACCTGGTCGCCCTCGTTAAGGCGAGGCACACAGAGGTCAGCCTGAAGAGGAGAAAGAGAAGAAAAAAATAAGATAGCTGAAGTTTTGTGTTTCTGGACGTTTTATACTAAAGTCAGCATCAATCTGACTCCACCACGGAGACCTCAGAGAGTTTGGGCGGCTGAAGACGTGTTTTTATGAGTGAGAGGAAAAAATGTGCAACTCACTAGAGAGTAAAGACAAATGAGGTTCTTGTTGACTTACTGAGGTTCCCGGAGCCACTCTAGACACAATGATGGGCATTTTCTGGTCAGCTCCACCCTGCAGACAGACACACACACGTTAACAGCGTCTTACACAAACGTCCTTTTTATATTTAGGGTCGAGTTAACATTTGGGAAAGCAGCGCGGATGTGTCCGCGTGCATACAGATGACGTGCCCACGGGCAAAGGTTTACACCAGGCATAGAAATAAGCTAGAAAAACACAAGTCAGACTGAGCGGCTGCAGGAGAGATAAAAGGTGGCGAGGGGAGTTTTCACTCCCGTCTCCTCAGCTCTCACCTTGACATTGAAGCCGAAGCGTCCGTGTTCATCCGGTCTCATCTTGATCAGGACCAAGTTATCGTGAGGGACTACTCCGTTCAGCTGAAAGAACACAAGTCATCACGTCAACATCACAGATCAGCACATTGTCAAACAACAGCTCCGAGCGCTCAGACTTTAACAGCGGCCGATCCTGTAAGCTTAATAGATTCATTCTCTTTCCTGTTACACGAGTACAACTGCAAATACATTACAATGCAGACGGCTATAAATGCACCACAGTACACCAGAATAAAGTGGTTCACTTCAGCCCAACTTTTCTTGCATTTTTAGCACAAACGTCACTTTTTAAAAAAATGTAACCAGTAAATTCAAGTCTGAAACACATAAAAAGAATGAAACAGAATGAGAAACTTCAACAGGTGTCATAATATTTGCAGGTATATGTCACCGTCTCCAAATCATTTAAAACCACCTCTAAGGTTTAGTCCCTTTTACACATACGTCCAAGCAGAGCGTGCCGCCTTCTTTCATCCTCATTTTCCCAGATTTAGAGACTCATAGAAGAAATAAGTCTTGGGACCAAAAACAGCAACGACCCCGCCTTTTTAATATGATGCCGGTAGATGCTTAACAGCCAAAACAATGAGCTAAAAGACTCTAAACAGCTTAGAAAGATTATATAAAAACGGCACAAATATAAAATTTCTCTTCATCTATTCAGATATTCAAACATCTAGAATCAGACGACTTCTGAAGCTAACACAGTTTCCATTTACTTGTACAGAAACTGTTGCAGTTTTCTTTTATGACACCTTCGTACTGACCGTGGTCTTGTCGGCATTGACGGGAACGTCATACATCTCATTGAGGTGATTGTCCAGCAGGCTTTGCTGGGAGTGGGCCTGGATGATCTGGCTCAGGGTCTTCCTGCTCAGCTGCTTGGGCGGGAGAGCTGGAGGCTGGCCGTCCATCCCATCTGGAGACCTGAGGGAGGCAAACGGCGGGAGGAAGAAGAAGAAAGCAGCAATAAAGGAAAAATGAAGGCGAGATGACAGCGAGAAACACGTTTCAAAGTCCTTTGTGTCGCCATTTGTTACGATACCGTTAGTAACACAGGATTTGTGAAGCCTGCGAAGCTGCTGTGAGCGCTCGAGGACGGACAGCAAAGCCGCAAACATGCATTCATGATAACTACACAACAATGGTCTTCCTCTTTGTTAAAGAGGTGGAGTGAAGACAAATGGAGAAAAGCAGACGAGGAGACCGTGAGAGACAGGGAGGCTTAATAGCACTGTGTTAGTCACAATGCATTAACCTCGATAAAAGGGCTGCTGGAGGAAGGAAAACATCCCCCCTCCATCATCCCGACAATAAAGAAGCAGTCGGCGTGTACGGCGAATCAGCAGCCAGGTGAGGCTTTCAGCATCATCAGGGCTCGGTCTCTGCTGCGTAAAAGCATTTCAGTGCATGTCTGCATCCACGCGTGTGCACTGCTGCGTACGGGCGCTCCTCGGGGGCAGAAGCACAAGTCAAAGAGCATTGCCTTTGTTTTGGCTTCTGCTACCGCTGTCACTTTGTCTCTTAAACACACGAATGCAAACTAACATTTATTATGGGTCAAAACCAGGTCAGGCTTTCAGAGAGAGAGGGCAGCGCGCAGCAGGCCTGAGCCGAGGCTGCACATCATCCTGCATTATGCATCTGCTCGGCGCGACAGCCACAACCTTAGGCCAGCCCCGGGATGAGGACACGGCTAAGCCCTGCTTTTTAGCTTTCCTTCTATCAAATACTTCCATACTGGATCTATGTTTATCGCTCGATAAATTTTTGAAAGCACGGTGTAAGAGGGAACCAAATGAGTGTGCAGTGACAGAAAAATCATATGCGGGTACACGAGAGGGCTAAAAGGAGCTGCAATAAAGAAAAATGTTGCTTTAGAAACCACAAAAAGACAAATTTAAGACCTGTTTCAGTGCACACCCAGTTTTTATTTTCCAACTAAATAATTCACCAAAGCCTGCCTTTGCTTTGAATTCAGAGAAAAGAGTTTGATTACAGCACAGAAAATAATTTATTATGACAACTTTCATTTAGGTGCACCAGCACATAATTTGGGTGCACGCGAAAACAACGCCACGCCTTCTGGCACTGCAGCGAGAAGTCTGCGTGTGCAGCACCGCGCTGTTGTAAAGAGGATGACCCAATCGACGTTTAATCCGACAATAACAAACGAAAGAAAATCCACCGTGTCATAAACTCCCAGCTCCGGCCAAAGGCATAATCACGCCAGGCTTTTTCCCTGACGCTGTCAAGGAAATAAAGACACTGCAATTAAAAATAAGGATCCCTCCAGTGTACTGTGGTTAGCTAAACAGATCATTTTCAACTTCACGTCACTAGAAAACAGAACATTAGGGCTTTTTTTAAAGGGCGTGGTGACAAAAAGCACATTCTCCTTTTAGTTTAACTGGAGGAAAATCTCCAACGCGTAATGCCGAGGAGTGATCCACCTGCAAACACGCAAGCAATGCTGCAAATATTCACTCGAAAAGGCAGAATTTATTTGATAAATTATATCAAAGCCAAACCACAGCGGTTCCAACCAGCGGCTGATATCAAAAAGTGATTCACGGTTGAGGTTCATAACCACTGAAGCTGAAAGACGTACTTAAAAACATTTCTTCTAATGGTTAGCGTCCCAATTCTCTTCTGCACAGTTGCAGAAAACATTCACAGCAAAAGGAACGTGGCTAATACTAAGTATAGCGCTGTGATTAAAACTGATAGATGTGCTTCATTTCTGACTGAACAACTGTAGCTGAAAATAGAACAAATTTTAAAACAACGCTAACGCTTTGTAATAATTCGACCTTCAACTGAGCGTGCAACGTCACAGCAATTTTTGAAATGATATTTACCTATATGGACTCAAAGCTGGGTAGAATAACACTAACAACTGTTACAGGAAACAAAGGAATTGTACTGGAAGCTCATTTAAGTAGAACCTCGCGTATGTTACATTGTAACTAAATTTTAATAATGCATTCAAATAATTCCAAATACTTCACAGGCAGCATTATAAAGTGTAATCAAAATAATTCACCAGGTTTAATATTATCAGTGAATTCATAGCTTTTATATATTCTCTAAACCGTGATGTGTTTTGCTTTTAACCTGAACAGGTAACATGGATCATGAATGTCTCTTACTCACGGACCTGAGGTGCTTTGACACTAAATGTGAAGACTTGTTTTCATCAGGAAACACTAAAGTCTGAAGGGTTAAACATGCAAACTCCAAAATAAAGCATCTGAGGTTCACCTCATAAAACGCTGTTTTGGCCTGTTTTTATTTCCACTACCACGATGGACGAAGCGCACAATAACAGAGAGGGAGGAAGGGAGAGCAGGTGATTATGTCATGTTCTGGCTCCGTAACAGAGCGATGAGCCACTGACTTGGCGTGTTCGTCTGCGTGTGCAGCTTTGTAGGCAGAGGAACTACCACTTAAATGTTACTTAACCATCCTGACGTCCAACTGAGACATCCATCTCTCCTACCAGCTCCATGCAAGATTTCAGACGCCGAAGCAGCCGTGTGGAACTTTATTAAACGACTCGACGAATATTTCACAGTGTGAGAGCATTTTAAGGAGATCCAGAAAGCACAGATACGCGCGCACACAGACACACACGCGCGTGCTAATTCCTAGTTCAGCCCTGTTGCACAAGCGCTCCGCCCTGCTATGCGCTATAAACACATTTTACGGGCTGTTTTTCAAAGGGTTCATCTTTCCACTGGGGCCAGCTAAGTGACACTGGGAGGGTGTGAACTGTCGGGAGAAGCCACAGACACCGACAGGCAGACTAAAAACAAAAGCTGTCAACTCAGCAGTACTCTCAGACTAAATCTGATGAGCAAAATGTAAATTAAAGGGTGTCTGTGTTCGGGGGACGCTCTATTTACGAAGCAGTCAAATTATGATCCAACCACCGCTCTGCCACCGAGTCCAAAGCTGATGTTTGCTGCCCAAATACAAAGAGCTTGAAGAAACGTGAGTGGGATGTGCGTTAAAGGAGAAGGAGATGACTTACGGTGTGGAGTCCAGGCTGATGCTGTTAGCCTGCGTGGACGACGCCGACTTGTGATTGGAGGAGAAGACGGGCAGGCTGGGTGAAGCGTGGATCACGTGATCCACCAGGTGGCCGACCGACGACGGCCGTAGTCGCGTGCCTTCTTGGACAAACAGCGAGTTCCTGGCAAACAGACGCAGACATACAGTGTTCAAGGGCAGCGATGGAAACGTGACCCCAAACGCATCATTCGTTTATTTACCAACAAGACGTTCAGATTTAAAGCTCGTGATCTTTACAATTTAACTCTTTTTACATTCGCGTCTGGATTTATGTCAGCTGTAAGGCTGCAAGGAGGCATTGCTTATTAAAACATCCAGATTTGACACTTTAATGACGCTCTGCCTTCATCTGATTCACAACAGATGCTGAACAACTGGAAGATTATTCACCTGCTCTCTGTCATCTTTAAGCCTGCCTTACGATTTCTCCTCATGTAAGGCTGAAAGCCATAAATGGCCATTATGGTCGAGGAGATCCCAGCAGTGCTGCTCAGACTGAAGCCGATGTTTCTCTGGCTGAATACTGAGTTAACAAACGTTGTGGTAAAAGAGGCGGAGCCACTCAGAACCAGCAACGACTCTTGAAAAACTCGTTATCACCCACCAATTAATTCTTGACAAGTTCAATAAAAACACAAACAGGTGTCCAAAAGGAGAGAAAGAAAGCAGAAGTTGGACCAGTGCCTGGTCTGTTCTCTCCACAGTGAAGCAGACTTTTACCTGCAGAAATACAGCAGTTTTATTTACTTTATAAGCTTCTCGTTAATCTATAATAACAGAGCACAAGCTGACCTGAAAATAAACACAGCCTCAGCCCTGTGAGAGAGGAGTGGACGGGAAATATCTGATATATCCTGACGAAGGAGAAACTCCTCATCAGTGAGCGCGCACTTTAACATTTAGTTTTCTTTACAGGTGAAACTACGCAGTGATCTTGAATATCGTTTAGGGAAAGGGTGGGGGAGCTGCAGGTTTTAGATGTGCTGGGATGAACACGCCAGACTATTTTCTTTTCCCACATCGGCACAATCTGACATGGACTTTGCACCAGGAGCTGTCAGGTGAACATTTGGGCTCTCACATCTCTGCTGTCTGAATCCCAGATAAGTCCAGGTCTGCGGGACATAGGTGAAGAGTTACGGAGACAGCTGAAGTGTACTCAGAACTCACTGATTGGGTGTGCCGGGCGGGGAGCGAGTGGGCAGGCTCTGGGTCTCCAATCTCTCGTCCGATAGGCTGTTCCTGCTGACCGACTCCCAGTCGGTTCCACTCACCAACTTCCTGGCCAGCGGCTTGCTGGGTGACCTGCTCAGACAGACGCACTAACTCAGCGTTGCACAAAATCAACATGAATCATCAGCTGACCATCAAGAACCCGAGAATTACCTGGCAAACACTCTGTCCTTGATGCCTTTCTCCTTCCCGTACTGCACAGACTGCACCTCCGTCCGCCCGCTGAAGACGACAAAAACAACTCTTAAGTTTAGGACAGTTTTAAAAAGCAGCTATCGAAGGTTTTCTGCGACAAATGTGATAAATCCATACATGCATATCGATTTTATTTAACACAACAAGACCGTGCTGCCTTATTCTAATAACAAGAGGCCCATCAGTGAGTTAGCTCCTCCGATCTTTAAGAAATCTAAACACCATGAGCGGCCTGCCAACCAGTAACAAGCACAGCATATTTCATCTTCTGAAACAAAGTTAATAAGATTTTTAACAGCACAAATTCACAATTCAGGTCTGTGCTTATTGAAAAGTCAGTCAATATCTCAACCAAACACACGCGCGCGCACTCAGCGGAGCCAAACATCAGACGAGCCTCGCTCACGTTGCATCACTGCTGCTCAATAATGCATCACAAGACCTCCAGCTCTCAGTTCAGCTCTCGCTCACATTTCATAGAAAAAGGAAACGAAAAACATGGCGCCAGTGAAGTGAAACAAAGTTGACACAGTGCAATGTCACAAAGCAGCGAGGAGAAAACCTCATTTTATTTTATGTTTCGGTGCCGGTTCCAACTTGAAGTAAAAAACAAAAAACTATCAAACCAAACGGGAAGGAATGCTCTGTCTGAAAGGAGGAGGGCGGCGGCAGCGTGACGGAAAATGAAATGAAATGCACGGCTGGCTCTCACGTGGACGCAAACACTTCCCGCAAAACTTGAAAGACCACGATCGGAAGGCCAAACACGAATTCGGTTACTTTGTTTCAGGCAAACCATGAATAATTAAGCCGTGCTTTTCTGGGGCAAGGTAGTGCGAGAAGGTTCAAAGGCAAACAGCGGCCACTTTCAGCGTCTGAAGCGAAGGAGGAGGGCGAGACAAAGCATCCACCCACATATCTGTGTGTGTGCTGGACATGTGAGACCCTGGATGCTCAGAGGCTCTCCGGCGCTTCTCTGACAGCTCGTGTTTGTGGCCTGCGGTTCTCACCAGTATCTGAACTTGGAGCCCAGGGTGAAGTAGTAGGCGAAGAAGTTCTTCTGCGGCGGGATGGGCCGCTCCAGCCTGAAGAAGGTGTGGTGCTCCACGCAGGCTTTCCACAGGTTCTTACAGGCCCGGTAGTTGACCATGTTGAAGCCGAGCAGCGTCTCACGAGACTCGGTCTGTGTGCAGCGAGGAGAGGACGGGGTTAGTTCGTGACCTGCTCCGATCATCCATAACTGTTAGCTACAGTAACAAACTGTTGCACATGTTTGCCGCCCTGTTATTACTTTTTATTCTCTACTTTGAGCGATTTCAGACAGGTTCTTTTCTCCTGAATCACAAAGGGCCTTCAGGGGGTGATAACTGTGCAAGAAAGAAACATCGTGTGGCTCAGAGAGCAGCAAAAATCCAGGAAAAGCCCCGTCACACTTCATTACTTTGAGATAAGCTTGTCTTTAGTACTCTGAGTCTATTTCAAACATTTAGCTTGTTAACACTTTTGGTCCGGAGCCAAAAAACAGAAATAAATAAACAAGAAGCGCTCAGAGAGCACAAACTCCACCAAGGCAGCTTTTAAGAAAACTGTTTTTATTTTCTATATTTAGTTTTCTTTTTAAACGTAAAAGTGCGAGCTTTTGTTATCTGCACTGCTGAGTATAATTATTATTGATGTGGACATAGTGCATTCATTAAAAATACAAACATACTAAACTAACATTACTATGACTTTCAAAGTCAGATCAACCGGACTGAACTTGTTGGAGAGGTCAGAGGTCAAATCTGACCTGATATGTGATCATTTCCTTATGTTGAGAATCCACAGCTCGCGTGTCAGAACCACGGTTTCTAAGCTCGAAGGCTTTTTGTCCATTTTCCAATAATAACTCATGAAGCTGATCTTGAAGACCTCGGTGGGTGGAAGGCAAATTTAAAGCCCACTCGACACCCCTACAAGATTTATTAGAATTAAGTTTTTAAACTATTGTGTTTACAGACAGAATAATGCACACACAACCAACACCAGAAACATGAGCGTAACTTCAGACGGGCCATGAAACCAAGCTGTTTAGCAACTCACCTACACCCGAGCTCCACCTTCTACCTGACTCAGTGTCTCATGCTGGCAAATAGAAATACTGGTCCTGTGTGCGCTCTCACATGATCAACACTCAAACTTTCCTGTGTGTTATAATTTGTATTGTCATCAATAATAACAACTAATCTCCTGAGCTATGATCTGAAACACCTGGAATGAAATGTGTTGATACAACAACAACAACACACTGAAAAATGAGGAAGCTTAACGTCGAATCTTGAGAACGATGCTTGAGAACGGGAGTTGCCAGCGGCTGTAATTGTTTGTTTTGTAATAACGCTGGGCTTAAGATATTACGTCGGGTTTAAGAGGGCTAAATGAGGACAGGAGAGTAAATATTTGTGGTGGAGACAAACATGCTGTTTGTTGTGTTGAAAGCAGAAACACATTCAAGGGTGAAACAACACAAAGGGGAGGGATTACAACAGAGACGCCCAGGACACGGACAGCAGGGGGTTAATCTGATGCTGTCACACACACACAGAGGTTAACGTGTGTGTGTGTGTGTGTGTGTGTGTGTGTGTGTGTGTGTGTGTGTACACTTACTGCCTCTCTTCTCAGCTGGATGAAGAACTGTTTGCACTTGAAGGAGATTTTCACTATTTTCAACCTGGAAGCAGAAAAGCGGAGTTAAATCTTCAGTCCTGAGACGCTGACGTTCCACTTTCAAACAACGCGACACACTCTCCTCTTTTCCACTCGTCACACATTTTCACGCTGCACAACATTTAGCCTCCTCTCTGCTGTCACGTCTGCCTCGTCATCTCTTCTCATTTCCACCCATCCAGCCAAATCTCTGACTTAATTAGTCTGGTGTTGTATGACTGGCCACGAGGGAGGTCTTTATCTTTATCAGCAGGAAAAGCTGGAAAACTTCCTAATGCAGTTAAAAGTCCAAAGTTTATCCCCTCATCCACATTTCCAGATTCAAGTCTTTGCCGGGCTAATTCTGGGCCCCCAGCCTTATTTTTGACACCCCTGTCTTAGAGGATACCATTAAGGCTTAAAATTAAGAGCACTGCGGGAAAAAGTACCACAAAACCTACTTTTACTGATGTATGCAGACACTGAAATTATGACCGAGTCCAGAAACCAATACGTGACCACACGGCAGCTACAAGCGCTCAACGAAAGCAAAGCAGGTGAGCCGCGAAAGCTTGTTTACAATCAGTGCATCTTTAAACAGACAGCAGTCACAGCTCGTGGACTTACATGATGAGATCTGAGTGTACAGATAAAATCCTTTGGGATTGGTCCCACAGTCAGGTGATTTTTAGGGTTTAGTCAAGTTTAGTTTTAAACTGTTGTGGAATATTTACATTTTAAGAAGAAACTGAATTAACTAAATTGATTTGGAGCCGATTCTGGTTCTCATACAGTGCTTTTGTACTCCTGCTTGCTTCTCCACCACAATCTTCTGTAAGTCTGACCCGAGCTCTGAAAAGCAAATCTCTCATTTCTTCTCAGCTGGCTGACTCACGTGTCCTATCAACTGTTCATTTAACCTCTGACCTCCTGCCAGAGCTTGAAGGCGTGGGCTAAAAGACCGTGCCAACACCAGAGAGTCCGAGGCTTTAACCACGCCGATATTACCTCATCAATCCGTGCGATACCTGAAACGCACACGCTATAAAAATGACTCAGAAACCGCACACGCGTGACCACAGTAAGAAAGTCTGCTGATGAGCGGCAGGAGCAGAGTAACCTAATCCCTTCCTCTAGTTTTGTTGCTGCTGTGACTCATCGCTGCTTGCTAAATATATTTTACATACTTGCTCGCACACACACGTGCATGGACACACACACACACACCCAGAGCGTGAGTCATGCCCCATCTAAGTGTGGCTCATTTGTCAGGCTGCTGTGAACAGAAATAGGAAAGAGGCAGAAATCTAAATGTCTCTCTTGACCCCTCCTCATCTGACAGATCGATCTGCGATAAGGCAAAAGGGGAGGCGGCGTGAGGTGTGACTGGAGGGAACCGGACACAGAAACGGCGAGCTTCTGTTAAAGGAGGGCAGAGAGAAGAGGAACGGGAAGAAAAATCGGCGAGCGTAGGCCGAGAGATGCTGTTGACTATAATGTTTCTCTCCCGCTCCCTCCCTCTCTCACACATGGTAGTCAGCAGCTGTTGGGGACACCGCTGTTGGGCTCTAAATTTAGCTCAACAGACTGGATGCACACGCACACTTCCTTTAGCCTATTTTTCCTCCACTCAGGACGACTTTGCATCAGCTTCTCTCGCTTAAGCGCTCATTCCACGGAGACTTATCCGTACTCGCTCAAACCGGAAACAGAGTCTTAACCCTACGATTTCATGGTTTGGCTTTCCTGTGGCCCAAATGGAAAGACCTCAGATTTATGAATATAGGCCTCGCAATGTCTGTACTACAAAATCCTTCCATCGAATCAAACTCATCTTAGAAAAACCCCCAAAGATGCACCTACACACACACACCAGCCGCTGTGCGAGTGTGTTCAGGATGTATTAAGCCTACACATCTTCCAGCGTTACAGAGGTCTGAGTAGTTCATCTCCCACCCTCAGCACCCATTAACATTTAACCACCCACAATGCTACGGCAGAGAATGGGAGATTTCCAAGAACTGATGCTTCACAGAGAGAACGAGAGCAAAAGGCATAAAGAGCGATGAGATTAAGCGACTTGGACACAGAAAGAGAGAGAGAGGAGCAAAAGCAGGACAAAGAGAGAACGAGCAGATTTGACGCCTGTAATATTTTCAGGAAACCTAGTTTCACACAAACCCCCTCCCCCCACTTCCCAGAAAAATCTGGTGAAATCATCTGTATAATTCTAGAAAAGCTCAACAGGGGCTTAAACATTAATATGCCATGTCAATAATCACCATGTGAAGGGTTTCCAAAATATTATGCAGCCCGTTTCTCAGCAAAAAGGCTTCCTGGAAGCAGTACAAGAGGAACTGCAGACCGACAGGCGCAGAGGTGGATTTGTGACAAGAACATCCACCGTTTGATTTCCCAGTTCGGGGCAAATTTGGCAGGAGGAAATGACAGAGTATGAAAATAGCAGTGAAGTACGCTTTCTTTCTTTCCCCCAGCAGCGCACCGTTTTTCATCCACATCGGATACGTGCCAGGTTCTCCGCTGGCTGCAGAGCTGCTTTCAAACAACCTTGATCTTTGGCTGCGAGCAGGTGAAACTGCAGCCTCAGATCATAAGCGTCTTTTGGGTTTTTTGATACTCCGAAAATAATAAGTGGAATACACGATGTTTACAGGAATACATACATGTTTCGAAAAGCACATGTAGTTTCTATGTTTTTAAATCCAGCCGATTTCCTGGGTGTGCCGAGGGAAAGATTCTCCCCCCCGTGGTGTCCCTCGGGGTTTAGTACTCTTTAGTCCTCTCCTGTTCATCTTGTATATTCTCATTCATCATCAAATTCACTGATAATGCACCTCATTCCACCCTGACCAACCACTTTACTGAAAGTACACGATGGAGAGGAGTCACCTGTGAATCCCATATGCCACAGATCCACACAGCCTCAGATTCAGAGTCGTATTTGGACACGTTCTGACCAGAGGAACCTCGTCACATTTTTAAACATATCATAGAGGAAGTCCTCCTTTTATGCAAGTCTACACATGAATTAAAGAACTGGAAACTAAAAGTTCTTATTTCCCTGTTGTGTGGGGGGTGATATTAAGCAATCCTACCGGGTAAACAGGTACTAAAGAGGCATCTTTGAGTGACGCCAATCCACGAGGAACAGTCTAGACCAGTGGCGTCAAAAGGCTGGCCCCAAAGGATCTGATCTGCCTGCGCAGAGGAACCTCCCCGGCACTTTCTCTCAATTTGTAAAGCTATCGAGACCGAAAATGACACTGAAACACGATTTCAACCACAACGGCTCAGAGGTGTCAGATGCTGTCCTTTGCCACAGACTGGCATAGTCTGGTAAGGAGAGCACAGAGGGTTCATCGGCTGGGTATTTGCTGGTGCCCACTCTAAAACCAGTTGGATCCAGTAACATTAAAGGCTTTGTGAAGGGTAAGAAATAAACCAGTCAAGTTCAGAAATCACACCAACATCTGCTAGCAATGGGAAAAGCTCCGTCCAAGCTCAGTGCTCCTTGTATTCTTACTACTTACAAGTCACTTGTAATGTTATGCTATACGACTTAAAACAGGATAAAACAGGTTCTTCCAACCACACAACTCACATTTCAAGTGTTATCACAAAACCCATGACACACAACCACCAATCAACTCTGATCTCGGTTTCCTCCAACTTGTTGTGGTTGTAGTCTGGCTGCCAGCTGGAAGCTATGCTCACAGAGCATCATACTGGCATTCCTGTTACCACTGGAAAGGCAAACACCCTGGAAGTCACGCAGAACTCAGGGGAGCATCCCAGTCATCCTCAGGGATTCCCCAGAGCTCCCTTTGAAACCTCGCTTTAAAAAAACCCCATGTAAATCCAGTCATAGCACTACCTCTGTCACTTCTGCTTTTCACGCGTTTCTTACTTTGTGTTGTTGTATTTTAAAGGACACAGGAAAGTACAGAAACTGAGCCCACATACACACAGTGATGTCTGTGATCCTCTCTTCTTGACGTGTGGGTCACTCACCATGGGAAATAGTTGATCCGTACCCTGTTCTTGTAAATCACAATTCCAGCAGACATCACCCCGAGGAGAATCTCTGTGTTACTCTGGTCCTGAGGAGAGGAGAGTGGGACAGGTGAAGGAGGGCGTGGTAAAGGTGGAGGCAGGTGGGAGGGAGGAGAGTAAAACTGGCTTCCTCACTGATGTAAACAAAGTATGTGTTCCTAAATCTGACACAGAGTCACAGTTTTAAACTGAGCTTCATGATTATAGCTCTCATACGCATTTCATACTTTGCCCGTCACATTTAATCCACGCTCGAGTCCCGTTTGTACATCCCATAATAACACAGCTGAAAAATCACTGCTCTCGTTCCCTTCAGCAGCTGGAGCGCCACTCTCTACTGCCTCAGCTAGAAATTACAACAGGCTAGAGCAGCTCTTAAGTTATCATAGGAGTGTTTTAGCTCGCTGCTGTGAAGTGAAACTACATGAATCTAACAGAATGCAGATGAATTAGTCAGGAAGCTCGTGGATAAAAAGAACTGCATCGCAAATACGGATTAAATGCTGGTTTTCCTGCTCTGCTTCTATGTGTTGGTGTCATGATGAGAGCTGAATGCCAATGTGTGGCATTTCTGCAGGGTGTGGGCAACAACGTCAGCTGTACACGCTGCAGCTCCACAGACCTGATCTCAGTCCCAGCGCAGACGTGATTGGCTCTGTGAAAACAGTGTATGAACCACGTTGTGACAGCGGGAAAGAGGGAAACCTTTTACAGATTAAAACGTTGTGATATCAGTTTTGAGCACAACGGCTGAGGGTGGGTCCGGAGTCTGGATTATCACCTAACTGCTCGCGGTTGCTGTGGGGGGGGGGGGGAAGGAAGCAAGACGGCTAGAGTGAGATCGCAGACAGCGGACATGTCTGACAGGCCTCCGAGCTTTGGTGGAATTAAAAAAAGAAATAAAAATGTTGCAGGTGATGAACCGTAATGCTCCAGAAGCAAGGACAAACTCTTCGTAACACAGTCTTTAACACACAGGCGTTAACAGACTTACCCTTGCATAGTGCAGCTCTACCCCATAGAGCTCCAGCGTGCGTGCTGTGTTCAGATAATTAAACTCTGACTCGGCCGGAGATAGACCGCTGAGAGAGAGAGAGGGGAAAAAATAAACAGAGTGAGAGAGGGTGAAGCAGCCGTCGGGAGGCCGTGCGGAGCAGCGACGACGACGCGGTGTGTGTTAGACATATGGAGGCGGAAAATACACAAAGAAAAGCAGCAAACAAACGAGCCAGGCAGAAGGAAAAGGTCATTAAACCTGCAGCATGTGAGCCATATGTGTGCTTTTATACAGGGACAGTAATCAGTCTTTCATATTTCTACTGTATTTGGTAACACCTTATAATAAGGGCCCATAATTAACAGTGTAACACCCCTGTAATCAAATTACAAGTAATTAAATTTACCTGCAAACGCTCAAAGGTTGTCGTAACCGGTCAGGGTTTGACAGGAAACAAAGAAATAATGATACTGTAAGTCTGCTGAGGGATGCATGAGTAATTTTAAACATTGCATAACTACAGGTATTTTATAGAAACCAATTATGATGCAAGTGATTTTAAGTATTGCATCATTTCTTGATAATGCTGCAGAAAAACAAACAATATTTCCCCATCTTTCATCGTGACTGAACTCTAAGGTTCAGTGTTATGGATTAACCTTTGCTTAACCTCGCCTAACTTCCAGGTATGTTACAGGAAAGCAGAAACTCCTTTCTGTACACTCCTTTTGTCAGTTTAGTTTGAGCAGCGATCATGAAAGAAAAATAAATTAAGCTCCAAAGGTTGATTCTGTTCATCTGGACGAAGCGTTTACAGTGGAAGAAACGTCAGTCATCCAAGTGCCCAGCCCACTGAGGAAACAATGGGCTGGTTTCAGTCATTCGACTGTACCTACATTTAAGTGTTTGCAGGTAAATATAAATAACAATTAAATCTGATTTAATTACACGGGAACCACGCCCTTAGTCGTGGCCCGTAATATACAGTATGATGGTGTAGGTGCTGAAAATCAACATAAAGAACCAATTTTCGATTTTCCGCCTCCACATGCAGGAAGCTGTACCAAATCACAGGTGTGTTGTAGCGTGTCTCAGCGTACCTGTGCTGCTGGTGATGTTTGGCGACCTCTTTGTGAAAGTCTTGAGGGGGGTTTGGGATAAAGGAGTACTCAGACAGATAGCCCGGACTATGCTCTGCTTCACTGTAGTCCCCCAACTCAGCTAGAAAGAGAAGAGAGACGCACGTTAGGCTTCAGGATGTTCAGTTTTTCCCCATTCTTGGCTCAGACATATCCATCTGTGGGAGTGGATATAACCGTCTATTGTCAACTAGCCCCACCCAACTGCTGTTCAAACCTTTTGATTGAGAGGGGCAGCCAATCAGGAACAAGTTGGCAAAAGAGTTTGTTTCAAGACGAATAAGGATTATTTTGAACACTTAAACATGCAAAGCTACTTTGGTGGAGTCACTAACTCTAAGTACTAACGGTGCACTTAGTTTTACAACACATCAGGAGGATGTTTGTTAATAACATCAAATGACCTCATCATTCGACACGTAAAATATCTTAAAGCGACCTTCTTTTCTGTTATATACACTGTCACAATTGGGGTTTCACACTAAACACATTAAACTAAGTGTGTGAAGAACTTTTGCTCTGCCTCTGAGCCCAGAAACCCCGCCCACCAGATGTTTCAATATTCTGTCAGGAGGGGCAGCCAATCAGAAGAGCAGTGAGAGAGTCATTAAAGGGAGAGGAGCTAAATCTGCTTTCAAACAGAGGCCGAACTAAAATACTGCAATAAGCCCCAGTGAAGAGCAAATGTGAAACATCACAGAGTTGGAAATGGGAATAGCTGGCATCCTTCAAAAACAAAACATCAGTAACAGATGAGTGCAATGATAACTGTCAGATCTCTGATAGCTTTCAAAGCGCTCTAAGATGAAGAGCTCAAAGCGAATCCAGCGAGCTCACTAGGCTAAAACCATCAATTCACTCAAGCAGTCTCTCGACTAACCTGCAAACCTGGTGGCCAGAGCATATTGACCAACCAATCAATTCTAGCTCTCCCTTTTATTGATGTGTACACACCACCAGGGACGCGTGTGTGCGGTCAATAGCTCTTGTTTCATACAGTAGTTTAAGCTTAGTTTTATTTTAAGCTGCAGTTCTTTCTTTACCAAGGTTCAGCGCGAAGGTCAATGAACCTCAAAGACTCGTCAACCTGATCTTTCTTTGTGGATCCATCTCTTGATGTGAAATCCATACTCAGCTGCCGATTGGCTCAAAGTGGGAGATACTAGCTCGAGCTCAAGGGTCTTATAATGATGCTACTGATGATTTTACTCGCGTTGCAGGTAATTAATAGAAGTGTGTATATGTCAATGTGGATACTTGTGTTGGTACAAGTTGCGGTAAGATTAGGATGATATTCAAATTCTTTTGAACTTTTTGGTTTTCAGGCAGTCATTTTCTGCCTTTTTTTCTTTCAGAGCTTTGGAGTTGGATTTAGAGCTGTGAGTACAGCATTTGGGCTGAGCTAACTGAATTAGCAGCATAACAGCTGCTACGAACAGTTTTTCCCCAAAAGTGCACATGTATCTTCATAATCTATGCTGGCACTGAGCGACGTGACGACACGGACCTCGCTACACTCTGTATCTGTGTGTGTGCGCGTGTGTGTAAAAGCAGTAGCAGTGTGATTCAGCTAGACTAGGCCAAATCTGCTCTGTGACCTACATACTGAAGCTGAGGATATTCCCAGCAAAACATGTGATAGAGGAAGAGCGCTGAAAGGAAGAGGGAGGCAGAGTGGAACGAGGTAAGAGAGGGGGTTTATGAGCGCATAAATCGGTGGAGGAGGGGCTGCACATCGACTGCAATGGCCTAGTCTGCAGGTCTGCATAGTAATGAACAGGTTGCAGTCAGTGGGTTTTACAGTTATAGTGGTTAAATGAGGCTCCAGAACAGCTAAAGTAAGGCACAAGGTGATCACATCAAGCCAAGTGCAGAAGTGGATTTAACAGATCTGATTAGACAGAGAAACTTGATTATTATTTAATTTTTTATATCAAATTCCCTTGAGAACGGCTGGATTTGAAATGCTGTTAGTGACCGAGTCGTATGTGCTTTATTGCATAAAGCTTGATTTACACTTGTGTGCTGAACCTCTGCTTTGCTGTTGGCAGCAGAGCATCTGCACTGCTCTGCCATCACCAGTGAAACCGAGCTAACCGTGTTGAGCCTGAAGCTAATAAATATTGAACAACAGCTACTGAAATGCATGAAAGGGTGAAGCGACTGAGTCTATGCACGCATCACCAGAGCAATGAAAACCAGAAAATAGCCTGGTCCCACTGGCGTGTAGTGTACTGACTATTGCATCAGCATTCTGAGCTATACAGCTGCATGCTTCTATTTAATGGAGTGTGCTAATACGTGTTTGCTGTATATAATACCACCAAGCTGACCCGTTACAACTGCTGCAACAGTACATTGGCACGTGACACTAGAGGTTTCCACGTAAGACAATCCTGAGTGACGGCCGAGCAGCTTCAGGATCCACGCCAACGTTCTGTTGAATCCATCGGTTGCTTCCATCCAGCAGCACCTTGTAGGACGGTCGAGAGGTAGAAGATGTCCAAACCACAAAGCAGATATCAGACGTTCCTGTGTTCCCTGGTTGGCTTGCTGAACTGTTCTGGGTGCTCCAGAGTTAAATCCATCCAACCGGGCTCTGAGGCTCTTACTGAGTGGCCGTGTCTCTGAGCCATGCAGTGTTACAAACATGGACATCGGCTTCTCTGGTGACTGTTTCCATTGTGGTTTCCGTATAACCTCCATGTCTCCAGCAGCTCCTCGACCATCAGCTTCTGGTTTAAGGTCATCAGTTTCTCAGATGTGGAAACTCGGGTATGAAATCGCCACAGTGTCCTGTCCAGTATCTGGTATTTGTCACAATTCAATTAATTTAAGGCCCTCTTTAAAATGGGGCCTCAACGGCGTCAAAAAACACGCTCAAAGAGCCTAAAATGCTCTCACACGGCAAAGTGAAAAATCTCCTTAAAAGTAGTCTACGACACAGAAACGCAATAACAAAGAAAAACGCTTTAGAACTGTGGCAGCACATCATGGGAGAGGGTGAAGAAAGAAAAACCTTCAGGTAAAACATCTCATGTTGAGAGTCTAGTTTATATATTCTCCCCGTTTGATGCACCCACAGCGTCTCAGAGCGGACGGAGCTGGTGCCGCTGCAGAGGAGCGCCGTCGCAGCAGGCTTTCTCACCACTTTCACCTCTGCATGTTATTTATGAGCAGCCATTTTTGCAAAGAGAAGCCACAACCTCATCGAATATTTATACCACTGGTGTTAATATCAAATATCAGCACGTGGCTTAATTGAAATGTAATGGCTTCAGAGCAGCAGTTATAAATGCACTCAGGCAACCACAGTCATTACATTTAAGAGCGTGTGCAGCTAAAGACAGTCCTAATGAATTGCCTTTCCATTGTTAAGTAGAACTGGAGCACCGAGGGAGCGCTACTTACATTGCACGGCGTAGGAAGCCAGCAGCGCGGCTGTGTTGTGAGGACAGGGCAATCTGGAAGTCGAAGGAAGACGCGCGCACACACACACACACACACACACATTCACACAGATTAAACAGACGTTTCAGCCTTGGATCAATACAAAAGTTATTACAGTTCATTTCAAAGAGCAGAGATTAGCTATCATCAATAACAGCAACAGAAATGTGGAGGGGGAAAAATCTATTCGAGTTTGTGTGAAGAACCAAGTAAGAGGAAGCAGCGAGCCTTATATTCACTGACAAAAAGGATAATGAGCGTGTCGTGAGTGCTTGTACGACTGCCCAATGAGCCTACGTGCGCTGCATTAACTCATATTTCCTCCAGTCACCCACATCTTGGCTTTAAAGCAGGACCCACTGTGCAACAATCAGAAGGCTGCCTGAAAGCAGAGGTGTCAACCTCGATTTCACTCACGCACAACGCCATCTGATCTATGGGGTCGAACAAATGCCACCATCGCATAATAACGCCCTCGTTTTCCCTCCACGAAGAAGAGGATGCTCACCTGTGCCGATTTCTCACGGTTAATGAGCGTTTAATGAGAAAACGCCCCGAAATGAACGCAAGGTGACTTTTATTTTTACCTCCGTGTGTTTTTGGAATTAAACTACAGCACGACTTTTACATCCTTCATGATTTAAAGAGCTTGTGTTGATCTACAAATATTTAATAATGAATTCACGACTTTCAGAGGGCCGAACTATTCTCTTTGGCAGGCCGGACCTGTTCCGCGACCCACATGTTTGACACCCCCGGCTTACAGGGGAGGGGAACCTTAAAGCGGCTTGTTTCAGATTTCAGATGACCTACGCTGCTGCACCAAGGCCCAGTAACATAAAAATACAGATTAACTGTAAGTCATGCAAAGTTACCCTGGTCAAAAATAAAACATGGGAAATGCCCTTTAAAGCGTAGGCTTGTTAAAAATATCTACATAATGGTTCTCATGCCGTAAACACACCTGTATGAGTGCATTTGGCCTGAGGCAGAATGCTCCACCTAGTTGAGTCAGCAACACTGTGTACACAAAGAACAACACACTCACCTTCCAGTTAATATATCCTGTTTGATCTGCAGAAAATACTGGTACCTGAGGGGGAGGAACAGAGCATGAGGACAAGTCATCAGTGAAACACCAGCACAGCTGCAGTGATACTGTCATGTAAGGACGAGCACACAGCACTGGCCTGGTGGGAACATTATCACAGTTACAACTTCTGCGGGGTGGATGTGAAGTGTGTGTGTATATATCTATATATAGTTTAGGTTTCAAACCTGAACGTGAACACTGTTAAGGTTTTTCTGTGTACTACACTGCTGTCAGGAGTGCTTGTTAAACGTGACTTGAATGTACAATGCATCAGACGGGCACGTCAGATCCAAGGCTCTCTATTCACTTTTACAAGCTCTGTGCAAAACCGAGATAAGGCTCAGAGAGGCTGAAACGATCTCTGCAGAGCTGCGATCGCTCCTCTGCACGTGCACAAAGCAGACAGTGGATTTGCAGAACATTTTATCTTAGAAAAAGATGCTTTTTAAAAAATATTTCTTGATCTGCATTAAGAGAGAAAATACAGCTGTTATTGGGGTTAGGGTCACTGTTTTTAAATCTTTTTATTCTTCATGTGAGAATTTTTGAAGAATCAGAGAAAAACTGATGTGGGCGACCTTAAAAAAAAAAATCTTCAACTGTTTATTTCCTTCACTTAAGATTAAACGCATACGTCACATATTTTGTACAGATTCACTTAACAGAATGACATTTTTGGGGGGGGAACTCCGGGACTGTACTGATGTTTCCTGCTGTGTGTGGTTCAAAAAAAGCATCTCAGCCAGTACAGGTATCTTTCTCCTATTAAAAACTGCACACATTGTTTCCCTTTAATGGTCTGCAGCCAGGTCAGATTTACTAAACGGGACAAAACAGCGCTCATAGATCGCTTCATTTCAGCATCAAGCATCAAGAGTTCCCACCTTTTACACGCAATCAGACAGTACTCTGTTTTATTTGTTTTTTTAAATGCCAAACCCCAGTTTGGGATGTCCCAACACGTAAACCTGTCCCTAAATCTTCTGGACCAAGAAAATCTCTTTCTTTGCTGCTCAGACTGAAACACTTCAGAGCATCAAAGTTGACTTTTTTTGCATTAGTGTGTTTAAACACCTGCTACTACAAGAGCTACTGATGGTGTGCGTTTTGTTGATGCTGATGCCATTACTGACGACTGACCCTGAACGCAGAACTAACAAATCTACAGAAACACCATTTCCATTGCAAAGCTCCTGCTCGCAGAGATCACTGCTCCGTTTCTGAATGAAACGACATCAACGCAGCGAGTTCGAGTTGCTCTGCTTTGATTAGCACTTTCTGTGACGCTCTGTCAAATGACAAAAACACTTCATTCATTGTGAGGAGCGGATCTCGTTTACAACTGAGCCTTTATTCCTCTGTTAGTGAACTTTAATGTCAGCGTTTAACAAACCGAGTGGTTGCTGCTGTTCTTAGCCTGTCGTGTTGTTAGAAACTCTTACCGTGTGTATTCTTCCTGAAGTTTATTGGGGTCTGTGACAAAGAATTTGACTCTGAAGCTTAAGTTATGGGGAGACCCTCCTGCAGAAACAGAGACGAGCAGTTAGAGGGGAGAAATGTTCATCGGAGAGTGTCAGTCTGTGATATAAATGAACATGTGCTCTCTATTCAGGGGCTTCTTTAGGAAACATTATGCATGTGTATTTTTGTCTAGTGATGCAGATAATGGGATAATTAATAATAAGTGTAAAACACACACATACGCTCATGCTGCTTCAGAAACAGAGCTGCAGTGTTTTTTGTCAATGAGCCAATCGACATGAAATAAAGTTGAAGCGCAGTTCAAACATGGCTGGAGGAGGACTGCAGATTCCACTCAAGCTTAATTGTTCCACACGTCACATATTATATTACTCGTTACTAAAAACAAGAGCGGAGTTGAAATTAAGTTTAATAATGGCTCAAAGCACAGGCAGAATTTTAAATGGCAGCGTGGACGAGAGACATCAGCCTCAGGTGGCGAGTGGATTTTTAACCATTGCTGGGACCACGCTGCACGCTGCAGCCTCAACCAGCTGGGAAGAAAATTAATAATATCGTGTAATGAAGTTTGAGTTGAGTGAACGTGTTTGGCTGCAGGATGAAGTGAATTAGCTGAGCTGGTGTGTGCGGAGGATTTCACATACTTTTTAACTGTTTCCTGACGGGCTTATTGGGATCCAGCCAGCGCTGTAAAATATTGATAGAGAGACACTTAGAGACACCATGAAGCATGAACACACAACTTCAATTATTTACCAGTGGCCACGCACGCACGCACGCACACACACTGATCATTACTCGCAGGCAGACATGATTTAATTTCATCACACTGGCCCTTAAACACGCTCTTATCAACTCCCAACTTTCCCAACAAAATACAGGATCAGGATCAGCACAGTTTAAATTTGCTTTACATGAATCACTTCTTTAGTAAACACATGTGACCTAACTTACCAAAAAGTCAAACTATAATGAAACTAGCTAACCGAGTAAGGCGGCAGGAGGCGGGTCTGTCGTGTTTTAAAGATCAAATGTAATTCTATTAAATCCCCTAAAAACACAGCACCATTAAACTGATACTGGTTTCTCTCAGGCGTGCTTCACAGAGACCGGTCGGCAACCTCCTGGCAACGACTGGTTGCTAAGGTAAAGTGAGCATTCCGTCACTGGCTGCTAGCAGTCGCTAGGTGAAATTGGTTGCTAAGAGACATAAGATGCTGCACTAAAAACTCTTTTGTGATTTCTTTGGCTGTTATCAGGTCGTCATCGGGTTGTCATGGCAACTGTTACCGTACTTTGCATGACTATTTGAATGTTAAAGTGAAATTTGCACCTTTTTAAACGTGTTGGTTGCAGCAGTCAGGTGAACTTTTACTTTGAAGGCAAACCTTCTGTAGTGCTAGTCTTTAAAGACTAGTCAGCCACAGCAATCTGCAATCGATCAAAGCAATCGCGAGGAGGATTTTGGTGCAGCGCCCTCTTTGCAATCAATGTTACACAGTGACAGCTAGGAACCACTCACCACAGGTGTTCAGAGCGCCCAGAGGATCACAGAGGATCAGTCTATTGGCCTGCGAGACTCAAACTTTAGGCTGATAAAGTTTAATTTGCTGCTGATCTTTACCCAGCAACACATTGCATAGTTTCAGTGCCCATCAGTGCTCCACAGAAGTGCCGATCCCTGAGTGAAAACAGTTCACACACACTCACACACACACACACAGCTGTCATACTAACTGGTGCATCTGATGAGTCGTCAGTCAGGTGCAGGCCAAAGTAGTCCCTCTCGGTCAGCTCCAGGTGCTTGAAGACAGCATCCAGCAGCACCTGGCCATTATCCGACTTCTGCAGAGAACAAAGGAAAACATGGTCATCCACGCTGAGCTTTATTTACTACCAACATATAATGATAGACAAAAGTTGTATACACGATCTCCTTGATTCACCTTCCTGGAAACAGGTTTCATGTGAGAGTCACTGATGTTGACAGGTTTAAAAAAACAAAACAAGAAACAGAAACTACCCATCTGCACTCGAGCTTCCACGAGACGTCAAGATAAACATCAGTTTCAAGCGAAGTGGTGAGCAGGTTTCGTTTACAGATGGTTTCTGATCGGGATTAAGGAAGAGGAAAGGGGGGATTTCTCCCTAAACACAGAGTCCACAGAGAGCCAATTAAAAGGCTGTAAAATGTGAGAAATCACTTATCAAACGCATCATTAATATCACATCATTTCCTGAGAAAACAGCGAGGGTGAGAGGAGAAGCCACGGGATCACAAGTGGGGCAGAAAGTCACACCTGATCTGCTGCAACTTTAAGAGGAGGAGGAGGAGGCAGGGCACAAATGTGTGGCTCCATCAGAGCTCCCGTGGGAGAAAACACACACACACACACACACACACACACACACACACACACACCCCTTTGCCCTGCTGACACAGTTTTACAACGCACTGTTTGTGTGTGTGGGGGGCAAACAGACACAATGTTAGCTGACAGTTGACATGGCAGCCCTCTAGGACAACTTGCATGTGTGCAATCTACTAATGTCAAAGCCTTGTTATGTGTGAGTTGCTGGTGTACTGAGAGAACTGGTGACTTTTTGGCCTTTCCAGTCACACTCAGGTGAACATGAAAAATTCAACATGGCTACATTTAAGAAGAGGAGCGCTGCAGAGAGGAAAACCTGTGGACAAAGCCAATTTGGTCAGAACATTGTCGAAGGTGATCGGTTAGGCTTTCCTTGTCTTTGTCGAGTTACGTGCTTATTGCTTATTAGAAGAAGTTTAAAATAAGGACGTGAAGATAGGATGACCACATTAGGGATATCCCCTAATAAGAAGCCCACCAATCAGAAAAATAAGAAAGTGTTATCAGGCAGCATGAGCTGGAAACGAGCATGAGCGGTTTAATTAAAAAAATATTTATCTGCAGTTTAATAATGCATTAAAACCTGGTAAACAACTGTTTACTCTAGTAGCAAATTCATATTTCACTGCGTCAAACGGCCCTTTTGTGGCTGCTGTTCCTCTAAAGCGCACCCGAGGCTGCCTCCCATATTAAAGAGCCCAGATTGACATCACCGATAAACACGTTTCTAGAAACAGCTTTGCTACCAATAATGCATTTACCCTTCATCGCAAGTCTGCAGGGGTGATCATTTTTGCCATCACTCATCTGCTAACAGGCAGACGCATCCTGGTTTTAGCCGATAGCTGCCAGAGTCACTGAACCGGACCTCATCCCTGCTTTCTGGAGCATTTTTCAAATGACACATGCTGTTGTTACCTGTGAGGTTAACACCACTAAAGGCCCAAGAAGACAGTGTTGCTGTTTTGTTGACCAAGTTTCTGACGTTTTCCTCACTAGCATTAATTAGCTGGTATATTTGGTATTCTATACTGTTAGCTCATCTGCTAGCATCACAACCATGTCGAGGAGTGACGTCGAGATGCTTTATATACAGCCTCAGCTCAGCATGCACGTATTTTGAGAGTTGAAAGAGAAATGGGAGAATGCAAAAACCGGGACGTCTCCGATGTTAGCGTCTCCCTGATTATAAAAGGCTAGCTGGGAGGTTAGCTATAAAGAGCTTGATGCAGGCGTCAACACAACAGGAGGAAGGGCACAAGCTAGCGCAGTGGTTCTGAAGTATATTAGTCACATGGGACACCTTCACTTCTCATAGCCTTGTGACTCAAACTCGTACTGAGGTAACTGCGCCCAGCTGCTTAGAAAGCGACCAATGCTAGCTCCCAGTACCTGTGATTTTAATATGAAATATGGGCTAAACATGGAAGAAAAGTGGGCTGTCCTTCATCCATATTTTGTCTCTTCCTGAATTCATGTGTTAACCAACAAATGAAACATGTTTTCCTCAAAATCAAACAAAGTGTTCTTAGTGTTGATGGACAGGCTGCCAGATGAGGTCGGGCAGGAGTCTCTGTGGACTATGATGCGTGCAGACAACACTGATCTGTAGTGTGCATCGGGAGCAGGTGGAGCTTGAAGAGGTGGAGGTATGCACTAGAGAGAGGAGGAAACAATCCAAAGCAACTGTGGTGAACAAGAGAGTACAGGCAGAGTGGAGCTGGAGGAGACGAGTGTCTGGGGAGCTGCAGGAGGCACAAGATGGCTGTGATGCATGGTTTGGAGACGGGAAGAAAATACAGGAAGAGAAGAGGAAGAGCTCAGAGGAGGTTCGTGGACGTAGTGAAGGAGGACAGAGGATGCTGGGGATGGGGTGAGATGGATGCAGATGATCTGCTGTGGCGAGAGATGAAGGGAGCAGCGCTTCATCAACATCAAGGCTCTTACATTTCCCTTCCATCATCACCACACCTTAAATTTCGAAAAACGGGACATTTTAAATCTCTATTAATGCCTCTTTAAATACATTAGAAGGGCTTTTGATATATACTAATTTTTTTAGGATGATATAAAATCAGTTTTTAAATTCTGGCTGCTTTAAAGTATCTGGTGGAAATCCCAAGTGCCTGAAAAGTCTGATGATTACAGCCAGCTGACAGCGGCTAACCGAAAGAATGAGGAAGCTAGCGATGCTAGCCTCTCGTGTGACACTTTCCTTCGGAGACTCTTGATAAACGTGTCTGCTGCCTCCATGAGAAACTCTGTGTGTACGCTTCTCCTTTGTACGAAGCAGCTTTTCAGCTCGATGTGGGAGCCCTCTGTGCACTTTTACACTGCAATCCCAGGAAACCCATCGCCTGTGTGTGTGTGTGTGTGTGTGTGTGTGTGTGTGTGTGTGTGTGTGTGTGTGTGAGCGGGCATGCTTGCCTTTTGTGTGTATTCCTGGCTCACTTTTAACAATGTATGTCTGTTTGCTCTCACAGCAATCGCACATTTGGCTCGTACGCTTTTAGAATACCAGAAGAGACTAGCACCAGCGTGTACACACACACACACACACACACACACACACACACACACACACACACACGCTTCCTCTGGACTTTTACGCAACAAGCTACACAGACTATGGCAACAGCAGCTCCACATTCTGGATAGACGAGTCAGAAAGAGCAGAGAAATGCAGAAAGACTTTCAAAGAAAAGAAAGAGAATGCAAACGTAAGAAGAGAGAAAGTCACTGAGAGGGAAAGAGAGAGGGAGCATGGAAGAAGAGAAACCGAGTGATTGACGATGCGAGCGGGTGAGACAAACCCTCTTTGTGCCCTTCACCCGCACCGCGGACTGAAACAGCGTCTGTGTGCGTGAGAATGAAGAGAGAGGAAGGAGACATGGTGATAGAGAGCAATCAGAGCACAAGAGATTGGCTGAGAGCAGAGGAGGGGCAGAGAGCGCGAGAGAGGGGGGAAAAAAGATGCTCTGATAAGTCTGTCACCCCGAGGGGTTCGTCTTCAGGGTTGGAGGGGAGCGGACCATCGAACATCAAACACTCGGGGGGAAATTCCACTGTTTTATGACAGGTTAACAAAAAATGTGACATTTTTATTGAAGTCCTTCCACAGGAAACAACTGAGTGTGTCAATGTGTGTGTGTGTGTGCATGAGCGTGTATTCATATCTTTGTGGGGACCAAAAATAGGAAGTTTATTATATTCATGGGGACCAGAATCCCAGTCCCCACGAGCTTGAAGGCATTTTTAAGACTCCAAATGTGGTTTTAGTGACGGGTTACAGTTGGGTTAGGCATTCATCTTTCATGGTAAAGCTGCAGAGCTGCTTCAGTGACAGACTGCTGCATCCTAGATGCATGAAGGAGCGTTTCCGCAGGTCCTTCCTCCCTGCAGCTGTCAGACTGTACAATCAGAACTGCTCCCAACAAACAGATGTTTACATCTGCGCTGTAACTGCAATAAGTTAATCAACCGATTCGCACTACAACCTGCTTTGCCTCTTATCTGTAGCTATTTTTATTTAATTTAATAACTGTACAATACTCTCTGTATATAGTAACCACTGTCCTTGATGTAAATATGTAAAAATTGTGTACTTCCTGTGTATTGTTTGTTTGTATATCTGTCTTTTTGGCTGCTGTTACAACCAAATTTCCCCTTCTGGGACAATTAAAGGATTATTCTATTCTAAAAGCTCGGGAAAGCATTATGTCAATTAGATGTCCCCACAAGATGGGTGTGTGTGTGGGTGTGTGTGTGTTAAAGAATGACGGAATTTCAGGAAGTATGAGGCAGCTTGTCCAGGCAGGAAAGGAACAACGTGAAGGTGGAGGCGCTGACATCTATAGCCGTTTTCCTTTTCCAGTAAACTCAGCACAGACTTTCAGGATGAGAACCGAGGGACCGATCTGTGATCTCTGCACGTCCGTCCACCTCGCTGAATGAGCAGCACCAGCTCTCGTTTAACACACCGAGTCAACGCCAAAAAGCACGACGGCATTTGATGCACAACGGAGGTGAAAACTCGTCTGAGCAAACAGTGATCTTCATTTTAAAATTAGTGGGCAGCCTTGTTTTGCTAATATTGATTTTAAACAGCCCTAAAACAAAGGACGTCGTGCTGAGGCCAAGAAACATGCGAGAGCGCACACGTATAGCACATCCTGCCCACACATGCAGTGTGACACCTCCCTCACACCTCCCTGGTTTCTAAGCAGCGTGGTTGCAGTCACTATTTTGGCTCTTCCAGTCACAGAGGTGGAGCGAACCATTTACCGTTACGCTCTCATTTTTCTCACCATCGAGCATAACCAACTCCATGAAACTGTCAGCACTACAACAACAACACATGCAAATTCTGCTGTCCTGTCGTTGGCTGCAAGAACCAAAACACACGGAGGAAGTGAGAAGTCGAGAGCGAGTGGTTGTTCACTCCATCAGAATAAAATCTCCAAGCTCATCGAATCTTTTTGGCTCCACAGAGAAAAACTGATCAGGAATCAAAAATGACGCATTAATAAAAGAACAGGAATCAACCATTAAAGGAAAAAAGAAATACAATAACCGAAAGGGGGGAGAGGTGGCAAAAACTCTGCTTGGCCTCTAAAATCCCAATAAAAAAAAAAAAAAGAAAAGTGCAGTTACCAAGCTGAGCTCAACGATGGATCTACACCAACGTCTGGGGTTAAAGAAGCACACTCCAGTCACGCCTGCAGCTGGTTCAAAATGAAACGCGTAAATAAAAAGAACAAGCACACCTGTCGTGGCGGCGCTTCACTGCCTGCATGTGCAGAGTCCATGTCAAAGTTTCTGACCAGCAGAAACAGAAATCCAAGCTCAGAGGGGGCGGAGCCTGTCCATTATTCCACCTAGTGTGAGCACTTACCCGTTTTTATTTCATAATCGTTTTTATTGTGTGCATACAGCACTCTGTATCTGTCGTGCCTGCATTTAAAGTGCTTTATAAATAAAGTGGGTATGGTATGGAATAATGTTGGGCTAATACTGAATGTCCAAGAGAAATGTGAGCACAATAAGCCCCATTTAAAGCCATTTAAATCAGTTGTAGTGGGCCGGGCGCTTCATTGACTAACGCCAGTTCAGCTTTTGCTGTTACATTGAAGTCAGGTCTGCTTACTAGTGTGTTTAAGTACATTTAGTTCACAGGACTGCCCTTGTGGTACACACATAAAAACAGAAAACAGTAGTAGTGTGTAGCTCTGATTAGCTTGTTTGCAGCAGCTGGCTCTTTTAAAGAAGCAGTTTGATGGTTTATACTTTAAGTTTGTTATTGTACTTTTCTCTACTGGGCAGATGATCCCAGTGCTATCTCAACTCATCGATCTCCGTATGTAGTACAGCAGTAGAGTAGAGGGATATTACCTAATCACAGACATTTTTGTTTATGAAATATCCAAATGTAGTGATTTCAATGATGCAAACTGGGACTCGTGGTGCTTTCTATACATGTGTGACAAACGAAAGACTGACTGTGAGCCTGGGAAAAAAACCCAGTAACTTGGGTCTTTGTTAAGAGCTGCCTGATTACCAAATAGCTGTTACAGACAGCTGAATATTCATGTTGGGTATTGTGGTTACTTTGGTTCTGCTTTCCTGTGAATTGACCATGCTGCTAACCCTGCTTTTGTATGTGGGGAGGTGGGTTTTCCAAGCACGCATGTGAGGATGTGTGAGGATAACGCGTGATATCATTGTATTTTTCTTTTTTATTAAACGCTGCAGTGGTGACTGACTGGTGTGACTGATGGTTGCTGTGGGTTTTTGCCTCATTTTCCACGCCGTGTCTGAACGTAAGGTGAACGCAGATCAAACTGCTTTTATTAGTGATCGTGTTTCCGATGACGACATGGGTGTAGCTATTACTCAGCGATGAATGCCTCTGGCAGGTCTCTCCTACTTCTGCAGTGGGTTGCAAACTATGAATATGAAATTTGGTACCTGCACCGTGCAGGCGTGCAGGATGGAACAGCCCGAAGGAAAAGGAGGAGGCGATCTGATATTTTTCTTCCTGAGAATTAAGTAAGCTGAGTGTTGTTGCTAGGCAGTTTTTAAGTGAGTCTCAATTACGTAGGTGAGAACTACACAGATAATGTCTGAAATGTTCTGACTGTGCAGAAACTGTAAGTCCAGAGGCTGTTGTTCATTAATTTATGAAAGTGTGACACATTGACATTTAACGAGGCTTCTTCCCCAAACTAAATGTGAAAACAGGGCAATTCCACAGTTACTCAAAATTACAAATTAAAACGTAATCATTAAAAAAAAAAAATGCTCAGCATGAATGCAATTAAGAGACAAAAGTTAGAATAAATATCTGAACGTAAATCTGAATACCTGACCTCCTCGCTGAGTTATTGTCTAAAATACAGTCGTCGCATTGATCGTTGGTGCTTTTCTTGAATTTTCCATCCTAAACTGAAGCGCAACAAATACAAAACTGACAAGAAATGATGGAAACCAAGCGCTCGATGCTTGAAATTTCATCGACCCTTCTTTAGATGACATTTAAATTACGCTCGGCGCTACAACAATATCTGGAATAACACTTTACACTGATATTATTTCAGCCTACGGCTTTCCATCTATACGATCATCAATACAAGCCCCTCATGTGCCTCCCACAGCCAACCCACACACACTCGCACACCACCAGCCCCCACGGTTCCCATGACAATAAGAGGCTGCTTCTGGATTTTCACTCTCCGCCGGAGTCACGGCCAGTCGGCCACAGAGAGGATCAATAGAAGTATTGTTGCTCTCGGGATGGCTTGTCCTTCCAGGAAGTTACTGCTGCTGCGGGGGCCTGATCAATGAAGCTGGCAGAGAGGCCGACAGAGCTCACACTACATTGAAGTTCTCACATTCGGCTAAGCTTGAACACACAGACGGTCTTTTACATACGTGGCTCAGACTCATCTGCATGACAAGAGTGACAGGAAGTGAACGAGCAGTTACAAAGTAGCGTGGAATAACGCACAGAGTAAAAAGTACGACTTCATTATCACATCAGCACTCATCAGATATAATGTTCATATTGTCGTTCGTGCTTTTCTTTCAGTAAACACAAATCTCAACGCTAACAGGAAGTGATGCGTCTGAGAGGATGTTATTAGAAGAATTGCGCTGTGACTCAAAGGGAATTTCCCGACTGACTGTGTGTCTCTCTGTCACGGTGCTTGATCAGACGGAGAGCCGAGACAGACGGCCGTAACATCAGTCACAAGCTGGCTCGTCACCTGGTCTGAAGCGCACGCACCGCGCTCGCTTACAGACACCCTGCTTTATTTTCCCCTCGAGCTTCGCCTGCGTGAGACCGAATGCTTGTAAAGCGAGATAAAGACCGACTGATCAACCGCTGAGATCAAACCTCAAAGCCAGAAATGGAACAAACTGAAGCCAGTGGGACAAGTGAAACCCTACCCATTAGTATCATCAGAACACAAGAAAGAGAGAGAGAGAGAGAGTGGGCTGCGTTTTAAATGTCTGCCGATGTGTCGAAACACAAGGGATTTTTCCCCCCACCGACTCTCAGATGAATCTGAGGTGGGCTTGAGGGGAAATTCACAGTAACGGAAAAAGGTATGTAGGAAAGTTGGTCTGAGAGAAAGGGGAAGGGGTTTGATACTGGAAGTTTTCAATTCTAAAAAAAGAAAGAGCAGACGAGACCACCGTCTTCATCAGATCGTCTTCGTCTGGGGACAATTTTAGTGTTATTGAGAAAACACTTAAAAAAAACAAACAAGTAATGTAATGTTCTGCCATGTGCTTTTAACTCGCACACACAACTGAAACAAGGCGGTTGGGACTGAAGGGGGTTTACTTACATTGACTTTGAAGGCCTGGACTGTGTTGTCCAGCAGCAGTACGTTGCACACAACCTGTGTGTGCTGCCTGTCTCGCTCCAGCTCAGTCGCCCGGACATTGTAGGATCTGCCAGCAGGCAAGCGGAAGCGCGCGCTCATCACGCTCCTACCAGGGTCTGCAACAAGAGAGGACACAGCACAGAGGAGAAAACGATGAGTGAGAGCAAAACCAAAACGGGGCTCGATCAGGGTCCGATCTGCCAAAGATCTAAGATTGCCTGTAATGAATGCATAACACCACGAAACTTAAGGTGCGCTTTAGGGGACAAAAACCTCTTTGTTCAAGGCTCGATCCATCTACAAACAGATGCACAATACGGCACGCAGCGACGGCAGCCGCGCAAGCCCGTGCAAGCAGGTCGAAGCATCGGCGAGCGAGTGCTTCATGGGAAAAGAATGTCAATACGCAAGCGGCAGATTCCCTGCCAGGGTGATGCGGCGCAGCCCGCCACCTCAAACACTCACGGGACAACCCAGGATGACACATTTTATTATTTTAAGAGGCAATTAGACTTCGTCAGTGAAGAATAATGCAACAACCGGGGCCATGCTGCCCTGTTTATTACAAGCTTCAAAAACCACAGCACACGTGATGGTATCTTTCCAAACAAAGAACAATTCAGTTTTAATCTTAGTGGGGAGAATTAATGCAGCACGCTGTTAGCACGCCGCTATCTAAAACAAAAAAAGGCGCCCTGTGACGGCAGAGCACAGCTGAGTAGGTGCAGCTCTCACTGTGTGATCTGTGCAGACACACTGCTGATGGTGATGCTGATGCTGATGATGATGAGGAGGAGGAGGCAGCTCTCACTTCCAACATGAAGACAAAAACACGAAGGCTACAGCAGAGCGAGAGCAGCGAATGACGGACCTGCTTCACACAAAGCGACGAATGAGTAAACCTCCTATAGTCACTGATGTCGACTGAAGGTAAAACATGAAGGTGTGGGATTTCTCTGCTTTTACACCCTGCTGAGGACTCTTTCACGTGACTCTAAATGTGTTTGTAATCTCCGTAGATGAACAGTTCTTTCAAAGAGTAAAGACAAGATCACGGGCACCTGTTCCACATGATTTTCATACATTATGATGCATATTCTCAGATTCTAGAGCAGCTCTTATCCAGAGTAAGTCTTCATTATCTCAGACCAGTTCTATTTTCCTTTAAGCCACGTTTGTTCTGGACGGCTGCTCCATGCAAACCGAGGGTTTTAAAAAAAGATGATTGGTTCACTTTACACAAAGAAGAGACCTGCGATGTAACTTGGAGAGCTTCACAGGAAGAGATAAGCAGACCTCGTCACCTTTGCTGCTGCTGAGCTTCCTGTTTGTCAATTTCAAGTGAAATAGCGACTCTGAATTTTCTGAGCTGCTTCAGAGAAATCAGACGGGCCCGTTTCCCCCACAGTGTTTCACTTTTCCTTTACAATAAACTGTGTTTCTGTCCGATTATCTGATTAGTGAGTAACAGTTTAGTTCTGTGAAGCTTCTGATGAGAAGTCGGTGGCTCGCAGACTGTCTGGAGTCGTCGTTAAAGCCGTCTGTCAGAGGCTGGTCAATGAAACAGAGGAATGATGTGATGCTGCAATGAGCTCCAAGCCCTTCCTGTCCACATCCTGCTTTTTTACTTTTAGGTCATCTAGCATGACTGCAGACGTGACAAACCCACAGGGGTCACGGTGCTGTCATCGCGGGCTGCTGTGTCTGTAGCGACGGATCTGTGGATGGGGAGAGCTCTCCGAGCTGCTCATCACTACACACGAGCACAAACCAGGATGACCTACTGACAGATGGTGCGCTCTCTATAAATGCACATTTATACTTCAGGTCACCGCTAACAAACTCTCCCTCTCACACACACAGACACACAATAATCTATCTGTCATATGCACAGAGGAAGTTCTGACAGTCGCCTCATCCAAAAATAGACCAAAAATAGACACAATGACATGTGACAGACATCTCAAGAAAGCATCTATCACCCTGTGGTCACATTATATTACTTCATCGTGCTGAACGTCCAGTGAGTTAAGAACAACTCAGGAAAGCATAAAAATATGAGAAGTGCTCCAAGAGGGCAAACGTCCACCAGGGCCAATGGTTTATTCTATATATTCATTTAGCTTTCTTTGCTCTCCTTAAATGGACTTTAACTTTGTAATTCTACCCTGCTGAGACTCATTTTAATATACCTGACACAATTTATGTGGATATCATGCATGTATAGGATCATTTTTTGGTAAAATGTCTGTAAATGTAATAAAGTGAAAAATGTTTTTGATTGAAACAGTTACAACCTGTTACTGTAACATTATCCTTCCCTATATGCCTACATCTCATCAGTCCAAACACTGGCAGTAAGACACACAGTTTTAAATGATCAGATCAATCTACTGACCTTCAATACACAAGCTCAAGCTATGAGGTGTTTTTTCTTTTGGTCATTTTTTTAATCATTAAGCTGACTTGAAGACCTTGGTGGATATAAGTCAAATTATAGCTATCGTGTTTGCAGACAGCATGACGCTGCAGGTGTTTAATACAAACAAATTCAAAAGCATCTCGCCTTCACTGAACTAACAGGGAAACCTCAGAAACTCCAGCTAAGCATTTCTCACATGTCAAACTCCTCTGTTCAATGACAGGCTGGTGAAAAATATCCATTTATTATTTTAGTTTCAGTTAACTCATTGCCCTTTGCTCCCCTCCTCCATGCAAAGATAAAGAAAGGCATGTCTTTGATAACAATTTCAAAATTATACGATTCAAAAGCACAACCGCCTCTGCCATCCCCGAAGACCTGACCAAACCCAGAAGCGCGATCTCTTGTGCCTACTCACCGTTTGCTGACATCTTAAACCGGAACATGTATGTAATGCCTCCAGCTACTTAATTACAAAGAATTTTTAAATTCATAAATTTATCTCTGATGTTCAGTAACAATCTCAGAAGAACTAGCAAAGCATTAGCCTATCGAGGAAAAAGAAGCCACAATGTGCAGCAAGCTGATTGTTTATGATGTCACAGTAACCAAACTGATCACACAAAGACATCGGTCTGTATCGGTCTTAATCATATCAGCGGGTCACAAAGTTTACCACGTCCGCTCACAATTTCCTGGGCAAGAACTGCCACAGCATCAGAGCACAAAGTGCTGCAAGATGCAGAGCTGGTCGTGCTGTAGGTGCTCCTGGTGGGATCGGTATATTCTGCCAGCGGAACGAGCACGCTGGCCTCAGTGCGGGCAAACGCACGCGGACGTGGGCAAGCATGCGCGATGATGCCAGCCACAGCGCTGCGAGCTTGGGAAACAGAGCGAATGGAGCAGGGAGACGGATGCAGGGATGAAGCCATGCAGAAGGAAGGGAGGGACGGAGCAATGTGCTCCTATCGCTGGCTCTCTCCGAGGACGAGCTGTGGGATAAACACACACACACACACTCCACAGGCTGTATCGCCTTGCCCTGCCCTTTTCCTGTCCTAACGTTCTTCTGCTTATCCACATGAAGACAATTTCAAAACTGCAGACAGGATGATCCCATCCTGTCTGCAACCATTGAATCACGTTCTCACGTGACCTACCTGAGCCTGAGAGCTTTAATGATCAGTTTAAAGTCCGGCATAAAACCATTGTTTGAAATATAAATGAAAATAGTTTGTCAAGAATGATTTTCATCAAGGTTTTATCTCGTTCGATTTGTTCTCATGAACTTTTACTAGAGTGACGCAATTAATCGAAATGTCTATTCAATTAAAATTGTGGCCTCCATGGATTAGGAAAACGAGATAAAAGAGATAAAACAATTATCGTGCCTGCTTCCTTTCAACAACAGTGCTTTTATTTTGTCTTCTGAGCCGCCACAGCGAGCAGGCTTATTTTCAGCCTGAGCCACACACAGAATCTGGACACATTTGAGGACTGGATGGATTAAACTGGAGGTGCTCATTAGTTAACCGGTCAACTAGTATAAAAGTAGGAACCCACTTAAACAGTCTAAACTGGTTAATCGGTGCCTTCGTGCACAGCATCTCAAACATATCAAACTAGATTAGTTTGCATAGTGTTGCTATGACATAAGCATCAGCCTTAGCATCCATATGTCTGTGCAGGATGTGGCTACACGTCGCTCCATTCGTCTGCTGTTCAGTCCATTTTCCATCTTTACAGTGCTGCAGGACCATGCAGGGTGGTGCAGCTTGCTTTTACCTGGCTTCTTTACAACTTCCTGTCACAGAGTGACAGAAAGCCATCTGCCGGGGTTGCAGCCCTTGGCGTATAGAAGGAACGGTTAAAAGTGTTGCACATAGATAAAGTAATTTGTCTGAGTAGTATTCGTGGTACGGATCAATGAGTCGACTAACTGGATAATAGATTAAGCTCATTTGTTTTTCATAGGTTTTTAAAAGTTTCTTCCTCCTTATTCATCTCTTTCCTGTCCTACTACACCGTTTCCTCTTCCACTCTTTCTCTTCTCGCCGTACTGAAATTTTCTGCTCCGCTGTGGTCCTTCCAGCTTTGCTCTGCTGAGCTGGACAGGACAGCCACTCTCCCCTGAGAGAAGCCTCCGGAACTGCAGGAAGCAATTATTGTAGCGTGCTTCCGAAGTCAGCGGAGCTTACAAACAGGCAGAAATGCGTGTGTGTGTCTAACCAAGGGCCCTTGACCCTCAAGCTTCCCTCACTGGTGGGCTCCTGCGGCTCCCTCGGCTTATTGCAAACACAGACGCTCCTGCAGCCTTCCTGTCCATGCACAGGAAAATGAGCCTTTAATGTAAACGCATATATAAACATGCTGATATTAGCATGCACACACAAACATTCTAGTTTAAAGCTGCGTTTCGTGATTTCTTCTGTAGGTTTGTGTCTCTCTTCTCTCTCGTTCTCCACACAGAGCAGTTCCCAACATCCTCTCTGCATCTGCAAGCACACCCGGCTCCAGTGTCCCAATTTTACCTCGTTTGTCCAGCTTCATTATGATTTTTTTTTTAAATAGCAGCTGCATAAATTTGAGCTTTGAGTGCTGCCACACAATCGCCAGGTCTCTGTTCAGTGAGTCGGCTCACCAACAACTGAGCATTTACCCACATTCAGGCAAAAGTGACCAAAGTATCACCTTTGCTCCACATTGTATACATGGCTCTGCTGTTATTAGCATGCACACCACTTGTGTACATAATAAAGCAGATCCCAACAGGGCTGAAGCACCGTCCTTCCCCGTGCCTCTTATTTATACTAGTGTCGCCGAAGTCCTCAAAGCGAAAGCTTCACAACTGGCGCCGTCTGCTCCAGCTCAAATACGGGCTCACAGCTGAACTCTGCTTGCCTTTTACATTTCTATTTATAATCCCGATTCCTTCAAAGGAACTGCTACGTATGGTTTTTCTGTCCCTTTGTGCTGCTTTGGAACAGTTGAAATAAGAGGCTTGCAGTTAGGAATCCCAAAGGAATTGTGCATAACAGCTTCACAGCACAGCGTAAACTAGGTCATACACAAACAGGTGGTCAATTACAGATGTGTGCCACTGCGCGTGCGTGTTTGGAGACAGCCTGCGATTTCCGTTTTCGTTATAAATGATTAGAAAAACTACTTTAAAGCCCTCGTGGACGATTTCAATCAGAATAAGAACGAGTGGCTCTGCGCTCGGTTGAACACTGGAGGGTTTCACCTGCACCTTCATGCAACTGCTGTTTTTATTTGGTGCTATATAAATAAACATGAGGAAATAAACTATTGTTTGGCATTAAGACAGAAAAACACTTCCTATACCAGGTCTTACATCCTTTCCCTTCTCCCCCATCAGACCACCACTATGAACCCTTTGATTTTACTTCTTCTATCTAGGAACCACTTGTGATTTTAGGGCAGCAACAGCATCGGGCTGTTGCGCGTCTCTGATGGTCTGGGAGTCCAAAAACTCGGGCCAGTCGAGGCGAGAAAGCTGAGGCAGCAAATAACCTTGAGAAGAGAGATGTATGAAGACCCAACAAGAAGCTAGAATATCATTTATAACAGCAACTCTGAGCAGTACCAGAGCCAAGTCAGACTTTGTGTTGCACGCGTTCAGTTTGCCTGTAACAGACACTGCTAATCCACAGATTCAGTAAATCAAATCAACTGCGCTAACTATAAACTATAAATGTCCGGTTCAGTTTCTGCCCCCTTTGGTCTCAAACCCATCATCATTCAGCCGTGCAGAGTTGCAAACGTCTGCAAACCTCTGCTTGAACCTTACCGAGCCCTTGTGGAATAAACCTCTCGGAGAGCATGAATGAAAATCCTGACTCAGCCGGCCCGACTGCATTGATTAGAAAAACTACACCGTCCATTCTAGTTCTCAGCTTTCCAGAAGCACTTCATCGGGCATTTCAACACAAGTGCACCAACGTGTGCTACAAAACCAAAGAGCAATAACAGCCTGAGAGGGGGACATTTCATTTTACGTATAGAGCACGGAGCACAGTTAAAGCAGACACACGTTTAAGGATTCACACGTTACAGATTGTATGAAAATGTAAAAATATAATTAGAGCAAACAAATCTGCTGCGCAAAGAGCATCTCATAGAAACCAAAAACCAAAGTTATTTATATTTTGGAGCTTCCTGACCGCTTCAGTTCTTATTAACTTCTTTCACACTCGATATTTCATCACTGAATTATATTAAATAACCTGACACGACACAGACTTTCAGCAACACTAAAGCTTTCTGATGAAAAAGGAAGCGCTTGTGATTTTAGTCGAGCTAACAGAGATTCAGCGTTTCGCATTTAAACCTCACAAAATGCTTTTGAGATCACGAGCTCCATTTGAAGATTCACACATCAGTTGTGCACTTTCACCTGTAGTTACAAGAAAGAAAAAGAGGAAAATAACCTGCTCCTGAGACATGAATGAGAAACCGCTGAATTAAACGTTCCTACCGAGCCCCGGGGCAACGCGATTACAGAAAACCTACTAAATTAATAACAATAAAAACATATTTTAATAGGTTTTTGCCAAAAGGATAAAACGAGGTCATTCAGTCAGTAAAGCCGAGTGTTAAAGGTCGAGTGTTAGGCAATCAACAATAATTAGAACTATCAAAAATGGGAAAGTCATGCCCAATACTTCTCATATAAAAACATTCAGATGTAATTTGCGTGTAATTATTAAAGGCGAACTAGCAGAGTCTGTTCACTTTTTTAGATGGTTTACCTCCCCAGGAATATTTTACACTTGAACATTCGATCCAGCCGCTGCTAACCTGCTCTGCCCGTCCATTCAGGGGGTCGCTGAGGAGCGCGAGAAGGATGACCGCCCGCCAACTGGAGTTTGGGTCCAAACAGATGAAGGACTCCCCAGAGCGTCACACAGTGGGCGCACGTTTATTTGCACATGAGCGTTTTTATATATGACATTATTAAAAAATTGCAGAGTCAGTCCCAGCTGTGTGCACGGGCAATGTGATCGAAACAAGACTGTGACGTAGAAAAAGCGAATAAAACTTTATCCTCCAGAACTGCACCAGTTTAATGAGCAGCACTGTTAACATACATGTAATTTACCTCGTTAGTACTGAAGCATTCAAGTCTCTTCATAGTATCAATCACAGCATTACTGTTATTATTGCAAGTCCACCAGTTACTGCATGAGGGCGGAGCAGTAACTGAGCAACTTCCTTCTAATGAATTTAAGAATAAATCCTAAATTTGTGAATCGATTTTCCAAACAATGCAGAAACATTCCGATATTCTTTGATACCAAATCCCTGACTTTTCTTCTTCTTCGCCTCCTCTTCATCCTGTCTTTAAGTGTCAGTATGGAGCGTGAGTCCATTATGCAAATTACAGTCATCAGTGCCAGAGAGCAGCCATTTACTTCTGCACACAAACACACACAGAGCCATTGATAAAAGCCAACACCTGTCACAGATTCCTGCTGAATCAAAGATAACACAGAGGAGACGTCTCAGCTCGTTCTCCCGCTGCAGTCCCTCGTCTCTCCAAGCATCTCGAGTGACATCTCATCGTCCTATTAGATTTATTATAATGTCATCGTCTTCACAACCTCCCCTCTCCCATTGGCCCTTCCATCTTTCACTTCTCGCTTCTCTTCTGCTTCTTTTCCCGAGTTATTGGCGCCACCGTCTCCCCTTTAGAAGCCGCTAACGTGCATTTTCTGCTAAGAGAAGAGCTAACAGTGTGAGCGAGTAACATCTACTCTCTGTGTTGCGTCACTGTGAGTTATTTGAGGACAGATTAATCTCAACAGCTGCGCTGGAATAAAGAAAGGTTGCAAAACAGTGGTCGTTCCACCACAAATGCACAAAAGCAGCACATCCTGTCCACTTGATTTGTCTGCAAAACAACATTTAGCTTCAACTACGGCACTCTTCAAGGCCTGGAGACAAATAATCGCTTTGTTGTTTGCACAACAGCCGTGAACACATCTGCATCTGTAAAGTGCACACTGAATACTTTCTTAAAATATTGAGGAGAAATAAAACATGTCATAGTCTGAGTACGGTAAAAGAAATAAATGAATTACAGTAGACATTCACATCTGGGGTTCTCTTCTTCTTGTCATGCAAACACACGTCGCATTTTGTTATTTTTGCAATGGTATCAGTGGCGACTATCTCAGGTTTGAGGTTTCCTGCTTTTAGCTAACAGTCCAAATAATCATTCATCTATTCATAATGTTCATCACATACACAGCAGCATTTCTGTGTGAGAAAATTACTGAAACAATGCCAACAAATATCCTACACGTGGTTAAAAACTGATTTCATTAGCACAGGTGTTACTAAATGAACAGGTGAAAGCAAACAAACAATCTTAACAACAGACGAGCAACAGCTGAAGGACGGGTCCAAAAAAAACAGCGCGGAAGAAAAGACAACAAAACAATGCATTAAAAATGGATAAAGATAAAAATATTAAAACATGAAAATATGGAAGGAAACTAGAAAAAAAAAAGGAGATATAAGGGCCGTAAAAGGGCACCTCAGGCTGTACGGCTGCAGACTGGATCACGCCGGGTCATCGTTTGTGCTCTGAGGCTCGGGGCCAGACGCAGGCGTCGCTTTAAAACAGATCCACAAAATCAATTGTAAACACATACAGGAAGTCAGTGGAGATAAGCCAGGAGTGGGTGATGTAAAGACCACATTTGTCTGTCACCGGCACTAATGAATTAGCTGGACAACAATAAAATACCACTTAGGGTTTGTCAGAGTGGTCACTGATGTTTTAAACACACCACGGAAAGTTTGGACTGAGAATGTGAGAGGGGAGGGCCCCCGTGCCCCCGTTTATACAACAGCAGGCCCTCCTCTGTGCAGTAATATTCTCACACACACGAGAGAGAGAGAGATGCAGGTCTGATTAAAGCTGCACATTTCTCCTTTCCTGCTGACGCCGGCGCCTTTACGTGCAACCGGGGTCGGTTTCTGAACACTCTGCAAATTTCCACCCGCATCCACCTCAACCCTGCACATTCCTGCCCCACCAGCAGGGAGGCCAGGTGTTCTATAGCAAGCGCACGCCCTCCTGCTGCAAGGCAGATAGATTAGCTCAGTGACAATGCAGCACTTCACACGATCCTTCAAAAGATCCCAGTGATTTAAGTGGCAAACACAGCTCAACACATCTCCACATCGTGCATTTAACAGTTAAAAAGGGTCAAGTTGTTTCAAATTTGTAACTTCATCTGAAGTTAATTTATTTTCAAACACAGGGGAGGATTTGTTTGAACTATTTTATTAAAATAATTGTTAAACATGGACTTAAACCATTTCTGTGCAAATTATTAATTAAAAAAAAATAAACCAATAAAAAATAAGCAGGTTTTATTTTAATATAATATATGCTGGTGCCCACCAAACAGGCTTGAGCCATGAAAAGGAGATTAATCACCAGGACTGATTAAATATTTTGATAATTTTTTTAAATTGAGCCTTTATTTTTACATAAGCTTGAATTAAGTGTTTTTGTAAGACAGACAAAAATAACAGAGTGTAAAATAAGGTAAAACAGACCCGCAGTCCTCACCCAAAAGCATTGAAATATAAATAAATGAGTAAATAAGCAAACTACAAGCATCTAATGTTGATATCAGTAAAACCACCGCTGACATTCACCGTGTCTGTGCCAAGCTGAACCCCGTTCCTTGAATCTGGTCCTGTAAGCGAGTGTGTGTTTAACAGTCTGTGGAGTCAATAAGCTGTAAGTTAATCAGCCTCTCTTCATTAAGGTGCAGAAACCCCGCTAGAAGCCAAGCACACTACAGTAGACAGGAGCAGGCTCTTTATGTATAAGCAGTGTGAGATTATCTGAACCGTGTGCGTCTGTGGCCTCATCACCAAACTCTGCTGCCACAACAATTAAGCTGACACACGTCTGAAACATATTTGTTTGTGCTGCATCTGAAAATATCTTCACGTGACAACTTCAGCTCAAATTCCAACAACATGCATACATTGAAAACATGAACAGATGCAGCATTAAGTGCTCCGATGCTCTGATCGTGTGAAAGCAGCTTTTGTCCAAAAACACAAAATACTGTAGTGTGAAGCTGTTAGTGGGCAGATCTTTGACTCATTAAAGTGGAAACTGCCTCAAAGTAAGTCATGGAAGTAAAAACATATTCCAAGATATTCATTTGGAGGCAGGTAAAAATCGCTTTTTTTTTGGTAAATATTCAAATCCTAAGCCCATCGGAGCGGGCACGCTCCAATTTGTGTAACTACTTTTAAATCCCGGTACAACTGCAACCACAACTTTGCAAAAATCGCATACAAAGCGCTGGCAACAACTAAAACATAATCGTCCTGAAACACGCAATTCGATCAGCTGTTAGTAGCACTTCCTACATCAGTGCGAACTATCGCATGTCTGCCATTATCTGCAAAAACTGGAAGTGACCTTTCAAAGGTTTACTGGTGTTTGTAAAAGTCACGTTTGACTTTAAGCCTTTCTGTATAGTTTCTGAGAGGCTTAATTTCACTGATGCAAATAATTTATTTTGTTTTATTTTGATGCATATGCTGTTTTTTTTGCAAATTGTGTACAACAATATTTATTTTTGTTTTTCCTGCATTTTATAAAAATTGGTGTATCTCAAAAACGAAACTAAGAAGACACTCAAAATGAATTTCCTGTGGTTGGAAACTATTTTGGGCAATTTTTTTGCATTTACAATTTTAAGGGTTACACCTCTGAAATTTCTCTTACTAGAAATAAGTGAAAAAAAACAAAAAAGATTTTCAATTTTTTGTAGTTTACTGCACTTTTTTGCAAGCTATGCAGTTACTATGGACTTTATGCAGGCGTATTATTGAAATTTGGGATATAACGGTTGTACTGATGTATAGCAACTTAAAATGCTCCCAGATATGGCACTACAGCATGTAAAATATAAAGATAGATCCATGCTAAAATATAAAGCCTATGATAGACTTGAAAGAGTTAAAAAACAAACAAACATGTTCCTGTAGACGTTAACAAGAAGGCCAGCATAAAACGAAGAAACGGCTGCAGTTCAGTCAAACCTGTTAAAAACAAACTAATTGTTGGTCTGTGGCGACTGCAGCACGTGCAGAGCTAACGCAAACAACATGAACGAGAGTCGCCCATATTACCGGTCGCTCCACATACAGTATTTCTGACCCTCAGTAACAGCAGATAGCCAAAACACATACATGTGGGTCTGCAAAGCTTTGCAGAGCTGGGATTAATCCTAAAACGGTGTTAAAATGGTCGTGTAGGTGGCGATAGTTTTGTTTTCAAATACCACTTTGTAAATGAAAACGCAGATGTGAGGAGTCAGCCTGAGGCACGAGATTTTTCATTGTCAGCTAGGAACTAACATAATGTGTCAGCCTCTCAGACGGGACGGCATGTGACAGTCAGGAAAACGACATGATTCACTTACTCCCCGTCACCCTCGGGACGAGCCTGTACTCTGTTCTCAGAAGCTGTAGCTGCTCAGGTCAAAACAGTCAAACACCAAACCAATCACTACTCATCTCATCAAAGTTCAAACCACCTCTTTATTAGAGGTGTCCCCTTACACTACTCCAGCCTTTTCTCCAAGAAGATGCGCATGTTTTATTTTTGCTCCTTGCTGAGAACTTAATTAAACAGCGGCTGACATTCAAAATGACACAAAGGCAGCTCAGAAAACAGGAAAAGGCTTTTTGCACTGAGCACAGCCTTTAGATGCAACACAGCTCTCTCTTCCCTGGACGTTTCTGCAACTATTACGGCAGCTTTACCAAAATGTGACCATATTATCATATTATCAGTGTGCAGGATCATCCCCCCCCACAGTTAATGAGTTATTAAGGTCCTATTACAAAAGAGACAAAAGGCCCTAAAGATTTATGCAAACCTGCACCTAGAGGATTCTCACCGCACCAAATTATGCAAATGCAGCAAACATACAAACATCAGCACATAAACAGCCAAAATGGATATTAATGCAAAACAAGCCAGGTAGCGTAAGTGCCGCTCCATATATGTGCATCCATACAACCACTCCTTTTTCTCCTTATTCCCAAGCACACCGCATTAAAAACAAAACACCTGCTGCTTTAATGCAAAACCTTCAGAGCGGCTGACTCTTGCACTAACATGCACTAGCATTTCAAACCCAAACATACAGGCCTAACCCCCCGCAGCATGCATTTCATTTACAAACACAAAGGTGAGAAGCAGAAAATCCAGCCACACCATTAGGTCATGCTGTAAAAACAAGCGCTACGATGGGGGCTCTGCTGATACTGAGCCCACCCTGATGATGTGCATGCAAATTAAACATCTGCATATAAATAATGTAAATAACATGAATAATACACTTTATTTCTTGAGGACACCAGTCGAATGCTCCAAACTACACTCTGCCATCTCGCCTGTCACCCTGTCGCGACGCAGCGATGGCACCAAAGAGAGGGAAAAATCTTGAAATTGGGAGTGTGAGTGCAGATGTGCATGCCTTGTGTCACTCAGCTGTGGCCTGGCCTAATGCACAACAACCTCAAACCGGGTTTCACAAACTCTGGTTAAACGGTGCTTCATTTAGCCTGTTCTGCATTCGCTGGAATTTACAAAGAAAGATGAGTGCAGCCGCAGTCCTCAGCACCAACTACTGCTGTGCATCTACTGTCTATGCTTCTCTGCAGACACAGGCTTAAATCAAACAAGGGCACAAAAATTGGGTAAAGTGAAACACTTCCACTCGCCGCTTTGTTGCAGTGATGGCCAACAGTGTGAAACAGAGGGACATGCAAGCAAGATCTTCCATGCAGTCTTTAAAACATCTCAGAGGTTTTTTTTTTATCACATACGTGCACTTCTGAGCTAAACACCTTTAGCTTGAGCTTCTGTTCGTGGTTTCTGGCGTGTGTGTGTATACATCCACGTGCACAAATTCAGGATGTCCTCTGCATGCTACGTTACATTTACATGAGAATGGTTTTGTCCTTCGAGTGCTGTGGTTTAGGCTTTCGAACTCAATGTGAAGACAGGTGACAACAGGCCGGGCTGTGGCTAGTCGTACGGTAAGCGCTGAAGACACAAAACCTTAAAGGTAATTTAAATATAAGTGGGCTTGGGGGAGATCATAAAGAACTTCAAACTATTTCGATGCGCCGAAAAACAGCCAAACGCTCTGCTGCGATACGGCCAATTCGAGCGGAAGATGTGATTCAAAAGCAGTGTTGATGATTAAACAGCTTGTTTGAATGTATTATATAGCTTAAATAACACGAAGCATGTGTGTGGGAGAGGTGTTAGGGGATGTCTCTCCACCACGGCTTGTATGAAGAGGTGAAGATGAAGAGATGGAGGTGGGTGGAACACATTGCGGTTGGTAAACAGGGCCAAAACAGGAAAGCGTGGGCCTACCTGACAGTCACCTCAGAGCCTGTAAAATGTTGCCACGCTTTAAAAAATAAGGTTAGCTGCTGGTGAAAAAATACTGAGACAGCAATTTGTTGCCTTTTTTTTTGCATCTCCTGAGGTGCTTTAGTTTGAATTTTTGTGTGGATGAGCCGCCTTTCAGGCCACAATCTGCTTTGCAGAAAAAAATGTGACGCATGCTTATGTGCTAAACTCAAACAGCTGATCCAAATCTGCAAGCAGCGAGTTTTTTCCCCTGAATTTTTATTTCTGCTAGCATCGCTCAAACCAGTGAACTGTAAATGTCCTGACGCAGTAGGGACAGCCTTCAGACGGCACTCGCTCGGGTTTGATGTGGAATACTGTGCGACAATAAAGCTGCAGCCGTGTCACCGATCCGAGTATTGCGATGCACGCCTGACGTACGAAAAAGAGCAAAAGAGCACTCGATTTAACCTGCCCCGCATTTATTTGATTTCACAAAAAGAGATCAGTGCAACCTGATACTTAGATGTCGGATCCTAAAAATGAGCTTCAACTTCAGAGCGAAGCTGTTGCACAAGAGAAATGACAAAAAACGGTTCTGAAAGCAACCAAGCATCTAAAAACACATGACTTCAAAGAGGCATATGATTTCCGATGGGTTTTTAAAGGCCGCTAATGATTTAAGGTCTTAGCGTCTGAAATGTAATGTCCCAAAAAGGATGCACATCTGTTTTTTTAATATGTAGAAGGACTGGCTTTAATCCATACGAACACATGTCTGTGGTTTTGTTTTTCTAGCTTGTTCAGTAAAGCCTCAGCTCTACGATTCTGACTCACATCCAACAAGCACAAACAGCTCAGTGTCAATCTAGTGCTGTTGATCAATAAAGGGTACATATAACAATTTACCAGCTCCTCTAAAGATCAATACGAACGAAACACGAACAGTCATATCCTAGGATACATAATATCTAAATAAGGGGCCTGTCCTCAGCTGCAGCCACTAAAAATCAGCCTTTAATCAGCCCGAGCAACAAGCCCGAACAACCAAACTATAAAGAGAAATTACTGCCACCGCTCACCGTGGAAGTGGAAGCTTAGCCAGTTTTAATCAGTCGGTAGGTTTCTGCTCAGGGGAGTTGCAAAAAAAGCTCAGATTTATGGTCCTGTAATTAACATGTCTGAGATTAAAGTGACGAAATGTCATGTATTGTCCTCTGGCTAGAGGCTCCAGTGCTGGCAGAGAGGCCGAAAGAGAAAGAGCGGGCAGAGCGGCCATGAGTCAGCCGGAGCCAGCCCCCTGCCTCATGCTGAAATCAGAGAAACCACAAGAATGTAACAGCTTCTGTTATTATCCCTCCCTGCTGCCTCGCAGCCTGATGGCCTGCCCCAGAAAATAGCAGCGAGGCTGGCTTCTCTCTCACTCACACACTCTTGTTCTCATGTTCTCTCGATCCTCTCATTCTCAAATCTTACACACATTTTTCTCTCAGGCTATGGCTGTCCATTTTGTTTAGCTTTCTCTCCACACACACACTTAAAATTTAACTGATATACGTCCAAATTTCAACACCATCTGGGTTTAATGGTATTCTGAGGAGGGTTTAAACAGCAGCAAAGTGTTTGACCACAGTTACATTGGTCTCTTTTAGCAGGATGAGTCGCAACACTGCTAACAAGTGACGAGCGCAGCGTAGTCGATAAATTGCATACATGCGGCACACGTGCTTTTGTCTAAAGCGGCTCACAGTAATATCATTCGACCGTCGCAGACACGAGACTTCCTTTTGTTGAAATGAAGCCGCACAGAGCCGCGTACACTCAGCAGCCTTTATGTAAAGCGTGAGGCTGACTCAGCAGCCCTTCAAACTCTCCGGTGACGAGTGTTGACCTGTTGCCTTGTTTGGACAGAATTGCACCAATGCAAACAATTAGGATTAAATGGAAATCGCTCGCTATAGCCTCAATCTGTTTCCATAGACTTACTACCAAGCTTAATTTGCAGAAACAGATCTCTGCATATGAATGTGCAGAATCGGGAGACAAGGGATTTTTCCTCAAGAGTCCATGTAAATAACTATAAAATAAAGTAAAATATGGGAAGCTGTACTTTCCAAACTGGTTATAATCTGACAATTTTAGCTTTTTATTAGCTCTTTGCAAAGTATCTATAAGGAGGCTTTTCATCAAATTTAAATTATGATCCTGAAAACAAGAAAACTGGGATAAAACCTTTACTTTTAAAAAGCTCTCGTGCCTCATTTTTCTAACCAATAACATCCCTTTACTTTACTGCGGTGTGCTTTCAGCCCTCCCTAAAAGTCCCAGCTCACTAACAGTTTAGCTCTGCTCAAGCCAAAATGACAGAAACACAGCATTAGGTCAATGAAACTGGACTGTGGATGGCCAGAGGCTGCCTCGTAGGCTTAAATTGCTGAAATTATATATAAATTATTCCTCAATCAGGCGTTAGCGGTACTATAACAATGTGAAAGTGAGTGGGAACAGCAGCAACTGAGCCGTGAAGTGGTAGGCCACATAAAATCTCAGACCGGGGTCAGCGGATGCTGAGCCGCACAAAGGTTACCGGCTTTCTGCAGAGTCAGGAACAGCGCATGCATAGATGTGTTGGTGGAATGGGTTTCCATGGCGACCAGCTGCACACAAGCCTTACATCACCGAGCGCAATGCAAGGTGTCATATACAGCGGTGTAAAGACGCAGCCACTGGATTCTAGAGCAGTAAAGACGTGTTCTCTGGAGCGACCAATCACGCTTCTCCCTCTGGCAATCTGATGGACGAGTCTGGGATTGGTGGATGCCAGGACAACGGTACTTGCCTGGCTGCGCTGCTAAGTGTAAAGTCTGGTGGAGGAGGGATTTATGGTGTTTTTCAGGAGTGGGGCTCGGCCCATTAGGTGCAGTGAAAGGAACAAAGTGCACAAAGCACGGTCCTGAAAGACAAGGATGAGCGAGACTGGTGAGGAAGAACTTGACTGGCCTGCACAAAGTCCTGACCTCAACCTGACAGAAGACCTTTGGGATGAACTGAAACGCCGATCCAGGCTGTCCAACATCAAGGTGTGAGCTCACAAATGCTCTTCTGGGAGAAAGTCCCGTAAACACTCCTAAACCTTGTGGCAAACCTTCCTAGAAGAGTTGAAGCTGTTACAGCCAATCATATTAAACCCTATGGAATAAGAATGAGATGACACTCGAGTTCGTGTGTGTGTGTGTGAAGGCATACGAGTAAACAGTTTTGATGTGTGTACTTAGTGTATGTCAGCTATAATCGGGGTTTATTGTCACAAACGAACAAAAAACAAAGTCGGCTCTTTGAAGGGACCGTTTCTATCCTCGGGCTTTGAGTCCAGCTGAGAAAGGCTGCGGAGGCCCAGGAATAAACAAAGGAGCGCAGCAACTTAAGCATGTTGACATCCCCCATCGCTGTCGTCCCTGCATCGACTCATATGCACAGTGAAAACATTTTCACAGCACAAATTTATAAATTTACATTTGGCACAAGCCATCTGCTGGCTAAAACTGACCAAATTACAGAGAGAGAATTTACAAACAGCTTTGTCTTGGACAAGCTGGTCCTGTGGAATATGATTCAAGACCAACGAGGATTTTTTTGGACAGAAAACAGGCCTGACGGTGAGGAAATAAGTAGCACGAAGTAAAAATAGTAATGTCCCAGGTTTTCAAACTCCTCTTTTAGTGAGTGTTTAGGTTGGATACGGAATCACTCCGGGCTTCCTCGACAGACCTCCAACAACAACAAGCAGCGGATAAAACCAGGTTTTACCATGTAAACCGTTGACGTTCCAGAAATAAGCCCGTCAAGTGCAGCACAAAAATAACGCTGCATGTCTGAAAAAAGATGGCATAAGACTGAAAAGTTGGAGATGTTAGCTATGTCACCAAAATAACAGCACTCTTACTGTCACTAAGGTAGGCTAAATATCTCCCATGACCCGTTCTCATTACTTTTAAAATAGCTCAAAACATTATATTCAGGATAAACATTACAACGGGCTAAATTTGGGATTTTGCAACTCAGTCACGTCAAAATTCCCTTTGTCTACAGAGGAAGTACAAAAGCCCAGAAGCCCTTCAATGCAGTTCTCACATCGAGGGCACAGCAGAAGAAGAGCAATCCATTTTTGGCTCTGACCCACTGTTCTTAAGCAACTGTGTCCTCTGACCCCCCGAGGTATTCAAGGCTCTTTAAGCAGCTGTTTCAAAGGCAGACCTGAGGATCTGAAGGTGACACGCACACACCGAGCTCAGGTTGCACAGGTGGCAGGTTAAAATGGGCACGTGGCAATCGATCTACAACTCAAATGTTCATTGGCTTGTATGTGTAAGCGCACACGTGTCTACCTGCTGCTGGGTTAAATGGATGTGGGATGGAGGAGAGTGAAGGAAAACACAAGTCTGAACAAGCACTGGAACATAACCAGGGAGTCAGCTGTGCTCACATACCTGAGGATAGTAAACACGGGGGTGGGGCAGCACTGAAGAGGAATCCTGATAATAATGTTAGGATGTAGCAGATTTACTCATAAACTGGTATAAAACTTCCTTTTGCCAGGGCAAACGTGAATTACATTTCTTCTGCTCGCTCCAGAGCGCTCTCCAAATTCAACAGACAACTTCCCCAAAACGTCAGATACGATTATCTCACCGGTGCAGCAGTCGTTTTACAAAGACGTTCCCAAAACGCAGCAGATTGAGGGCATCGCGGAGTTATTACCCACAAGTACGATTAACATCGCATTTTCTAACTGGTTTGACAAAGTTCGCCAACACTCCCGATAATTTGAACGACAGCAGTCTGAACAAGAAGACTGCAGAGAAGTAGACAGATAAATAAATAACGAGCACAATCATCTACAACTGGTTCTAGACACCCAATAGCTGCATTAGATGAGTACCTCCCCGGTAATACTTGGACTGTTCTAGAAGGAGTTCAGTTCATTTTTTGAGTTTATTTATGGAAAGGATCACAGGAAGTTCCTGGTATTTCAGAGCTATAAGTTTACCGGTATTGGTAAACTCATGAATGTAACCAATAAGAACAAACATCAATTCACACATTAGACACGCCCACTCATGCCAGGAAGTCACCCTCTTTCCTTTCTGTCTCCACACCTATCAAACGGTCATTTCTCTGTTTATGCCTGTTTATCCATCTCAAGTGATCAGTGGCTGTACGAAGATTTCCATGTATCCAAGTCATTCTGTCTCACAGCTATAATCTCACCCTCTAATTGGGCTCCCTGTGAAACAGTTTCCAGGCCGTTGGATTGGTTTATCGGTCTTGTTGCCCAAAGTTGTCGTGTCTCAGGCTGGTTTAAATTGGCCTCAGCCTTTCAGGGAGTCAGTCTGGCCTTTCGGAGAGGTTCAAACGTTGCGAAGGAAAGAGGTGAGCTGGGTTTATAACACAAGACTAAATGAGAGCAGCTGTACTGTCAAAGCAAGGCAGCCCCATCATTGCTTTATTTCCATCTTTGTTTTCATAATTGTTAGAAATCATAATTTTAATTGAATAGGATTTTTGATAAATTGCACAGCCCTATTAGAACACAAATGACTCATAATAGGGCCAATAAAGGATGCTGAATTACAATAGACGCCTCGAGTCACAATGTTTCCAAAGTCTACAGCAGTGTGGGTGTCAGAACACAGTGAATCACGTTGAAGACGGTAAGAAGACAGAAAAGTTTGTGTTTCCAGCGCATTATTTTTTTCCATATTTTCACTCTGTGGTCCTCCATAACAACGGGTATGATTCCAAAACTCAGTCCTACCTGTACGCAAACACGTTACTGTCCAAAATCCTCAAGTACCTTTTTCTTTTTTAAAAACAGGATCCTCTCCTAAAGCCATTAAAACACACAAAATTTGGAACAAGTCTGAAGAACTGTTACAAATCATCCTCATACGTTTGGTTTAGATGCGTTTTCACTTCTGGGAAAAGCTCAGTTTGGTATAAGTGAACATGCTGCCTGGGTAGAGCACGCAGGATGCAGCGAGAAGACCACATACTTGCAGAGTATTACCTGCACTATTCTTATATTAGACAAGACCAGTCATCACACAGACTTTTAATTAGGGCGCTGGCAGATTAAAGGCTGTATCGGGCATTTGCGTTCTCCTCCGTCAACTAATGCCAAGAACAGTTTAGGGATGCAGTGAAGGGAGGCTTTTCATGAGATCTTTATCCCTTGAAGTCTCATCCTAGGGCCTCCGCTGGGAAAAAAAGGACTGTGGATGATCCAGGCCGGCTTGATGTGATGATACAGCACGACAGCCACTTAAAGCTTCCAGATCATCCAACAAAGACAAAGCTTAGACTTTGCTTCAACTTACATGCTGTGAATAACGGAACATTTTGACTTTGTAAAAGTAAACGTTTGATTTGTGATGGTTATTTTTTGCATGCCAACCTCAGCTCAAAGACAGTTACTACTTACTCAAATATCAGCGATTGCTCTGATTGAACCCTAAAAATGAACCCGTCTGCATTTCTGCAAACAATAATTTTATCACCTAATAGATACTTTCGAAATGTGTCCATCGGTGATGTCCAGTTTTATTTGTCCATTAGCCTGCAGGATAAGTAAGTGTTACATTTAGAATATATCTGGATGTCTTTTAAATAACTCAAATGGATTAATTAAAGATTAAAATCATCATCATTTTCAATTCATTCTCCTCAACTAAGCAATGGAGTAATCGATGCAGCTCTATGAGGCATTAATTGCGTTTGCCTAAGCAGTAGGGGGTCTGCATCCACCTCCCCTTCGCCTGGACAGCATGCTGCTCCAGCTAATCAAACCATTATGACCCCCCCGCTAAGTGAGAGCACCATTATCATAATATGCAGTTTCACCCGATTAGTTATGCGTGACTCAAGCACACCGAAGCTGGACAAAGAATAAGATTTCTCAGAAGTAAATCAAACATGGCCAACAAAATATATCACGAAGAACCGCTACAACACCTGCATCCAGTCATAACATACAGCATTCATTTGCAAATAATATTCAGTGCAAGAACAGCTACACCCAATCCACAAGGCAGCTTTTATTTTTGTCCCGCTGTTCACAAGCAGACAATTATTATTTTTAGTCTGGGATTTCGATTTTGAAAAACTCGTGCATGTCAACCTCCCGCTTTACTTTCCATTGATATTCACACAAGATGGCTAGAAGCCTGTCACACTCATCCACCATTTGATAACTCGTTCGTCGCAGCATATCAAAATCAAAAATCTGTGTCATTGTAAATGTGCCGCTATCCGCTTTCCATTTTGGAAGTCTGGATCTGCCGAGGCACCTTCATCCTGGCGTCCTGTAGCTGTGGTATCTCGCGCCAAATAAACACAGCTGTGTTTGGAGCTCGGGAGACGGTTTTCGCTAAAAAGTCGTGCCATATCCGCCCAAGCAACAGACCACTAACTAGCTGCCTTTCTGAGAGATATCTGGCTGGATATTTGTGTGAATGAATGGCTGCTGGTTCACTTGTGCACAGCCAGTCTGACAGACTAAAGGAAGTTCAGTCCAGCGCGATAATGCTGACGGCGTACGGGTAACTGCAGAAAGCTGGCATGATACTCCAAAGTGAAACGGCCAAACTCTGTGGATCAATGGTTAAACTTCCATTTCATGTGTGCAAACAGGACTGCGAGCTGTCCAAAGGGTCATAACGAAAGGTCGCTGGTCCTCTTGGCTAAACATGAACAGGGCTGTGAGCAAAAGGTTACAGGAAGCTGGTGTCAATCAAATAAAGAGGGCAAAAATGACAATAACTACATATATGGCCTCAAAATGTTTCGAGTTTTACAAAAAGTTTCTGACGGGCTTTTTCCACAGCGTTTCTGGCAACATTTCCAAGCCTACTTATCTGAGGCTTGCAAATGCTAGCATCTTTAAAGCATGATAACGTATCTCGCCTGCAGCACCCAGCCAGCAATCTTCTTACCAATACTCTCAGTTAGCAGCAACGCTAAGCTGTCAGCGTGGAGAAGCACCACGCTGAGAGAAAGGGTGTGCTTTCCAACGTTGAGACTAACAAGAGCAGGCAGCCGGACGAGGAGAGGAGGAGGGAAGGAAGCAGAAGAAAATAAGGAAAGGACAAAAGGAGAAGGCGAGGATGGAAGAAATGCTGGAAAGATAAAGTCAGACGGACGTTCCCCTGAACAGACATGACTTTATGACAGCACAGAAACTCAGCATCAAGTCCTCAAGAATTGTTGAGTTTTCTGGGCTCTTTAAAATCACATTTCCCCAACACTCTGCTGCTCCCAGCCCAACCCTGACTGTACACATAACAAGAACAGCTGACCTTTGGCCAAACTGCTAGGTGGGCTGGTTTATGACCTATGTTTAACCGAGGGGCTGACATCTTTATGCACCTTCCCTGTAGTTACAGAAATGATGTGATGATAAGTTGACAATGAGAGGACTAATCAAGCTGAAATAGATGCAAATCTGCTGCACTTCCGACCTCCGCGCGTCACTTTTTTCTGACTTATGTGCAACACTTGTGCTGGTGGTTACTCTGGCAATCACCAGCACAAGCATTTTGTGATCCTCATCCATATCACTGGCTTGTTTTGATTGTCACACAGCATGAGAGGTTGACGTAGTTGTCACTTTGTTGACAATAAAGCTCCCGAGTGAAATTAAACAGCCCTATGCTCACATGGATACGCTTATGCACTCACTGCAGTAAAAAGACCATCAGATATTTAAAGTCTTATTGAACAATAGAAAATTATGAGCAAAATAAATGCGTTGCAAACTCTAATGATAATCATAACATATGTTTAATATCTGTTTTTTTTCATCTTGGCTCATGTAAATCATGAAGTTTAGCCATGTAAATATTGTCATCGGCCAGAAGGATGGCACGCTCTCTGTTCGCTCAGCCAGAGTCGTGCACGCATTCTGCTGCGTCTTCTCTTTTTCTTTCTTTTTTTGCAGAACAAACCATAGAGCGTGCACACACATGCATGCACGCACACACACACGCACAGCTGTGGCCAAGCGCTTGTTCTGTTTCTGCTCTATTGTTCGACATCTTGTAAATTTCCACCAGGAGGATGATGGGAAATAATCCGAGAGGAATTTTTGTTGTACTCTTGCAAATGTTGACCCTGCAGCATCTCCAGTCTTACAATCTATGATTAAACCTCTGAGTTTTGACACACCGTCTTCAGGCTTAAGTTTTCTCCAAGTCTTTTCAAAGTCTTCCAGTCTGTGGCGCCCATAAATGCATAAATTATAGTTTGCCTCCTCATCACATTCACTGAATCATTCACAAATCTGAGCAGGTTACCTGGGGATCTGATCATTCCTGACACCAAAGGTGCTCCCGCGGGAGCCCCCTGCCCTCTGCTAGCAGGTGCAGTTTATCCCAATTACCCTTGCCACACCTGTACCCCTTATGTCTTTCTCCTCCTCGCACACACACACCCTCCTAATGTACACCGCAGGGATGGCAGGTTCAGGTGTGGCGCTCAAGTAAAGCAGGGCTGTTGCCGCAGGCGATCTAAGCTCCACCAACTGTGTCTATCCGCTGCTTAAACCTCTTCAGATTCGGGCAGAGCAGACGGGGTCAAAGCAGGATTCTCCTCAGAACACCGCTCATGAATTTATAATGTGTATAAAAATAAAAACGATGAGTGCATTTTTATTTTATGGAAGCAAACTTTGCTCTGCTGTACTTAGTCGTATTTAGATGCTAACACAACCACGGCACAGCACCCACTCCCACCGTGTGCACCAGCGTCCGGGGTGGGATTCTGCTTCGTGATTATGGATTGTCCGGTAAACGGATGGACACTCGCATCTTCAGCTCAAACCCCATCGTGGTTTGGCTTGTTTTCAAAGCAGTATCACATATTTACGTTTCATATTTAAAACTAAATCTTGCTACCTGCAATTCATAACAAAACCAGCATCAGTTGCAGTACTAATGACTGCACAAGCCAGCAAGTCTCTAATGCCAAATAATCCTTGCTTCCACGGCTTAACACGATATGGTCGCAATCAACAGCCTGGAATACTGTCCCAAATAAAAATGTGATGCATGACAGGCCTAATTCCCAGGATAAGTAGTTCAGCTCCAGAAACTAGCAGCCTGAGCAGGGATTCCCACATGGATTCAGGTCAAGACCAACACCAAACAGCAGCTCGCATACATTTCTGGACAGCAATCTGTTACCTTTTTTTTGGAGGGGACAAAAACACACAGAAACGCTCCTGTCGAAACAGCTCTGTGTCTAATAAGTGTAAGTCATGTGTTGTATGCCAGCCTGCCCTTAAATCTAAACATGAAATAGTCCCAAAAAATAAATACATAAAAAAGAAAGAGCTCATGGACATGACTTCTCCTTTTTTCCCCCCAAAGCCAGTCAGCATGACTTTGACATGTATTTCAATAGGAAGCATGTTTTGTAACTACAGCTGTTGTCTAGTATCAGCCGGCTTATTTAGAGGGTCCTGTTTCCCTGGCAACTAAGAAAGAAACCTAAAACCTAACCCATTAGCTAATCCTAATCCAGTAATTTTAGTACTTCTAAAGCCTAAACCTCAGGAGTAGTTTTTCTTGTCTAAGCATAACTCCGTTCCTTTAATTCCAAAACCCAACAATGGACTTCCTAAGGATGATTAATAAAGTACTTCAAATAACAATTGAAAATCTGTCCATATTTGTGCAGATTAAACAAATATGTAAGACTGCGTTCTTCCATTTGTGCAACATCTCTAAAATTAGAAATATCCTGTCTCAGAGTGACGCTGAAAAACTAGTTCATGCATTTATTACTTCCAGGCTGGACGACTGTAATTCATTATTATCAGGATGTCCTAAAAACTCCCTGAAAAGCCTTCAGCTGATCCAAAATGCTGCAGCAAGAGTCCTGACAGGGACTAGAAAGAGAGCAGATTTCTCCTGTTTTGGCTTCCTGTTAAATCCAGAATTCAAAATCCTGCTACTCACATACAAGGTCTTAAATAATCAGGCCCCATCTGATCTTAATGACCTTGTAGTACCATATCACCCTATTAGAGCACTTCGCTCTCGCTCTGCAGGCCTACTTGTTGTTCCTAGAGTATTTAAAAGTAGAATGGGAGGCAGAGCCTTCAGTTTTCAGGCCCCTCTTCTGTGGAACCAGCTTCCAGTTTGGATTCAGGAGACAGACACTCTCTACTTTTAAGATTAGGCTTCAAACTTTCCTTTTTGCTAAAGCATATAGTTAGGGCTGGACCAGGTGACCCTGAATCCTCCCTTAGGTATGCTGCAATAGGTGTAAGCTGCTGGGGGACTCCCATGATGGACTGAGTCTTTCTTCTTCACTCACTATGTGCTTATACACCTCTCAAGTTATTATTAATCTCTGGCTCTCTCCCATCCCCACCAAGCAGTCGTGGCAGATGGCCGCCCGTCCCTGAGCCTGGCTCTGCTGGAGGTTTCTTCTTGTTAAAAGGGATTTTTTCCTTCCCACAGTCACCAAGTGTTAACTCATAGAGAGTTGTCTGATTGTGGGTTTTTCTCTGTATGTATTATTGTAGGGTCTTTAACTTACAATATAAAGCACCTTGAGGTGACTGTTGTTGTGATTTGGCGCTGTGCAAATATAACTTAATTGAATTATGGGATTGTAGTTGTGCTGTCTGGTGGGAGCAGAGGAGGCTCTCTCACCAAACCCCCCAAATATGCACTTTATTACCCTTTAAAAGAGTGAAAACATTCACATTGCGTACATGGACACAAATCAGTACATATATACGACCATCATACAAAATTTCATGTGCAGGAACACAAAACAGACTGAATGCAATGACAGTTTCACGAACTGCTATATGACTGCTGTTTATGCACAGTATGCCGTGCAGGTTGGATGCCTGGGTTTGTTTTGGAGAACACTGAGCCCAGCTCCTGGTTCCCATTCAGAGGACATCACTCTAAAGTCATGTCACAGTTTAGTCAGGGAGCGAAGGGAGACGGAGACACGGTCAGATAAACAGCACAGAGCAGGGTACATATGATCTCAGCAGCGGCAGCAGACTGGGGAGCAGCAGGCAGCAGAGGAACCGACTGCGACCCAAAGATGTGGCACGGATGGTGGGGGATTACGTCATCGAAAAAATGAGGACGCCTCATCCCAGCGAACCCCCTTACATCCATTACATTAAAACCTTACCGATCAGCACATCGTCTCCATCATTTTATTCACATTAAAAAAATAAAAAAAAGAATAAATACGAATGCACGGGCTGCGTCTCAGCAGCTCGTCCACGCAGGCCCCCCTCCCGTGACATTTCAGGAATGTGACATGTACACAAACGCTGCTTCACCAACAATTATTTAGCAACGATTGACCAAAAACACACAACCAGCTCTGTGGTCGCTGAATGCACCAAGTTACACGTTAAAATAAATCCACGGAGCCCGTCAAACAACACACGGGACGCAGGAACCGTGTAATAAGCGCTCACTGGTGCCTATCGCTCGATAAGAGGTGTGTGCCATATTTAAAGCCACAACATTAAATGACGCCGCGCTGGTTCCAGAGAGCTCTAACTGCTCATTAAAGGGCTTATTGTGCGCTGTCCGGTGACTGGCAGATAAACGAGCCGTTTATCTTAACACATGAAACGGATCCGGGGAGGCTGCTAACAAAGTTTCATTGATTAAATAAGCCTTTAAATGCGCACTAATGTTGCGCACATTGGATCAGCTTGTAAGCTGCGAGATATCGAATGAGCTAAGAAACAGCTAGCAAGCTACACAACCGCTGGCTATTAAGGCTGTGGGAGAAAATGTGTATGTGCTGGGGCTTTTTATGAGATTCCACTGAACAAACACAAGCGCAGTTGCAAAACGTGCCTTTTGAAACAGCGCTCTCCCGCTGTTATTTCGCAATTCTGGCTATTTAGTGTGTGCGGGAGCAACTTGGATAAAAGTGACAGCGCTAAGCTAGCTAGCTAACCCGCGTCAGCTGGCTCCAAGAGGGGGGAAAAAGCTGTGACTGAGCGTCTTTCTTACCGTCATAAACTGCTCCAGGGGCGTCCAGTTTTTAAGGAATACAATTTTTGTTATGTGAGGAAATGGTCTGTGTATACAGGGGGGGTGGGGGGGCGACAGAGCCCGAACATCCAAGATCAGTCCAGCCGCTGCCGATAAAATCCAGGCGACATCTTTATCACAGCGCTCATCAGTGGCTCAGAGTTCCGCGCTGATTCACGCACATCCATCCAGCAGAGAGGGGCCTCCTCCGGGCTCGACCATGCGACTGGCTCGGCGACGACGGATAATCCACAGGACAGGACCCCCAGCGGTAACCATTGGCTAGACGCGGGGACCAGCAGTCATTTCAGGCCGACGGAATGAGAAAATAATCCCACGCATGCACCGAAACAAAGAGTGAACGTTTCAGGCGCGAAGAAAGCCGCGCATTAAAGCCGCAAATTAGGAAAATGTTGCGTTTCTGAGTTTCCCAGCACGAGCCTGTGCGCTGTTGTCAGCACTCCCCGCTGTCTCCGCAGCTGCTTTGCCTGTCTGCCCTGCAGCACAGCAGCGGCAGCGCGGCGACGTAATTGCGCAAAGCGAACGCACAGGGGCGGGGCCACGCGTCGCACACAGGTAGAAGTGCCGCAAAATCTGACGCTTTTCACCCCGTTAAAGTCTGAACCGTGACAAAGTTACCAGGAAATTCAGTGTTCTTCGAACCCTCCGACTTTTTTTTAATTAATGAAATATAAATTTGCGTAAACAACTTTTAATTTGAATCGCATTTTCTAAATCCGGCATTTTTTAAAACGTGTTGCTTAAAACGTCCTGGTGATCAAGGAGTCTCAAAAACTGACTTATCAAATATGATACACTAAAGGGGTTAAGGGAGGGCGTAATAACCAAACCGTTTGTTGAAGGCAATACCATGCCATAGAGCGGGGGTGTCAAACATAAGGCCCGGGGCCAGTATCGGACTCCAGCCAGTTGGACTGCTTTGGAAAACGTGAAGGAGATACATTTTGAACTTCTAACTTTATTTTGAAAGGTTTTGCAGCTTTTCCTAATGATAAAGACCTCCCCCATTCCTATTCACACTAACCCAGTGTAAATAAAGTGATAGTTAAATTACAGAAAAGGTCTTGTTTTTCGCAAACTAATAAAGATTTGTTGTTTATTTTTTATTTTGGTGATTTCAGATTTTTTTTTAAAAAAAAGTTTTCTGTCATTTAAGAAAAACTTTCTATATTATGATGACAGGACAGTCTGGAGAATGAAATACCAGAGCTTTTTCTGCAATTTTGCACATTTATTTCTTACAAGTTAAGCCCAAAGAGCCATGCTGACAGATTTCTTTCATTTACTACAGCATCATTTCTTTATCATGAACAAAAACTCAGACATACTGCTGAAATTACAATTCTTTTTCCTATATTAAAATAGCTACAGAAAGGGGAGTTCCACTGTTCCAGCCCATTTAGATCAAAGTAGGCTTTATGTGGCTCACAGAGTAAAATGACTTTGAATGCTTCTCAGTTTCTTTTCAGCTAGTGTAACATTAAAGGGTCAGCTTGTTTGCCAGTTAACCAGAAGTTGGCCTCATGGTTGACAGCTTCAGCGAAGAACTGAAGCTGTCTACCATGTCTGTTAATAGATTGATGGAAATTGGTGTGAGACACGTCAACTTTTGTGCATCTCAAACATGTTTCCTGTATATTATCTTTAACCATTTTTCTTTCATCTACTTCATATTAATGTGTTTAAAAGTACAATAAGTTTGACCGCGTTTTACCAAACACAATACTGACAGAAGTGTACTCTCTACAATTAGTTTCAGCTGTGACGTTTCCATGGACACAGTAAAAATGGACAAAGCTCTGGTTTTTTTAGTGTTTATTGAACCTTCTGACAAATAAAAAAAATCAATATTAATTTCCATAAATGAGTTTTATTATGTATCATATCTGCTACCAGCTTTTATTTTCCAGTTTATTACTTGAAACCATAAAGTGCAATTAATTTATGTTTATCCGAGGGGAAAAATCACACAGATGATGTAGAAATCTCAAAACATACAAAAACTCACATATCAAATGTGATACAGTGGTAATGTCGGGCAAAAAGCTCCGCTGTCATTGACATAAGGAGATGACACGTAATAATGTTTATCATAGAATGTTGGGAATAAAGTAACATGTGTCGAATATGTTTCTGAAGTTTAAGTTTTTCTTAATTGTAACTGCAGCATAAGTTGTTATAATGACGACTCCTGAACGCTTGGCCCTATAACAGAACAATCAGCATTTTACGTAGCGGCAAATCACACTAAAAGTCACCTCAATGCCCTTTACATTGTAAGGTAAAGACCCTACAATAATACAAAGAAAAGCCCAACAGTCAGATGACCCCGCTATGAGTGGGCAGCTGGCGACAGTGGGAAGGAAAAACTCCCTTTTATCAGGAAGAAACGTCTGGCAGAACCAGGCTCAGAGAGGGGGACAGGACAAAAGACACATTGTGGAAGAGAGTCAGAGATTAATAATAACCAATGTTTAAATGCAGAGTTTTATATTGCATTAAAATAAATAAATAAATAAAAAATATTTTATATATATATATATATCACCCTATCTCTCTCCCTTAGAGATAGGGTGAGAAGTTCGGCCATCCGGGAGGGGCTCAGAGTAGAGCAGCTGTTGCTCCACATCGAAAGGAGCCAGCTGAGGTGGTTCGGGCATCTGACAAGGATGCCCCCTGGGCGCCTCCTGGGTGAGGTGTTCCAGGCATGTCCCACCGGGAGGAGGCCCCGGGGCAGATCCAGGACACGCTGGAGAGATTATATCTCTCGGCTAGCCTGGGAACGCCTTGGTATTCCCCCGGATAAGCTGGAGGAGGTGGCTGGGGAGAGGGAGGTCTGGGCCTCTTTGCTTAGGCTGCTGCCCCCGCGACCCGGCCTCGGATAAAGCGAATGAAGATGGATGGATGGATATATAGGTGGTTCTGCATACCTGAAATGCATTTGATGTCTCTATTTTTCTGTATACATACTGATAAATTGCACCAGGAGTAGGTGCCCGACCCCTTAACTTGCACACAAACAAACACAAACAAAGCTTTTCCACCTTCCATGTTTGCTCTGCAGGGAGCTCTGTATCTCTCTGCTGGACACAAAAAGCTGTGCTTTTCAGAATAAAAGTAAATGTTCTCTTTCATTTCAAATCCAAGGCTGCCCATTCATCAATTCATCAATCTGTTTCCCATCCTTTGTTTCTAAAAGACAGTAGGTTGGTAATCTGGGTTATACCGCCCTCAAGTGGTTAGCAAAAGAAACAAGCCACGCTGTGGCAAACAATGGACCATTGTTGGGATAATTCTGTGGGGAACACAATGAGGTAAGCTGATGAAGCGCAGTAGTAAGAAGAAGACAATGACCCCAGTGTTGTTGATCTGCATAATTCAAAAGCTGCTTTGTAGCTGATGGAGTGGAGCAGAATTGTCAAAGCTTCTTGTCTCGTTTTCAGTACTCCCCTGCCTTCTTTTGAACTTCATCATTTTTCCAGCATCGTATGAACTGATGGAGAACAAACAAAAACACCTTTATATCATGTGTATTTGCTAGAACATTTCCCAATGAATACTGCGGCATGTCAACGCCCACAATGTGCTGCATAACCACAGAGCTGGAACGAATTCAGCATGTTGCTCAAGGGCACTAATGCACAGAGGATGGTGGATGTTTTTGAGAAGAATGCAGCCACGCTTTCGTTCTGCCTCACCACTTCTCCCATCTTCACGCATCTTATGTCTGGATTTTATCAGAGCATGCACCTGCTCACGATCCCATTCACTCAACGGTGAAACAGACTTCTGTGTCACTGAAGGACAGCGATGTTAAAAAACAACAACAAATCTGTCTGCACATCTATCTACAACACGATTAATTGCATGCTTCTATATTTAGCTCAGTCCATGGGGCATAAGATTGGAAGTGTAATTAAAATGTTATATGTGAACCTTGTTAATATGCAGACAGATGACCTGAGGGAATCTGAGTGAGCATGTGATGAGTCCTGAGTCACCGTAAGCTGTGTTAAGATTATTATCACCAAACAGTTTAGTTGCGCAAATTGTGGATGCTTACAGTAGCCCTCTCTTTAAAGCCATTAGGAGTTATTTATTCTGAACTGGGAGGTGTAATTGTCCCCTTACAGGTTTAAGGATCTCTGTATACAATCAATGCTTTTATGTGGCGGTGAAGCATTCCTGTTGATTAAGAGGTCACTGAATGGTTTGATGAGAATGACTCATGTCAGGTTTTATGCATTATGTGGCTTTTGCAGGCAGCTTTGGCAGATTTTGGACTCTCCATCTTTATCATCGTGACATTAAATCAGGTGTTTTCTTTTTGGAAGAATCCCTAAAATAGAGTTTGAGACTTTCAGATTCCTTTTGAAGGCACAAAGGCAGCAGCAGATGGTGACCCTTCTTCTTCTCCTTTCAGCTGCTCCATCACCCTATCTCAGCAACCTCCTCCATCATACCTATGCATGAACCTCTGGCATCGTCTCGCTCTTTTTCTCCTGCCTCCATCTTCAGCATCCTTTGCCCGGTGTATCCACTCTCCCTCCTCTGCACCATCTCAACCTTGCATCTCTAATTGTGTCTCCAAAACACTGAACTTGATCTGATTGATGTCTTTCTAATCTTGTCCAGCATCTTCAGCTCGGCCTCCTGTCTTTTTGTCCCTGCCACACATCACAGCAGGTCTCAGTAACACCTCGTAAACCTTCCCTTTCACTCCCACTGCTCTCCACCTGTCACAGTTCACCTCTGACACTCGTCTCCACCCACTTGACATATTTTTTACTTTTAAGACATTTTCAAGAATTTCAATTTTCAACTTTTTCACATTGTTACCAGTTTTCCTCTCATTCACACTCGCATGTATTCTGTCTTCCTTCTCCTGACTCTCACTCGTCTTCTCTCCAGGGCAAACCTCCACCTCTCCAGGCTCTCTTTCACCTGCTCTGTACTCTCGCTACAGAAGCAGGTGGCGAGCCAACACTTTAATGACATCCCCTTTTCCAGTGAGATGCTGGGAGCTTCTAATCTGAAACAGACTCCATGCATTTCTAAGGAAAAAAACTGCTGTGCCTAAAATTGGAATCACTGGCCAGAGGAGAGCAGACAGCAAGAGAATCGGCAGTGATTGCTCAGAGGTTTTATCAGCCATGATGTCCTCCCATGGAAAACACCCCTAACCTCTGCTGGAAACTCCGCATAACAATCTTTCCCAAAGCTGCTGAAATGTGGACCTTGCCCTGCACATGGACTTCTTTATTGTGGGGTTGTCCTTTGTTCATATTTGGCCAACAGAGGGCACTGCTGTACCAATAATGTTTACATTATACACACTTCCCTTTGGTAACATTATTAGAAAACCTGCATACATTTTCACTGCTATGCAGACGATACCCATGTTGGTTTATCCATGCTGAATCAAGCGGTTAAACTGTGGGCATATCATAAAGACAAATACCTGGACGACTGAATTTTCTGCTTCTAAATTCAGATAAAACTGAGGTTATTGTACTTAGCTAAACATCTCAGAACATGGATGGCATTACCCCGGCCTCCAGTAACACTGTGAGGAACCATGGAGTCGTTCTCGACCAGGATTTGTCCTTCAATGCACACTTTACACAAATGTGTAGGACTACCTTGTTCCATTTGTGCACGCAGTGTTGGGTAAGTTACTTAGTTACATTACTAGTTACTTCTATCAAAAGTAACTCAGTTACTTCAAGTTACTCGTTACTTTCAAAGTAACTAGTTACTAGGGAAAGTAACTTTGGTTTTACTCAGACTTCTCTTGTTAATGTGTTGCTTCCATAACTTTGCCAGTCTTCTAGCTTGCTTGCCACAGTGCACTGTGCCACCTACCAACAGAAAGGAAAAGATAATGTGCACATTTCCACGAGAGAAATCCCACGCCTGGACCGTCGTTGACCTCCGCCATGATTCTAGCCTACGTCACAGCGTCATGTGCGCTTTTTACATCCAACACAAAAACTGCAGTCGTGGTGCTTTCGATTGTACTCAGAACTCGGAAATTCTGCCTTCTGAATAGGAAGATGTAGGTAACACCAGACTGCAGATGAGCTGCTTACAGAGCTGGACTGGGACAAAAAAATCGTCCCGGGCATTTTGACTAGAGACTGGCCCACCATTATAGGAAAAATCATAAAGCCTTTGAATGAAAACAAACGCTGTTGTGACAGTGATGTACACTGTTCTGATGGTATATATGCATCAATCTATCAATCGTTTGTTGCAAGACTCAGATAATTATTTATTAAAAGCGAGACATTTTAAATGAGAATAAGAAAGAAAAGTATTTCTTTGTGCCCCCCTCTCCCTGTTAATGCCCTACCTGCCCCCCTGGCAACACTTTGCTAGACCCGCCCCTGCACAGTTACCAGCTGTCAGCTGCGTAGAAAAGGATCCTGGTGTTATTTGTCTCTCAGAAACAGTTCATAACTTCAACTCATTCATGTCACCTAAAAGGTAAACCTGTTTCTCCATCACAGCTCTGATGATCCAGTAAGGACATCTCCTGGTTTCATCTTCATGTTTCCCTCTCACCACATATCCAAACCGACATCATGACCAGCAGCTTTACAGCTGCTAAACAACAGCAGCATGTATAAGCTTGATCAGCTGTTGTTAGAATTTATTTGCTATTAATTTCTAGTATCAGCTGATGTTTGCTGGAGCCACAGCTCCAGCAAACATCAGCTATAAACTGTGCAGGTCTTGCAAAGTTTTGCCAGGGGGGCAGGTAGGGCATTAACAGGGAGAGGGGGGCACAAAGAAGCACTTTTCTTTCTTATTCTCATTTAAAATGTCTCGCTTTTAAAAAATAATTATCTGAATCTTACAACCAAAGTTTTTATCTGATGTAAAATGTATAGAAATCATACATATACCAACAAGACAGCGTACATCACTGTCACAGCAGCGTTTGTTTTCATTCAAAGGCTTTATGGCTTTTCCTGTAATACCTGTTGCTATGTCGAGGCATTTATTGCACATGGGAGAAACTAATCTGCACATGCACTGATTATGTGCTTAAAATGTTCTGTTTTACAGAGAGAGGCATAACCTGTCAGCAGCCCACAGTCTAAATCTATCCAGAGCATATTATAGAAACAAAAATACAAATGCATGCATGTACACGAGTATGTTTTTGCACCTGGGTGAGAGAAACAGGAATAGCACTTATCGGCATCTGACTAATACGACTGATCACACATATGACCACAAACACAGGCAGGGAAACAGTTTATTGGTACACTGTGCCCTACACGCCATCGTTGTTGCATAAAGTCAGCAAATACACGACCCCTCAGGACTTTGCTGATTACAAATTACATTCAGCACATCCGTGATGACATAATTTTAAGAAAAAACATGCAAAGTCTTGCTAGTTTAGTTCCCATCGCTAGCCCTCCTCTCATACTTTCTCCTCTTTCAGCAGAGCGAGGATCTGCTCCCTCCTGGAGGTGTACGGCGTGTGTTTCAGCTGAAAGACGTGAGCAGGAAACAAGTTCCCACTGGGAGCGTACATATCCTCTCCCTTCTGCCCCATCAGCGAGCGCAGCGTTTTGTTTCTGGACAGAATTTTATCGTAAAACTCCACCCCTCCTTTGGCGTAATCGCGGGACACTCGGGCCGCACGTCGGTCCGAGCTATAGTCAAGCCACTGGCTGACGGCGTCCGAGGTGAGGAAGTAGGAAACAGCACCAATGCCAAGCGCAACGATGTTCACAGCCCCGCGTAGCAGCGCAGGCCCGCCGTACAGCCCGAAAACCTGCTTCAGCACCACGCTGTACACCCAAACCCCTCCCAGGCAGAACGGAGCGACAGCAGCGCTCATGACGGGTCCCCCGGACTGCAAGCGGGCCACCTCGCGCGCTATGGCGAACTTCTGCGCGTCGAGGGAAAACACAAGCGCCTCCTTTAGAGTCGAACCGGACTCACTGCTCCAGTCCACCGTTTTGCCGTTGATGAAAATGTTGCGATTGGTAATTCCACTCGGGTCATCGGCGGTGCTGTTGAAGTTAGCCGGGATGCCGATTTGGGCCCCCGCAGGAAGCCACGGGATGCCAGCGCCAACCGGATGGAAGCCAAAGGACGCAAAGGCCGAGACATTCTTGGGTGAGTTGACGCCATAGTCCTTCAGCACCTACAAATGACAAAGCAGAAATGTGAATTTTATGAAATTCATGAAAGAACAAATTTCATGTTTTGTGAACAATTTGTTACGATTTGTGTATAATGATGGTTATTAATCTAAGACGCCTGCGTCTATCTTTACTGCTATTTTCCTCTCATCAGCAACTACAAATATTTATGCATCATTCCAGCGACAATCACATGCATATTACAGCTGAAGTCTTTTAAACATATCTGAAGTGTGATCTTGAAAAAATAAGATAAATTAAAACCTGCTGAAAAAGATTTTCCAGCTTTTCCGACAGCACGACCGGCTCCCCCCGGTGCCAGGCCTGATAGAGCTGACGGTAGGAGACGTCAGGGAAAACGTGGTAGAACATGTTGGCGGCGAAGACTCCACCGCAGCTCGCAATGAGCAGCGGAGTGCGGTACTTCTGGAGAAGCACGGAGTACTTCAGGAAACGAGACGCCATGGCTTTTATTTTCTTCCTTCTTTTGGCTCCCGTGTTGTTTTCAGCAGCAAGCTTCAGTTGGTGACATCTGTGAAGAGGACAGACGATACATCCATGAAAACAAGCTGCATGTCACAGATATATAAAAACTGTGACACTGTGCTGACTCATCCTCCCCCAGGAACTTAACATGTCATTAACATGTCACATAGCACGATCTCATTCGAGGTTAGGGCGCCATCATGCGGGCTAACGCAACATCAGTGCACACGACGTGGTTATCACAGTGTACTACAACCTAAAACATGTTAGTTAAATGAACTTGAGCTGCCTTAGAATCGCACAACAAGCTGAAAATCAACTAAACTTGAAGCCTCAGGCTGTGATTGGCTGGTCACTTCCATCTCTTCTGTATTTTGTAACATGGAAACATTTAAACCTTAGTGGAGTTACTGTAGGAAGCTCAGATCCTTTAAAGTGTGCAGCAGGATGTTGTTTATGTTGTAAGTTTATTGTTTTAAATCTCTACATTTTAAAAATATGTTTATTGAGTAACATGCTGCTGTAATGTAGTAGTTTCCCTTGAGAGATCGATAAAGTATCTATCATAAGTGTTGTTTACCTGAATGAAAGATGAGAGACAGCACAATTCTTCTTCTATGGTCTGTAGTAGTATAGTAGTACATGCAGTATTGTAGTACCTCATTAAAATGAATACTTACAGTCACACAGAGACAACCTGGTGTGGTGACAGTCCCAAATAACAACCTTAGTGTTCAGGATCGAGTCAAATCCGCAACCGTGATAATGACGTCATCATTCATGGACTTTAAAGAAGCAGTTCTGCACTTTTTTTTAAACTCGCTGACGAGTCAGACTAACTTGTTTTGTAGTTTGGGGTCAAACTTAATCATAGTCAGTCTTGTCTTCACTCAGGACTCGCTGTGAACAAACAGATGAATTCAACCGAGCTAACCCTACAACCTAACACCTGCCTCACACCTGCCCGCGGTCGTGTCGTCGGAGACACACCAACAGCTTCTGAAGCACACACAGGCAGGCTGTCACTGATGAAACGTGAAGTACTTCACTGCAAACGGCAACAACGACGAGCCTGTTAATGATGCTTTTACTGCGCATGACGTCAGCAGCCTTAACCCTGCGGACTCGTTTACACACAGAGCCGTAAACGAGTCCGCTTCTCTCCATTTAGCACGAGCGCGTCTGAAACACTTGCTTCAGTTTCCGCTCCGGTGGACACTCACCTGTTCTCCGCATCTTTACCACGAGCCGCACACGAGACACTTTCCAAGGACAGCTGCACGGCATGGAGACATAACAGTGACCGGAAAGCGATTTAGCTGTCGTCATGGCGTTTCACGACAGTTTCACGACGGTAAAGTTAGAAGGCTCATTGATTTGACGTGAATTTTTGTTATTATTGTCTTCAATTACTTGTTTTTCTGAAGTGGTCTTGCTAATTAATTCTTTTTTAAAATTTCCGTTTGTTAAACAATTAAAAAATTATATATTTAACAACATCTAAACGTTCCTTTGTGAATACATTTACTAAAGGTAGTAAATAAATAAATAAGCTGCATGAACTTAAATTGAAGTCATTTCCTATTTATTATTCAACCTTAACATTAATTATTAAATCTAATGCATTGTGCTCAAATTGATTTTTAAGCATTAGAAGAGCAGAACATATTTAATCAGTATGCATTTCTAAAGCTCTGTTTGCATACATATTATACATTTAGTCTAACTAAAGATATCAGTGACAGAAAAGAGTGTACAGCACCAACAGGTCAAGCTTATACACCTCATATTACGGTATAAGTAACATTTCTGGCTAACAAATAAATAAATGCATAAATAATAGTAATAATAATAATTGTTTAAAAAAAGCCTTTATTGAATTTCTAGTTCAGCTGAAATTAAAATTAAATTAAAAACATGATACAAAGGAGAAAAAAAAGAAAAATTCAACAACATATATTTTATCATCCGGTTTTGTTTTATTTCATAAAAAAACAACTCCTCTAAATGATAAAACAGTGCTGTACAAACTGACGGTATGTGGTTTGTATGGGTTTGCACTTTGTTTTCTGTTAATACTGACTGCTATGAATAAAGCTGAGGTATTGTTGGCTGGCAGTGCCCTTCTTTTGGTTTTAAGTTGCGCTTGGACAACTAGGTTACATCCGAAATGCTGCTTCCTGTTGCACAGCGGCGAGGTAAAAAGCAACACAACCAAAAATATGACCTCTCTGCTGTTCCAGTTTATTGTGCTCTTCATGACATCAGGGAAAACGTTTAAGACAGAGGTCGAAATCATTTGCATGTTTAATAGAACAGACTTCAGAAGATTGTCTCTCTAACCCTTGACCAATTTATAGCCTTGCTACCAGTGGCGGTCCTAGCCTGTTTGGCGCCGTGGGCGAACACTGTCTCTGGCGCCCCCCCACATAAAACTGTTGTCAGAACCATACTGAATTTCACCAGAGAAACACGCACACACACACACACACACACACACACACACACACACACACACACACACACACACACAAAGAGAGAGAGAGTATGCATAGTATGCAAACAGCTACCAAACAGCCATCATAATTCGTCATGCAATGAGAACAGGACAAATCAACAATTGACAATGACTAATTAATATTCCAATCTGTAACATAATGTATTATTTGGAGTTTAGTTTGTTACTGTTACTATTTTTACTATTTCTTCTTGGAGCAACTCTAACACACATAATTTCCTTAGGGATTAATAAAGTATTCTGATTCTGATTGTTTCAGGATGAGCTGCCATTATCCAATCACACATCTGCTTACCTGCATCTTTTGCTCGTTTCTCCTCCTCTTCTTTTATCTTTTTCTAAACTGAGCACCTGATGGCTTTGAACTTTTCTTGTCCATCTTCCACTGGTTTTAATTTTGCACTCCAGTATGAACACAAATCCCTCAATCCGAGGATCACCACAACATAACCTAATAGACCTACACCTTAGTTCACAGATTCACTTTGTCTCGGGTTTATTTCTGGGATTTCGCACAACCCAGGATTCAAATCATGAATACATAATGGGCTTGGATTTACAACATTATGAATGAAATGTGCTCTATTTGGAAGCAGCCGGCCCCCCTCCCCTTTCGACGGGTTGTGTGTGAGACTTTAAATCATCAAACTGTAAATTATAAATTTAAATTGTTATTGATCCCTTTACCCCGAGTCCTAAAGTGTATATTTATTTTCTTACTCTTCTTATATTTATTGTTTGTTTACTTGCACTGCTGTAACTGGAGCCTCGTCGTCTCTTCTCTCTATATACTGGACTGTACAAAGATTGTTGTTGTTGTATGTAGCGGAGATGACAATAAAGTTTACTTTGACTTCAGCTGCCAGCAGGCGCACCGAGGGCTCTCGCGCTCACTTTTCGCGTACAGAATGTCGAAAAAAAATATTATAAGTCTGCAAATTATAAGTCTGTGTCATGATGTCTGGTGTTTTCGTGTTTGTTGGTTTGTTTTTATTTTGTTTTATTTTGCGAGTTGGTTATTAGATGCCGCCCCGCCCTCTCCTCCCTGTGCAGCAAGCAGCAGGCGCACCTCGCAAACGGAGGGCGCCCTTACTCCCAGCAAATGGGCGACAGAAAACCGATCGGTGCCTCTGCCATTCCCAATATGCGCTGGCGTGATGTCGGGGCAGCATGAGTACGAGCATTTTTTTTTCACGATGCCCGTGACTGTCGCCCCGGGCAACCGCCCGTGTCGCCCGCATCAAAAAACCGCTACTGCTTGCTACGCAGACTAATTTCAGCACGAGTAACTGTGACTCTGTGATTTAAATAATAATATCTCTGGCTTTAAAACTCCATATTAATCAAGTGTTGCTCTACACCTAAGTGTGCATGAGTTCTACTTAATTAGCCTTCACTGTGCACACATTAAACACCAAACCCAGCTCTGTTGTTTTCCTGAAGCTCCAAATTTGTTACTGTGCTGAAAGAGCAGAAAACAGCTCTGGTCACCTCACAGGCATTTTCTGTCCTTTGCTAATGGTCCACATTTGAGCCTAAAAGCCTCTCACAACGTTTCTGCAGCTTTATCACCAAACCTCACTGTGCACGACAAACTTTTCAGCTACCATATCTGTGTTAAGCCAGCTGATGCGGCTCTACCGCACACAGGGTCAGCAGATTTCTCGTTGCTTCACTGTGTCCAGCCGTGATTTTATTTAGCCGTTCTCTTCCTAGAACGGCTAAATAAAATAGCCTGCTGCAAACTGGATCACAGGTTAAGGAGTGGAGGACGGCTTTAAATGATAATCTCACTTTACATCAAGGGCAGGAAGGAGATGCTGCAGCAGCTATTCAAGGCTTTGCTCGGTCATGCGTCTAAAAATGTGTCGCTGACACTTTGCATGTGTGAATTTGGTGTCAGCCTGAAAGCAGCCTCAAAGATGTCTCTTGCAGTATGCGGTCACATTTCCCTCTGTAGAATCTAATAATTCAAAGTAATGAAATATTTAGCAGAAGAGTCCAACACGGTTACGCTGCTGGTATAATATTGACCTGATTAATATTAACAGGCTTACATGCAGAGATGAGCACAGGAGAAGAGCTGGGATTGATGAGGCTTGGCAATAATTTTATGAAATATTAGAAATTTAAAAAATTCGGTTCGCCCTCTGTGGAAAATTCCCGTAAAACATCAAACAGGCAGACGTTAGTAATGTAGTCTAGATAGGTACTTCTACAGTAATATACAGCAGCACAGGCTGAATCATAGACTGTTACTTGTTCCCCATCCAGGGGCTGCCCTGTATAGGAGGAAGTGAAAGTTGTGCAACCAAAAGTGAGAAAATAGTCGGTTTCATGTGATGAATTGATAGAGTGATGAACTTTAATGATAATCGTTTAAAAAAGAACTACTACTATTACTACTACTAGCAAAGGGCTGTTGGTTAAACAGTGAAAACATGCTGTGTTGAGGGAGATTTCATCAAAGCTGGGAGAACATTGTGTGCTGATTGTATGTGATAGCTGGTGGTGTTGAAATGGAAGTGTGCTCGGGTGGGGCATCCTTTTATAAGGATGGGTGTAGTTGTATAGCCCGAGATCACACCGAGCAATTATTTCAGTTCACCCAGAAAATTAGTTTCAACACTCTAAAAAGTAATTCATCAGGCCTTTTACCACCACTTGATTAAATCCATGGCTGCAACATAAAAATTCTAATTTATTGATTAAGATAGACCTTCTAAGTTGCAAACTTTATTTTTTTGGGTTGTGTTGAAATAATAATGTTGGTAATTACATTAAATTAATTTTATATGTAATTTGAAATTAAATCCCAATGTTAGTGGGTTCAAAATAAAATTCAAGTTGTAATTACTTAAAGAAATTGAATAGATAACTTATTTTTTTTCCACTGTAACTTCTGATTTCAAATTCCCTCCCCTACCGACTTAACTAGCCCGGGCAAATTCACACATGTTGGGTTGCATGGTGCAAGCTTTTGTAAAAGACATTTCAAGGTAAGTAACATTTCATTAACAAATAACAGTTCTACCAAAGCAAAGCATTTGTGCTAGTCACCTGTAGTGGATTTGTGTATGATGTGATGCTCATACAGATAAGGAAATACTTTGCACTACCACATGTAGCTAATGCTAGCCATTCTAAACTTTAGCACAGCAGAGGATAAGACTTATAAAGTTTCATTTGACAAAAGTCTTCAGCTAGAGAGTGCAACTGTGGCTAGGAAAAGCATGGTTAAAGTTTTGCTACACAGTGCAATCTAATTTCGATTTTAGGCTGATTTTGTTTTTCTTTTTACCAAAATTAGAAGCCTTAAACTGTGAATAGTTTTGTCAGAGGGATAACCTAGAGGCTTCTTTTTTCCATCTGGCTCACCTATTTTATGTCTTTATAAAGCTTGCATGACCTATACGTAATATTACATTGTAAATGATTTTGGTTAGTATTGTGATACAGCTTAAAGTAAGTACTGTTCCTGATATTAAGAGCTGTAGCTATCTTTGTTTTTTTTTTTTTTTTTTTTTTTAAAAATCAGATTGTGTGAAATATTGTTAATGTCATTCCAATAGCATTATTCTGGCATAGGCTATGTGAATCTACTTAATATTAAGACTTTATGTAAGCAGTTAGTATAGTGTAATAATCTAGGGTCATTAGTGCTTTGTTAAGTTGGGACACATTTTTTACAAAATGGGCTGGGAGTGAACAATGTGTAAATTCGAAACCTCTGCAAAAACAGGGTTGCTAAAACATTAGAGATTACACCACGGTTATGGTGGGGAAGTCTCCCTTGTCTTCACCAAGATTGTTTTTGTTCCCTCAAAACTTGGGGTAGCCTTAGATCACTTCTATCCTCTTTAAATAATGTATTACAGCATTCATTAATGCAGTATAGCTAATAGTCTGCAAGGTTTAATTCTTCTGTTTGTGTGGTCTACAGATAAAGGAGGAGTTCAAGAGAATAACCACTGTAAGCCTTGAATGGCTACACTTGACCATTGCACCCCAAAACTGATGGATGTCATTTTATCAAGGGGAGGAGCTAAGGGAGTGAGAATCAGGCAGATCAAGGACATGCTTCTTGAGGTAGGACAACTATTTAGACTTTGGGTAGCTTTGAAATGCACTTTGTTGTCAGTCACCCATGTATTTTATACTCATACTTTATTTTTTCTTAAATAGCACAATACAATTGAAACACGCAGAGAAGTAGCCATCTGCTGCCTTATCACTTTCCTTGGAGAGAAGGACGAGGACCTTTTCATGGAGTTTGGTGTAAGTAATTCAGCATTGTGTGTGTGTGTGTGTGTGTTCCATTGATCATCTGAATTCATTAAGATTCAGTAAGTATAAAAGTCTAATCTATAATTCACTAACCTATTTTTTAAAATTTGCTTTACAAGGACACCAAAGAACTTAAGGCAGGTGATGAAAACTGCCATCATCAGTGACCGGTACACCCCTGGATCTAACCATAAGACTGCAACCATTGTGGTGGAGGAAACAAAAATCATGGAGGGCCAGAATTTTCCAAGGTGCTGTGTTTTGCTCATGGGCATAATATATGCTCTCAATCTGAGCTAATGCAAGGATCTGAAATATACTTTTGAAGTTGTTCAGAAGCTGTTCCTTGACCTTGATGGAACCATCATTATGTTAAAGATGTTGACTCTGTTTCAAAAATTGTTAACTGTTTTGAATCCTGTATCTGTAAAATTGATCTTAAAGGTGTTTGCTGCATTGTGTAATAGAAAGATGCAAGATCTTGTAAAGTTTGGTAGGCATTGAAAGTTAACATTTACTGAACACTTGCATGGAAGTATTACTGCAACAAAATGTTTTCTAAGTAGATTTTTTACCAATTGAACACATTTGTTTCTGTGGTGTTAAATACATAAAAGGCATATTCTATAACTTGGCTGTGATGGTATAAATCTAAATTTCTGGTTTATTTTCACTCTTTAAATACAAAGTGTTGAAATGCCTACTGTTAAAAAATAATTTCAAATAATGTGGAAAAAGTAATTGGAGGAACATAATTTTTATGAGTAAACAACTTAAAAATATGTTTTTAAGCTACCAAATATTACGTAAATGGTAATTAAAATCACCTTTGATTATGGAGGATAATTTAATTCCCGTAACTCAATATAGTTTGTTGGTTCAATCTAATTTCAACATAAGTTATCATAACTCAAAAAGAGTAATGGAAACTGTTGCGTTAATTTTTTTTGTTGAGCTTAAACAATAGTTTTTAGAGTGAAGTTCAGCACCCAGTATTTTGCACAGCTTTATTTACCTTAAAATAGCTCTTTACTCTTCCACAGAGAGGGAAGGTTGTAGGTTTGTTGGTTCGGGCCTTTCTGTGCCTGAAGTGTTTTTACTCAGATTTCACTGCTGAATCTATACATCCTGTTCTGTTTGTCTCAGTGACCATCAAAATTAAAGTTATTTAATGCTTAAAAATAACTGCACCCATACACTCAGTGTCCACTTCATTCTGCTTTCATCATTCCTCTGAGATTCTGGTCCATATGGACATGACTGTGTCATGCAGATGCTGGAGATTTGCCAAAGATGCTCTGTTGGAGATCTGTGACGGTGGAGGTCGTGTGAGTACAGTGAAATGGTCAGGAAACCAGTTTGAGATGTGTGCCACGTCATTGCCAGCAGCCTGAACTGCTGATACGTGGCGGGAAGGATCCGTACTTGTTCAAAATACTTAAATCACCTTCCTTTTCCATTCTTATGATTGGTTTGGACTTCAGTAGGTTGTTTTGACCTCGTTTGCATGCTTAAATGCACCAAGTGATTGGCTGAATATATATTTATGTTAAAAAGTTGAACCTAATAAAATGGCCACGGTTCTTTTCACCTGTGCTACATTCAGCACATTCAGTCATCAGCTTTTGGTTCTTAAGGAGCGGTTTGTGCTCTGACTGTGAGGTAAAGATGTGCAGTAGTTTTAGCTCTGGAGCAGACAGAGGAAGTGACAGAGAACAAAATACTCATGTGGTGATTCAGCTTCAACATTCAGCTTTTACAGGAGTAACCAATAACCACATGTTTTTTATGGAGTACTGTAAGTCGCTTCATGGCTAGTTAGTCAAGGGAAAAACACAATATTCATGTAGGAATTCCAGGAAATGAGAAAGCAGATAAACTCGCAAACAAATCCGTCAGTAAAGGAAATATAGACTTTAACTGGTTTGTTTATCGTGAAGTAATGAAGCAAAAGCAAGAGCATTGGAATGATGAACCAAAAGGTACAAGTTTACATGTAGGAGGTGAAGTGAAGCAGGAGATGAGATGGGGATAGGCATGTCAAGGTTATGGCTGGGAGGTGTCGGAGTGTAGGGGGGACTCAGCAGATGGGAGGAAATTATTATCTAGGTTTCTGAGAATTATGTGACGTTTGATTGGAGCTGAACTCCTTAAAACAAATTAAAGTGACAGTGGGCGGTGATGAAATGTAATCCACAAAAGTCTGGAGAGGAAAAATCTGCTCTCGCCCAGGCCGTTGTCACCCCCACGGTGGTATTTAAGACTCGCATGTCTTTAGTTCATCCTCATGTTTTGTGCCCTTTAACCCTTTTCTCTCGTCTGTTTTCCAGAGAGAGTTACTCCTCAGCTTCCATGGATCCCTGCTGCTTTAAAGAGCCTGAGTTAATCCTTTTACCTCCCTGCTCCACTCTCCATCGAATCCCTCTCCACCTCTCTGGAAACCAATCCAAACTAAATCCAATTACAAGACTTAACAAAATCATCTTAAACTCACCTTGGTTGTTTTTCTCTTCTCTCTGGGAGAACCCCCGGCCTACCTGCACTTACCAGCTCTTCAATCTTTGTAATAAGATCTGTAAAAGTGCTGCTGGCACCCGGGTCCTGATTATTCAGTCCAATCCTTTGTTTAATGTGACTGAATGTTCTGGCCACCGGTTGGACTCTGCAGACTCAGCAGTCGTGTCCCATCAAAGTGTCAGTCAGCTCGAACATGTCCTAACTTTGCTTGTTGAGAAGTTACAGGGAACACATCGAGACATGAACTCTGAAAGCTGCCGAACCTTCACCTCGGTCCTGTGGGACCAAAGCTGGGCCCTCCGCCCCGTCACCTTCCTCCACCCATCACTAGGGATGGGTACCAGTATCTGGTTCCATCATGGCACCGGTTCTGACATAAACGGTAGTAACCAGACCGAAAAGCAGCGCACATTTCAGTGCTTTACTTCGGTGCTTTTTTTTTTTCCTGAGATGTGATACACTTTGAATTCTAGCCAATCATTTTACCTTTGTAAGGATAGTAGGCGGGGCGAGGTACGTACGTTCTTTTAGAGCAGAGCTACAGATTAAAAACGCCCAAGGCGAAGTGGTCAAAAGTCTGGCTGTACTTCACAGCAAAGGATGCAAACTCAGCAGCAACAAGTGCTTTAAGCTGATACTGTGATACTGTCAAAGGAGGTAACACCTCAAATCCGATGAAACACCTGGCGACGCATAGCGTTTTTTTTAAAAGCCGAGAAATGCACCGTATTTGATAGCTTGCTGTGAGACCTCACACCGAGCACATCTACTGTGGGTGTGGTGCCTGTTATCGGACCCAGAGTTAGCAACATCCCCCACAAACCCGAAGAGGAGAGTCCTGGCCCCTAGCCCTGCCAGTGTAGCAGAAATGATGAGGATGATGATGCAGCAGCAGCCGTTCTTCTCTGCGTGAGTAGCTTAATGTTGTTCGTGTGTAATTTACGTTGAGTAGGCTAACCACGTTATTACATTAATGCATGTAAGGTGAACTAGCAAACATCATCATAGCTACATGCAGCTGTCTTCTTGTTTGATGCCAGATACTCCCTTCACCCTGGACAAAAAGGCTAAAATGACCAAATAAAAAGTGGAAAACAGCTGAACATGAGAGGTTTTTGGACAAAGTTTGTGTTCTCCATTCTTTAAGCAGCGGTTCGAGCACCGTTTAAGCACCGGGACCATTTCAAAAGTACCAGTTTGGCACCGGTATCGGATAAAACCTAAACGATACCCATCCCTACCCCCCACACCTGAGCCATTTGGGGGGTGAGACACTAAGCAACCAACCCAAAACTAAACAACTAAATAAATACAGAGCAGCGTTATGTAAATGTGTCTTTACTTGTTGTGAGGAAAGAAGGCACTCCAAGTTTTTTCTTTGAGCTAAAACATCTCAGTGCCAAATATTACATTAAACACTGATGCCGAATCTGAGGAGTGCATCATAATAACACAACAACATCAACGTTTATTCTTGACAACAGTCTATTCTTACTTACTCTTATTCCCACTTCAGAATGAACAGACTTCAGCTTAAACCAGCGCTGTAAGCGACACCTGTTAATTCAGATGCTCAAAGTGTAGCCCACCCTGTTGGAGGCTCCAGCACCAATGTGACAACTGTTTGGAGAAGAAGTTAAAACATTATTGGAAGTCTTCCGATGAGTTTGGTAGAGAACATCCTTTGAGCACATTTTCAGGCTCTTTCACTGCATCTGCATGGAGCTTGAAAGAGAATCACAGTCTACTTTTCTCATTCTTAATAAGGTTTACTATTCTATCTAGTTTAATCACCCAACAGTAAGCTCATATTTCCCCTCATCACTCTCAGTTCTTTGAGCTAATTTCACCCCCTTCTCTATTGTAATGGTTTCCTTATGAAAACACAAATATGAAACCAGTGCACGTCATCAAACATAAACATACTGTCTGCAGGGATCTGTAGGATCTGGAAACAAGACTCCATTCATGGTAAACATTTATAAATGACATACGCACGCACACAGAGATAAATAGATGTTGTCGAGCGATGACAACATAAGCTTGTGTGCACACTGAGGGCACAGCAACTGTTTCACAGACTGGAATGGTAAAATTAAATCACTTTACAGTACACGTGTGTGCGCTGTTCGCGTCTGCATATTGTGATGTAATCAGTCTGTTCCTGGTATAAGGAAAGGGCTCACTAGTGTCTCCATGGCAACAGGCAGGAGGCAATAGAAGTATGTGTCTTTGTGTGTGTGTGTGTTTGATGTGGGTTTAAAGGGGGATACACATTCTCCTCTACTGAGCTATAACCCTAAATAAGGCTTTACTTGATGGTGATGCACGTCACACAGGACCGTGTCAGTCCTCTGACTGATGCCCGGCCCTTCTGTGGTGGTTCCTCAGGTCTTCTGCACACTACATGCTGGAAGAAGCTACGTCCCTATGACTGTGGAAAGATTTAGGCAGGCAGATATTGGCATTTAAGATCTGCACGAGAGGACTAAACACAGGCTAAAGACGGCTTGGAGCCTGTACTGTCAACTCCTTTCACTTTATTAAATAAACAAGAGCTAATTTCAAGCTGCATTCCTTCTGACCCCGAAATAAATCCGTGTTTATCCATCAAGTGGTGGTGAAGGTCTTGCTCTGCTCACACATGCACACAGATGTCAGTGGTGTATTTATGGCACTGTGCAAGATGAACATGAAGAACACCCTTTGATACCCCTTCAGAGGAAATCGGCATTGCAGTTTAAGTGCAATCTGTTACTGGAGGTGTAGGGTGGCCACAAGAAAGGCTCAACCTGCAGAATCTGAGGACAAATTAGTAGATGCAAAGCAATCGCTTATCAAATTAACATCCCATCAGCCTGCTGCCTGTGCTCGCAGTGAGGCCTCTCAATTAATGACTAAATCAGTATTCCAGCCAACCGATTTACTACCTCTTGATTGCTTCCTACAAGTCGACTATAGCCTTAATCAATAAATCTTTAGGTTTCAACAGGGCATGACTCTCACATCTTCATAAACACACTGGTAAGACCAAAGCGGAGATCTTGCTCTTGTGTAGATCTGAACAGCACCGTGTTTACCTTTGTGAACATGTGAGGATATATGGAAACTGTCAAATCGATGCCTGATATGTCACAGAAAACTTGGAGAGCTCAGATATTTCACATCGAGAATGAGCAGGGCAACCATTGTTTTCTAAACATATGTAAGCCTTGCATCTGAGAGGCTAAATTAAAGTTAAGCTTATTTCCAGATATTTTATTCCTGTGCTTCAGAGTAGCTTTGCATGATTCACAGTTCAGAATAATCCTTATTTAAATTTTACTCTGCCTTTATGCAGCTCCTCAACTCATCCTGTGTCTGAAACAAGCTGTTTTACACGGTGTCTGTTTAAGGCCATCCTCCTTTTAAGCCAAGTTTGTTCTAACTGGGTGTCTCTTACAGATAAAAGCTTTGGTGGAGCTTTTGTGTAACAGCTTTAACATTGCTCTTAATGATATGTACTCAGCCTGACATCATAAAGGCTGGAGTAGAACAAAAAAACAGTGCGCACACAGGTTATAGGACTAAAATGCACATACAGTTATCTCGTGTTTTCAAACACAGACCGTGTTTAAAATGAGTGTCTGTAACTGCAACATATATGAATATAAAAGATGAGATTTCCATGCAGGTTAACAGTGACTGCCTCTGCTGCTGTCGGCCAAATACAAAGGAACAGGATGGAGGATGTTCAGAGGGTTTGTGTGCCAGAAGAGGAAGCTAGGGACAGGGTGAGATGGAGGCAGATGATCCACTGTGGTGACCCCTAGAGGAAGCAGGCAGAAGAAGAAGCCTGCATGATGAAGCATCCTTGGGTACAATACTGAACTTTGTGCCAACTTCCTCGAGTCTCTCGCGCTGGCCTGCCTCTCTTATTTTCTCTCTTTGGCGTGTTGTGGTCACCTTGCCTCAGTGCAGCTCCTCCTGCCTCTCCGCCTTCCTTCAGGCACGCACCTGCCTGCAATCAGCTCTACTGACTCACTTTCTGCTCGTCTATGACTAGGCTAACTACTTCAAGCTTGTCACAGCGTTGCACCAGCCAAGAGACGCCCTTGATTCTGTTTGGTTTGTGTGTTTTATGTCTTGGATAACCTCTCTGTGTAACCTTTCTTGCTATGAAGCCCCACTCCCATGAGCCCTGTTTTGTGTGTGTGCGCACGCCCTGGGAAGCCTGTGTTGCCTGACTGCCCCCGCTGGAACTCAAATGCCCCACCATCAGCTTTGTTACTACCTTTTCACTGTGCAAAAAAAACTTGTCAATAAATCTGTTGAACTCTTACAGTGCTTCACACCTGGGTGATCATTCTGTTAGCTCGTGACACTTTAATGCATCCGTGACAGAGAGTGCTTACAAGTATAGAAAAAGGTACCTTGAGTAACTACTAACTACCAGCCCATTTATCAAAACAAGGAAAACATGAGATTAAATTCATTTCCTCACTTTCTTCCTTCCACAAGTGTTGATGAGATATTATCAAGACCAACAACGATTCAATATCACATTTACCACCACATCAATCATATGGAAAGAATGACTGTGTGTGCATGTTGGCTGTGTGTGTGTGTGTGTCTGAGTACATGCTTTTAAAATGGGCTTTCCTGGAAATGCTGCCAGAGAGCGACGACTTCATTTCCCATCACTTACTCACTGTAATGTGAGTTGTAAAATGTCTAACATCTGATTATTTTCAGAGGTAAAATGCATATCGGCTCCTTCTTCCTCGTTTCAATTGAATTATTTACATCTTTCTCTCTCTCTCACACACATATTTCTGAGGGTTACTGGAAGTCAGTTATTACTTTATTCTAAATAGACCCATCAGTAATCACACTTGTATTTGAATATGCAGTCTATGTGCCCACTCATGAACAATGTTAGCCTCGATCTCTCTCATGAGATACAGTACTAGCTTTTTTGAGTGTTTACTCTTTGTTGGCTCCAGGTTGATATTGAGAGCATACACTCACCTCCTCCAAACAAGCTTACGGTATAAAGTTTCCTCTTTTAAGCTCTACTGCTTAGTGCGACTAATGAGAAGCCTCTGTTTAAATTAGACAACCCTGTAGACCTTGCCTTTCAGAGTTACACTTTATTACGACATGCTGTGTCTTTTCAAAGTGTTGTGAATGAACCTGATGGCTCAAATGTAACTTCTAGTCATTTTTTTTAAATCTATAAAACAAACAGTGGTTACTACGTCTAAGTGCCAGAAATGAACCTTAGAGCATGTGCAGTTATCTGTTCTCAGTGATACACATTCTTTACCTTCAATCATTATCATTGCATTTACGCACAGTCCTGCTCCCGTTCTCTTGATTGCTTTTATTGACCTCTTGCAAAAATGAGCTAACAGTGCACTGTTTTCCTGCATGGGCATGTTTACACAAAACTGTTAACAGATACACTGTTACAGATACACGTAAATGACACAGGTGAAATTCATGGTTAACCTCAAGTCATTATTAAAATAATAATTATTATTACCAAAGTAAATATTCAGTAAATGAATCAATAGATACAAAAATAAAAATAAATGAAAAAAAGGGACGATGTTGATATTTTCTATCACAGTTTTCAGTTTGTCTCCTAGTTTGGAGGTTAAGACTTGGTAATAAAAAAATAAAGGAGTTAATCTATGAGATTATCACATGTGAGAGAATTATATAATGAAACAACAACATACTGCAATTGCCAATTACTAACATCTGAAAAGGCTGTATGTGGGCATGGATACGGAAACTAAAAGAAAAAAGTGTGCAGTCAAAGCCCTGCACATCGCTGCAACAGTAACACCTTCAGTTTTAGGGTTTTGGTGTTTTGGCTCGTTGCTATGGTATCACATATGGAACAGTACCTTCAGTATTGTATAAGACATCATATAATATGTATTCATATTATATTATATTGTAAGTTTTTTAAGTATTTAATATAATCGTGTGTTATATTTTCTGTACATTATGAAATAATTTTCGACACAAAGTGGGTAAACAAGAAGGGATGAGTTGTGTCTTTGCTCAAAGCGACATGGCAGGGATGACAAACTCATTTTACACGGTGTTTAACTAATTAAAACTCAGCTTTCTGTCAGTGTAAAGAAGTTTAATTTCACATTTAAACCCTGACATATTTTAATATAAGAAAAAAGTGTAATTTCAACAGTGCATCTCAGTTCTTTTTGCTTAATAGAGAAATACTGCTGTAGTAAATAAAAGAAGTCTGTGAGGATGACTCTTTAGGCTTAAATTGTAAGAAATAAATGCAAATTGTAAAATGTAAAGAAACCTTGTTAGTGTTATTGTGAATCTGCTGTGAAAATCAGAATTTTCTACAGCAGATAGTGACAAACGGGAACTTTCTGTCATTTCATTGGTCGTGTATTTCTATTTTAGTGTAGTATGAATGGGAACGGGGGAGGTCTTCATGAGTAGGAAAAGCTGCAAACCTTACGAAAATACAATTAGATGTCCAAAAATGATATCGTGATTCACATTGTCCAAAGAATTGTGCGATTCTGGCCCTCAGGTCTTATATTTGAAACCCTTGCTTCATGATTAATGCTTATTAATACTTTATATATACATGAAATTATATTATACTCTATATAACTATATTATATAGGCCCACATACGTGGACGTATAAGCGAATTAGATCCCCAACAATCCCGAACAAGCTTCAACATCAACACTCAGTCCTCTAATTAATCCGTTTGACTTCCCCTAAATTAGGAACGGTCAGTTTGACAGGACTAGCCCTTTAAACGATTCCGCTGAAGAAGGGAACAGTCCATTTCAGTAAAAAAAGGGGGTACTCCGTCACTGCCTCGTGGTTTTTATACATTTTAACACCAGAAACACATCCTGGGAAAAGACAGAGGGCTTATATTTTTGTAATAATCATGAACACACATTTAATATCACACTGAAAAACAACATGTAGTCCTTTCGCGTCTCAACAGTAAAACCATTGTCCACCCCTTCGGGGGCGCATCTATTTTTAGCATCAGCTGTTGCAATACAAAGATTAGCTACTCGGCGTATTGTTTCGTAGATGTGGGCAGTTCACTCTCGTCTGAGGCGAAAGGGCGGCGGTGGTTTGAAGTCGAGCTGGAGGATGAGGAGAAACATGTCGGTGTGAGGACACGTCGCCGTTGCGCCAGAGGGAAGCTCGTTGTAGGTGAGTGTGAGACGCTAGAGGTCGTGAATGCGGGCGTCGGTGTTCCCGCGGGTGAAATCTGCCGTTAACGCGAAAGCCAACAACTTACTGTAGCCTAGCTAACAGCCACAGGATTACTTCGAGTAATGACAGCACGGCAGGCGGTCGGCGGGGATTAGCTCGCTGTAAATGAGCGTACGACCTACCGCATCACATTTGCGGAATTTCCTTTTTCAGTGCAAACTTGAAGAAAAGGATGAAGCAGCCGAAATCCGTTATTCAGGGGCGGTTACTGTCGGCGTCCTCACACTCAGGCAGGCCCTGGCTCCGTGTGTCAGACGTTTCCAGCAGGGAAGAGTCATAAACACAGTGTTTGCCTTTTCTCTTACTCTATTTCTTTATTTCCAGCAGCTGTGTACACACACACACACACACACACACACACACACACACACACACAGTGGTGTCCGGCTGTGAGGCAGAAATCGTGTGCAGATTTAACCGCTGGACAGAGAGAACAGAGAGATTCTTCATACATCAAATCATAGGATGAGATCATTCAGAAGCACCAGTCAGCCTGCAGACAGACACACACACACACACACACACACACACACACACACACACACACACACACACACACACCACTATTAATAGCAAAGTGAAATCATCAGTTCATTAGGCTGTCTGGAGACAGATCCCTCTTTATCTTTTCATCAGAACTTCAGAGAAAGGCCAAACCCTTCTCCTCTCTCCTTCTCCACCTCCCTCTGCTCCTCATGAGGATGATGATGGTGGGCACAGTGCTGGATGCTTTTCTGACTTTTTCTGAACAGTTTTGTGACGTTTCATGCAGGTAAATTACATTCAGATGGCTGCAGACTAGATTGACCAGGTGTCCAGCTTTATGTGGGACTTCACAGCCTGTATCCTCTGTCCCTGTCATGTACTGAGATGGTATCCTTCATGCTTGATGAGGTCCAGCAGTGATTCCCAAATGATTGCAACTGCACAAAAAGTGCATGAAAGGCCATAATGAGGATGAAGCTGGTCACTTGACTCCGTAGAGAAAACTCAGACCAAAATCACCCACGCACACACACACAACTGTCAGGTCAGACTTCTGCTTGAGGGTTTCATTTACTGGGCTGAGTGAACTGATGCAAGCTAAAGAGTCAGAGCTCTCTGAGAGCAACTTTGTGTCCTGTGACCCAACATTAGATGTGGACCACAGGAAGTAAGAGAGTGTTTGTATGGAAGTGCAGGTTATATGCTACTGGAGCTTACTGCAAGACAAAGTCATCGTAGGCGGTGCGCTCAAAAGTGCCCTCGGCCGACGAGACGAAATTGTCTTGGATGTCGTTGCAGTTGTTTTTGGTGTCTCTTCAGCATAAAGTTTGAAAGTCACTTAGGTCAGAATTCAAAAGGTTGAACTATGCTCAACAGTTGGTTGTATTTTATTTACTTTTAACTAAATTCAAATGAAAAGAAAATGCTGAAAATGCAATAAATATAACATCAGCTGACAAACAGCCACCTCCTGCCTGATCCTTTGTCTTTAAATTCAGTGTTCGAAATAAGCGCGTTCAGGTGCTTCTGCAACATATTCAAAGTTTAGGATGCGTTGATCTATCACAAACCAAGCAGCCGTTTAAAGGAGATCTGAGACAGAAGCTAAAAGTTTCTCTAAGGATAAAAATACACAGTGCTGTTTTCTGTGTGTGGCCACCAAGTTGTAAAGAGCAGAGAGAGAGACTGTAAAAGTGAGGAGGCGGTGTGCATGTACAGTATCACCATCACAGGCAGAACAGTAGCTTCCACAAAAAAAGCAAACTAGGATTTATTCCTGAAATGAAAGACAATCCTGTGTGTGTGTGTGTGTGTGTGTGTGTGTGTGTGTGTGTGTGTGTGTGTGTGTGTGTGAGAGTGTGAGAGAGTGTGAGACAAGTCCAAATACTGGTGGGCACTCAGTGTCAGTGGATTTAAAAAAAATTAATAAAACTGAGCGACAAAGAATGAAAAAGTACTTGGAAGTGAACAAAACCTTTGGAAAGTAACTTGTTTTGCCTGTATTTTTGCTTGTGGATGTTTTTATTATTTCACAATATCGAGTCTTGCAGGAAAAGCACGCCTCTGGAGATGTGCTGATTTATGGATGCAACTGTACTGAAGCCCAGCAATAAACTACACACTTTAAGTCGTATTGAGATAGAAGAAACGGGAGCTACACGAGTGTAAAAACAAGCCCGAGTTTCTCTTTATGCTCATGATTTGAATTGCACAATTAAAATAAAAATCACTATTTTATTGAGGCTGTAATCTGCATTATTTGCAGATTATCCATCATTTTTCCTATGTTTTTACTTATTTACCTTACTAAATAAGGTATTACTGGTAAATGGGGGATGTAATGACTCTTCCCAAACCAGTTTAGTTCCTACCTGGGCCACACTTCCCCAGTCTTATTTAATAATGGATTGGATTTATATAGTGCTTTTCAAGGCACCTAAAGCGCTTTACAATGCCACTATTCATTTACTCTCACATTCACACACTGGTGGAGGCAGCTACAGATGTAGCTGGGGCAGACTGGCTGCCATATCGCAGCCCTCTGGCCAACACCAGTAGGCGGTAGGGTAACACAACGACCAGGACAGAGAGCGATCCCGGGGATCGAACCGGCGACCTTCCGGTTACAGATGCGCTTCCCAACCTCCTTGGCCACGGTTGCCCGGTTTGAAACACTTCCCTGCTCTGTCATATGATTTCAAAACCTCAAGAAGGTGATGTTGAAAACACTCGTGAGGCTGCACAACAGGACTTTCCTAACTGATGGGCGGTGACATTAGTCACAGATACTCTCATTTTATATTGACTAGCAAGCAAATTGACAAATTTCATCACAAAGCACAGACAACGTTATATTTGTGTTTCTGAGATCGCCCTTCTATTTCATGAGCTGTATGCAGTGTAGTGACCACTAAAACTGTTGCGTAATCAAATATTAAAAAAACCAAACAAACTTTAAAAGCATTTCATCTTTCTTCTAGTACAAAGACGCACTGCAAACATCCACATTTAAAGCTGCTCCCTGACAGCAGTTTGCATGCTCTGTTATGGTAACACCAAGCCGCCGCGCCCCGGAGCTGCTTTGATTTATGACAGGAGCGTGTCTCTGTACTGGGAGTGACTCTGGATCAAACTGACACACATTGTTGAAAATTTATGGATTATTTTGTTTTTTCAGGCTGCACATCATCTGTTTGTGCAGTTTATGTTTAAATAGGGTCACCAACAATGCTCTGAGACCAGAGGCTGCTAAGTGGTTGTGACCTGCAATCATGTGATTAGTCATTTAGCGAGCTGTTCGCACTTTGTCCTCTCAGCCGTGGGGTGTTGGAGATCTGAGCGTGAAACGTGTTACTGGAGGAAATGCGTCGAAGGCGGGAGACTTTGATTGATGTGTTCCTGTTGGAGGCAGTCGTACAGTAAAACACCGACTGCCAGAATGAGTTTAAAGCATCTGACTGTGAAGTGTAATTATCAAAGCCTGCTGCTGCTTAAATAATCATTACTTTGAAGCAGTCTCAGCTGTGCAATAAGACGCTGGCTTGGGGATGGCATCTTACTCCACACGGAGGCTGCACGTTCGGTTTCTGTGCAGCTTTTGCTGCGTCTGCACGAGTCCAGCGTTTTGGAAAAGGTTCTGGAAATGGTGCTGAGCCAGTTCTAGCTTGAAAACAGAGCTTGTTTTTAGTGTTGATGGGCAGAGACAGTCTTTTGAAAACCATTACTCATGTGCTTCCTGGCTGGATGGTGTCAGTCACTACATATCCTTCCCAGCATCCCCACACCCCTTACACGACCCTTTCCAGAAAAGTCCTGTACTGCAACTACTCCCACCCAGTCTGTCTCACACAAACATTTTAAAGTGCCCAGTGTACATGACTGGCTGTGTGATTATTCCACAGTCACCCCCTTAAATGCTCCTCGCCTCCCCCTGGCCCCCCACCCAGGGGGATCAGTTCACTGGTGGGAACGTAACCTGCGAGCTGACCTCAGATCGCTGTTCTCCTCCAGCTATAACATGGCTTTAACTTCACTTTTCTCTCATCTTCATTTCTGCTCTGTTCGTTCTGGCTTCGAGCTGCTTGGTTGGTAAAATACACGGTGGTGAGGTAACACACCGCCGTGTATTTTACCAACCAAGCAGCTCGCTCCGCCATTAAAGGCTCGAGCCACAGATGTGTCCTGAACCAGTCGGTGTGATGCTTGTCCTTGGACTGTGGCGTTACCTTAATAATGTTAGCGTTTCCTGTTTGAGGATTAACACTGTTAACATGAGACTCACAGGCTGTTTGCACTAGTTTTTTTTGCAGCGTGATGTTTATTATTTTGTCCCTGAGCAGGTTTGTGTATTTAGATTTTTGGCTAGATGGCAGGACTGTCACACATTATAAATGGTGGGAGCTGTGCAGTGCCTTCTCTCCCAGATTGAACAGGTGAGATCCACACTGCTGTTATTTTAAGCTGACTGATTATAGACTGTAATTTCTAATTAGAGGTAGTGGCATTCTCAGCTATTAGCTGTTAGTTTTAAGGGTTTAAAAAAAAATATATTTTTAAATATATAAGCAGTTTTCTTTCTTTAACGCAGTTATTTATGCACTCCTTTATTCTCTGCTGCTCTGTGCTCTGATCAGCTGGTTGGCGTCTTTATGGCTTTCCAAACATGCACGATTGAAGGAAGTTTTTCCCAGCTTATAGTAAAAAAATAAATTATTTGTTTTTATATAACTGGCTGTTATAAACTGTGATGCGATTAGATCATTACATGGTTAATATGGGTCGGGCACTGATTTCACCCCGTTGGGGAGTTATCTGTGGATGGATTCAGTGGCGGGCAGTTCTATGGTGAATTACTGCTTTTCCTACTTTTTGAACCCTGTTTCTCAACAAAAAGTTAGTTTCAACATAAACGATTATTATTCTTGATCAACTTCAGCAAAATGTAAATTTTCGAAATGGATAAGTTAAAACGTTAAAGTGGAATCTGTGTGGACTTTATCGCATGTTTAACTTGGTGAATTATGGTTTAACACTTCATCTGATTGATGAGCGTTGATATCAGCAGTACAGTGCAGACCGGGGCGTGCACTGCTGTGTTCCTTCTGTGAGTTATGGAGCTGCTTTGTTCCCACGTGAAGAGGGAAATCCCTTGATCCTTTCCCAACAGCAACTAGCCACGTCTCGAGCCCAGGGAGACTTTCTGCGAGGGCAGAATATGAGGCTCAAAACACACCAGCTTCATCCATTTTCTGTGTAAATGCACACACCAGCAGAGTGTAAGCAGATGTGCTGCAGATTTACTGGCTGTGTGAGGGATGAGGGGGGGGAAACGGCATTTTATGGTCAGCTGGGGCTGCCGAGTTCGGTGAAGACATGAGCGAGTGCTCCTGTTTGTGTCCCACAGGGTATTTACTGAAATCATAGTTGTTGTGATTTAATTTTGTGGTTTTTGGACTCGTGTAATGGGACACACTGTAGAAAACTGTAGTTGTAACGTGCAGTTTGGTGTACTTTTAACAACTTGGAATGAATGTGGGAGGAAATGCTTTTAGAACAAGTGAGAAATCAAAGGTGTGTCTTATTTTGAAAGAATCTATTAAAGGAGTGAACGACTTTCTCGTGTAGCCCAGTGGGAAACTGACATGAGTTTGGGTTAGAGTTGGATTGTTAAACCTTAAACGCTGCCTTCTAGGATTTCTTTAGGATTATAAACCGTGACTGCTTTCTTAGCATAATTCCTCCCCTAAAATCATAATGTTATAAATACAACAGGGATGGTTTTCCACAGAGGAATGCATGTGTGATCTGAGCACAACTTTCATGTTTCTTCTTTGTCACTTAACACGAGTAGGCAGTAAACCAGCTGCCTTACTGAGACAGTCTCTCATCCTGAACTCCTGCTCTGCAGCTTTGAGGACAAAACTGGTTTTGAGGGTAGATGATGGAGGACTGTCGCAACAACAACCTGACCAGTGAGCGAGCTGCTCACAAATACACAAGAATGGAGAGTAGAAGGGCCTCGCACAGCTGATTGGAAAACACGTCAACACTTAACTTAGCAGTCGAAGATGACGTTCTCACAGACAGACAAATCTATATTTAAAAAACAAACAAACCCTTTGATGCTAATGCTTCCCGGCCATATATTATATTATATTTTGCTACAGTTGGCTAGTTAGCATCTCTGTCCTGCAGCTGATGCTAGGTTTGAGTAAAACACAAGTACAGTCTGTTTAAAGTGAAGTGATAACTCAGAAGTGTCAGCAGATACTGTTTTGGGTGGTTTGTAACACGTTGTCCTTATTTTACAAATTTAACACACTTCTGTTGAACACATCAAACATTTTAGTCCTCATGTTATCGCTCTCTTTTTCTCGATGCATGTTATTGTCCAAAAGTCAGGCGAAGGTTAAGGGTTATTTGTCTCTTTTGTGCTGGGGTTAAGTGGTTTGGCTAGTTTGTAATAAACAGATTCTCCACAGAGTCTTCTGTGTGGTTTCTGATGTCACCTGTCGTTCTGTTTTTCTAAGGCACAGATGCAGTTGTAGGGAGATGCCACCAAATAGTCTAAGAGTGAAATCAAGATGAACCTGATAAGGTTTAGACGTGAGTTGGTTTCATTGAGAACACCAAATGTATGACTGGTGTAAAAACCACAGCTGTAATGTGTGCTGTGGTTTCAGAGTGCTTCATGAGGTTATTTGTTTTTCTTCAGTCATAGATGGCTTTTAAAGTGGAATAGACACCTATTTTGTGGCTTTGACAGCCATCCAGACATCTAAACGACTGAAGAGTTTATTTTTATTTTTTTGTTTTAACATCAGGAATTTGACTCAGAATCTTTTTGCTTAACCTGGCTTGGCATTGCAAAGGAAGGAAACATCTTCCTTCCCTCCATTGTGCTGCAGGAAAGGATGGACTTTAGCCAGCTGACAGCTGTTTCCTGCACGATGGAGGAGGAATGGGTGTGTGGGTGGTAGGAGTGTTGATGCTAGTGGGTGAATGTTTCTCTTTTTTTTATGCTTTTATCTCTTGCTGCAGTTTAATTAAAACTGTAAATCTGCAGGCTTCGTTGTAATGTGAAAGTCTGGTTTTAATTTTATGTGTTATATGTATTTGGATGGCTTTGGGTGCATGTTTTAATATCTTTGCAATAAAATGTCATATACTTAATGTTACCAATAAAATGACCTTGGAGCAAATTTCTCTTTATGAACATTGGAGGTGTTTCATTTCTAGCCAAAGAGTCTGGAATGATATCAAAATAATAAGAACCATTTGGATAATTTATTTTATTTATGTTGAGGAAAGCTCCCCAAACTAATGTTTGTTTTTTCTTTGTTTGTTTTTAAAAAGGGTACATCCTATTTAAAATTGTTCATTTTTAAAAATATTTGGTATCTACAGATTAGCAGTGCTGGTATCATCAAATCAGCTTTTATAACATCAGCAGACACTTTTTTTTTTTTTTTTTCTGTGGAAAAATCCTTTAAGTTTGGAGCTGTGTGGGGATTTTCCTGCACGTGCCTCATGTTTCAACATTCTAATGAGATTCATATCTGGGTCTTTTTTTTTTTGCTTTTGAGCCATTCCAGTGTGGATTTGCCAGCGTGCTTAGGATCATTAGCCTGTTACAAGGTCTACTTGGAGTTCAACTTCAGCTTTGATACTCATGGCCTCAAATTCTCCTCAGATGCTTCCTGATACAAAAAAATGAATAGTTGAGTCAATGACAGAGAGCTGTCCAGAGGCAGCAAAACCATCCAGAACAATAAGATTTCCTATCGTCATGCTTCAGTTACTGGTAAAACGACTCTCTCTGATTGTTCTGTTTCAAAAGGCCTGCTCTTTGTACCCTCAGGATCAAACTGCAGATTTACTCCAACGCTCTTTCTGGACAGAAAGGCCTCTTTGGCAGGTTATCTTCATGCACACTCTTAAAAGATTGCAGATGCTTTTTCTTTATAAGCAGCAGTTGGAAGAGCGACCTGTAGAGCCTGTGATGAAATTCTGGGGCTCCATGGTGTGGTGGTTATTTGTCTGACATGTGAAAGATTCTAGGTTTGGGAGGGGATGACGCACAAACCCGGTCTCATGGGTGTTGGTCACTCCTAGTAATGGTTCCAAGCACAGGTAAATGGGAGGGTTGCATTAGGAAGGGCACGCAGAGGAAAATGCAAATTTATTAAAGCTCACCCGTCCTGAGCATCTGCCTCTGTCACACCAACCCTGTGCATGTCCTCCTTCATTACATCCATGAAGCTTCTCGGTGCTCTTCATCTTTTCCTCCTCTAACCTCTAACTTTGTCCTCAAACTGCTCGAGCCAAGCGGTCCCTCTGATCGACTTGTTTCTGGTCACCCCAGATTTATCACACACATCTCCAAGCTTCCGATGGCTCTGGGTTGGACTGAAGGTCGGCAGCGTCTGGGCTGACTGTGGCTGTAATTTGGGTGTTGTGAATGATGAGGAAAAGTTGGTTCCAACCTGTGCAGATCTAATTCCATGAAGGAAGTGTTGTGCGATTATTTGTCTGCTCAGATTATTTTTAAAAAACTGTTTTAATTGTATGCCTGGAGTTAAGAGCAGTCAGTGTCACGCATCAAAAACAGGAAGCGAACTAAAGCGGCTCTCTGTGCAGCGACTCAACACCACGCTACAACATTTCTGTCAACTTTGTCCTCGTATGGCCCGACTTCCTCCGCCTCACTCCTGCTTCCGATTTCTCTCACCCGCTTTCCCGCTCTCCTCTCGTGACTCATTCTTTGTAGATTTGGGAGCTTCGAGGACAGCTGTGGTCTGAACTTTCTGCCACGACAGACTGAGATAGCACGGTGGATATTAAAGCTCCAGCAACAAGGCGACGACTGAGTAGCAAACAGGCTGTTCTCCTGTGGTTTAAGTGCAGAATGCCTCTGAATGATTTGATATACTGAGCACTGACGCCTCTCCCACAGAAAGCTTCAGTTTAACCCCTTAATGTTGAAGTTCATTTTTGTTCTTAAAAAGTAATTAGAAGCTCCAGCTGTACATCTGTGTTTGAGCCGTCATATTTCTGTGGCTTTGTTGTCGTCATTCATTTAGTTTTGACTTGTGAAGCACACGCAGGAACGCTTAGATTTAAAATGTGCCAGCTTACAAAGATGCCATATGCACGCTCTAATGGTCGTCTGTTTCACGCAGCAGCAGAATGACAGCATTTTCTTTTTTGTATTTTAGAGGAAAGCTCTTAATTTGAAACCGAAGTATTTTGCTTGGCAGGGATTTTCCTGTGTGGTGGTTTTAGCTGCTTGCAAAGGAAGCACTCGCCTATGTTGTGATGATTGTGTGTATGTGTCGAGAGAGAGAGAGCTCTACCTGATGCTGCTTAAGTGACTCAGTGTTCGTATATTGATTCATGGTTTTCTTAACTACTGCAGAATATTTTAACAGGGTTATCTGCTATAAAAAGCCAGGCCAGGAAAATCGCCTTCATGTTTTTATCTTTGGTTACTTTGACACAGTCATCTGCTGTGATGCTCACACGTGTCAGCTTTGTTTCTATACATGGATATAAAAATCTAGACATGTACTGAGACAGAAATATTCTAATTCTGATCATTTGAGTCAAAATTGAATCAATTATAAAAATCGGCGACGATACCCAGCCCTAGCTGTAACCCACCGATGTGTAAATCCACCTTGTGTTGTCGCTGCTTTGGGCTTTCAGCCCGTGAGCACATGCCGCTGAGCTTGTTCCTCTGGTGGGTGCAGCTCTGGGACGACCTTACTGTTACTCAGCTATGAAAATAATCCAGCGTGAGCCGAGCTGAACTCTGCCTTTTGGCCTCTCTTGCTCTAGTTTTCCCATCTTTGTTTTTCCTCTTTCTGCTTTGATCTACATCTCCTGGCTGTGCTCTGTCTCCATGGTGATGTAAAACCAGCCTGGGGGGGGAAATAAAAATCTTAACACATCTCTGGCTTGTTCTCTCCCTCCCTCCCTTTGTTGTCAATCCCTCGTCTCCCTCACTTGGTTCTGCATTTCAGCCAGCCAGGTGCGTCTCGTCAGCCACCTGCTATCCTACCTACTTCCCACCTTTACCGCCACTGTAGAGGGTAGCCATGGCAACCAGCGCCGTGCCAAGTGACAACCTGCCAACGTACAAGCTGGTGGTGGTGGGGGATGGGGGTGTCGGGAAGAGTGCCCTCACCATCCAGTTTTTCCAGAAGATCTTCGTGCCAGACTACGATCCCACGATTGAGGACTCGTATCTTAAACACACAGAAATAGACGGACAGTGGGCCATACTGGACGGTGAGTTCCAAAGAACCACACAGCTTGTAAATCTTCTATGCTTCTTATTTTTCCCTCCTTTTGTTTCAGTCAGCACAACACATCCATCATCGTGCCACAAGTTAACATTTGTTATTGTTCTTCTTTTGCCCGTAATTACAATCCTGCGGCAGCTGTCTACACTGAGCTTTATATAAAACATCAGCTGTGGTTTTTCCATGTGAGAGAAACTGTGTACAATTCCATAATTTTATCCTCTCCCTTTATAATTACTCAATTTATATTTAAAGGATGCAAAAACACCTGAAAAACAGATCATTTCTAAATGTTTCTATCATTGAATATGTTCAGTCTTTTATAAGTGAACTTCTGACCTTTGCAAAGAGCAAATGTCACTTTGTGATGCAACTGTTACGCAAGCGTGTAGCTAAGCCATGAATGCACTCAAGATAAGGACAGTGGCCCACAGACCCACGTAGATGGACAAATGTCTTTCTCCCAGTGTGCAGCGATTGTGCTGGTGGGGGGGGCATGAAAGTAAAACTCACATGTTGTAGTGACAGGACGTCCACAGTGGCTCTGATAAAAATCACATTTTAAATACTACTGATGTTTGTGTGTGGATCAGTTTTGTTTTAGTCTGATGTATTTTTAATGAACGTATGCATGTTCAAAGTGCGATCCTTGCATCAGATGATGCTCGGGGAGTATTTCGTGTACTTGTGTGATTTAAGTGAAGAGCCCTGAGACCCTTCTCAGTGTATTAATGCATTTGTCCCGACATGGACACAGTACTGGACACGGCCGGTCAGGAGGAGTTCAGTGCAATGAGGGAGCAGTACATGAGGACGGGAGACGGCTTCCTGATCGTCTTCTCGGTGACGGACAAGGCCAGCTTTGAACACGTTGACCGATTCCATCAACTCATACTACGGGTCAAAGACAGGTAGGAGCAGAAAGATAAACACTTGGACAACAAAATTAAATATTCTTGCAAAGTCTTTTGCAGCCCCTCTTTTCTTTGTTTCTCTTGGAGCAAGTTTTGCAGCTAGTTATTAAAACATGGCTTTAATAACTAGCTGACTACGTCATAACAGTGAGCCTTATCAGCTGAAGATTATACAAAGAAATGAATGCATGGTGCGCTTACTGTATCAGTGCATTATAAGCATTTGTTTATCCATATATAGGCAGTTTAAAGTTTTTCAAGTTTAAACTCCCACACTTTTCCAAGTGGGCATTTTTTACAGTGTCTTACATGAAAGCACAGAGGATAGTATTTTTTTGGGTGGAGAGAATCACTTTTTAGTGTGTTGGTGACTGAACCTGTTTCTTGGCTTTGGCTGGACTGGGGGGTTTCAGAAGTCCTCAGTCAGAGGATGGTTACTGCTAACATGGTGCCAAGCAACCTGAGAAGGTATTTAATCATGAGAAACGCTTGAAACCACTGGTGCCACGAACGTTGATTGCACTGTGTGAAAGTTGGAGGCAAGTTGTATGTAGTTTATTTTATTGAACCTTTTATTTATACTGTTAATCTCATTCAGTATAAATGTCTCATTACACCGTCAGACAGATCTGTGTCAGGCGGTGTCATAAATGTGCAGTCAGGGCTGTCGGTGTCATGTTTGGTCCAAAGGGAGACAAAGAACTGAAATGTTGTGAAGTAAATTTTGCCTTAGATGTCATATATAGCATCCGATTAGGTTCCCCTTTCCATTTAAGGCACATGTTATCTTACAGAGAGTCTTGGTCTCTGTCCTAGTGTGCCCTTATTAACACAAAGGGTACGCAGTTCAAAAGGTTTGTTTGCAAAAGCTATACGAGCAGTCTCGGAAAGCACCAACATTTCAACTGAAAGTCTGTGTGAACCACTCTGTTAAATATAGCAAAAGAGGAAGTAGTTCATCATATTCATTAAAGACCAAACTTTGCCCTCGCTGACTCGGGCCGCGCTGAGGGGTATGGTTATCATGTGATTTAAGGGCGGTTGAAGATGAAGGTCTCCTCCTTTCCTCGCTCTTGCTCACACCGACGGAACATCAGTTATTTCCAAAGCTGAAATCTGTCGTCGTCAGTTCTCGACCGTGACTGACAAATAAAACTGAGTCACACGCAGGAAATGGAAAAACAAAAAAACGGAACTGAATGAGTTGGAGTCTGTCAAAATTTGCGCTCATCAGCAGCTGATCTATCCCAAATTAAACATGGTCTGTTTTTTTTAGTGTGTTAGTGTTTCAAATGCAAGCGAGAATTAGTCATATCCTCCTATGACTAAGCATTCAAGGCTGTTTGAAACATCTGTACGCATCGATAAAATATTCAGTAATACAGCGATGCATTGCATCTCTACTCTGTGTCCTTATCGTCTCAGGGAGGCCTTCCCCATGGTGCTGGTCGCAAACAAAGTGGACTTGGTCCACCTAAGAAAAGTCACAACTGACCAGGGGCAGGAGATGGCTGCAAAGCATAATGTAAGTAGTCTTTCCTTAAGCACGTGTCCCTGATGACTTATTACCGCCTACAAACAGCATCAGGGTTTTTGAATTATGCAAAGCTTTAAGTTTCAGTGTTTTCATGTTAGTCTGTAATAAACACAGGTCGTGTACGGGGGCAGAAAAGACCAGCGTTCAAGGAAACGAGCAAATGGCATTTCTAGGCCTGCAAGCTGCTACTTCTCAGCTTGTTTAGACGGGCAACAGTTCTGAATGCGATTAATACTTAATCATTATTGGTCTTTCAGAACCATCACAGACTTGAACTGCACATTACTGTAAACTTAAACACCTGACTGAGCTGCTCATGTTTCATATTTGTTTCCTCAGATAACTTATATTGAAACCAGTGCCAAGGACCCCCCAATGAACGTGGACAAAGCCTTTCATGAACTGGTTCGTGTTATAAGGTAACCTGAGGACCTTCAGATCTTTGAAATAAATATGCTGGGATAGGGATGCACTTTATGTAAAGATGGGTCACCACTGCGTGAAAGGCAGCACTTCATTAAAACAGATGGAACAAAAATCATGGTACCGACTGTGAGTGCAGGTTAAACCTGCAAAGGAACGCCGACGTGTTCCCGTCTCATTGAAGATGAAGTGAGGTTTGTTTTACAAGACATGAATTTCGGATGCTTTTACAAAATCCTCCCGACAACAGCGCTCTGTCCTAAAGGCGTGTGAGATGGTGTGGAGGGGGTATTAGTTTGAATGTCATGGCCAATCTGCACATCTGTGACGGTGCTGTTAATTATAAACTTGGTAAAAGGGTTTTGGATCAAAGAGGCATAGATGATACCAAAAGACAAAACATGACTATGCAGCTCTAATTAAAGGAGTCTGATCTGCAGTCACCTATAACAAACAGCATGGCAAAGAAAACCTCAAAACTCTGGAGCAGCTGAAATCTCATATCAAGCAACAGTAAAAATGCATCAGCTGGCCATAAAGCTAAAGTGATGCAACGCAGCGCAACGCTGGACTGTGAAAGTGTTTTTAGGAAGGATGGAAAAAAAAAAAAAAAAAGGAGGGAAACAAGACCAAAGCCACTTCCTGTCTTGACCCGTGTAATTTCAGAAGAATTTGGTTTGTTTTGTATGTGGTCACATCCTGTTTATAAGTCTGGCCGAACACTCCGAAGAGCGACAAGTAATCCCTCTCGTGGTGTCGGGGCTTCGTGCTCGTTACACAGCAGCAGATCAGTGCGTTCTCTCACACGTTATTAAAAAAAGACGATTATTAGACTTGTGGAAAGCTCTTATTGTGCGTTTGCCAGCTTGTAGCTGACTCATGAGAAAACTCTTCCTTTGCAACACATTTGGAGCTCGATGAATCAACACTGCCCTCCTGTGGTCATACTTTAGACATCCAGTCACCAGGGAGGTTCACAGAATATTGAATGATCTGCCCTGAGCACTCATGAAATGCTAAACTTAATCAGCAAGAGCCAGCGCATTGATTTATGGATTTATGGGTTCTTTTATAGCAGTGGACTCGGCTCTGTCTCGTTTCTGGAGACATGAGAACAGGAAAACATTAGACACACAAGCCTGGAGCTCAGTAAAAACAGTGCAAAGGTTATAAAAAGAGTTTTATTAAAGGGGCGTAATGTACTAGTTCAGGGGGATCATTGCAATTATCTGCTGTTTTTAAATTTGATTCCCACTACTCAGCGTCAGAAATGGAAATCAAAAGTAAAACTTGGGAAACTGACCTTGTGGGTAAAATTTGGAGATTAAAATGACGATTTCCTGAGCTGGAGAAAAATGATCATTTATATGAGATAATTATAAAGTACAAAGTTAAAGTTTTGCTTTCAAATGATTAAAAAAGAGGTTTATGCCTTCTCTTCTTCTTTTTTGCTGCCTGCAGACAACAGGTCCCAGAGAGAAACCAGAAGAAGAAAAAGAAGATGAAGTGGAGGGCGGAGCGTTCCACGGCCTCCCACAGGTTCCACTGCGCCATATTGTGACCAAGCTCATCATCTCCATCATCTATCACACGCGCACACACACACGCACACACACACACACCAACAAACCTTTGGATGTCAGGGAACTCCCCAGCAGTGGTCAAACTACGGGAGCACAAAAGGGACTGGGGGTTGGTTGAGGAATGACTCGATGGATCCAGGAAGGATGAAATTGATCTGAAATGTTGGACTCGGCCCCTCACGATGCCTCGGACTGAGCGCTACGCCTGCCCCCCTCACTATATGGTCCTTTTCAAAGGTTTTTCTTCTTTCTTTGAGAACCTCTCCCCATCTGTACTCGTCCCTGAAATACATAGTTATCTAATTTATGAACTTACTATGAAACGTGGCACAAGACGACAAACTGTCCGGGAAAGACAGAGGTCAGAATCACCTTGGACTTGGAACCTTTTGTCCTCTTGAGCAAGGGAAGGAAAAGCAGCGGTGTTTGTGGTTTTGACTCTGTCCCCACGCACCTTCAATTCCGGTGGGAAAAGCTCCGACGTGATGCCCGACGAGGCCGGCTTTGGATCCCTGTTCTCTTTCTGCAGAGCGGACGAAGCCGAGAGTGGCGACAATAGATGTTGTGCAGTGTCGTCGATACGTGGACGGTGAGCCCAGTGAGTATAGTGAGCGTGAACATTGTGGTGATGTGGTTTGGAAATGTCAGTTTGGAGGGCGGCGAGAGGGCAAGTGAAAGAAACGTGTCACATGTGTCAGTGAATGCTACGAGCAGATCAGCAAGTGTTTGATTATTGTTAAAGAGAATACTGAGACCGGTTGGCGTGGCGATCTGTTAAAGGCCTTGTTTACACTCTTACGCGGGACTAGTTTCTCACGTGCAAACAGACGGCACCAGGAGCCACTTTGTCTCGAAGTGTTTGACGGTTGGTTCGGTTGCCTCTTCAGTCGTCGTCGTCGGTAACGAGTGCAATCTGTTAAGTACTGTACGATCAGCTGTCCTGATACTTTTCTTTTCCTCCCATGTTTTTATAGCTGAAATATTACAGAAAAATATGATTATATTTGATATTAAAAACACAAACTGTGGCAATGTAAACAGATTCAGTGCTGTTTTACAGAAGCTCTCCAGGAAAGTCTTAATGAAATAGAATAAGGGATAACGAGAGCTTCGTGATTTGCGCTGGCCACTAACCAAAACCATGTGATGTCACTTTATTTCAGTCTCGAGGCTGTTCAGACTGCACCACTGAATTCAGGACTACGTCATAAGATAAATCTGTGTGGGGGGGGTAAAAACGGTAACCTGGGAATGTGTCGGCGGCGCGGCGCTCCCAGGGCTGAAAGCCATGTTAGCTTAGCCACAGACCACGGTTAGGTGTAGGCAAACTGCACACTAGAAGCAACAACACGCTCAGTGACTCGGTGCTCGTGGTCGTGCGGTGGATAGGAATGTACAGTTTAATAATATACGAAATGGCTCGTACTGTTAACGCACTAAAGTTTCAGCTGACACTTTGCTCTCTGGATGAATACGGACTCTTGAAGGAAGGAGTGCATCTTTTTTTTTTTTTTGCACTTTTAATACGATTTCTCACTTTCCTATCGGCATGTTGTTTTCTTTCTGAATCAGTAATAGAAGCGAGGAGCACGGTAACAACGTCTGAATGTAAAAATAGGGAAAACGAAGCGAGCTGATAGGTGTCGTAACGCTGTGTGCCTGTTGCCTCCGTGGTGATTGTAACAGAGTAAAACTAGGATGGGACTAAAAATATTCAAAAGGTATTTAAAAAAACGTTGTGCGGTATTCAGTTTTGAATTTAAGAGGGCTGCCTGTGAAAAATCATTTATTAAATGACAAATTCACCTGAGCGTGGAAGTGGGAATGGCCCTCTGCCAAAGGAGGAATACAACATTGACAGTACTGATCGACATTTACTGATCAGGAGTTTCCAGAAAAGGACTCCAGCTATTACAGAAGCAACAGACTCCAGGAAAAAAGAAGAAAAACCGAATGTGTTGAAAATGTTGCATCATGTGTGTTTGATACCATTTTGTATTATTGATATGAATCTTGTGTGTTTTATAAGGAATTAAATAATTTATTACTGTCTGTTACCTCAGTGTGTCCCAGACCTGGACAAAAAAAAAAAAAGAAGCTCCCCACTGTGTGTGTTTGTTTTTTTTATCTTGGAGATTCTTCACATTTGAGTCTCATATTTTGGACCAAGATGAAAAACCTGTTTGGTCCTGAGCTGAAAAGGCATAAGGAGCTCTGCTTTACTGGGTCCAAGAAGTTTTCAAATTTCCTGGTGAGGCTCGTGCTAAACTAAGCGAACTACCTGCTGGTATCTGTTTTTTGTCCAGAAACATTTGATTGCTGCCTTTCTCGGGTTGATCAAAATCCCTGAGGAATCCTGAAAGGGCGATTGTGAGTAAATGAAGAGCTTCTGTTTAAATTATGTAACAGATTTCAGTTTTATACATCCCGAAACTTTGTAAGTGAATGAAGGTGGAAACTTTTACATTTGGTTTGCAAAAAAGGAGTTTTCACAAGTTGTGTAACGTGTTTTTTGGCAGGTCTGTTGTGTTCTAACTGGCTGTGTCAGACTGAGGCGCTAGACGAGGCACGATCTGTGGCCTTCTTCTCTAGCCTCAGGGGTCGATTATATTTCAATAAAAAAAATAAAATAAATAACAGGACTGTGATTTATCTTTTTAGACACTTTTTGGGTGGGTGGGGTGGATCCGTAGAATATGCGGTACTCTCCTGATCATGTGATCAGAGTGGCGTTCAGCGGCTGCTCGTGTTTCCTGTCGCCTTGCTCGCTCAGCAGAAGCTCCCCTCATTAATCTTCAGAGACGTCACACTCCATCGACTTCAACTGTGAGAATGCTGAAAGCTTCACTTTTGCCTCATTGCCAAAAAAAGCCTGTCCAAATTCCTCGGGGGGGATTTGGCCAGGTTGGCACAAAGAAGTCCTGCATGTAAATCATTCATAGTCCTGTTCCTGCACAGGTGAACTGGGAAGAGGCTGCTCAGTGTGAGTCCAGGTGGACGAGCAGTGAGTCATGCCCCCAACATTAATGATCTGAACATGAAGCAGAAAAGGTCGTCTTTGCCGTAACTAGAAGATTGTTTCTGCTTTAATGACGCTCTAAACTTTTTGCACACTTACATGAATAAATGAGAGAAAAATGAACCACATTCTGCTTTGATTTAAAATGCATCACCACTGCTCACCACTGGGGGTCAGTACTTCACTGTCGCTACAGTGGTACCAAAAGCTTTGCCAAGCACACCTTTGCATTGTGAGCAAACCCACAGACTGCTTCAAGGACCCATCCCCCCCCAAAATGGACAAATTCAGAATTAAAATAGCAAAAATCTCAAGTTCTCCCAGTAGTTTGAAAATTCACAAATAAGTCATTTATATGGAAATAGAAAAATACCAAATTGAGGCACAGCGACCTGAATACATTAACCAGGAGTGATGTTTTTTTTTGAGGCAGGAGCAAACAGAGCCTCATGTTGCCGTAGCACTGTTCAGGGACTCTGGGGTCTTTACAGCATGTCCTACTTTTCATTAGAGCAATCTGTGCATTCAGATGCACACCAGACACTTTATTAGGTACAACCTGTGAATGCTGGGTTTTGCCTTCAGAATCAAAAAGCTGCTGGAAACATTCCTCAGATATTCGCTCCACGTTGACGTGACTGCGTCACACGGCTGCTGCAGATTTGCCAGCTGATGAGAATCTCCCGTTCCACCACATCCCAAAGGTCCTCTGCAGGGATCTGCTGACTGAAGGCCGTTTGAGTCAAGTCAGCTGTCTTGTTCAAGAAACCAGTCTAAGATGATTTGAGCTTGGTGCCATGTTATCCTGAATGAGCCATCAGATGATTGGTGCACTGTGGCCATAAAGGGATGGACATGGTCAGCAACAGCAGCTTGTTTGGTAACAAACAACCCACTGACACCTGCTCAGCCGGCTGGCTTAATTGCACTCTCCCATCATCCTCTGCAAGCTTTTTTTCAGCTAGATTTACTTGAGCTGCATTTTCAAGAGCAGAACCTCATCAGTAAGTGCAATGGTACGCTCACTGATTGTTACAATGAAGCTGGCCTTCCTTTCAGTAGCATTTCAAAGGATCTCCTTCTTGGTTTTGTACAATTTTAAGGACATGGAAGTAGGCTGTGCTAAAGTGCGCGCATTATTAAATGGATTGAGGGTAAGAGAGAAGCTCCAAGTGAAAACCGTGCATTTGAAATGTAAAAAAGAGGAAGATGTGCTGTAAAGAGCAGTCTGTGAGTAAGCATATGCAGCACGACTGAAGTGAAAGCCAGATACAGCAGCTATTCACTCAAAGGTTTGTGTGCTAAAGCTCTGCTCCGTGTCAAAGGTGCAGAAAAGATTAACACAGCAGCTTTGACATCAAGAAAACTGGGACTTTTCACTTTGCTCCTTTATGTTTGACTCACCGTGTGGCATCCAATAACAGCTTGATTAGAATGATTGCACGGTGCCTCACAATTTCAAATGGCAGATGTAACGGGAAACTAAGAGACTGATTGCAGTCATTTTCGGTTGAGGTGGAGTTACAGAGGCAGAGAGGTGAGGAAGTCTCAGAGGGTGGCCTTGTCGAAGGTGCACCCAGACGCCCCGCTGTGGTGCAGCTGTATGGAGGGTGATATTCAGCACTTGGGTGAAGTATAGATGACTGGAAAAATCACTCCAGTAAAACCTGAAGCCTAGCAATTACAGACTGTAAGCGGCAGCATGGCGACTCGGAGATTTCAACCCCAGCAACTTCTGTGAGGAGCATATTTGCTCCAGCGGTTCTCACTAAAGCTCTAAACTAACTATTGGGCTCATTTTTGATTGTAGGATTTTAATATCTAGAATTTCAAGATTATTATTCAATAAAATGTTGTTATTGCATACGTCAAAATATATACATCCATTTTCTTCTATTACTCCAATTCAAGGTAACAGGGGAGCTGTAGTGTATGTTAGCATATAGGGCTAATATAGAGAGACAGACAGCCATTCATACGTTTAAGAAAAAGAAGTTCAGTTTCAACCTGTGAATAGTCAGACTCCAACGTCCAGGAAGGTGGTAGGAAAGCAGACTACGCAGACATTTCAGGTTCCCAGAGGTGAGCAATTTATTTACAGTGAACTTAATTTAATGTATAAATTAACAAAACTTCCCCCAAATCAACTCAATTAACAAAACTCAACAGAACATGGATCTGGTAACACAGCTCACCTCTCTCTTTCTTCTTCCTCTACAGTATAGGGTTTATTGGCGGAACATTAACACAGGAGGACGTTTTCCCACATGTTCACTGTGTGAAAACCCCAGAGGAACCCTCCCGAGGGATTAATAAAGTTAAATTTAATTTAATCTAATAACTTTAATCTCACGAACAAATAAAACACTGGAAAAGCCAAACAATAACATTTTTAAGTTATCAAAGTGACTTATATATCATGTTTAACCCGAGTAGTGAAAGCCCGCGGGGGTTTGAAGACGATGCGTCGGTCGGCTCAGATATTTGAAGTTCACACAGCTACAGTCTCACCTGAAAATATGTTAAAAGTTTTTTTGTGACCCAGAAAGAGAAATAAGAGTAATATTAAAACTAAGTAGCTGCCGCCATTGTTGGAAACTGGAATTGGCTGGGCCGCGCTATGAATTCTGCGATATGGTTTTTCAATGTTGTTGTCCGGGTGGAAAATCGGGAGAATTTTGGCTCCGGGAGATTTTCTGGAGGAGCGCTGAAATTCGGTATTCTCCTGGAAAGAATCGGGAGGGTTGGCATGTATGGTTGGCAACATCACTAACCTTGTCAAACGCCTCAGAGTAAATCATATCACAGGATATGACGAGCGTATGTTGAGACGAACTGAAGAGGACAGGTGCTGCTAGGGCGAGACAGACGTCTCTCACGGAGTCCTTTAGTGCTGCAGGCAGGCAAGGTGTTCAAATAGCACACAACTTCAGTTTTATATGATGAACTCTGCATTATTAAGTGATAAGAACAAGTGATCTGATGTCCTGTAATCATTATGATGCTATAATTTGAGATACAATAAATAAAATAAGGTTTTGCACAAAGTATCGTCGATACCACCCTGAATATTACTTGGGATCGGAAAGTAAATCAGTGGTATGCACATCACTAGCGGTTGGCAAACAGCAAAATGGTGCATTACTGCCACCAACTGGTGTGGAGCATCTCTCTCTTGAATCTAGTAGAGACTGGCTTTAAATAGGGCCATCAATTTCCCTCCAATTAGCCCAGCCAGTACCACTCACTCGAAACTGAGGGATCTAAAACTCTACACAGATGATTAAAAAGACACAAAACCTCTTCACACTTCTAATATGCACATTTACACAGCTAAATGGTGGTATTAATGAAAAGAAAAACATTCAACAAACCCCTTTAAACCTTAACACAAAAAAAGGAAGCATTTCTACTGACAAAGAAACCCCTCCACTTGGTTTGACCTGCTGATGTCATGTGTGACATCAGCAGGACTTTAAAATGAGGAAATGCTAGGCAGGCGTTTCCACACACCTGATCTTCGTGAAGACTAGTGATGGGCAGATGAAGCCTCATGAAGCACTGAAGCTTTTCATCCAATTGGTTCACCCCAGCACAAAGCTTCTTGAAGCTTCATTTGCTCTAGTAGGACACCTACTGGACGTAAAAATATTAGTTGGCATGAATTTGAAGAGTGTGGCCTTTTGCACACAGCCTGTAAATGTCAACAACAAAAGGAGTGTGTAAAACATGTATATTGTATTGATGGCAGTACACTGTGTATATTTATACTGGCAGTATGGAAAATGATCATTTGGAAATGCTTAAAATGGAAATGATCATTTACTGTGAGGTGTGGTGTGGTTGGGGTGTGGACAGTAGTTGTGCTTTTGTAACGTTGAGGTATGGACAGCTACACACTGAGGCCTCAGTCCTGCCCATATTTTATTCAGTAAAAACTAAATTTTCACTGCTTTTATAACCTTTTATAACCTTTAGTGGGGAGAGCATAGCTAGGTTTAACAAATCTTTTGAATCCTTTGTCCTCCACAATGCTAAATGGCTGGGAGTCCTCAATCACCATGCTAACCAGGTCTTCATCTATTTGAGATTGCTCTCCTGAGGAAAGACAATAAAGACAAAGCACAAATATAAATATCACACACGTAACTTATTACAGTTGTATAATATTGTTATATCATTTAGTAACATTACTGCATGCTATATTATCATGGCATTTGATGGCTCACCTGGTCTTGCTCCACAATCGCTGTTCCCCTTATTCTCATGCAAAGCTCTGTAGTGCCTAAGCATGGATGAGGTGTTGTTGTTATATCCCAGCTCCCTGGCACATAGCAAACACTTCACCTTGTACAAAAGTAAAGCCGCTTAACATAAATTGTATTGCACCATCAGTATTATGAAAATACATCTTCTGTAGAAATTTACATACCTTGTTGGGAGGAATAAGATCAAAATGTTCCCACACAGGGGAGGACATCCTCCTCTTCTTAGCTGGCTCCATTCTCTCCTGACTTTCTCTCCTCACTCTCATAAACCTCCAAACTGTCTCCACACTCTCACTAACCGCAACTCTCCATCAAACACCTACATTTTGAATAAAGTCTGAGGGGTTTATATCGCTGTCATATCTCGCGGCAAAGTCCGAACCACTTCATGAACCAGTCACGTGGTACAGCCGGGCAGCGAGGCTTCGGACGTCATCATTTTCAGCTCCTCCCATAAATGAAGCAAGCCTCGATACGCGCATCGCGGAAACGCCCCCTCCATTACTCGACACACGCTTCGAAGCCTCGATACAGAACATCACATCACTAGTGAAGACTGAAAAGACAGAACAAAGTAAGTATGAACAAGTGACTTAATCTGTAACATAATAAAATATAAAGAAACATGTGACTGAGTATTTGCCTTAATTTGCAGAATGTTTGATTTGCTGGCAACAGAACGCTTCTACAAACAAACCCGGGATAGTGAGTGCAGCAATGTTACTTGACAAATAGCAAATCATAGCAAAGAAACAGAAACAGAATAATGTGTATAATGTGCAAAAAAAAAAGGTAAACACATATGGGACAAATGGAGAGCAACTGCTCATCCACTTTGTCACACAACCATAGTCTCGGTTCTTCCACACGATAAAGAAACGGTGCCACAGTGAATGACAGACATCTGTTGAGCTAAATTGTAAGAAATAAATGCATAAAATTGCAGAAAGGGTTCTAACTGAGAGCGAAAAATGGTAACTTCAGTTCTTCTATCTTTTAGTTTGAAAGAAGCACAACCTGAGAAACGTAAGAAAATAGAAGTAAAAGTCCAAAATTTTTGCCCCCCTCGATATTTTCCAAAGCCATCCCGTGCGCCAGCCTGAAGACTGATTCTGGTCCCCCGGGCCTTATGCTTGACAGCCCTGGTTTAGAGTAACAGGACCACATATCACGATCAGTTCCCTGTTCTTTGCACTCTTCTCATGATATATTTCTTAGATAATGAACATCATGCTTGAATCAGTAGGTTATATAAGGATGTGACTTTCAAAGCCATAATTCAATGACTTCAGTGTTCAGTTTGTCAGTGACAGATTCCCATTTTTACCCCCACAGCCAGCCCGGGGTTCACTGCTCTGCTTCAGCTGATCTCATTCTGTACCTAAAGTCAAACCACAAATTCACCTGAATCTGTCAAGGCCTGTGATCTTTGTGCCGCCGCCTTCTCCACAAAATCAGATTATGAACTTATTGTGAATAAGAATGAGAGTTCAAGTTCAAGTTCAAATTTTATTCGCCACATGCAGACCATACACACAGGACACAGACATCACATGGGGATACAAGTCAGAGAACGTTACATTATAGAAAAAAACACTGAAATGTACACTACAATGGGAAAGTACAAGAGGAAAAAAAGAGACCTCTGCTCATGCTGGGCTATAGAGGACAGCATGAGAACAGGAAACAAAACTCCTCTGCACAGAAAGCACATAAATGTCCACAGTACAACATTATAGAGCACGTGACCAGCAACGGGGTTGGGTAGGGGATGAGGAGTAATCCCAGGCAACACAGCAGCCATCCTGCCACTGCGCCGACCAGACCCGCCTCGTGTTCCCAGGAGGCAACAAGCATCGAAGGCAGTAAGAATATTAATAAGAATATTAGTAATCAAAATAACAAAATATTGTTTTTTAGCAGGTCGGAGGAGAGAGAGAGGCTCGTAGTTACACACTAGTGTTCTACTTGCAAGTCATGTTTTCTGGGAAACTCATCTCTTAATATGATCAGCCAAAATCCTCCTGGCTCTCTGTCTGTCTAGCTATGTAACTCTTTCTTGATATTTTCTGCATCAATTAATTAGATTTTTTTAAAAATTTAAAATAAGTGGGAATATCACTTTTTTCTTTTGCTTTAAAAATTCAGTTTACAGTTTGTGACTAGCTAATACTGGAAAAAAAGGAATAACTTTCTGTCGCCGTGGAAATGAGAGACCTCAAACTGTCACCAGATCCAATTCCATTTTATCTTATTGTTATGCATTAATGAATTAATAAATAAATGCATCAATAAGCGTTTGACAGATAATCCCGACAGGCAGCTGAGACACAGAGTCATGTAGAAAAGTATTCCTGCTGCTTTTTTATTGCAGCTGTTACATCATGATTTGCACTGGTGTGAAAAGTTGACAAATCAAGGAAGAAAAAAGGAGTTTGGAAAATGTTTTTTCCTCAGCCAGTGGGATTACTTCATATGTTTCATACTTTAGTTCCCGATTACTGAGCCTGTTGTTGGTAATACTGTGGAGCTTCAAGAAATAGAGGGTTTACATGATTGACATGTTTCTCTCTCTCAGCAAAACCTTCATTTTTTCATAAGAGGGAGATTCAGAAAAATGACTTTGAAAACTCTAATATTAGAAAAATATGAATGTGTTAAATAGATTCGGTGAGGACTTAAAGTAACACAGCCACTACAGAAAAGCCAGCTGAGTGAATGAATGTGTGGGAGGAAAAGCACTGTACAGTAAATTTATATTAAATACATTGTATGAATGTATGAGGGCTTTAAAGTCAATAACACTGGAGAGGAGCTTCTATCTTAATAAAGTTGAACATATTTGAAAGCAGGAAGAGAGCAGATGGTGTAATTTAGCAGATTTATTAATATCACAGCTCTATTATTAAGACACTTAGAATCTGAAGGATTATAATTTAGCTCTTTCGGCTGCAGACTTGGTGGTATTTAAGGATGTGAAAGTAAAGAATAAATATCAAAACAGGAAATAGGTACTCTGCTCTGGGATCAAATATTAACCTGCTCCATATCAGGCTATGTTATATCACCATGGTATATTACCATGGTGATATACCGAGGTAAGAAGTGAACCATCCTCATAGTACAGAAAATCCAGGGTTAATCTTGAAGTTACCTGGATAAGATTGAAACCTTTTCTGCTTATAATGTGATAATAAAAGCAAACAAACTGTAAACAAATACAAAAGACAAAAGGTGCAAACACAGGGAAGCACAGAGATTAAGAAACCTGGGAGACTAAAGAAAGAGGAAAATACTAGTAAAACAGACAATCAAACAAAGGCTACAAGGAAGAGAGGATTATTTATACCAGCAGAGAGATTCAGGGAGTGGAAAGAGCTGGAAGGAAGGAGACAGAGGTGCAGACAATCCAGAAAAGTAAAACAGGAAATACTAACTGAATACATGATGAACATGACAAGGAAACACTGAGGCACTCAAGTGTACACATAAAAGGAGGAGGAAGACATCCCCAAAATGAAAAGAACTCATCTCACACGTAACATGCGAGGAACACCGCGAGGCCTGAGTGATGAACACAAAGCCAAAGCTCTTTGCTAGAACACAGAGTCCAAGGATCGCTCTCAGTATAAAACGATGAAGAAGTCGGTATTGTCAAAACTTTCAGTGACATAATAACAGAAAAGTTAGGACCCAAACTTAAATAGATCACCAAGAATTCAGAGACTCCAAAAGGCCATGACACGCTGTCTTTTTAACAGGGTTTTAGGAAGTCTGGGAGCTGTTTCTGAAACCTCGAGTCTGAAGCCGCAGGTCTTTTGATGGAAACACACCTTTTGTTTGATATCTTTGAAATGACACTGAGGTCTGTGGATGAATGAGACCGGATGAAGTGAAATGTCACACATGCAAATGCCAGCTGAGGAAACTGAAAGGTTTCTAAGAAAAACACCAAATTAACATCTGGTAAAATTCAAGGAAAAAAAGGAAAAAGATCTAAGGCTCAACAAATCCTTGCCCATTTTTTTTTTCCTTTTTTTTCTCTTTTCTTTTTTCAAACCCTTTTTTAATCAAAGGAGACAAGAAAATCTGTGTTATGAATATCGTAATATATATATTTTTATCTGGAAGTGTGCAGTAGATAGAAATGTTTCTGTTATTATAAATAAACAAAAGGAGAAAGCCCACTATCTATGTTTTTCCTACAACTGACAAAAAACAAAGAAAAGAAGGTGAATTTTGCAAATTTTCAATCCAATTCTTTGTCCTTTTTCATTTGTCAAAGAAATTGAAAACGGCTCATTTCAAATACTGATCGCAACACTGACGACAAACACAAGAATGAAAACATCAGGACAAAATGAGAGGCATCAAAAATCATGGGCCAGAAGCAGTCTCCCTGACTGAAATCTACATTATTAGACTGCAAATAAGGGGACATGGAATTCTTCACAACTCTTTCACCCCACTTTGCATCTTTTTAACTTTCTCCTCTTAGGAGGATCAAAAAGTATCAGAAGCAGCCAGTTTCTTTACTTACTCTGAGAATACTTTTGCCAGAAAGTGCTCCTTTTTTAAATAAAACATGTGTGTATATATGTATGTATATTTATATACACTACAAATATTACTCTTGTTGATAGGAGTCCTTTTCTTTTTTCTTTTTTTTTCTTTTGCCTGTCCCGTTTGGCTCTTTTGCATCAGAATTATTGTCTAAAGGCAAAGAAAGATGCCCAACGGATTTACTTTACCAAATTGACCATCCCAGCCTTGCCGTAATGGTCCATTTGATTCACCTTTATTTTATTTTCACTTACTGAATACGGGACAGACTTGACTGGGGGAAAGAAGGGGAGAAAGAAAGAGGGAAAGAGAAACAGCTGAGAAGAGGGACGGGGGAGAAGGGCAAAAAACAAAAACCAACAGAATGAGCAGAAAAAAAAAAAGAAGAAAAAGAAAATGCATATATCGATCACCTGGATCACCTGCTGAGAAAGAAAAAAGAAAACAAGCAGAAGAGAACAAGAGTAATAGAATAAACAACATCACAATGATATATGGGAATATGACAGTAAATACTAAATATTAAACATTATTGTGCAGCACATAAGATCAACAGAACACAGTGTGCTTTGAGGTAGGAGCCAAAAAGGGTGTAGTTTGTGGGTGTGATCACCCGTGTGTACACCTGTGAGCATGGACGCGCTTGTTTTTTTCAAAAAGGTTCCTTCATGTAATGATCTGCTAGAGGGTGTGGGGGGGCCGCAGCCCCGTCCTCCAGGGCATGAAGCAGGTATGGAGGAGATCAAAACTCCAGACATCCAGAGGCCCCCAGAACACAAGAGACCAAGGAAGACCAACAGAGGGGCAGCCGCGCCACTGTCCCAGCAAGAGCTGAGGAGAGTCCCAGATGAGGGCTCACTCAGCAGCCGCGGAGCAGAAGCCAGGGGGGGTTGCAGTGACGCGCCCGTGAGCTCCGCCGGCAGCCAGCTGTGCCTGAGTGACCGAGCCCCAGGCCGAGAGGCCGGGGGCACCCCACCTCCGAAGTGGCCCGAGCGAGCCCCAGGCTCCAGGCCCCGATAAGCGGCCGCCAAGGAGTGAGCCGGTGTGTACCCGGATGCCCATCCCCGGACACAAAGAACCACCAACGCACCGACACCTGAGGGAGTCCGCCACTGGCAGGGGAAGTGGTGGTAGGGTGGAGATAGGCCTCCAAACCTTGGAGGGCCTAAGATGTCCCCCATTTTTCTTCTTCTAACAACTTTGAGAACAAAATGTTAAGTTGATCCCAAATCTATCCAGCTCACTCACAGGTGCGGCGATCAGAGATGGGCAGTAACGCGTTACTGTAATCCGATTACTATTCCAAAAAATATAATTAGATTACTGTTACTTTCCCGTAAGCATGCTGCGTTACTAAAACCGTGATTTTTTTTTTTGCGAGAGTGTCTCATGACAGTGACGTAAGCGAGTGCGACGTTCGTGACAACAGCTGTGTGCAGATCAACAATGGATCATATATCGATTGTGGGAGAGAGTATGAGCGTGCAGCGTTTAAAGCGTGGAAGTACTGACCTTACTTTGAGTTTGATTCCATAAAAAGTGACAAAAACATTAGTGTCCGCTGTGCGTGGGAAGAAAACTTCTTTTTACAGCGAAAAAAACCCCTAAACGTCCGAGCAAGCAACAAATACGCTGCCGCTGGAATGTGAAATTCACAGAGAAACTCGCGGATTCTTCAACTGACTCCTGCCGCACACCTGCACCAGGGTAACCCTCCGGCTGCCCCACTCCTGCTTTACAGGTGAAAATAGAGCAACAGGACCGCTGAGTCTTTGATTTTATTTATTTTCTGCTGTGTTTTACTTGCATCTATTTGAAAGACTGAGTGTAAACACAAAAATATTTTATTTTATGTGCAGAAAATAGGTTTAAATGTTAAACAAATTTCTTCCAGTCAGAGAATGTTGCATATAATTTAATGTTTGCTTCATGTGTAAAGTTAAAAGATTAAAACTAATAAAACAAGTTTTAAAAAGAGACGTTTCCATTTGATTACATTTTGTATGATGGATTATGCAGAAAAAGTAGAATTGGGCTGAAAGATCTATCGCTTTATCACCTATTCAGGTTGTAAATCATGTTTTAAAAAGTAACTAAGTAACTAATTGAATGTTGAATTCAGTTATCACATTACAGTTATAATTATGCTGTTACTCGTGTTACAAAGGTTCTCGTGCTGATTTCAGTTTGTTTCCAAAAGCGTGAAGTGGTCAACAAGTCTACAAATTTTGACTGCAGATGTTTTATTGCACAAAAGCACAAGTGTGGGATGGATATGCTATAAAATGCAAACGGCATCCAGGACAGAAAGAAATGCAAAATGCAAAAGTTTTGCTTTCTGCAACCATCTGTGCAGATAGCATGCTAACGCAAAGCTAACGAAAAACCCAGAATTGATGTCAAAGCTGAGTGCATGCAGACCCCAGTCCAGCATCCAGAGCCTGAACCTTAACAGATACAGAAGGCAGTGATAAGCCTCCATACAGGTTTATTAGGTATTAGGCCAAACGGGACAAACTACTTCCTTTTGGTCCAGGTCCTGCGCAAGCCCTGTGACCTGACAGCAGGAGAAAGCAATGCAATAGCATTTGATTAATATAGCCTTGTGTTATACAAAATGCCTCGCGGAGCGGCTGAAGATGAGCATCTCTGATGTCCATCTCATATGCACCGAGACATCTAAAACTCCTGCAACCAAAATGGATAAGGGGTTTAAACTATATGTGACTACAAAGTAATGTGTATGTATATGTACTTTAGCTTAGCTTAGTACATTTTAGTATTAGCTTTGTCATTTTGTTCTCCAAATCAGTATTCAATTACATCTATCATAGCTGACTGAAAATGTTGTCATTCTGGATCGATTGCTTTCTTACAATCACATATACATGATTGCTTATCACTTTTTTATAAACCAGTATCAAACAAAGACATGGTGACGAGTGCTGTCCCTGTGTAAAGGTCAAATGCCACACAGGCTGAGAGAAGTGTAAAGGATGGGTTGAGGGTTCTGTGCAGTTCAATTTTTCACCTGTTCCAGCTCAGGGACAGTATTTATCAAGCCTCACAGGGTAAGTGATCATGACCAGTCCCCTTGATTATCTTAAACTCTTCATTAGTATAGTGTCGACTTTTGTTTCTCAAGCTTTAAGTTTGAGAAAAAGAAGATAAAAATACTGTTTTATTAACCTGGCAAAAATGTGCTTTCATAGGAATCATACACAAAAAATGGGACGTTAGAAAAACATTTTCCTGTAGTTTTGACAGTCTAAGTAAATGTACTTTTTGATACTTGTATTTAAGTAATATTTATTTAAATTAGTTCGACTTTTACTAAAGTAAAATCTTTATTCTCACCTGAGTATGCCTTCTGGGTACTCTGTGCTCAAGTGCGAAAGTTCTGGGTGCAGTGGTTTTTAAGTATATATATTCAGTGTTGGGAAGGTTACTTTTAAAATGTATTCCACTACAGATGACAGAATACATGGTTTTCTTAAACCATTCAAAAATCACAAAACTAAAACAAACACTCAATATACCTACAATATTGATCAGTTTCCCTGCATGCAGTCGATCTAGAACTTGATCAATTCCTCCATTAAAACTCGTGGTCACACTAAAAAAAGTCCAGCAACACGCATTAAAAATGGGCACCTACAATAATAAATGATCCAAACAAAATGGCAAAAGCCTCTTACCGAACGATATACCCACTCGCACCAGAGTGAGTTAATCGCCTCTGGAATTTCCCACAGACGAGTGTCGCACAGATGACTTTCTCGCTGGCTACTTTTACCCTCTCACATTATTATTGTCTTTTCCAGAAGAACACTGTACAAGGGCTTGGTTGGTGACCCACTTGACATCTCCTTGCTAAAGATTGGAGAATCATACAAAGACTCTGATGTGACAGATTGACCTCTAGCAGCAACTATGTCCATCAGTGACGAGCACACTCTTGTTGAGACAGCTTTAGGCTTAGCACAAAAGGTCAGTGTGCTCTCTTACCAGCAGTCCTTACTACCCACAAAGTCTGTGAGGATTCACAAAGATCCTCCTTCTTACCCTTCATGGCCACTAAGTGAGTACAGCCTGGACCCCACAGAGTGTGTGCACATGTGCACTGAGGAGGAACATGTCCACCTCAAAAGCTTAATTGTCACAGTGGACATGGCACATAAGATTGAGTCAGCAAGAAGAGAACAGACACCTGACCAGGAGTGGCATCAGCTCTGCAGGCCAAGGATCACATCTTCATGTTTTAGAGAGGTAAGTTTTGTGAGGGAAGAAACTCTGTAGTGTCTCTCAGAAAAAATCCTCAAAGGAATCAGACAGACTGCAGACATGGACTTTGAGGCAGCTAGAGAATACTGCAAAATGAAAAATATCAACTACAGGCCCCGTGGGTTCGTCGTCCACCCTAACGGCCCCTGGCTCAGTGCAGCACCAGATTGGCTGATCTGTGATCCATCTGCACAGCCAACATTTCGACTGGTTGACATAAAGTGCCTTAATGTGAAGAACTGTGTTCACTGCAACAATCTTCAAATACAGCACGGCGCTCTGTCTCTCTGTGAAAGCCACTCCTACTAAATCTATTTGCTATGACATCAGTGCAGTTACAAGCACTTCAAGAGCTATGAACTCTATGAACTATGTCACAGTATGAACTGTGCAACTTTTTAAAGTATTTGGTGTCTTTATTCTGTCGATTAAATTCAAGCCCACAGCTGCTGCAGAGGGCCGGTAGCCTCAGTATACAGGGTGCCCCCTCTACCAGATGAGCTATCCGATTCCCCTGTGAACTGTGCAGCTTAACTTACAGCGAGATTCTTAGCTCAGGGGTTTGTTTTGATAATACTTGGGAGGCAGGCTACTGCAAAAAGCTGGTCGACACTGACAGCAAAGGTCAGAGGAGGGATGGTGTAAATATTTTATTGTCCTTGATGCGTCTAATTGCTCTGTCCACATGTATCCTTAACCGTGCAATGTCCTGAGAGAACAGCACATCGTCATGTGACATCTGTGAGTGTTTACTGAGAGTTTACTCTGAGTACACTTTCCAGTCTCAGTTATTTAAAAGATATGATAACAAGAGTTTGGATCAATTTAATCTTTAACCGTTTTACTCCGTAGTGGATTGGACTGTGTCAAAGACTCTGTTTTCTTTAACATTTAAAACCTTATTTTCCTAAATGTTTTTCTCATATCACGCCAGATTTGAATGTTTAAGAGTTGGATTACCTGCCGCTACAACATTGGTCAGGATTTAATTAAACTCACACACAGTGATCAGTTAATGGGTTGAGCTCAAGGTCGTAGTCACATTTGTCATTTTACGGGCAATAAACTGTAAATTGTGATGGAGTGTGGCTGGATGAGCAGCTACATCAGAGACATTCTGATTTCACTTTGTCAGAGTTTGTGTGTCTGTGTGTGTTTGTGTAAGATAGCTAAAGTATATGTGATGAAATCAGGCAATATTTTTGTAGCACTTACGTGGAGTTATATACAGTACCGATGGATAATAACCAAGGTAATGAGTAATTTGGGCTAGTATCAGAAGCTCTGGTAGATTAACGGCAGAGGAACCAGACAAACACAGTTGTGTGGCTTAAAAGTACTTTAGTGATGTTAAGCCTTTAAAATAATTTTGTAAACAACAGAGTTACAACATGTTTAACTGAACTTCAAGTATAAAGTTTTCCCCCAAAGTAGCAAAAAAATATTGCTCGAACCGGCAACCTTCCGATCACAAGACAAACTGCCAACTCTTGAGCCACGATCGGCCAACTACTTTAGCATTAGAGGATTGTAGTCCATCAACGTGCAAATGAGTGTGCGTGTATATGTATATCGTCTCCTAGGATCTTGGGTTGGCTCGCCATCCAGCGAACACTGGAACACTCTGGGATCGCTGACCTGGTCTTTGGATTCGTCCCATATAAAAACCTGACCTATAAACAATGGTCAAATATATGTCACGAACAATTTAAGAAGAACTCTCACAAACTAAACTAGTGTCACACTGCAGTAACTACTATTCAGATCAGCTTTCAACTCAGTCATCATCAGTTCAGTCATGTTGTACAACATTAAAATATCAAGGTTCAAAGTTCACAGTATCAATATTCAAAATTCAGTTGTAATCTGCAGTAAAGATTATCTACAAGGCTTCAAACATTCAGGAATTATAGTCTCCATATAACTCACTTTTATGGTAAAAATGAATTACATCCAGGAAATTCACACAATATTTAATAGAATATATATTATCTAAAAAAAAACCACATCGGTACTCACTTCTATTGGCACAACCGCTGTCGATGGATCTCAGTACGTGACGCCACAGCTCAGTAAACCCTCCGTTTCGCTCTGACCTCTATGACAACAAGTGCAAAACCATACTTTGTGAACAATATCATTTTAAGGGTTTTTTAAACTTGTTAAGAGATTAATTTCTCCAGCTTACAAATAACAAAGTTTTAGCCCGCCTGCTCTGTTTGGCTGTGGAAGCAAGAGACTGAAAACTTGGGAGCTAGTACTGAGGCGGGACAAGAGCTGCCTAGAGCTTCACCGATTGGCTGACACGCGAGGAGTGGAATTAAACAATAGGCTCTCATCAGAGCTCATCAACCCTGGAGAAACCTAACCCTTGTTCAACCAAAACAAATATATAAATCTGTGTCCCTTTTTTGTTTGAGATGATTTTAGGACCTGGGTTGCATTTTACTTTTGTACTGGATTCAATTCAGAGTTATAGGCTCATTAGGTACATAAGCATGGGTGAGAAGCTGGTGTTTTTCATTCACTGTATTTTTCCAGGACTTTTGAGCCCTTATAGCAGGGGCAGGGAACTCCAGGCCTCGAGAGCCAGCGTCCTGCAGGTTTTAGATGTGTCTTTGATCTGACACAGCTGATTTAAATGGCTAAATTAGCTCCTCAATATGTCTTGAAGTTCTCCTGAGGCCTGGTAATGAACTAATCATTTGATTCAGGTGTGGTGACCCAGGGTGAGATCTAAAACCTGCAGGACACCGGCTCTCGAGGACTAACGTTCCCTACCCCTACCTTATAGGGTCTCAAGTGTCTGATATGAATTTTGGGGTTTTCTCTGTTTCCTCGTCGTAGGGACTTTACCTTACAATATAAAGGATCTCAAGGCAACTGTTGTTGTGATTTGGTGCCATATAAATGAAACTCAGTTGAATTGATATATGGTAAACAGCAGATAGTAATGCAAAAACATCAAAGGTTACCTCATATATCTGTGTTTTCAGATTTGTCCCAGTATTGAACAGAGTATACTACACAATATAATTAAAGAATAATTTACAGAGGAAATACAATCAACAAAATATATAGTCTATATATTTTAATATAAAGTATTTAACAGAGCATTTTCAGTTATAGTTAAAAACAGCTGAATTAAACTGTTTTTTCCCTCAGCTCCATCAACTGAAATTTAAGCCATATATATAACATATAATACAGCACTAGGAGGACAGTTTCTTTGATTTCTTGTGACACGCAGTGGGAATGTTATCATCATCCCATCCAAATTATTGCAATTATGGAGAAATTACACTGTGCTAATTTTGGTGACCAGCCTGAGCCTCCAGTCTCCAGTAAATTTCATGTCAACGTGGCGCTGAAGGATGCCACAGTTTGATGAAATGAAATGCAAAGAAATTCTCCTGCCTGTCACTCACCAGTCTCTCGATGAGCAGCCCTGGGAGCACAGCCAGTGAGCCGTGACCACTCCCTCGTCGAGGATATCTGTCATGTAAATCTGCAAAGCCACTATTTTTGCACTCATATATTCTAATATTAACCATGGCTCCTCTGTAGTGCAGTGTAGTAATATTCAGTATTTGACAGTATTTGGGCTCAAAAGCTAATTGCTCTTGCAATAATCAAAGCTTTTTTGGAACAACTTGTCACTTCTGCCCACAATGAAACAACTCTGAGATGCACATACTCACTTTTACTCCCACATAATAGTGCACTGATGCAACTTTCCCTCCTGACACTGAAAGAAGCTCACCTTAAGTGTCACTGACAGACTACACTGTTCTAATGAGCAACCTAAGATTCTGCTGTTTCTTGTCCTCTTTATCATTTGGCACAACACAAGCAAGAAATAGTTTTATTTTATGTTTTTGTTAAAGTCATTTTTATGATAAAAACTGCGTTTTATTATCTTTGTTAAGTAGACTCAACACGGTATCATGTTACCCAGAGCTCACATCAAATCACTGATGCAATGTTGGATCAATCTTCAGTCCAGTGATCTATGAAAGAGAGACGTGGCGTCCCATTCTGAATGTAAATGCTGTATGATCCCCCTCAGCACGGTGTTGGTGATTAATTATATAAAAGCCTATGGGAAAACGACAGCACTCCTCACTAGATTCATGACCTCAGTAAAAGACACGTCCGAGGTATTCGAACTCTTTTTAAATACTGCCTGATGTTAATTTGTAAATTATAGTGCCGTTTAAATGTAAAAGAGGCAATAAAACAAGATCTGTGCTCGTTTCAAAAACAAGATTGTCACGGAAAAAAAAATCAAGGGTGCAGAGTTGTAGTCCATAAACCAGTGGGTGACATCAAGTTGTTTTATACGGAGACTGTGCTCACGGTCTCAAACTCGCAGCCCAGGGGCCACTTGCGGCTCATATATTGACATGAGTGCAATATTAAAATAAGTTCTTTAAAAAGCCCAAAATGATTTAATATGAAGACAACACGAGCAGAGAGCACAAACATGCTGAGGAATAAGCTGTTAGCTCAGTGAGAGAGTCACAAACTAGTGTGTACTTATGTCTGCGCTTTTATTTTGTTAAATTTGAACAAAATGATAGCAGAAGTGCTGCCACGTCTGTGCAGAAAGAGAGGACCAGCTTGTTTATTTGGTGGTTCAATGAAAGGCTTCAGTTAGTTAAGAACGAGAAAAAAAGTTTACGCTCACGTTTGCAGTTCTGTGTTGTTATACAATATTTGAAATTAAAAAAACAAACAAACAAAACTCTGTTTGTGGGTGTTTTCTTGTTGTTTTTGTACTACTTGAACACTAAAGTGCCCCTCCAGTGAGATGACAGTGCCAGCAGTGGCCCACAGCTCATTTAGGTTCGAGACCTCTGACCTAAAAGGTAAGAGCTGGGTGCACAAACACATACACCCCCACTAATATCTGATTAAATGTCCATTAGCAAGTTGCAACTCGACCGGATGCTTTTGGCAGCCATCACCATCTTACTGCTAAATATCTGACCTCTCTGCTTTGTTTTTTCTTTAACACCCTCTCAGTTCATGGTAATGTAAAGCTGGCTTCACTGTGGACGGTGATGCTGGTGTTCCAGTGGTTTCCAGTTCATGGCTGACTTGAGCCTCGATGGTTCCTGTGTTCCTCCTGAACATCCTAACTGGTTTCCTCTCATCCGAGTGTGACGGTTTGGGTCCGTGATGAGTGGATGCAAACTTAGACTGAGGTTTGTATTCACTGACTTATAACACAAGCGTATCTTCTGCTGACATTTCAGTTTTCTAATGTTATTCTATGCATTGCAGTGAGAAAAACAGATTGAGAAAGGCCATCATCCAAGAATGTTATAAACACTCTTTTGTTGCTAATATTTAATCAAGCTGCTTGTTTGGGGCCTTTAAAGTGAGAGACACTGATAATCTTTCAAGAATCTCTCAGCTGTCGATATTTAAAGAAATGTTTTCCTTTCATCATCAGCGTTTGGAGGATACACCGTGTAAATCTTTCAAAGCCTTTGCAGGCTGTAATATTATGTAGCATCTGCTCTTCCTTTTTGCTAATGTCTGGGGATTCCTACCGTGACAGACAAGTTGGCTCTTATAAATGTTTTCTCAAATCTCGGCGAACTTTAATGAGATGTCAGAAGCACGCTAACCTCCTGCTGCTCCCTCTGCAGGTCTTTGTGCTTCCACCTTCTTGCCTCCAGACACCTGTCAGGTATAATAAGCACAGGTGACACCTGAGGTAATGTAGCTAAATTATATATTCCCAAAGCTCCCGAGACTAGTTGGCTCGTGGTAACTGGATAAAGCACAACTGTCTTTGGAAGATGCAAAAGTATCAGCTAATAATGCAGCAGCCCTATAATTGCAGCAGTGTTGAGATTGGCATGCTGCCGCCTGAATATTAACCTTAAAATAATGATTTAAAGAGTTGTTATGATTGTCCCAGGTGTTGCATAGTGTGGCACAATGATGACAAAATGTTCAGCTAATCTCCAGGTGGTTTGTTGTACCGACTGCAGATTTTTATATTTCATTGTGTGCAAGTTACAACCATGACTTTTTTTCACTGACAGTTACAAGTCAGAGATTTTACTTTCTCTTTTCTTTGTGCTCTTTGTGCCCCATCGTTCTTCCACAGCACCCTGGAAATGTTACTGTGCTTGTCAGCATTTTAAACAGAGCTTTTTTTTTCTGCTTCAGATGCATTGTAAATATTTTAGAGCTACACGCTGTTGGCTTATCGCCGCGCTTTCAGTGTCTCGCCATAAATATGGCTTGTTTGCTATAGTTGCAGGGTGCATAAAGATCGACCTGCACTCACCTCTATGGGAAGATCCTCTATAGTGCTCAAAGAAAAGTGAATATCCTTGTCTTGCTTTTGTACAGCACTGATTAAATATTGATCCCCCCCCCTCAGAAGACAGTAAAGGACATATATCTCTGTATATCTCTAATCACAACTAAGTGTTCTCGTGAAGACGCTTAATCAGTGCAGTGGTGGAGACTTGCACTAATCCATGAACAGCACTCTGTCAGATTTGGTAGATACTACAGTCCTGATCAAAAGTTTGAGAGCAGTTGAAAATGGCCAAAAATCGTTTTTGCATGGTTGGATCTTAACAAGGTGACGGACAGCCAACTGGCTCAGTGCTGGTTAGGGATGGGTACCGGTATCATGGCACCAGTTCTGACATAAACGGTAGTAACCAGACGGAAAAGCAGCGCACATTTCGGTGCTTTATTTCGGTGCTTTTTTTTCCTGAGCTGTGATACGCTTTAGATTCTAGCCAATCATTTTACGTTTCCGAGGACAGTGGGCGGGGCCAGGTAGGTACGTTCTTTTAGAGCAGAGCTACAGATTAAAAATGCCCAAGGCGAAGCGGTCAAAAGTCTGGCTGTACTTCACAGCAAAAGATGCAAACTCAGCAGCAACAAGTGCTTTAAGCTGATACTGTGATACTGTCAAAGGAGGTAACACCTCAAATCCGATGAAACACCTGGCGACGCAAAGCGTTTTTTTTTTAAAGCCGAGAAATGCGTCGTATTTGATAGCTTGCTGCGAGACCTCACACCGAGCACATCTACTGCAGGTGTGGTGCCTGTTATCGGACCCGGAGTTAGCAACATCCCCAAAAACCCAAAGAGGAGAGTCCTGGCCCCTAGCCCTGCCAGTGTAGCAGAAATGATGAGGATGATGATGCAGCAGCAGCCGTTCTTCTCTGCGTGAGTAGCTTCATGTTGTTCGTGTGTAATTTACGTTGAGTAGGCTAACCACGTTATTACATTAATGCATGTAAGGTGAACTAGCAAACACCATCATAGCTATATGCGGCTGTCTTCTTGTTTGATGCAGATGCTCCCTTCACCCTGGCCAAAAAGGCTAAAATGACCAAAGAAAAAGAGGGAAACAGCTAAACATGAGAGGTTTTTGGACAAAGTTTTTTCCATTGTTTAAGCACTGCTTCCAGCCAAGAGTGATGCCATATATGCCCTATAGCTGCAGAAAAGGCTAACATTGTTATCTTTTTACAAAAAAACAGCTGAACATGAGAGGTTTTTGGACCAATTTTGTGTTCTCCATTCTTTAAGCACCGTTTAAGCACCGGCACCGTTTCAAAAGTACCAGTTTGGCACCGGTATCGGATAAAACCTAAACGATACCCATCCCTAGTGCTGGTGACATTTTTTGGGGTCTTCCACTTTACTTTTCTGTTCCATAACCTTCAGGATCATTTACAAAAGTTTTCTGACTGCGTCCCACCTCAGCAGCAATGGCGTTCTGCGAGAGACCCTGCTCACACAGTTCAACAACCTGACCACGTTCAAAAAGGTAACGCTTTTTGCCATCAGAACATCCTGACAGTGTGACTACCTGATCTAAACTTTTGATCAACTGTAAAACAGCCTGTTTCAATTTAACTGTTGTTTTTAATAAATTCCATGTTAAAAAATGTTTTGTCTCACTCCCATTTCTTCTTGTTGCATGTTGAAGCTTGGAACCTTGTTAAGATCCAACCATGCAAAATATGATTTTTGGCCATTTTCAGCTGGTCTTAAACTTTTGATCGGGACTGTATTAGCTATTCTTATAAATGCAAACTACACAGATGTTGTTGACTGACGTCTTCACCCTCGCCTCCTCTTTTTATTCACTTTATTTTTGATTAAAAGCATTAGAAACTTGCAATTAACACTTTCCAGATTTGGAAGCCATAACTTCCTAGTTGTGCCACTTTTTATCTCCTCATTGGAAAGTTGCCCCAGACACCATATTCATACATTCACGTAGTCCTGCTCTAATGTGTGCCATCAGTGCATTAAGACTGGGGAACCTCAGTGATGAAGGGGTGAAGAGTTTGTGGCATATATGGGACTGGACACTTTCTGTAGTCATGGAAACACTTTGGCACACAGGCCTGCATTGATTCCATTATTTTATCAGCGTCATTGTATTTAGTGGTATGAAATGTTCAGCGAGCCATACATTCATTCGAACATGACTCCGTTAAAACCTGTTATTAAATCCCACAAAGAGACTCGACATCACATTTTCTTCATGATGACATGCTCGGCTAGAGATCAGTCACATGGCGGTGAGGGGAGCTAATTTTAGCCACTGTTGAGTGGTTTATTCAATGACAGTGGACATTTCATACAAACCCACCGAAACAGTTTGAGAACTGTGTAGAATGCATTGATTTACATAAAGAAACACCCAGTGGAACATCCCACAGACTTTTAATTTAATTTAAGACTGGGTACGTCAAAGAGTCACCCACAGAGAGCGCGACTATGTTGTAGGAAATCACTGATTGGGATGCAGAATTCTTCCAAAAATCAAATTAAACTCTGCAGTGCAAAGATTAAACAGGATTGCACACAGCGACCGTGCTCTGTGGCCCAGCGATCGCTTAAGATGGGCCGCGGTGGAAAAGCTGTTCTGTGGTCTTATCAAAGTCTTTCTAGTTCAAGGTATAGTGCACCTGACTCTGCTGACTCAGTAACTGGAGACTTCTAAACCTCCTCTGACATCAACATCAGCACAAAAACGACACAAAAACCTGTATGTAACACGAGCCACAACTCCAACCACACCCAGGAAAAGGCCAACAACAACTGAAAATGTTACGTGGCAGTTTATTTGCTTCATCGCGATGCCCAATCAATAACCGAAGTCTTTAATGTTCCCCAGTGTTCTCAAACTGAAAATAAGAGCAAGCAAAACACAAATCTCTAGCCTGAAATCATAACCAAAGGAAAGAGGATTCAACAGAAACGACTTCTCACTCCTATATCTTAATATACACAGTAGATTTACAAAAAACCCCCAAAACAACCAAAAATAAACTAGAAAACAGGTGCAGTAATAAAAAGCACACTAGTGAACCACACTTTTCACAGACAGACTCTTAGATCAGTTCTTACACAAATACACAGAATTATTAAAGATCTGGCCGTTAGTTGGGAGGATACAGGGCAACAATCGAGATGCAGGAAGCCCACAGACACTCAACAGTCACCTGTTTCAGCCAATACACACCTTGGACAGAGCAGAGAGAAAAGCACACGTCCACATTCACTGTGTTGGGAGGAGCCAAACAAGACACAGCAGACGTGATTCTGGAACTTAACCAGTGTTGGGGAGTAACGGAATACATGTACCGGCGTTACGTATTTAAAATACAAAATATGAGTAACTGTATTCCGTTACATTCCGTTTTAAAAGGTGGTATTCAGAATACAGTTACTTTGTTGAAATGAATGGATTACATGCGGTATTTTCCTGTTTCATAAGGCTATGAACTCTATATTTTTGGTTTCCACGCCGGTGGAAACCCAAACAAAACACGCATTAAGAGGCTCCCATGTCTGTGTGTCAATCTCGCGGCCCATGTCACCTCTACTTGCGGCCCGCATAATGACGTGAAGAAATAAAAAAAAAAAAAAAAGATTCACAAAAATGATTTAATATGAAGGCAACAGGCAGAGTGTTACAGGCGTCGCCCTAAAGAATGTAGCCTCATTCGGAATAGTTTTCTGTACGAGATCACTGCAAAAAGTGCAGCCTTACCTAATGTCCACCTACTGTTACTCATTCATATTAAGATCTAAACATCTAGTTGGTGTTGGTGTGGAGAGTAGCCTTCAGTTCATGTAGTTGCAAAAAGCATGATAATATATTAAGTAATCCAAAGTATTAGTACGTTACTCTCATTGAGTTACAAAATACATTTTGGGGCATGTAATCTGTAATCTGTAGTGGAATACATTATAAAAGTAACCTTCCCAACACTGATCTTAACAACCTTTATAATAAAGTCCTATTTCACCAAGAACAAATTCTGCATATAATACAACCAATGGTTAATGAAATATTACCTAATTGATTCATATTGGTGATTGATCAGGATCACCTGATCAATCATGACACCCTTGGCATAATTTTCTGAAGTAAAGTGATATCATTTTATCACCATTTTCCAACTAGGTGTAGTGAGGTTACCTGGCTGCATTTCCCAGTTAACATTATTAACGCCGAGCCCTGTCATAGGTCGCCAAGGTCCTGCCTCTCAGCCTATGGCAGCCAGGATAGGCTCCAGACCACCATGTGACCCTAAACTGGACAAGAGGAAGAAACTACATGGATGCATTATTAATGCTAATGGGAAATGTTCCATGTATGACAGATGAAGGAGGGGGAGATTCAGAGATTATGGTAAGAATGGTTATGATTCTTTGAGCTACAATAAGAAGTTTCATTCATTCATGGATCCAAACTTGGTCGCATTATGTCATTCCCTTTAGTTATGGAAGCTCTGTGATGTATTTTCAGGTTTTCTGGTTATGACTTGACTTTGATGACAAATAAATACGAGCTATTGTAGGTTGTCTATGCGTGTTTTTATACTAAGGCACGGAGCGGAAAGCGTGACAGTCGTGAAACATCTGCAGATACACAGAGCAGTAAACTGCAGACCTCTTTGTGGACCAACAGAGAAAATGGCCCAGGAAGAAAACAAATTTAGTGGAGCTCTAAAGAGAAATCATTTTGGTTTTTGAAAGGCGAGTCATTTGTCCTCACAGCACAGCTTCACTGACTCTCAGGGTTTGCCCCACTGTTGCTTCTGATTACAACAGCACACTCTGTACTGACCCAAAACTTGCCGGCTGGAATCCAGACCTGCCCCCTACTGAAACCTTTTGGAAGTCATGGAAGTGAAAAATACCACAAAGGAGGCCTCAAACTGCTCAGACGCTGATATTTACACGCAAGACGTGAAAATCATTTTGCTTTCAAAACGAAACGGTCTCCAGAGTCCCTCAAACCCTTACAGAGAGCTGATAAAAGAAATACTAATACTGTGTGGAAAATTTCACAGCATGCTAAAGACATCGAAGGCAAACAGAAAATGTAATTTTTTCTCAATGTGGTGTTTCGTATCTTTGTTCTATTTTCAGTTAAATGTGGGTTAGAAAAGAACTACACATCATTACATTCAGGCTTCGTTTCCATTTCACACGTCGCTTTATAACTGTTATGTTTTGCATGTAAAATCAGATGTCACAGTTTAAAAATACAATGCCAACAACAAATAAATAAATAAATAAATAATTATGTTATGTGAGGGGAAAGTTAGCTCAGGGCATTGCTGTCTTGGGGAAAGTAAAACAATTTCTGGATAGGAAAACACTGTACATGTTATATTGTGCTTTACTATTACCATACATAATAGGAAATACATATATAAGTAATATTCAGACTATAATCATAATGCAGAAATGGGCTATTAGACTAATAAATCAGGAGGGGTATAGGGCTCACACGAACAGTATTAAGACGCACGCTATAAAATTCCAGGATCTGGTGAAGTTTAAAACAGTGCAAATAATATATAAGGCAAGGAAAGGGATGCTCCCAATCGAAATAAGTAAATGGTTCTTAGAAAGAGGAGGGAGGTATAATTTTAGAGGGAAGTGGAATTTAAAATTACAAAGAGTAAGAACAACATTGAAAAGGATGTCTATTTCAATGGCGGGAGTTAAATTCTGGAACGAGTTAAAAGAAGAAATAAAGGACAGTAGTGATATTAACCAGTTTAAATAAGTATAAGAATGAGAGAAGAAAATGCAATTAACCCAAGAAAGCAATCAAAGCGATGTTAATTTTCTTCTGTAAATTAGCAAATCTAAATATAGTTTTAGTTGAACATGAGAAAATATTTTTTGTGATGTTATATTCTAAGTTGAAGGCATTGTATACGTTTTTGTTGTTCAAATTTAGATGATGAGGATGTAAACCTGAGGGGGTAGGGCTAAATAAGTATATACTTCTGCCTACTCCTTTTCAAACAACTGCATGGAAAGATTTTATGAAATGTTGGTGAATGTATATGTTTGAAATAAAAATGAACTGAACAACAAAAAAACAACAACAACTATAATTTATTTTGAAATGAACTGAATAAAAAAATACCGCCGCCATTGGAATAAAAATGTTTCGGTTCAATTGAGAATGCCAGAGAAGAATAAATAAAAATACGTTCACTTCCCTGCAGTTTGCATTTTATCACACATATGAAATATCCAGCAAAGCTTGGAAATCACAGCCAATTGAACCTTTTAATTCTCAGTACCTGCAAAACAACATTTCATTACTTCGCTCTCTCGTACAAACATTCCTCCTTTCTAACGATTAGTAAATGATTGCCTCCCTTCTCTCCACCTTCACTTGATTTGAATGATTTGATTATATACGGTGGGGTGAGTGGCAGATAAAATGTTTGTTCACAGTGTTTTCAGCCGCAGCTGGTTTCCGCACAGGTGCGACTCTCACAGACGCGTCGGCATCGGGAAATTATGCCTCAAATATTCCACACATTTTTGTAATTACCACTTGAGTGATTATACGGTATCTTTCAGTCTGACCTGATAATACTGCGCTTTCACTTCTGCACTCACACTGAGTGTTGAGGACTTTGGTAAGTGGAAAGCCAGAAAGAATCGCAGCAGGGTTTCATTCATTTTTCATTAAAGTAAACACATGAGATTACTTTTTCTAATAACTATTTATACAGCGGGCTTCAGTGTTTACTTTCCTTTGAGTTTATGGTAAGTTTATTTACTTTGAGTTTGGGACAATTGCTCACACTAGCCGTCTTAAAAATGACAAATTGATTTTAATTTTTCAGAAACCAAGGCATTAGTTTACAATAATCTTGGTTAAAAACGTGGCTGCAGGCTGAAGTTGGCTTCTTGGACTTTTTCCTACATTGGCATTAAATAGTTGGCGCTGAATGTGAATTTCTTATGCGTGCTTGTGCGTTACACTTATATCATTTGTAGGAGGATGAACTAGTCGAGCCAGACAGGCCGCATGGCTGGAGGCAAATCAGCATCTCGGTATGCATCGTCAGGAAGGAGGAGAGGATCCAAATACTGGACAAAGAGGCAGACAGTAAAACAAAAACTGGGCTTTTATTTTGGCTGATACAAAGTGTGAAAGTGAGCACAAAGCACAAGAGCAGAAAAAACTGGCGTGAAGAGCATGAAACTGTCAAAGGCAAAGAGATGGGACTGTGGATACACACAGGGGTCACTGATAGTGGGACACAGGCGGGAACAAGACGGAGGTAAGTGCAGTCAAGCTTCCTAACCGAGGCCCTGTCCACCTGTACATTTTATTTTGGTAAACATGGCTTTTCCTGTGCATTTTGTCCTCTTGTTCACACCTTTAGGCTACTGAAAAATAAACTTTTTAAAAACTCCTTTCATGATATCAGAGTGCGCATCATCGTATCTTCAGGCTATGCTTCCGATTGGCCAACATTTAGAGATATTTGAGGTTAGGGTTTTATCTCCCCTGACTGCTTTAACATGGCATTTTATAGTGATGGATATTATTTATTTGATGTTTCCATGTGGACAGAAAAATACCCATGTGTGCTTGTGATGTAACCTGGAAATATCTTCGGCCACATTCAGAGCCTGTCAAATGATCTGAAAACTAAGGAAAGGCGTTTGAGGGCTTCCTTTATTAGCAGAGGATACGCTGAGTCACCCTTTATGAAAGGAAAGGAGGCAGTGCCATCCCATGATTCACGGCGGCACGCCATCATTAAAACTGACAAAGTAAATGTTAATTAATAGTGTGTTTTCCACTTCATGCAGTAACTTGCTAAGTGATTTTAATTTGATGTGAAATGTGAAGACCAGGCTGCTCTAATAAAATCTTCTTAGAGAGGTGTTGCTTTGCAGTTTATGTCAAGACACCCTGAACTGGATGAGTGTTACCATGCTGGAGGAGTCCAGTGTGAGTCAAACGCTCCTTTTCTCTTAAGTCATATGAACTCCAATGTCTGTTCAAGAAAACCGGACTTACTATACACAAAGAAATGTATAACGATCATCTCTTGTTGTATAAGGACTGCATTGCTTCAGCCAAATCTGCACACTACTCAGGTTTAATCAGTTCTAGTGAAGGTAACTCCAGGTCTCTCTTTTCATTGTTTAGTAAAATTACAAAACCTCCCGACTCATTCCCCTCTCATATGGACTCTGCTGACTTTTGCAACTCTCTTACCGGTATATCTTTTCTCGCTCATAAAATCTGTGAAGTAGACTTTCTGTTTTCCTCACCGTCTTCCTCCCAGTCATTTTCATGTTTTACTGTTCCCTCCATAGCTGATATATCAAATCTTATTCAAAAATCAAAATCATCCACTTGTCATCTCGACCCTCTTCCCACTGTGTTAGCTTGTCTTCCCTCATTGGCTCCTCTCATAACTAGTATTATCCACTCTTCCCTTAACACTGGTATTATTCCTCCATCCCTGAAAACTGCTTCTGTCACTCCAACTCTCAAAAATCCTGATGCAGATCCCAATAATTTTGATAACCTCCACCCTATATCAAACCTCCCCTTTATTTTGAAAATCCTTGCGAAAGTTGTTGCCTCCCAGCTTCACTCATACCTCAGTGACCATAATCTCTACGAACAATTTCAGTCTGGTTTCCGCCCCAATCATAGTACAAAAACTGCTTTGTTAAGGATCACTAATGAGCTTCTGATGGCAGCTGATTCTGGTCTTTTAACCATCTCATCCTTCTCGATCTTAGTGCACATTTGATACAATTTCTCATAATATCCTCCTGAGCAGATTAGCATCCACTGGCATTAGTCACACCCCCCTTGCCTGGTTCACCTCATATCTCTCAGACCGCACTCAGTTTATCCAACTTAAATCACACTCTTCAAGTCTCTATCCTGCTTCCTGCTGGTGTGCCCCAGGGTTCAGTCTTAGGCCCTCTTTTATTCATTATCGACATGCTCCCTCTCGGCCAAATATTCTGAAAATATAATACAATTTTCATTGTTATGCTGATGACACCCAGCTCTACATTTCCTCCAAACCTAATTCATAGGAAATCCTATAGCATCGGCTTGTGCTTTGTGGAACTTCTTTTAATGAAGATGGGTTTTTTATTTTATTAGCAATCCTGACGGTTGTTTGGAGTCAGTGCTACTCTCAAACAATTACATACTCACGGGAGTTTCTTCTGGATCTTCGGTGGAAAGGCCCGTCTCTGGACTCTTTTCACCCTCCAGTGTTTTCCAGCTCTGGGTTATCCAGTAACCACAGGGGCACTTTTGTTTTTAACAGAGTCAAAACAAGGAAGCGGGGTAAGAAGGGAGGCCTACGTCAGCGATTGCGGAAGCAAATACGATACAATCGTATTCCTTTACCATCAATAATCCTGGCTAATGTGCAGTCTCTGAGGAGTAAATTGGATGAACTGCATTTGAATGTCGCACATTTACGTGACTACAGGGATGCATGTCTTATGGCATTCACAGAGACTTGGCTCAAGGATTCTGACCCTGATTGTTCTCTGGAACTAAACGGGTTTCCCATACGTTTGGATCGAGACCCCGGAGCTACCCAGAAATCTCAAGGAGGAGGGGTGTGTTTGTATATAAATCAGAAATGGTGTAAAAACGTGACCTTTCGTAGACAAGTGTGTCTGCCTGACATTGAGCTCCTCTCTGTGCCTTTGAGGCCGTTTTATCTGCCGAGGGAATTCCCACAGATCAACGTCACCGTCGTTTACATCCACCCCAAAGCGAATCCTAAGAATGCGACTGACACCATCTCCAACGTCATCCACTCTCTACAATCTCTCTCTCCTGAAGCCCCTAATATTGTTCTTGGGGACTTTAATCGCTGCGACTTGAAGAAAACACTGAGCAGTTTTTATCAGTATGTGAACTGTCCCACACGCTTCAATAAGACTCTGGATATATGTTATGGTTCCATAAAAGATACATATACATCTGTGGCTGGCCCCGCCCTCGGATCCTCGGATCACAACACGGTGCATCTTCTGCCAGTTTACAAGACTGTACTGAGAAGAGAGAAAGTGAGGAAACACCGCATAAAGGTTTGGAGTGACGACGCCTCTTTAGCCCTGCAGGGCTGCTTTGACTGTACAGACTGGTCGGTGTTTATAGAATCATGTAGAGACATTAATGAACTCACTGACGTTGTCTGCGGATATATATCCTTTTGCAGAGACATGATTATCCCTTCAAAGGTTGTGCATTTTTTCCCTAATAACAAACCATGGTCTTCAAAAGCTCTTATGAGGCTGATTCATGAAAGGAAAAAAGCTTTTATTGAAGGGAATATCTTGAAAGTTAGAGAAATTAGGAAGGAGATTAGATCAGAAATGAAAAAAGCCTAAATAAAATACAAGGATAAGGTAGAGAACGGAGATGGGTAGCAATAACTTAAGGGTGGCCTGGGCTGGCAATGAAACACATGACTGGTCACTGTTACAGTGACTGTAATAAGATAAGTCCCCCTGGTTTTAGTTCAGACTCTCAGCCAGTGAGCTGAATAGATTTTATTTGAGATTTAATGATAATTATAATCCAAGGAATACACTTGATTTCTTAATAGAGAGCACCAGAGGCCCCCCAGCTTTGTTCTTTGATGAAAGAAGGGTGGGAAATCTTTTTAAAATGAGTAAGACTAATAAAAGTCCAGGTCCTGATAATATATGTGGCCAGGTGCTTAGAACATGCACAGAGCAATTATGCAGTATTTTTTATCACATCTTTCTTTTATCTCTTCAGCAACAGAAGGTTCCAGAGGTATGGAAAAAATCAATTATTTCTCCGGTTGCTAAGACCACAAAACCTACATCATTAAATGATTTTAGGCCTGTCGCTCTAACATCCTTTAGTGATGAAGTCCTTTGAAGAACTTGTCAGGAAGGAGATCCTGCAGCAAGTAGAGAAGCTTATGGATCCACTACAATTTGCATACAGGCCTTGTAGAGGTGTGGATGATGCAGTGGCCACTCTGTTGAACTTCCTTTATCGCCATCTTGATGGCGCCAAAGCTCATGCTCGGCTTTTATTTATCGATTTTTCTTCTGCTTTTAATACTATCCAGCCGCATCTTTTAGTTGATAAGCTTCTTAACCAGTTTAAACTTGATTTTAATCTCGTTGGTTGGATTTTAGACTTTTTAACTGACAGATCTCAGTGTGTGAGAGGAAACGGTTGTTTTTCCAAACAGCTGAACTCTTCTACTGGCTCACCGCAAGGTTGTTGTCTCTCTCCTCTACTGTATATTTTGTACACTAATGACTGTCGCAGCACACAGGCCAACAGGCATTTCATTAAATACGCAGATGACACAGTCATTGTAAGCCTCCTTCATGGTGAAGAGGATTCCCATGGGCCTGCTGGGGATGAGTTTGTTTCATGGTGTGATCAGTCCTTCTTAATGATCAACACCTTGAAAACCAAGGACATGGTTATTGACTTCAAGAAGTCACCCCTCCATCCTGCGCTAACAGTGGTAAATGGTGCAGCCATTGAACTGGTGGACAGTTATAAGTATTTGGGGGTTGTTCTTGATAAGTCTCTGTCCTTTGAGTCACATCTTGCTGCTACAGTGAAAAAGGTTCAACAAAGACTTTTTAAGGAGGTTGAGAGGTTTTAATGTTTCATCTGAAATGATGACTCTTTTTTTATAAAAGTTTTATTGAATCTGTTTTAACTTTCTGTATCATTGCTTGGTACGGTAATATGTCCCTGAATAATAGGACCAGACTTAACAACCTGGTTAAAGTGGCTGGCAAGATTTCAGGGAGGTCTCAGGTCCAGCTTGTGGACTTTTATAACAGGCAGGTGCTGAGGATCATCCTCTCTTTAATGATTTTCAACTGCTTCCATCAGGTTGTCGTTATAAAGTGCCTGCAGTGAAGACAAAGAGACATAGATTGTCTTTTGTACCTGCTGCTATTATCATAGTTAATAACACTAAACCATAAGTGTTGTTGCCATTGCACATTGCACTTTTTTGATGAAAAATCTAGGTTGTTTTATCAGGCTTATATTATATTATTTTGGTGAGTGTATGTGATGTGTTGGTTGTCTGTTTGTTTGTTTGTACGGACATATTGCAAATCAATTTCCCGTTAGGGACAATAAAGTTACCATTGACCAAACCTAATTCATCCCTTCCACCTCCCTCCCTCTCGAACTGTCTTATGGAGATCAGATCTTGGTTCTCCTCCAATTTTGTCAAACTAAACAGTAATAAAACAGAAATTTTACTCATTGGCACGGCCTCTACCTTAACCAAATCTCACAGTTTCTCCATTAATATTGAAAATTCCCTGATCCTTCCTTCCCTGCAGGTAAAGAGTTTGGGTGTCATACTCAACACTACTCTCTCATTTCAATGTCACACATTTTTTACAAAACCCGGTCTGCATACCTTCACTTGTGTAACATTAACCGACTTCATCCCTCTCCATGCTGCTGACATCCTTGTTCATAGTGCAACTCCCTCCTATTTGGTCTCCCCAGTAAGTCCTTCCATAAACTTCAACTTCTTCAGAATTCTGCAGCTCGGGTCATAACTCGTACTCCCATTAGAGACCATGTCACCCAAATTCTTCAACAGCTTCACTGGTTGCCCCTAGAAGCCAGGATAAACTTTAAAATCAGTTCTCACGTTTAAGTGCATTCATAACCTTGCCCCTTCTTATCTCTGTGATCTGCCTCATATCACCGCAGTTTCCCGCTCTCTCAGATCTTCATCTTGTTGTTCCTTCTGCTCGTCTTACCGCTATGGGGCACAGAGCTCTCAGTCGCTCTGCTCCTCGGCTCTGGAACTCCCTTCCTTCATCTTAAGAAATATAGATTCCCTTATTTAAGTCACAACTCAAAACCTACTTATTTAAACTGGCTTACTCGCTTTAATACAGATTTTACTTGCTGTCAAGTCGTGCTTTTTTTTGAAAAAGAAGCTCTTTCTCTGTTGCTTGCTCTACAGCATTTCGAAGTCTATGTCGGCTCTAGTTCATCACCTGTCATTGTTTACACCGATCACAACCCCCTTGTGTTTTTGACAAGGATGCAAAATTCTAACCAGAGGCTCATGAGATGGAAGGATTTCAATCTGGAGATCCATCACAAAAAAGGAACCGAGAATGTAATGGCAGATGCGCCGTTGCGTGGTTTTCTGAACTCCTAAGTGCCAAACACCTATAGGGGAGATGTTTGGTCTTGAGAAGAGGGGGTGTTACGGCCCTGGCCGTAATGTGTTTTGGTGGCTGTTTCTTTTCTTGTATCTTTAAGTCTCTGCAGGTCCCTGATTGGATAAGCTGACGGCTGCTGATTGGTCCCCTGATCACGTGGTCGCTTTCAAAATCCCTCACCAGCAGTTGTCCCGGGGCAGCAACTGACAGCAGCAGCAGACCTGACCCTGGCCTCCAAACTCTGTAACTTGTGATTCTCGTGACCTAGTGAACTTGTATATAGTGTGTAAATTAGCTTCCTCTTCTAAATAGCACCTTATAAATAGTCACTGAAGCCGAAGGGGTGAGCTGCCCTGTTGTTTTCTGTATTGTTTCCTCCTGTTTATTCAGTTAGGGAGTTAGGCGTAGCATTTGTCTTTTGTTTGTTCTTTTCATCACGTAGGGTTTAGGTAGCACCTCCTTGACTGATTAAGCTGGTTTTGTTTGTTATTTTGGCCTTTGTTCACCCTGGAGTCACGCTTCAGTTAAAATAAACCAATAAACCACTGTTCACTAAGAAATGGGTTTTTCTGTGTATGGTTTTGGGGACCAGGGCGGGGTCACTTCCTTTTTTTGAACTCTTATGTTGCGTACCGGTACCCCTAGCCTGGAGCGTAACAGTGCTGTAAACACTTCTCCATTATCAAAATTTGCACAGCTAAGGTTGTTTCAGCTATGATGAGCTCATGTGCCCCCACTCCCCCCATCCCATCATCTTTGTTTCCAGGTGAAAAAAAGCAGGTGAAATTCTAGAATACATTATTTTTTGGTTCAAAGTGGTTCATTCAATGGACAATTCACACGTGTCAGAATGAGGCAGACACTGTTCAAGAACCAGGCAGGCTGACAAGTGGCTAATTTATGCCATCATAACCTAAATTCGGTGCTTCTAGGACCTGTTGCACTTTTCCTCAATCAGCTCTTCGCTCCTCTCAGGCACTCAGCAGTGTAAAGAAAAGCCGACCGGCCTTGCTCTCCTGGTGCCTGTCAGGTTTGAGGGCTTATTCATGAGATGGGAAACGTGTTTGCTGGAGAACTTTTTAAAGATACACCTCTTTTCATCTGCATACTTTGTTCGGCTTTGCTGTTTGACAGTTTTCTGCACAACAAACATGGCAGTAAGATTTTCATCTGTAGTGGTTTGTACTGGTGTGACATTAGCCAGTTTATATTAAGCAGGACCTGTACTTAATGTACTGGGAAGATAGTTCACAGCTTTAGTTTTTAACATGTCTTACCAAACGCAAGTATCCACAAATGGAAGTGGTAAGCTAGGCTAAAACAGTAACACAAATACAATGTTTCTCTATACTGTAAATCTATATTGCTTATTCAGTGAGTAACAAATACTCAACAGTGGCTGTTTATGTGTATAGCTGCCATTGGATTGTTCTGCTGGGGTTGGTCCAGGCTGCTCTGACTTGACAAGTTGGAAGTCTAACTTGAATGAGAGTTCCAGTTTAAAATTCCAACCTCGAATGGAACACACTGATATTTTTATTCAGCGGGAGACCTCGGTGCGAACTGTGAGGAGGCGCTATCTAACCTCTGAAGTGGCTGCAAATTTTACCAGGGTTTTAGACGAATGCCCCCCTGTGATTTTACCTGCACCCTGCGATTTGATTTTTAATCATTTCAACAGCAAACTGAAGAAAAGCCTTGACTCTGTTGCTCCACTCACCACCAAAAAGATTAACGTAAAACATGCATCACCCTGGAGAAACGAAGAAGTCAAAACACTCAAAAGAAATTGCAGGGCAGCAGAAAGGAGATGGAGGAAAAATAAAAATACTATCAACCATCAAATATTTTGCGAGCAACTTAAAATGTACAATAATACATTAAGGAACTCAAGAAATTCATAATTCACCAAAATAATCAGTAATAACAAAAATAATCCCAAGGTCCTCTTTTCCACCATAGATCATTTATTTAACCCTGATTTTAACAGCTCCCAAAGAACCCCCACAGACTCGCTCTGTGAGCAGTTTGCAGACCACTTCAGGGGAAAAATCAGCGCCATCAGATCTGATATTTTATCTAATCGCGATATGTTTGTAAACACATCTGAGGGCTCGATTGTACCTGAGGAGACACTGGACAGCTTTGTCCTGGTTAATGCTGAGAACCTTCAGAAAGTTTTCTCCACAGTGAGACCCACCACATGTCTTTTAGATCCAATCCCTTCTTCACTCTTTAAAACACTTTATGGATTTTCTGAGGCTGAGCTTTTATACATGATGAATTGCTCTCTTCAGTTGGGTGTCTTCCCTGCTGCCTGCGGCGGTGGTGAGGCCCCTTCTGAAGAAGAGCAATTTGGATTGTAATGATTTTAATAACTACAGACCTGTATCCAACTCACCATTTTTAAGTAAAATCTTAGAAAAACTTGTTTTTACTCAGATTAATGATTTTCTAAATGATAGACAGATCCTGGAGATATTCCAGTCTGGATTTAGGGTGAACCACAGCACAGAGACGGCTCTCCTAAAGGTTTTAAATGATCTTAGATGTAACTGGGACGCCCAAAAGCTCTCAGTCCTGGTGCTACTGGATCTAAGCGCAGCCTTTGATACAGTAGACCACGCTGTTCTTTTAAACAGACTGAAACACATAGTGGGCCTCTCTGGTGCTGTACACAACTGGTTCACTTCATATCTCTCAGACAGAACTTTTATGGTGAGTATGGATACATGCTCCTCTAAGATCCATAAAATGACATGTGGTGTGCCTCAAGGGTCGGTTCTAGGCCCTGTACTTTTTAATTTGTATATGCTCCCTCTCGGCAGTGTCATCAGGAGGCATGGAGTGAACTTCCACAGTTACGCTGATGACACGCAGCTGTACATCTCCATGTCTCCTGATGACACCAGACCAATGGATGCCCTTTTTAACTGTATCTTGGATATAAGATCTTGGATGGCAGAAAACTTTTTACAGCTTAACCAGGACAAAACTGAAGTTTTAATCGTCGGTCCCGAGGCTCAGAGAGAGAAACTCTTGTCTAAATTAGAGGCATTTTCACTATGTCCTTCGCTACAAGTGAAAAACCTGGGTGTTATTTTTGACTCTGAGCTTGGTTTTATCCCACATGTTAAACATGTAACCAAAATTGGATTTTATCATCTAAAAAATATAGCCAGAGTCCGCCCTATTCTCTCTCGGGCCAACACAGAGATGCTGATGCATGCTTTTATTACCAGTCGCATTGATTACTGTAATGCCCTGCTCTCTGGTCTTCCTAAGAAGAATATTTCAACTTTACAACTTTTGCAAAACTCGGCAGCTCGTGTGCTGACGAAGACCAGAGGGCGGGCCCACATTACACCGGTTTTAGAATCGCTGCACTGGCTCCCCGTGTGTTTCAGGATCGATTTTAAAGTTCTTTTATTGGTTTTTAAATGTCTTAATGGTCTTGGGCCTTCTTGTCTCTCAGATCTGCTTCTACCATACGAACCCTCGCGGACCCTGAGGTCCTCTGGCACTGGCCTTTTGATTGTTCCTAAAGTCAGGACACATACTCACGGAGAGGCAGCTTTTCAGTGGTATGGTCCTCGTCTGTGGAACAGCCTGCCGGAGGAGCTCAGGGCCGCAGAGAACGTACATGTTTTTAAGAACAGGCTCAAGACCCACCTTTTTAATTTAGCTTTTACTTAGCGTTTATTTATTTTATGCTTATTTATTCTATCCTGTTATTCTATTATTAATTTAGGCTTTACCTAATATTTATTGATTTTATTCTTATTCATTTTTTAATCTTCTTACTCTATTTATATTTATATTTATACTTATATCTCCAGTGTTTCCTCGGAAGGGGCTCTCTGCACCGGGGCTGTGATCGACCGTGGCTGCTGGGTTTCTGGGGGTCCTCTCAGCCTGGTTGGGGGGCTCCTTTGCCTCCCTCCTGCTGTGTGCCCAGCCTGGAGGCTGCGGTCTGTGACCGGCTCCCGGTGCAGACGGCTCCCTGTTATAGTGTTTCCTCACTTGGCTCATGCGAGCCCAGCCCAATTTTTACTCTTTAAGTGTGTGTGTGTGTGTGTGTGTGTGTGTGTGTGTGTGTGTGTGTGTGTGTGTGGGGGGGGGGGGATATGTGTGTATTCACATCATTTATGTTAATGAGAGTGTGGGGAGTGAGTTGGAGGGTGGGGTGGGCTGCTTTTAACTATGTAAAGCACTTTGTGCTACATTTTTTGTATGAAAAGTGCTTTATAAATAAAGATTGATTGATTGATTGATTGATTGATTGATTGATTGATTTAGCTGATCCTTCGCTGCCACCAAATCCTCACACTTCCAAAATGGCACACGAGTTATAGCACAGTCAGCGGTCATGTGTCTTTGAAGCCTCAGTATTTAAAAGGGTAATCGTGAAATTGGACACAGCAGGGCAACAAGATGCAGCTGAAAATAATCAAAGACAATGAGGCAGGAGAGGGATGCAAAACTGAATGCTGCTAAAATTAAACAGGAAGTGAGAACTGATACTAAAACGCATGAATGAATTTAACATACAGGAGCTGACGCAAGAAAATGAGACAGGAAACACAGAGCCAAAAGAAAAACTGGAACTTTGAAGTAGCGACTAACAATATAGAAAAATCAAGGTTAATAATAAACTAAGGCCCAAAGAGAGAGCATCTTAAACTTAGTTTCCTCAGAATAAAACGATCTCTACAAACAAACAAAGAGGAAAAAATCTTCACTGTGAGCAAGCTTTTACTTTAAAAATATAATTCATGTAAGTGTATGTTTTAAAATGCTTCTGTTGGTCTCAAATGTTCCATCGTTCCTCAGATCAGAAGCAGCAGCCTTAAATTGAAGGTGAGCTAAGAGCCTCAAATGTATTTCTCCTTTTCAGAGCAGCTCAGCGAGTCACTGTAAAATTACAATGTCCTCAACAGCAGTTAGAGCTGGAAATGGAAAAAGACAGAAAGAAAAAATATATATCAGTGAGAGTGCAAAACAAACCACACAATTCAAGAATGTGTTCCCGTGTTGAACCAAATACCAGGAGAACTTTATGTTATTATTTTAGAAACAAAATACTCACATTAAAAGGCACCTTGCACTTCCCCACATTTCAAAATGACTCACATCCTGAGTTATGCGTGTCCTTTTTTGGAGAGTCAATCAATCGGCGCTGTGCTCTCCAATATGAAAGCAAAGTCCAAAATTAGCACTAGAGAAGCAGCATCCTTTGAGCCAGACAGGCCTTTGAAACGAACAATAACGTAAATGCATTTGATTGAAGCTGGAGTGGGAGGTGACACGACTAAACCGGCAAGTGAAAAACAGTCTGCGCAAAGGTTATATATTAATTTATTAAAGCTCCAGCAACACAAAGGATCACTGCACAAGTCACCGTTAGAAAAACAATGCACGAGTATGGATGAAGGCTGCGATCCTCTTAGGGGAGGAGGGGAAGTCATCATTAAAGGAAGTCAAGTTGTCTCCTCAACCCTGACCCCTTGACATCAAAGCATCAGAGCTGTCAAGAGCTGCTGGTAGTCACGGACGTTTCATCCCATGTAGATCAGAGTGCTGATCCATGGTTGGGTCCATCGGTTTCTGAACAAAGACGAGAAGTGCAGAGCTTCAAGACTTTAGCGTTACGTGTTCTCCCCTCTGTGTGAGTTCTCTCCAGCTTCTTTGGCTTCCTCCCAGAGTCCAAAGACATGCAGTTAGAGGGGTTAGGGTGGCTGGTGACTCTGAATTGCCCATAGGTGTGAATGTGAGTGTGAATGGTTGTCTGTCTCTGAGTTAGACCTGCAACAGACTACCGACCTGTCAGGGTCAGCACCCCGCCTCTCGCCCCATGACAGCTGGGATAGTTGACCCTGATCACCGGATTCATGAATCAATTCTTGGATCTATCATATAGCCATATTATTAGCTAAACAAACTAGCATCATTTAAGGTGGAAACCCTGTTTTTAACACTTGAAGTGCACCATTTCCTCCCTTAAGATGCTCTGCCAGGCAATGTTTGCAGTTTGCTTTGGGTCCTTGACATCTTGCACTGTGAAGCAGCATCTTCTCAGCATTTGTCTGAAATCTGAGCAGAGAGTACAGCCATGTGCACCTCAGAGTACATCCTGCTGCTTCCATCAGTCACATCATCAATAAACAACAGTGAAGCTGTTCCACTGGCAGTCATACACGTGTATGCCACAGCACTCCCTCCACTACGTAATGTTGCACAGCTCGTATGCTGAGCTGTTCCTTTGCTTCTCAATTTTCTTTTTCTTCCCATCATCCTGGTACAAGTTAAGTTTGATTATTCATAAAAGGTCAGCACAGCAGGGAGCTCCACATGGTTGATTTGGCAGATTTTTACACCACATGCTCTTGTTGACACCACCAACACCCCACAAAAGAATTTGAATCTATCCCAGGATCAAATCAGAGATTCTTCACTTGTTAGGAAAACTGAGAACGCCGTGAACAGCTACTGGAAAAAAGTTCAATGCTTATTTAACCAGCTTAATATGTCGTCTGCAACAGAAACAGGAAAACAAAGATACTTAAAACATAATTTTCCTCACAGCCTTCAAGTACTTTTATTTATCCTCCTGTGTAAAGTACCGTTTGGTTTACAGATCACTCTGTCAAGGATGTTGAAAGAGTAAAAGAGGCCATCAGTCTCTCCTGTGAACGACCTACTTAACAGATCTGCCACCTACGGTTCCCTTCACAGTAGGTCTGAGTGGTTTAATACCTGGGACTCTGCACAGCTTGGAGCCTCTCGGATGAAATGTCTCCACCAAACAGAAACGAAAGTGTTGCTGTACCTTTGAATACATAGTGAGTGATCTCAGACACAGCGACTGGCTTCGACTGTAAATTTAAAGTCATTTTTGACAGTTTTAAGGCACAGAAATCAATTCCAGCAAGGGTCGTGACAAGGATATGACACCAGCACCGTCAAAGCACCCCTTCAAGGATCACTAAAGACGTCCTTTTCCGCTTATTGAGCGAAGAAAACAAAAATTCCCCAAACAATCAGTGCTTCAATGTAAAATCACCCTGTAATCACAGCCTATTATAACAGTTTATCAGAGAGGACACACTGAGTGCACACAGGATATTTCTATTTCTGTGAAAATACATTTAGAAAATGTTTGAATGACACACTAATTCCCTCTCTGCCTCTCCCCGTCCCTCCTCTCTGTGGTTACACTGCTAGCATAAGGTTGTAAAGTGGTTTATTTTACAGACATTTCAGTTTAGGTTAATGCTGGCCAACAAATGTCAATTTGACAGCTGCACGCCATCAGCAGTTACCATCTGAACAGGATGCCGTTCACAGTGTGATGTCCTGGAGTATTCGCTAAATGCATCAGCTCATTAATGAGTCACCAGGCGGGCTCTGCCCACGTGTGCATTGTTCCCTCACTTTTGATTTGCTTTATAAACAGTCGTAGACCTTTTAAAGAGCAGGTGAACAGGCTTGGGTTTTCACACAAAATTGCTTCTGGCAGAGCAAGACAATTTGTGCAGATAAAACAGGTGCCATCCACGCTCGTCCCCTCTTAATTCACAATCTGATTAGAGTGCAGACGTAATGGCACAGAAAGAGAAAAAGCTGGCAAGCTGTCTCTCAAATTCATGTTCCACGGTGTGAATGGGGACGCCGCCTTCCTGCGCTGTCAGCACAACGCTAAAATATGAGAGTGTGGCGAGTTTCTGTTGGTGGATTATTCCTTTTGGGTTTGGAGAAGTGATTTATGTTCATGTTTCATTCCTCCTGAAAGTTAGTGCTTGATGATATTTATTATGTTTTGCTTATTATTTGAAGTCCTTTGTTTTTGCTTGGGTTTCTGTATTTCATAGATACCCAGTGTTTAGCTTCCTTTTATCCGATATGTTCAGTCAAAAACTGTGGCAAAAAAAAGTTGGTGGGCTAACCACAATAGTTTTGGGCTGCGTTGAGTTAAAGTGTAGTTACATTTCCAGAGAGGTGCACGCCAGGTCCCGCCGTATGGTTTCAGAAAGGTTTATGGTCATGACTTAACTACGGTGTAAATTTCCCGGTGGAGGATAAATGTCTTCAATTGGATATTCCACCGTACTTCGAGTCCTCGGTTACTGTTAGTTTCAGTTCACGTGACTCTCAGTTTGTGTTTAGATCTCTTTGTCTTGGTTTGGACGGGCAGGTGTGTTTGAAGTCGGACACGGGAGAAAAACAGAGTATAACAAAAAGCGAGCTCTTTATTTGGGCCGGAAAACATGAATACAAAATAAGGCAACATTGAACAATGGCAACGACTAAAACTAAAACCTAAACTGGGAAAAACTAGACTGATGACTATGAAAAAGACATGAACATTATTCAGAGCAGGAGCATGCGGGAAACTATGGGAAAACACATGAACAAGAACATGAAGTACCTGAACGTTAGACGTGACATGAAGGGAGGAAAACAGACGACCTGACTAAGACTGAAAACACAGAGACTACATACACACAGCAGGTGATCAGGGGAAACATGTGGGGAAACAGCTGACACAAATGGACATAACGGGGAAGAGTAAAACTAAACACACTGAACAAAGAAACACAAGACTTTCAAAATAAATAAAACAGGAAACATGGAGAGACGTAGAAATGACAACACAGAAGGCCTGGGCGAAAAATAACCGAGACTAAAACTTGAGGCAAACTAATAATAATCCTAAAACTTGACGTCATCTTCAAAATATCACAAATAGATCAAAACAAACTGAAAATGCTGGGTCACAGACTCAGCCCCTGATACTCTTTTGCGTTTCCTTCTCTTCTGTCCCATCTCAGCTCGTCCTTTGGCCTCCTCTGTGTCGAGTTGATTCTGTTCGGTTGTGTCTTCCTGTTTTGAGTTTATTTCTCCCTGCCGTTATGTCTGTTGTCTCCACTTGTGCAACCGCCTGGTATCTCACCCCTTGTTCTGCTGTGAGTGTATATGCCACGGGTGTCAAACTCCAGTCCTCGAGGGCCGGTGTCCTGAAACTTTTCCATGTGTGCCTGCTGCAACACACCTGAATAAAATTCAGTAGGTCATTAGCAAGACATGCTTGGGTGGCAATTCAGCTATTTGATTCATGTTACAGCAGCTCAAGAGTGAATGAGCGTGGCACAATAAAAGTAGTTTTAGAAGTACTTTTTTGTTTTTAAACGTACGCTTTTATTTGCATTTATGTGAGTAGGGTTAGGGGTTAGGGGTTGCCACCTCGGCATGCAGTCAAGTCTTGCTAATGACTTACAAATTTTATTCAGGTGCCTTGCAGCAGGGACACATGGGAAAGTCTCAGGGCACTCAAGGACTGAGGTTCGACACCCCCGGTATATGCTGTCTCTGTCTCCCTGTGCTCATTGTTACATCGTCCCTCATAAAGCTCCGTGTGTCCTTGCTCTAAGTTTTCCGGTGAATCTGTATTCCCTGGGGATTTCCAGTGTTTAGTATTCCTTTGCTCGATTTCCTGTTTGTTCCTGTGTTTTTGGACTAATCAGCATTAAACGCTCATATTGAATGTGACTCCTGCCTCCTGTGCTTTGCATTTGGGTCCATAATAATCAGCTCACACAGCTAACTTATGACAGAAAGACAGACACGGCTCAACGTGAGCTAGAAAGTGATGAAGCAGAAATTGTTGCACAGACTTCTTAAAAAATCTCCAGACACTTGGTTGTGCAACATTCAGTGTTGCAGAAATGTTGTCAGATCAGAGGCTGGAGACGGGAGCAGGGCTTGAACTTATCCAAACTACAGAGGCCGTATCCTTTAACTATGTTAAATCATTGTAATGGAGTTACAGTTACAATCCATCAGGTTCTCCTGTGTCTCACTGGTAACTTCTAACTTCCAGAGTCAGCATTTCTTCCAGCTTTCTTTCCTGGCTGCAAATCAGCTAAATGTTAACAATGCAGAGTGTCGTTTCCAGTCTTGCTGAACAACATCCATACAGCTCTTTAACGCTCTGCTACTAAGTGAAGCCAGATAACAGAAAGACATCCTGCACAGCCTGGATTCACTCCTGAAGTCTGACGGCGCCCGGCAGATTCAGGTCTGCAGAAAGCTCATCATCGAGGAGAACAGAGATGACCCCATGTGTTGGTATTATGTGCGGCTACTAGCTGTGAAGGTCGTGTACTGGAGTGCGCGTCTACATTTTATTCACGTCTTCTCATCATTTCACAGAGGGCTAACACAGCTCTTTCACCTTTAATCTGTTAGAAAGAGGAGGAATGTTGTGTAAGCAAGGCCAGTGTCTGTCTTCCTAAAAGTAGATAAGAGAAACTCCTGACAGAGACCTTGAGAGCCGGCTCTGAGCAGAGAAATCTCTTACAGCTCTAAAATTCTGTCGTCCATCCTCTTTGCAAAGATTTTCTCTTTTAAAAATACCAGTAAGAACAACAACAGGCGGATATTTTAATGTCAAACGTCCCAAATACTGTTCAAGGACAAATGTGTTCTGTAAGGAGCCTTCATATTCAAATATATTATCATTTTGTTATTTCAAGCAAAACCGACGTGCCTCACTTTTCATACCTGCTCCGCTGAGGCCAGCCCGGTGACCTCTGTGACAGCCTCCCCTCCCTGTACAAAGGCAAACATTGCCACTTTTTACCTCTCAGAAGAAACAACTGTGGAAGCTCATTTCAGAACTGAGTGCATATTGTCATAGTTCATCAGCAGTTAGTGAGGAAGGTCTTTAACAAGGTAATTGCCCTCAAAACCCCCAGAAACTATTCCAATAGTCATTAAACCACGTCTTTACTGATATATTCTGAGGTTTCAATAAGGCTACTGTGGAAGTTGTCAAATTATAGCTGTCTTTATAGGAGTAAGAGTTAAATCAGCATTTATGGTCAGTAGGAGCCGACGCCTCTACTTGCCAAAAATGGTAATACTCCTCAGACGTCTATGGGAAAATGGGGCGGCTGCCTTGAATATTTTCCTTGTTGAGTTTATAGATACAATTGTTTTAAATCAATGCAGTTTCTTTGATAGTTTCTGGTGCTTTGTGAGTATTGAGTATCAGTCCCTGTACTGTTGTAGCCAGAACACAAATGGGAGCTAACACCTCTAAATCTGATGCTAAGGCTCTCAGATGTAAAAGGCTGAGGAGGAGCTGCCACATGTGGAGGGGTGTAAGTATCTCGGGGTCTAGTCTGAGTGAGAGGAGTGGAGTGATTCACATACTATACGGGTCTGTTATGCTTTGAGAGAGAGCTGAGCATGAAAGCAAAGCTTTTCATTTACTGGCCCATCTAGATTCCCACCTTCACCTTATGACCATCAACTGTGGGTGGTGACTAACAGAATGAGTAGCTCCATCTTTTGTGAGAAGGCTCAACAGCTGCTACTCCTCAACATCAAAAGTAGCCAGCTGAGGCGGTCTGGGCATCCAAACCATCCGTCCCAGACTCCCTGGAGTGAGGAGGTGTCTGTGGAGAGGGAGGTCTGTAAATTGCATTTAATTTTATTTATATAGTGCCAAATCCCAGTCACCTTGGGTGCTTTATATTCTAAGGCTTAGAATATAAAGCACCCAAGGTGACCTTAGAATCTAAGGTAAAGACCCAGAGTAATACAGAGAAAACAGATAAAACCCAACAATCAGATGACCCTGTTTGAGCAAATGCTTTGGTGACAGTGGGAAGGAAAAACTCCCTTTTTACAGGAAGAACCCTTCAGCAGAACGAGGCTCAGCGAGGGGCGGGGCCATCTGCTACGACCGGCTGGGTGAGGGGAGGGAGACAGGACAAAGACGAGTAATAAAGACGGATGAGTGTGATGTGTTACTTTTCCTCACACTGTAAAACACAAAAGCTACTTTAGTTTGTGATGAAACTAAAACTGAGCTGTGCCAGATTTTCAGACATTTCAAATTCAGACAGACGACTTTTGTTTAGATGTTTGTTTGTTTGTTTGTTTGTTTGTTTGTTTGTTTGATGATGAAACATCTCTAACGTGACTCACAAAGGAAATGATGCGTTTGACATGGGTGGGTCTCCTGTTCTTCAGTTCTGTTTTTATCTTACTTTTTTAACTCCCAAAATATGAATAAAAAGTGTGAGCTTATACAATCACTGATTGGCAAATGCGCGCGCGCACACACACACACACACACACACACACACACACACACACACACACACACACACACACACACACACACACACACACACACTCTAAATGCATTTCTTACCCCCCTTCAAATCCAGATAAGTTTCTTTAAAAGAAGTGTTGCTGCTGATCTCAGCCCTGATTAGGGATGGGTATCGTTTGGGTTTTATCCGATACCAGTACCAAACTGGCACTTTTGAAACGGTGCCAGTGCTTAAACAGTGCTCGAACCGGTGCTTAAAGAGTGGAGAACACAAAATTGGTCCAAAAACCTCTCATGTTCAGCTGTTTTTTTTTTTGTAAAAAGATAACAATGTTAGCCTTTTCTGCAGCTATGGGGCATATATGGTATCACTCTTGGCTGGAAGCAGTGCTTAAACAATGGAAAAAAACACCAATTTTGTCCAAAAACCTCTCATGTTCAGCTGTTTTCCACTTTTTCTTTGGTCATTTTAGCCTTTTTGGCCAGGGTGAAGGGAGCATCTGCCATCAAACAAGAAGACAGCCGCATGTACCCACGACGGTGTTTGCTAGTTCACCTTACATGCATTAATGTAATAACGTGGTTAGCCTACTCAACGTAAATTACACACAAACAACATTAAGCTACTCACGCAGAGAAGAACGGCTGCTGCTGCATCATCATCATCCGTCATCATTTCTGCTACACTGGCAGGGCTAGGGGCCAGGACTCTCCTCTTCGGGTTTTTGGGGGATGTTTCTAACTCCGCGTCCGATAACAGGCACCACACCCGCAGTAGATGTGCTCGGTGTGAGGTCTTGCAGCAAGAAATCAAATATGGTGCATTTCTCGGCTTTTAAAAAACGCTATGCGTTGCCAGGTGTTTCATCAGATTCGAGGTGTTACCTCCTTTGCACAGTGTCACAGTATCAGCTTAAAGCACTTGTTGCTGGCTGCTGAGTTTGCATCTTTTGCTGTGAAGTACAGCCAGACTTTGACCGCTTCGCCATGGGCATTTTTAATCTGTAGCTCTGCTCTAAAATATGATGCAATCTAATTATAAATGCAAAACAATACAATTAAATTTTTAGTTTGTTTCCTCCCCACAGTCATGATTTATGTTGAACACACAAGGCCTGTCACACCGAACCCCTGCAGTTATCATAGGGGGTCAGTCTAGTACTAATTCCAAAAAAGTTGGCATGATGTGTAAAATTTAAATAATTTAAAGAATGATTTTCACAGTGGAAAATGAAAAACACATCAAATTTAAACTGAGAAAATGTGGTTTTTTAAGGTCAAGGTTCAGGCTGATGAAAGATTCATCAATCATGGCTTTGCGCAGAGATTTCTCCAGATTTTCTGATATTACACACATTATTAACATTTTTACACCGTGAACATTATTTTGAAATTCTTTCATAATTTAGTAGCTGCCGATTAACCTAGCCGCTTCTTTCTAGCAACACTTTATTTTCCAGCCTTTCCTGGAGCCAGCATTACATTGCTTGAGATGTAATGCTGGCGTGAAACTGAAATTGAACTCATATTTTTCATGAAACAGTAAAATTTCTTCTTCCAATATTGGTATTGTTTTCTTTGTTCTAATGTGAATAAAATGTGGATATAATATTTGCAAATGTTTTATTTACATTTTACACATTTTTTGGATTTGGTGTGCGCGCGCATCTATAATATAAATAACGAGCCAAAAACGCGTTACGATGATTGTGTATGATAGCAGTAAGTTATATTGAATTAGAACAGTTTTCCATATTTCTGCATTTTTACAGAATTTAAGCTTTTTCACCAAAATCTGGCACAAAGTGACGCAGAGCATTCCCTGTTTAATGCTCGGGGTTTCCTGGGGAAGGATCTCAAGTTTGCCCGCCTAATGAGTGCCCTCCAGTGTTGACACCAAACCCACGCCCTTGTAAGCAATCAGCGGCACTGCTCCTACCCAGGGCACTGAATCAGTGCGCGAGGAGAAGGAACACATCTCCTTGCTGCGCGTGTTTACGACAGAGGATGTTTCAGAATGACACCACTTGTAAATGAACCCCACCTCTCCCCCCCCGGCTCACAAGTCGGGCGCTGCGTGCTGTGCTTGAGCGTCACATCACAGACTTAACGGGAATCTCGGGTGTCTGCACCGCTCCTCCAGGATTATGCCCGGGATGACTCCGTGGTGATTTCTGAGTCCTTTTTGGAAACATTCATGGGTGCACGACAGGATTTCCCGAGTGGGGAAACGTGGGATTTTGTCCACTACCGCTGTCGTTTCCACTGCGCGGACGGCTCAGGTTTTGACCACAACTTGGGTTAAACTTTCCCGAAATACTCCGGTGTGAAGAAAGAAAGCCGGATTTACAATTAACTATTTAACCTGGTGTTCTCTTCACACTGCCGGGGATGACGGCAGATCGACGAACTATGAATTTTCTCTTATGGATATTAGTCCCAAACTTTTTCCTGTGTTGGCTTGTGGTTGACGCACAGGTAAGAAACGTTATGCTGGGCACGCGCCACAGCACGCGGCATGTTTGTGCTGCTAAAGTCATATTTTTGAGCAATTGTTTCCCCCATTGAGCCCAAAGAGGCTCGACAGAAACATGAGAATATAAACTGTCATTATATAATGTTAGACCAGCACCATGCATCATTTCCCCTGTGTGCAGACACAGCAGGCAATCTAAAGAACACCAGCCATGTATGCAAGTATAGTGCATGTGCGCATTTTTCTGTTTTTATATCTATCTATCTATCTATCTATCTATCTATCTATCTATAACAGTATAAGTGTATAAGTCATTTATTTTGTTATTTTGTGCTGTAGATTTTTGCGACCACACAGGCACGCACGCACACTCCACATTTCATCATAAAATCAATATCAATATCAGCACAGCAGATAGAGACGATGCATTGTTATGAGCTTAACTTGCCAGGAGCAGTTTGTTCCACATCTGATAAGTTTTGTGTTCTAAAATAACCATCAGCTTGCCCACATCAGCTGCCTTTCAGATCACATTGTGATGGGTTTGTTAAGCCTCACTTTTTTAAGTAATGAAGCAAAACCAAACCGAATGCTTCCTAGGAACAAGAGCAGTATGTTGGAGTTTAGATTATTTGTCTTAAATTGTTGTTGTTGTTGTTTTAAATAAGATGATGTATGTGAATATAGTATTTTGCATGTAACTCGAAGCTGGGCTGAGTAAAAAATTGACACATGAATCACCAGACTTGATGTTCTATTAGTCACTGATGAGTCCCAGTTGTTTATAGTGAAGCATAAGCTGCAGCATGTCGAGGGCAGGAGAGCGTTCCTGCATTAACAGCACCACGGACAGCGGCTTCAGCACTGGATCCTCTGTGATGATGAAGGATCTGAGTGTACATAAAACCCAGAAAATAACATTTCTGATGCCAAGGCATCATTTCATAATATGAATATCAAATAGCAATAATGGAATAATGAATAGTGCCGGCCATATGGTAGATTCAAATGTTGAAATACGAATCATTGAAAGTTGGGATTGTATGGTTTTTGCTTCACTGACAGATGCTACTCCTCCTTTAATTTGTCAGTATTGTATTTTAAAAAATGTGTTTTTTTAAAATACATTTTCCAGGTAAAGACTGTTGCCTGCTAATCAGACTCAAGTGTTTCCTTCAGTTTGCAAGTGAAGTGCAATCTTCTTCCTGTACAGCTGCTTTAATTTCATCCATGTCTGCCATCAGGTTTACATGCATTTTTTCCATGAAGAGAGATATTTAGCTGGCTAAGACAAAGATGTGTGAAGATAAGACCTTTCACTCTTAATCCCACAGATTAACCTTTACTTCAACTGTTTCATCAGTGGGTTCAACGTCAGATCTGTTTGTATTGTTGGACAAATTGTGGGGATTAATTCAGAGTCTGGAGTCAGATTAGGTAAAGCCCACCAAGGCTCACTGGCTGAACTCTGAGTCAGTGATGAACACGTCAGCCTGAATTGCAACATCAAATAAAGCGTGCACATATTAAACAGCAGCTTCAGTTTACCTTAGTTTTAAAAATAACACACTGACGCGCTGGGAAGTTTTAGGGTATGTAATAAAGAAGAGAGCTTCTTTCTGCATCTAACAAAGGATCCTCGAAGGAAGTTTCAGGGGTTTAAATGTACTTAATGAACTGATTCTGATGCCTGGCACTATAATTATTTATCCCAAGACTGAAAGTCAAACATCTGCTGTGTACCAGCTAACCACCCTCAGTGAGATGGCTGGGCTTCGGCTGGGTTGTTTGGCTCAGGAAGGAGTAAATCTGGAGTCCAATTAATGGAACAAGCCTTCAGGTGTGGGACACAGACAACTTCTATTTAGAAAATCTGTCTATGAATGGGAGCTGATTTAGTACTGTGGCTACCTTTGACAAAGCTGGGGCCCAGTTATGATGATTCAACTGTAACACAGGACATATTATTTCCCAAGGTGAAAAAAGAAGGGTTGGGTAAGGGCTTTAAGTATCAGGAGAGCTGCTTGTACAAGAAATAGAATAGATGTAGAGATACTGTGAAATGACGTCAAAAATCCCCACCTGAGCTCTGTTGAAGCAATTATGGTCCAAAATGGCTCTAAAAGGTTTTGAAGGTATAAGCTGCTACAACAGGAAGTGCTTTTTTTGAGGTTATTGCTGCTAGAAGAGTTTCAACCAGTTATTCATTCATACTGGGATTATCTACACCTATGACTCAAGCTTTATTTGTAGCGCTGTTTATATCCGGCAGAGCAGACAATTAATTTTCCCCAAGGTGCTGCATTAGAAACTGCGACAGCCGTGGAGGGCCGCACCCAGGAGGGAAAGCTAAACACCCACCCTGACCGTAGAGTCTGATGACATAAGATACTGATATCTGTTGATGTTAAAAACAATTTTTCCCTTTCTAACAGATGTAACACACATTTCCTTATCATTTTGTGGTTCAAAATAGGTGTGCCCTCTGGTGGACAGCATGTGCAACAGCAAAACAGCTAATAATTTTACGATATGCCGAGTGTTGCAATAAAAAATAATATAAAAAACAAACACCCAGCACGCCCCTGCCGGCGGTTTATCCTTCAAGCTCGGGTCCTCTACCAGAGGCCTGGGAGCTTGAGGGTCCTGCGCAGTATCTTAGCTTTTCCCAGGACTGCGCTCTTCTGGACAGAGATCTCCGATGTTATTCCCAGGATCTGCTGGAGCCACTCGCCTAGCTTGGGAGTCACCGCACCTAGTGCTCCGATTACCACGGGGACCATATATATATATATATATATATATATATATATATATATATATATATATAGTGACTTATCACCAAATTATGAACTCAAAGTTAAACTTTTTCAGTATCTGTTTTATCCAGTAAAATCTGTAAGTTTTGTCTCCATCCATCTTCATCCGCTTCATCCGAGGCCGGGTTGCGGGGGCAGCAGCCTAAGCAAAGAGGCCCAGACCTCCCTCTCCCCAGCCACCTCCTCCAGCTTATCCGGGGGAACACCAAGGCGTTCCCAGGCCAGCCGAGAGATATAATCTCTCCAGCGTGTCCTGGGTCTGCCCCGGGGCCTCCTCCTGGTGGGACATGCCTGGAACACCTCACCCAGGAGGCGCCCAGGGGGCATCCTTATCAGATGCCCGAACCACCTCAGCTGGCTCCTTTCGATGTGGAGCAGCAGCTGCTCTACTCTGAGCCCCTCCCGGATGGCCGAACTTCTCACCCTATCTCTAAGGGAGAGGCCAGCCGCCCTTCGGAGGAAGCTCATTTCTGCCGCTTGTATCCGCGATCTCGTTCTTTCGGTCACTACCCACAGCTCGTGGCCATAGGTGAGGGTAGGGACGTAGATCGACCGGTAAATTGAGAGCTTCGCTTTTACACTCAGCTCCCTTTTCACCACGACGGACCGGTGCAGCGTCTGCATTACTGCAGCTGCAGCCCCAATCCGTCTTTCGATCTCCGGCTCCCTTCTCCCATCACGCAAACAAGACCCCAAGATACTTGAACTCCTCCACTTGGGGCAGGAACTCATCCCCGACCCGGAGTGGGCACTCCACCCTTTTCCGGCTGAGAACCATGGCCTCAGATTTGGAGGTGCTGATCCTCATTCCCGCTGCTTCACACTCGGCTGCGAACCGTTCCAGTGCGAGCTGGAGGCCCTCACCCGATGAAGCCAACAGAACCACATCATCCGCAAAAATCAGAGATGAGATTCTGAGGCCACCAAAGTGAAAGCCCTCCACCACTTGGCTGCGCCTAGAAATCCTGTCCATAAAAATTATGAACAGAACCGGAGACAAAGGGCAGCCCTGGCGGAGCCCATCACCCACCGGGAACGAGTCCGACTTATTGCCAGCAATGCGAACCAAGCTCTTGCAACGGTTGTATAGGGATCGAATGGCCCGTAGCAATGGGCCAGACACCCCATACTCCCGCAACACCTCCCACAGGACACCCCGAGGGACACGGTCGAATGCCTTCTCCAAGTCCACAAAACACATGTAGACTGGTTGGGCAAACTCCCATGCGCCCTCAAGTATCCTCGAGAGGATAAAGAGCTGGTCCAGTGTTCCGCGACCAGGACGAAAACCGCATTGTTCCTCCTGTATCTGAGGTTTGACTAGCGGACGAACTCTCCTTTCCAGCACCCTGGCATAGACTTTCCCAGGGAGGCTGAGGAGTGTGATCCCCCTGTAGTTGGAACACACCCTCCGGTCCCCCTTCTTAAAGATGGGGACCACCACCCCGGTCTGCCAGTCCAGGGGTACTGCCCCTGATCTCCACGCAACATTGCAGAGGCGTGTCAAACAGGACAACGTCCAGAGCCTTCAGGAACTCGGGGCGAACCTCATCAACACCAGGGGCTCTGCCACCAAGGAGTTGTTTAACTGCCTCAGTGACCTCGCCCCCGGAAATTGGCGGGTCATTCCCCTCACCCCCAGACTCTGCTTCCTCCTCGGAAGACGTGTCAGTGGGATTAAGGAGGTCCTCGAAGTATTCCTTCCACCGCCTGACAATTTTCTCAGTCGACGTCAGCAGCGCTCCACCAGCACTATACACAGTGCAGGTAGAGCACCGCTTTCCCCTCCTGAGACGTCTGACGGTTTGCCAGAATCTCTTCGAGGCAGTCCGAAAGTCTTTTTCCATGGCCTCTCCGAACTCCTTCCACACCCGAGTTTTTGCTTCAGCCACTGCCCGAGCCGCATTCCGCTTGGCCTGTCGATACCTGTCGGCTGCCTCCGGAGTCCCACAGGCTAACCAAGCCCGATAGGACTCCTTCTTCAGCCTGGTGGCTCCTTTCACCTCTGGTGTCCACCATTTGGTTCGGGGATTACCACCACGGCAGGCACCAACCACCTTGCGGCCGCAGCTCAATGCAGCAGCTTCGGCAATGGAGACGCTGAACATGGTCCATTTGGACTCAATGTCCCCAGTCTCCCTCGGAATGCTGTTGAAGCTCTGCCGGAGGTGTGCGTTCAAGCTCTCGCGGACTGGGGCCTCTGCTAGACGTTCCCAGCACACCCTCACTATGCGTTTAGGTGCACCAGGTCTGTCCAGCGTCCTCCCCCGCCATCTGATCCAACTCACCACCAGGTGGTGATCAGTTGACAGCTCAGCCCCTCTCTTTACCCGAGTGTCCAGAACATATGGTCACAGGTCTGGTGATACGATTACAAAATCGATCATCGACCTACGGCCTAGAGCGTCCTGGTGCCACGTGCACTTATGGACACTCTTATGTTCGAACAGGGTGTTCGTTATGGCCAAACTTTGATTAGCACAGAAGTCCAATAACAAAGCACCGCTCGGGTTCAGATCAGGGAGGCCGTTCCTCCCAATCACGCCCCTCCAGGTCTCGCTGTCGTTACCCACGTGAGCATTGAAGTCTCCCAGTAGGACAACAGAGTCTCCAGGTGGAGCACCTTCCAGCACCCCCCCCCCCCCCAGGGACTCTAAGAAGGCTGGGTACTCCGAACTGCCACTCGGCGCATAAGCGCAGATGACAGTCAGGACCCATTCCCCGACCCTAAGGCGCAGGGAACAAACCCTCTCATCCACCGGGAAAAACCCCAACGTACCGGCAGCAAGCCGAGGGGATATTAGAATACCCACCCCAGCCCGCCGCCTCTCACCAGGGGCAACTCCAGACTGAGACAGAGTCCAGCCCCTCTCCAGGAGACTGGTTCCAGAGCCCAAGCCATGTGTAGAGGTGAGCCCGACTATATCTAGCCGGTACCTCTCAACCTCACGTACTAACTCAGGCTCCTTCCCCACCATAGAGGTGACATTCCATGTCCCTATTGCCAGTCTTGGCAGCCGGGGGTCGGTCCGCCAGGGCCTCCGCTCTTGGCCGCCACCCGGCACACAATGCACCCGACCCCTATGGCGCCACCTGCAGGAGGATGGGCCCATGTCTCCTCTTCGGGCTGTGCCCGGCCGGGCCCCATGGACTAAAGGCCCGGCCACCAGACGCTCGCCCTCGGGCACCCTCCCCGGGCCTGGCTCCAGGGCGGGGCCCCAGTAACCCTATCCCGTGCAGGGTAAACTGTTCCCTTGATATTCTTTTCATAAGGGTCTTCTGAATCGCTCTTTGTCTGGTCCCTCACCCAGGACCAATTTGCCATGGGAGACCCTACCAGGGGGCAATAGCCCCCAGACAACATAGCCCCTGGGATCCCTGGGACACACAAACCCCTCCACCACGATAAGGTAGCGATTCAAGGAGGAGAGTTTTGTCTCTTCAGTTATTTTTTTTGCTGCAAAATGAAAAAATGTGGTGAAAATGCCACAAAATGCTGCTGTAAGTTGGAGTCTGTCTACATGGGATCAAGTTAGCAATTAAATGCAATATTTTTCTGAAAATACAGCAGTTAACAGTGATAAATCATTGTAAATCACATGTTTCTGTCTACAGCAACCTTCCTGTTTTACTGGCAGCCAGTTGCGTTGAATCCCCTCCAGTTGTGCTCATTGAGAAAGACTCAGACTGAATCTTTCTGGATTTATAAATTAGATAGCAATTATTTGCAAACCTTCACCAACTTCTCTTAGAGGGACTGCATTCTGTCCAAACCTGCAGAATGTTTTTTAATTCAACCTTTATTTATATAAATTTACCTTGATAAAAGTAATCCCATTATGACTTAATGTGTTATTTATAAGAGAGACCTGCTTCAGTCGCCTCCTATCAGGCAACATGAGCTCTCTTGTTCATGGTATTCATGGTTCAAGTATTTCAGTTTTTTTAATTAAATTGGAATATTTCATGTTCCTGTATCGATACAATATTGGCGCACAAAATATTGCAATACTTGCTGTATTGACCTCCCCATGTAGCTGCTTGTAATTTCTTCCTTTTCCAGCCTTTAAGTAAAAGTAACTGTTGCTGGATATAGTTCGACATGATTGGCTCAGTTTTAGTTGCACCAGTAGACAAATATAAATGCAAATGATCAATTACGTGATCAATTATGTAGGCTCCAGATGCTCCAGATGCTTTAGATGACCAGTTACAGCAAAGAACTCCAGAGGTTTTTGATTTGATTTACAATAATGGTCTGGGAACAATGGCTGCAAAGTCAAGACTGTTGTTTAGGTTTTAAATATTCTAGGTAATAATTTTTAACCTGCCCCAATATGTGCTTAATGTACAAGTTGTTAAAATTTAGTAAACAAACATGGTGGGAATCCTTCTTAAGCTTCTACCAAATGCTTTGTGTTAGCTCAACATTATAACGCTTCTGAGAGTCGATCCGTTGGCTCCTCCAGTATCTTTAATTTATGCATGCATAAATTAAGAGTAAGTCCAAGTTTCCTACCACACTCCAGATGGAGCTTTAACATATTTCTGAAAGTATGTTAACTATAATTAACTCTACTGGGAAATGTTAAGGCTTCAAATCTGAAACACAGACATCTTAAACATGATCTGCAAAGAATATTAACCGTGTTTGATTCTTCTGCTTAATGGTCTGTTGGATATATGATCGTACATGGGTTTGTAAGCTTGACATGGTACAATAACCACACTGTTATTTTCCTGGAGAGGCTGTGAGATGGCTTAAAGCTGTAATGACGTCTTTTTTTCAGATTTTCAGTGAATGTCAGGCTTGGGTTTGGAAAACTGGAATAATCACATAAAAGGATGTTAAAAGTTTGAGGAGTACATCTGAGAGGTCTTAGATTTCTGTAAGAAGTGAAGCAAATTATGAGAGTGGAAATGTACGGAGCCTGCAGGGGACATGGGAGAAAAAAAATTAAGATGGACTTTTGCGAGATCTCGCAAAAGTTTTAGCCGCATTCTTCTGCCTTCGACCTCCCGTTAGCTCGAAGCTAACGGGAGGTCGAGACCTTCTACAGCCGGGAGGAACACCGCTTTCCCGGCACAACGTGCCTCGACCTCCCAGTTGGCTTCGAGCCGGCGTCCGAAGATTGCGGCTAAAACTTTTGTGAGATCTCACAAAAGTTTTGCGAGATCCCGAGTTAGTTTTGCGAGATCTCGGAAAAGTTTTGCGAGATCTCGAGTTAGTTTTGCGAGATCTCGCAAAAGTCCGTCTTAATTTTTTTTCTCCCATGTCCCCTGCGGGGCTCCGTAGAAATGAGACATTAACTGGAAGTGAAATATATGGAAATCAATGTGAAAAGAAGAAACAAACAAAAAAAGATTGAAAATCACTGAGAGAATGACTGGAATCCACTGATTCTGGACCCTTTCTTACGTTTTGAGGAATAAAGCAAGCATACTGTTAATATAAAAGTAAATAAAGGCAAAAATCGATTTTTCTTTTTGCTCAGACTCGTATAAGAAGTCAATCAAAACTGATGTCGGGGTTTTAAAAGAAACTTTTAGGAAATATGTGTGAGTGATATGCCTGTTTTAGTCATGTCAGAAGCATCACTTCAGAGATAGCTCTCTCTCTTTGGTCACTTCTTCACTTTGGTCCAAACTATAATAAAACAGTCTCGACTGGATCGACTTCCAGACATGCACCCTGTTATGCAAATCTGATAGCAGTTTGACATGTGAGTGTGATGTCTGAATAACAATCCTGGTCACGTTTGGGGAAAAATCGTGGCACCAGTCTTACCAGGTCACATGTATATTTTCTGTATCAGCCTCAAAATGGAAAGCATGTTGGACTTGCATAAAGAAAAAGGCTGTGGCAGAAAGAGAGAGCAAAAGAAAAAGGAATACAAATGTTTTACATTAAAAAACACTAATACATTTGTTATCTCAGTCATTTTCACTTCTACAGAAAGAAATCATTTAAATAAATTAGGAAAAGCAGTGTTGAGAAAGGGCGATTTAAGTTTTTGGGCGAATCATCTTTTCATAAGTCATAAGTGTAATAATCTCACCAGCACATTCTTTATATATTTTTCATTTTCATTCATGCCAAGTGTTAAATGTATAAATATGCAAGGCCTAAACTTTTGGCAACGTGTGAGTAGCTGAAGAGTGAATCTATATTATTGCTCGTCTCCAAGAATTTATGCACCACAAAAAATCTGCTTTAAATTCTGCATTGATTGATGAAAGTGAGGCAAAAATTGAATCGAGGACTCTCCATGAGAAGAGATGTCACCCAAAATTCTCCCCACACTAGCTTTGCAAGGTTGGATCTCATCTCATTGATCTTATTGCAGCTTTTGATACATTCTCCCACCACACCGTCCGCTATAGATTAGTCTCTAATGGCATAAACAGTCACATGGTTTTCTCGTACCTCTCCGGCTGTTCAGTTTGTGCAAATAAATATACATATATATCAGTATAATTCAGATTATTGTGGTGTGCCTCGAGGCTCTGTCCCGAGGGCTTTGCTCTTCAATATTTATCTTCTACCTCTCTGCAATATTTTCAGGTGATATACAGTGGGGCAAAAAAGTATTTAGTCAGCCACCGATTGTGCAAGTTCCCCCACTTAAAATGATGACAGAGGTCAGTAATTTGCACCAGAGGTACACTTCAACTGTGAGAGACAGAATGTGAAAAAAAAATCCATGAATCCACATGGTAGGATTTGTAAAGAATTTATTCGTAAATTAGGGTGGAAAATAAGTATTTGGTCACCTCAAACAAGGAAAATCTCTGGCTCTCACAGACCTGTAACGTCTTCTGTAAGAAGCTTTTCTGCCCCCCACTCGTTACCTGTATGAATGGCACCTGTTTGAACTCATCATCTGTATAAAAGACACCTGTCCACAGCCTCAAACAGTCAGACTCCAAACGCCGCCATGGCCAAGACCAAAGAGCTTTCGAAGGACACCAGGAAAAGTATTGTAGACCTGCACCAGACTGGGAAGAGTGAATCTACAATAGGCAAGCAGCTTGGTGTGAAAAAATCAACTGTGGGAGCAATCAGAAAATGGAAGACATACAAGACCACTGATAATCTCCCTCGATCTGGGGCTCCACGCAAGATCTCATCCCGTGGGGTCAAAATGATCATGAGAACGGTGAGCAAAGATCCCAGAAAGTCCGTGTTGCTCGGCGACAGCCCCAAAACATCACTGCTCTCGAGAAGATCTGCATGGAGGAATGGGCCAAAATACCAGCTGCTGTGTGTGCAAACCTGGTAAAGACCTATAGTAAACGTTTGACCTCTGTTATTGCCAACAAAGGTTATGTTACAAAGTGTTGAGTTGTATTTTTGTTATTGACCAAATACTTATTTTCCACCCTGATTTACGAATAAATTCTTTACAAATCCTACCATGTGGATTCATGGATTTTTTTTTTTTTCACATTCTGTCTCTCACGGTTGAAGTGTACCTCTGGTGCAAATTACTGACCTCTGTCATCATTTTAGGTGGGGGAACTTGCACAATCGGTGGCTGACTAAATACTTTTTTGCCCCACTGTAACACTCATTTCTGTTTATCTTCTAAACCCACTGCTATTCTCCCACCACGTCTCTTTCTGATTGTTTAGTTAAAATTAAAGTTTAGTTTACTCGTAATTTTCTTTAATATCACCAACCATTCCCATGTTATTACGGTGTATCCATATAAATGGCCCACCCTGTATAATACCTATAAAGAAGTCGCTTTACATGCATCAAAGAGTTTCTAATTTTAAAATTCACATAGTTTTTTATATATGCTCAGTTCAAGATTAAAATCAAAGACCTGGGGCAGAGCAGGTCTGGCCCACAGCACGCAGGAAGGTGTTGTTGAAATTTCAGGAAATGGTGACTTACAGTCATGTATGCACAGGGTCAAAGATCTGATCGTGTTTGCTGTGCTCCACAGATGGGGTTTGATGGGCCGCTCTCTGCACAGGAGCAGATGTACATCCTGTATGAAATCAAAATGCAGTGCTACCAGAATCTCTCCAAAACTGAACCAGGAACCACAGGTACAAACCATACACGCAGGATACACACAGTCGCTGCAAAACATCACTCAACTCATTTGAGCTTAGCTGAAACATCAAAACTTTAAATTGTATGATGGGGGAAAAATTAGGACGATTCCAAAAATAATGGAATCAATACTTTTGATTAAACATCTTTTCCCAACTGTCAGTAAACAGGGAAAATTAAAACAAAAGGAAATCAATATTTGATGTGACCACAAACTCTTCTGCACTCCTTATCTCAATTAAGGATGCTCAGTGCTCAGAGAGCAGAAAGGAGGGAGTCGTATTTGTATATGGAGCTTCCACTTTTGCAAGCAAAAAATTGACGAGTATCTAAAAGTGATTCTTACAACCTAAACCCAGGATTTAAAGCACACCCTCTGGCTTCTGTAACCCGGTTGGGTAACAGGGGATGTGCTCAAACAGCCAATAACATAACATTTGTGCTACATATGTGATAATCTGTTGTAAGATCTGTTTGCATTTAATTCAACTTTGCAGAGCTGATAAGAAATAAAATCAATAAAATCAAAAGGATGTTTCAAGGACATTTGAACTAAAGACAGTTTTGTTTTTTATTTTTCCTTTACAGTATATTATATATAAACCAATTATTTATATAATCTTTTGTTTTCAACTTGAAACTCTCGTCTGTTCAGCTTTCATAACCAGTGATTATGCAAGTATTTAACAGAATAATAGAGGCTAACATTTCTGTGCTCTGAGTAATTTCAATTAAAACACCACATGTTTGGAATCAATTTGAAATCAGAGCTGCAGCAGCAAATGAGCCAGCATGCTCCATCAGAAGTGGGCCCAGCTTACCCCTCAGCCTTCAGCACCAGACCTGGGCAGAGTGCAGGGTGTACATTTCTCTCTCTGGATGCTTTTGTGCTTTTTTACCTCTTTATTTTCCAGGTGGCAGGTGCATAATCAGTGATGGACAGTTGGTCTTGTCTTCCAGAATACATAAAATATTAAACTGCTGATTTTAAATAGTTTCTTGAAAGAACTATTTTCTTTTTGTTAATGTCACCAACGTCAGCTGTGAGTGTGCCCTGAGTCTGTCCTATAGGTCCTGTGGGCTGACATTGATTTATTGTCCCAGATGTTTAGCACTGGGCTCAGACTATTTCTGTTCCACAGAGCTTTTAGTGAAACAGAAGAGTATGACTGTGTCTTTTAATATTGCACGTTACAAGACATACACAGGAAGTAAAGCTGCTGTGTAGGGAGCCTTTTTCAGTATTTCAGGCTCGTCTTCATTCTTTTGATCCAGAATGAAAATCAGAGGGCACAACAGTCTCAGATTGTGTTGAGGTGCACGCACACAGAGCTCTTCAACATCCCAAATCAACTTTCACATAGTTTTGCTTTTATAGCTCACATCACCCGTATTATGTGACATCTTGAGATATGAGTGAAAATATAGTTTTCAATGCAGATGAGGCAGATCTGAGAGGTGTTAGATTAATGCCTGCCTGCTGTAATGTTATTTCAGCCAGTGTAATTTAGGCTCTAACAGAAACATCAGCAGACTTTCTGATGTCCTGGTTGATTCCCACATCTGGCTTTGTGTCAAATTCTTCCCTTTGGGCTTTAATTGATGTCATTTATAATATGCACCATTATCCCCATATCTAAATGATTTAGTCTCACGCCTCCCTGTGATGTCAGGAGCTGCCATTAAACCTTTGGCCTTCTAACACATTCAGAAACTGTTGTTCCATCTATTTCCTTTCAGATCTAAATAGCAATTAAACGTTTTAGTGGCTTTTAATGAAGGATGGTCAGTGAATCTGTTTTTTTGGCTACTCGCTAAATAAACAAGTCACAGATTGTGTTTCCTGTTGAAAGGGTGTTTGGAAAAACTTGCCTGCTGAGGCAGTAATTAGATGTCATTAAAAAAGAAAGCAAGAGTGAATAGTTTGAGTTGAATCCAGGCTCAGTCACTGTAATTGAAATTATACAATAGGGCTGTGCGATATGACCAAAATCTCATATCCCGATATTAAGACATCTACCGTTGATAACGATATAAATCACAAAAATGTAACATTTTCTGTAAATTCTGTGAATCTTGGGCAGCTCGACTTGCGTGAAGTGTTTCCAGCTGGGCGTCGTGTACCTCAGGGGTCTCGAACTCCAGGCCTCGAGGGCCGGTGTCCTGCAGGTTGTAGATGTGTCCTTGATCCAACACAGCTGATTTAAATGGCTAAATTACCTCCTCAACATGTCCTGAAGTTCTCCAGAGGCCTGGTAATGAACTAATCATTTGAATCAGGTGTGTTGACCTAGGGTGAGATCTAAAATCTGCAGGACACCAGCCCTCGAGGCCTGGAGTTCGAGACCCCTGGTGTACCTGGATACATTTTTAGACATAAGTTGTAACAGCCGCCGTTTTCTTTGTGAGTATTTATCACACGGCGTGCTGCGGGGAAAAGCCTGTTCTAACGTTTGAGTCTAAGGTTTATTTTTTAGCACCCGACGGCTCTTTTTTGCTTCTCATCCGTAAACACTCTGCATCTTTCACGTCATTCAGTTTATTTTGAAAAGTCTCAACAGGATCTTGAGCTTTATTGTGAAAGGTTTATGTGGAACAAACGGACACGCGGTGGTTTTACCGTCGTTGTTGCTAACGACAACGCATAAAAACAAACGCTTGTCCGTGTGTAGTGTGGTTATATTAAATATAAGAGAAAGAGAGAACTTTAAGAAATTAATATAGCCACTACAGTGACCATCAAAATAATGAAAAAATATTGCCGTAAACATTTTATTTTGCGACACCACAAAACAAACGATAGCGTAAAATGAAACGATAGATGTTTTTATATCGTTATATCGAACAACCCTTTGTGGTGTCGGGCCTTTAAAACTGCTGTTTTAACTCCTAGGACCTGGCATCCACATATGTGGACATCACATTTTAGGTTGTCTAGACCAAAATACTAAATTTTGCTCTACAATGGCCTGATATCCACTTATGAGGACATTATGCTGCCACTGTTCTATTGAAATTTAAAACGAATGTCCTCATATGTGGATCTCATTTTTCTCAAACAAAAATCAGGTAAAAACATTCATCAGGTCCCAATCAGCCCAAATAACAAAGAGAAATTAAAAGTGCACACCATGAAAGAATTCGGGTCTTAGGAGATTAAAGGCTCAGCAGTAATCTCTGCTCTGAAAACTAAAAAGGAGATCAATAATAAAAGCTCTGAGACCTACTGGGGAGAGCTAATTTTCATGTTTCATAAACCAGTTTGAGATGATTTCATCTTTGTGACACGGAGCGTTACCCAGCCATCAGGTGATGGAAACGCTGTGGATGTAAATGGACGGACCTGCTCAGCAACAACGCTCAGGTAGGCTGTGGGATTCAAACAGTGGGTCCAAATAAACATTCGCCACATCGTTTCACCACCAGCCTGAGCCGGTGACCTGGGATGGAGCCACACTTGTTTGTTTTTAAATTAAATCCTGAATCTGAATATCGCAGCAGAAATCGAGACAGTTTTCCAATCTTTTATTGTCTTGTTGTGGCGACACCAAATTATAACCCGTTTCCTGTTCTTAGCTGTCAGGAGCGGCCCCGGTGTGGTTTTCTGCTTCAAGGTTCGGTGTATTATATTCAGAGACGCTTTTCTGCATACCTCAGGTGTGAATAGGGGCTATTTGAGTTCCTGTTGCCTTCCTGTCAGCTTGAAGCAGTTTGGCCATTCTCCTGACATCTGTGAGACATTTGTGCAAAGGAACTGCCGCTCACTGGATGACAGACCTTTGTTGATCTGCTGGCATTTTCTGAGAAAAGCATCTCAAGGATTTACAGTTTCTGAAATACTCCAACCAGCCTCTCTTGAACCAACAATCATGCCACATTCAAAGTCACTTAAATCCCCTTTCTTTGCTACTTTCATGTTCACTTTGAACAGCAGGTTGTTGTGACCATGTCTACATGGCTAAATGATGTGCTGAGCCGACATTAATGAGCAGTTGAACAGGTGCACCTAACAAAGTGGTCTGTGAGCGTACAAGCCTATTCGCATCACAGTGTGAATGGATATATATGATAGAAGTCCATATTCTTGGCATGTAAAACAAACAAGCACACATAGGAAAAACAGAGGGTATCATATCGGTGACGTGTTGACTTCTTCATCTTCTCACTGCAGATGAGGTGTGCCCTCCAGACTGGGACGGTCTGATTTGTTGGCCCCACGGCTCCCCCGGGCTCATCACCAAGGTCCCCTGCCCATCGTACATCTATGACTTCAATCACCAAGGTTAACACTTTTCTTTTCCAGCACCGAATTAGAGCTTAACATGCAAAGAAAAACTCAAACTGTTCAGCGAACATCTAATACAAGCATTTTCAGCACGACTCGTTATATTCTCAGGTAGCGCGTACAATCCGAAAAAGAGTTTTGGGGATTTTGAAGGTCTTGGACAAGATGAAAGTTTGCTTTTTGAGAAATTTTGCTCTGATGTGTTCTTCACAGAAAAGTGGAACATCATATTTGGTGGATAATTAGTGAAACTGTGTGGTCCTTACAGCAGGATTCTTGAATAATTTCAGCTTCATATTCAGGCCACTAAGAAAAAAAATTAAAGAATTAAAGTGGATCAAACTCTGTCCATCACATCGAGCGTCAACATTAATGTTTTAAATTCAGTCATTAATAGTTTGATTTACATCCGTTCTTTCCCTGATGTGAAAGTCACAATGAATTGAAGGTAAAAAGGTTTTTAAAGGCATTAAAAATTATTTTTTCCCTTTTATACACGACACAGAACTAAGGTGTAGTTTTTATTATTCATTGTGATTAATAATTTCAGATCACCTGTGTAAGAATAGATGTGTTTGGGCCATTTATGCATTAGTTACTTAAACCTTTTTAAAGGTGTTTTTGTTTGAGTGAAATTATTTTTTATTTTTAAAATGGGCATTTTGTAGGACATGCTTACAGGAAGTGTGACATCAACGGTTCCTGGGTCTTTGTGGAGCAGTGGAACAAAACATGGACCAATTACTCAGAGTGTTTACGCTTTCTCCAGCCCTTCAGTGACGAAGATGGGAGAGTAAGTATCGCTATAAAATATTAAAGTTGCAGCTGTATGTGTGAAATATGTTTTCCATTGTGAGTATACAGTAAAAGTCTCCAGCTACCCCTCATTTCTGTACATTTTGCTTCCAAGCAGCCAGACTTTCTCTTAACTTAAGCCTGACGACCTTTCCCGGGTGCATACTGCACGATCACACCACTGCACCACCCTTTTCCCTATTATTAAGGAACTCAACACTGGCTTTGAATCATTCAAACAAAACAAAAAAAGGTCCTAAATCAAGAGATGAAGCAACTATGTGTCTAAAACAGACAAGAGACAACAAAGAACCAAATTTAAATTGTATCTTTTGGCACTTTATTACAAGCAGCCTGTTGCAAAGACACATTTCTTCCTGTTTCTTTAGCTGAAATCATGAAAAATGCCAAAGATAACACAGTTTGACAGGCATGAAATAGTATTTTTACACCAACACGCTGCTATAAGCTGAAAACTTGGCATTGTTGCCTCTTAAAAATTTTAAGGACACTAGACAAGTGGAGAACAAAAGAAGAAGTGACAGGCCTAAAAACGATCCACTGCAGATGAACAGTGTCTGAGAGCCACACAGACCCGACGCAGGAGCTGAGAGATGCACCTGAACCTTCAGCTGATCCACCCGCTGTTCACCGAAGCCTCATCAGAAATGGAAGGGTGGCTGTCAAGAAGTCATTTTTAGAGAAGGGAAGCGGGAGGAACGCCTGATGTGTGCTTTAGACAAGAGACAACTGGGCTGGAAGTCAGTGGCAGGGTGGAGTGATGAATCTAAATTTGAAAATATTTGGTTCAGATCTTCATCGGGTTGTCTGTAGGAGGTCTGGGGAGGTACACTGAGTATCTACACTTGCCTGTAACACTCTGTGATGGGTTGGAGCTGGATTTCAGCCAGTGTTGCTGGAGAGCTTCTTAAAACGACTGAAAATATGAACGCAGAAAAGTACCATTAGATTTAGATCTACAGTGTAATCCTATCTGGAAAGCATCTGATTTCAGCTGGCTGTGCTGAAGAAAAAAGCAGCCATACAATTTCTTTGACTTTTAAGCTCTTTCAAAATGTACAAACTGTGCTTTCACCTCACATACTGTTTCCATGTTTCGATAAATTGCTGCCATATCTTCCATTTTCCTATCTAAATGTAAATAAACGAGGGGTGAATCAAGCCTCGCGCAGTGTTGCACACAGGTCAATAAACATACATAGAGCAGACCTCTGTGAATAAGCCTGGATGTTCTCTGAAACATCTGCTGCCCCGTCTGCTCCATCTTACACAAACATCTGTTTTGTGGTGCAGAGCTTCATATTCTTACCTCGAGTGTCTAACAACCAAACAGCTCCTCATCCTCTGAAGCTCACGGTCTCACCCTTTTTACTTGTTATCCTTTAACACAGCTTTCAGGCTCTCATCACAGGCTGCATATTTATGAGTTGTTAGGTGTTCATTATGTGTTCCTTCTCAGGTTGTAGAAGAAAAATGATTAAAGGAAATCTGAAATACTGCTAACTTTTGTACAGCAGGATTATGACAGTCTTATTTTCTACTCAGTAATCAGCTCCAAAAAGCATTTCTTACATCCTCTACGGTACCGTCCGCCCAGATATGTCCCCCCCCAATAAAATACAAAGCAGACATTTGATAAAGAAACCAAACAAAGTGTTCTCGGAAGCTGGTGACTAATCATATAGCAGAATTATTTCAGGACAAATAAGGACACTGTGCTCCAAGCAACCAAAAAATAAATAAAATTTAAAAACATGTAATCATGCAGACAGTCTGCATCTCTTGAAGCTCAAACATATTAATCAATAAAGCCAATAAAGCCAATAAAGCATCCACCATAGTGATTAGTGTGCTGTTTGGTATGATTCATTATGAAAATATCAATTTTAACTGCAGATTTTGATATTTTAGCCGTTTGAAGGCAGAAAAGGATACAAAATCTCAATAATTGGAGAAATTTTCATCTCGCCATCCGTCTGTTTACAGCCATTTAAATTCTCATATTTCATCTAAAAGTTACTTTCAGTTACTTTTCCCCTTTCCTTGGTTTGCCTGCTACACATATAAGATGTTAATCAATTCAATTTTATTTATACAGCGCGAAATCACAGCGACAGTCGCCTCAAGGCACTTTATATTGTAAGGCAGACCCTACAATAACACATACAGAGACAAACCCAACAATCATATGACCCCCTATGAGCAAGCACTTTGGCGACAGTGGGAAGGAAAAACTCCCTTTTAACAGGAAGAAACCTCCAGCAGAACCAGGCTCAGGGAGGGGCGGGGCCATCTGCTGTGATTGGTTGGGGTGAGAGAAGGAAGACAGGATAAAAACATGCTGTGGAAGAGAGACAGAGATGAATAATAAATGGATTATCCAACCTGACACTACATTAGTGACATTAATATGCCTTCACGTCATCTTTTAAAGCAGCTTTTGTAAGTGTATTCACACACATATTCACACAGCAGACAGATAAATGGAGCATCATTAGTATTTGGACTCGTTACCATGTGTTTTCTTAGGTCTTTTGTGTGCGTCTCTAACAGCTCCAGGGGGAAATATTTGACTTTTTAGCTGCTAACTGCTGCTGTGTTCACCGGCTAATTGCCAGCTTTGGATGCCTCATGTCAGGAGTGGGTGTACTGTAGTAGGAAACAAAAAGTAGTCGACGTGCTGCTGCAGAGACTTTGCTTTACTGAGACACTCGAGTTTGGAGGGGTGACAAATTGCAGCCGAGTGATAACAGATAACAAGCTTCCATTCAGTGTTGAATTATAGAAAGTTGGGCTGTTTCCATGAAAACAATAAAAAAAATAGTAACTTTATAAATAAAAAAGTTTGCCTCTCCAACCTGCTAAACGCTCTCCACAAACTTGCTTTAGATAGAAGAATCAAATCTACAAGCCTCCGAGTCCTTCATCCAACTTTTGTGAAATCACAACTGACTTTGAGCGACTGGTACAGCTTTTTAACGATAAGCCTAACATGTGCTTAATATCTCAAATTTAGTTTGAGGCATGTTTAACAAAAAGACTTCCACGTCTGTCGCTTTAAAAATGATGGATCAGCTCAGCCTTAATTTCCCTCCATCATCATTTTTCTTTACAAAGAATCAAAATCTTGTCAAGAAAATTAATAATTCTCTTATAAAATTAGCCTTTTAATTTCACTCCACACAGCTTTTCAAATTCAACCTATTCATCTAAGCAACCACACTACCCTGGGGATGTCATCTGCTCTGAAAATAAAACATTACCAGGAAGAGAGACTTATAGCCATCTATTGTTTTTGGTATCAGCTGGATCTTCTGGCTGCTTTGAGCCTAACCACTCCTCGTAGAGATTACATTATCTTAGATTTCCAGGGAATGGATTTGCTGCTAAAACTCCTGAAGTAATTTCTACTCTATCAAAGATTAGGGATGTAATGCTGACTCATTTTTCTGTTTTAATTAAACTCCATTCGTGCTGGGCTGTCATGTTCTCATTGAAGCCCCGTTTTTTCCACCATACCATTGTGAGTCATGATTGTGTAAATTGTACCAGTCTTGTTCAGAAGTTGACTAAATAGGAAATGTCTCTCTTTCTTGTCACAGCAAGACTTCTTTGAGCGGCTGTACGTCATGTATACCATTGGCTATGCCGTGTCCTTCAGCTCTCTGCTAGTGGCCATCATGATCATTGGATACTTCCGGTAAGAGAGCAGTTTTTGTTTTTGCTTAAATCATAAACTGCAGTTTGTCAAATCTGAGCTTCTGCAGATAGAAAACACATCAGTGGGAGCCGGACTCCTGCTGCACATCCTGCTTTGGATTCTGAAAATCAGCAGTGGCAGGAACTTAAAAATAACAGCAACATTTAATGCCTTACTGACTTGAACTTTACAGGTTATGAAAATTCCCCAGCAGCCGGGATATTTATATTCTTGTGATGCCTCTGTCAGCTCCCTCGTCAGCTGGAATATTTGTGTCCTGTTGAATCATGTACCGTTTCGAACCACATCTAGAGGATGCAGAGTTGAGTATACTTCAAATGGCAGAATGCTAATTAGTCTAATTTAGAGTGTGGTGATGGGGATGCTGCCGTCTCACACATCTGCATATGGAAATGTAAGATGTGCTCATTACAGATCTAAACTAAAACACATCCACTCTACTGGACATGTTAGAGATTAGCAGAATAAATAATGACTCATCTGTATGTCCACATGAGACAAGTAGAGATCATTTTATGTGCAGTGTTGACGTTCAGCGGCAGTGCAGCAGTAGATGTAGCAAAACTGACCTTCAGGAGCCAAGATTTTCCCTTAGCAATTATTTTAGAACCACAGCCACATTTTTGAAAGTTTCGACAGTTGATGTAAATTTTTTACTTTGTCCTGTCGTATTGGAGCGTGGATATGAGTACCCAGAACGCAGCTTTCAGAGGCAGAATGGACAGAACAAAAATGTGAGCCGTGTCTGATCAAAGCCCAAAAATAACAAATCCAAAAGAGAACAGAGTCCAAAATGCAAAGTAACTAAAGCCAAGAAGAGCAGAGAGGGAAACATGCAGGGAGGCTGCAAGAAGACAAATACTATAAATACACACAAGGAACAGGTGAGGGGGATTACACAGGCGAGCTCAATCATGATAAACACAAAGTGGAAGTAAAACTAATCAATGCCATGAAGGGAAATCAGGCTGCAAAATAAAAGAGGAAATAGAAAACTACTAGACACAGATACTGAAACATTAAGAGGCACGGGCGAACAGAGAGGGCAAATGTATAAGCGTAGGGAAATGACGGATGAACGACCAAGAACGAAAGACTGAAGGAACATAATGGAAAATTTAAGACCCCTGCTTCTCCGGGTCAAGCTGACCGTGCCGAATGAAAGGCTCTGACATGCTGTCATATTCTGTCTCCATGTAATCTTTCAGAAATACCACGTGTTGATGTACGAGTTGTCTTTTATTACACAGCGCTCGGACCCTGGCAGAAAGATAGCTTGTCTGTATAAATATTCTAGGCTTGCAGTCCCTCTTGGTCAAAATGCAGGCTACTGGCATGTTGTTTGACCCCTTTGCAAAGGTAAATGAAACTCACAAAGGCACCCTGTGTTCCTCAACAGGAACGGTGCAAGAAAAACTCAAAATAGGAACTGACACTTATTATAAACCAGGAATAAAAAAAACTGGACAATCATAAACCAACTAAGAACATGAAGAAATCAATCAGAAAATACCAGAAATATGAGAACATACTAAACAATATACACAAGGACACAGGGAGCCATTCTTATCTGGCTATGAGGTTAGCATACAAGTCACATCCTGTGTAGTGTCATGCAAACACATCCCTAATTACCAGATCCAAGAATTCAAAACAAAGTCGTGCACACTTCCTCTCCAGTTCGTCATTCCCTGCATCGCCATCTGCACAGAGCTTGGATCCTGGTAAGCAGTCAATACCATGCCAACTGTTGCAAACAGCCTGGCTGGAAAGACTGAGAATTAGATTTTGGTGGGACTGAGTGTGAAAGGGGCAATCTCTCTGTTGATACGGTGTACTGTTGAAGTTGTAAATACACTGTAAACATCGACTTTTAAAAACCTTGTGCCTTCTTCTTGAAAAAGGGATCGGACCGATGGCTAGCTTTAACAAAATATGTGTCAGACTGACTCTGACCAGAACCCCGGCATTTATCCATGAGTGCTGCAGGTTTTTACATTTGTGATCCAAATAAAGAAAAATAAACGGCCTTGTAGATAAAACACAAATACATAAGAAAGATGTCATCCAAAAGAAATTGTAAATAGTGGTTTTGTAGTAGTTTTTATTTGGATATGTTTCCAAGCTTCTTCTTTTTTTAAATTAATCTAGAAAAAGTTGCATTTCCTGCGAAAATGCAGTGTGAATGCCGTGTAGTGGAATCTGAAAACAGCAGGAGGAGAACTATCTCCTGAAGAAACTGAAGTCTTTGCTGAAAACCGTTGCATTTGAAAGGGTACACTGAACAATATCAATAAAGCACACTGAGTGCAAGCAGAGAAGACATGTGACAATAGCCACAGGTAGGATTTGAACCTGCACCACCAGGTCTCACGGCAGCTGCTCATCTCACTGAGCCAAACTAGTTCTTGTCCCAAAGACAGATATGGTGAGAGAAAAAATGTGCAGGGTCCCGAAGAAGCTGAATCGTGCTGAAAAGAGGTGAAGAAGCAGAACTGTATACTCAAAACAGGCGAAAAGGCTGAAATTCTGCTGAAAGAGCAGAAGAGGCTGAAATTGAATTGAAATTGAAGTTTCTGCTGAAAATAGGTGAAGAAACTGAAGTTGTTGCAGAAAACCGCTGAACAACCTGGAATTTGTGCTGAAAAGAGGTGAAAAAGCTGAAATTTCTGCTGAAAAGGGGTGTAGAAGCTGAAATCTGTTCTGAAAAGTGTTAAAAAAGTTAAAGTGTTTACTGAAAAAAAAATGTTGCCATAAGCGGGATTCAAACCCTCCTGCTCTGAAAACGGCTGCTCGTCTCACTGAGCTAAAACACGGCTCAGCCCGGCAAGCTAACCTGGTGATCACACTGCTGATGTGGTCCCTGTGTTGTCTTCGTAGAGCTTTGAAAAATAACACAGCATCAACTTGTCTTTTGCGAGCTACCGCTCCAAACATCTTTTATTCACCATTCACAGACCAGTCTTCTTTTATGGAGGCAATGCCCCTGGGGGCATTCATGAGCCCTCTCCAATACAGCGCCCCCTGCTGGCAAACCCTATCACCACATGAGCACCCACACATCACCACATCCCCTTTTCTCTGACAACATAGGTCCCACGAATCAACATATACACATAATTGTTTTACATCAATATTTTTTTCAAATTTTTTTATTTATTTTTTTGACACCATCAGAATATAAGATAAAAACAAATCCAGTCGTAGCTTTACAGATTAAGCCTAACTGGTCTTTTGACCTTACGCTCTGACCTCCTCAATACAGGTTCTGAAACAACTGCACTTTTCTCCACATGCTCATGTCCATCCAGTGGTTTCAAATCAGACACTGTCTCTGCATGTGACACATCAACAGTTTCATCTTCCTCACCATATTGTTCCTCCTGAAATGTCTCTTTAGTCTTCAGCAAGTTGTGACGGTTCCTTCTGAACACATGACCTTCAGTTCTTACGTCATATGATCTCGGACCTGCTTCCTGAAGAACAATGGCTTTCCTGCTCCATGCATTCTGATCTTGGATTCTCACTACATCATCCTTTGCAAGCAATCCAAGTGCTCTTGTTCCTTTGTCGTATTGCAGTTTTTGTTTCCATTTCAGATGCTCTTGTTTTTTTTTTTATAATTCCTTCACTCTGCTTGCTTTCTGCATAGCAGGGCAAAGTTGTGTGTAGCTTACGATTCATCAGCAATTCTGCAGGGGATAAACCACAGTCAAGAGGAGCAGTCCTGTAGCTCAGCAGAGCTAAATAAGGATCTGATCGACTGTCTGTAGCCTTCTTCAGAAGCTGCTTGATGATATGCACTCCTTTTTCAGCCTTGCCATTTGCCTGTGGATGTTGAGGACTTGATGTGACATGTTTAAAGCCGTATTCTCTTGCGAAATTCTGCCATTCTTTGCAATTATAGCAAGGACCATTGTCACTAATGACAGTTTCAGGTATTCCATGCCTGGAAAAGATAGACTTCACATGTGTGATCACATTATTAGCAGTTGTACTTGTAAGCAGAGCAATCTCAGGAAAGTTAGAGTAATAATCACCAACAGATAGTCTTTCCCATTAAAATGAAATAAATCTGTTCCGACTTTCCTCCAAGGCGCTGTAGGAAGTTCAGGAATCATCATGGGTTCTCTTGCCTGTCTGCTCTGAAACTTGTTACATGTTTCACACTTTCCGACCATGGTCTCAATGTCTTTATTAATGCCAGGCCAGTACACAGTGTCTCTAGCCCTCCTTTTACACTTTTCTATTCCCAGATGTCCCTCATGTATTCTTTGAAGTATCAGCTGTCTCAGACTATGTGGTATCACAATCCTATTGCCTCTCAACAGCAGTCCATTTACCACATTGAGCTCTGATCTAACATGATAATACTTTGAACAAGACCCTTTGGGCCAGTCTCCTTGGATATTTTCCATCACCGTTTGCAGCTCCCTGTCTGCAGCTGTCTCCTCACATACTTGTTTTATCTTTGCGTCAGACACTGGCAGAGACTCCACTATCATATTAACATGATCGTCTACTTCTTTCTCAGTGGAGCTTGCGTGACACACCTCTGATGCTCGCGACACTGCATCCGCTAAAGCTAAATGCTTTCCTGGTGTGTATATCAAGTCAAAGCTGTACCTCTGCAGTTTCCTGGCATCGGGTTTAGAGTCCAGTCCCATGGCAGCCATGTACAGCTCAAACTGCTGCTTAAAACGCCGCCAGTTGCTGTCCACATTCCCCACCAGTTTCAGTCCTTCCGGTGGCTTCAAACTTTCCATCTCAAACAGAACTTTGAGCTGCTATCGCTTCCGCTCTCCCACTTTCACTCCTGGTCCCATGTGTTGTCTTCGTAGAGCTTTGAAAAATAACACAGCATCAACTTGTCTTTTGCGAGCTACCGCCCCAAACATCTTTTATTCACCATTCACAGACCAGTCTTCTTTTATGGAGGCAATGCCCCTGGGGGCATTCATGAGCCCTCTCCAATACAGCGCCCCCTGCTGGCAAACCCTATCACCACATGAGCACCCACACATCACCACATCCCCTTTTCTCTGACAACATAGGTCCCACGAATCAACATATACACATAATTGTTTTACATCAATATTTTTTTCAAATTATTTTGACACCATCAGAATATAAGATAAAAACAAATCCAGTCGTAGCTTTACAGATTAAGCCTAACTGGTCTTTTGACCTTACGCTCTGACCTCCTCAATACAGGTTCTGAAACAACTTCACTTTTCTCCACATGCCCATGTCCATCCAGTGGTTTCAAATCAGACACTGTCTCTGCATGTGACACATCAACATTTTCATCTTCCTCACCATATTGTTCCTCTTGAAATGTCTCTTTAGTCTTCAGCAAGTTGCGACGGTTCCTTCTGAACACATGACCTTCTTCAGTTCTTACGTCATATGATCTCGGACCTGCTTCCTGAAGAACAATGGCTTTCCTGCTCCATGCATTCTGATCTTGGATTCTCACTACATCATCCTTTGCAAGCAATCCAAGTGCTCTTGTTCCCTTGTCGTATTGCAGTTTTTGTTTCCATTTCAGATGCTCTTGTTTTTTTTTATAATTCCTTCACTCTGCTTGCTTTCTGCATAGCAGGGCAAAGTTGTGTGTAGCTTACGATTCATCAGCAATTCTGCAGGGGATAAACCACAGTCAAGAGGAGCAGTCCTGTAGCTCAGCAGAGCTAAATAAGGATCTGATCGACTGTCTGTAGCCTTCTTCAGAAGCTGCTTGATGATATGCACTCCTTTTTCAGCCTTGCCATTTGCCTGTGGATGTTGAGAACTTGATGTGACATGTTTAAAGCCGTATTCTCTTGCGAAATTCTGCCATTCTTTGCAATTATAGCAAGGACCATTGTCACTAATGACAGTTTCAGGTATTCCATGCCTGGAAAAGATAGACTTCACATGTGTGATCACATTATTAGCAGTTGTACTTGTAAGCAGAGCAATCTCAGGAAAGTTAGAGTAATAATCACCAACAGATAGTCTTTCCCATTAAAATGAAATAAATCCGTTCCGACTTTCCTCCAAGGCGCTGTAGGAAGTTCAGGAATCATCATGGGTTCTCTTGCCTGTCTGCTCTGAAACTTGTTACATGTTTCACACTTTCCGACCATGGTCTCAATGTCTTTATTAATGCCAGGCCAGTACACAGTGTCTCTAGCCCTCCTTTTACACTTTTCTATTCCCAGATGTCCCTCATGTATTCTTTGAAGTATCAGCTGTCTCAGACTATGTGGTATCACAATCCTATTGCCTCTCAACAGCAGACCATTTACCGCATTGAGCTCTGATCTAACATGATAATACTTTGAACAAGACCCTTTGGGCCAGTCTCCTTGGATATTTTCCATCACTGTTTGCAGCTCCCTGTCTGCAGCTGTCTCCTCACATACTTGTTTTATCTTTGCGTCAGACACTGGCAGAGACTCCACTATCATATTAACATGATCGTCTACTTCTTTCTCAGTGGAGCTTGCGTGACACACCTCTGATGCTCGCGACAGTGCATCCGCTAAAGCTAAATGCTTTCCTGGTGTGTATATCAAGTCAAAGCTGTACCTCTGCAGTTTCATCATGAGACGTTGAATCCTTGGCGACATCTCGTTCAGATTTTTCTTAATGATTGACACCAGAGGACGATGATCTGTCTCAACTGTAAAGGTAGGAAGACCATAAACATAACAGTGAAAAATATCAAGTCCATATGCCAGCCCAAGACATTCTTTCTCAATCTGAGCATATCTGGTTTCAGACTTAGTCATGGATCTAGAAGCATAAGCAACTGGTTTCCAGCTCCCCTCTTCAGCTTGAAGTAAAACAGCTCCAAGCCCGTCCTTTGAGGCATCTGTTGAGATTTTCAGACTCTTAGTTGGATCATAATATGCAAGCACTGGGCGCGTTGTCAGTGTGGTTTTTAACCCTTTAAAACCGGTGGGAGCGGGCACGCTCTGTTTTGCGTAACTATTTTTAAATCCCGGTAACTCTGCAACCACATAAAGCTTTGCAAAAACTGCATAAAAAGCGCTTGCAGCAACAAAAACATAATATTCCAGAAACACGCTTTACCGATCCGATCAGCTGTTCATAACACTTCCTACATTGGAATAGACGTCAGCGCGAACTTTTGCATGTCCGCCATTACCTGCCCGAAACCGGAAGTGACGTCATTTTCGCGGAAATGTAGTTTTTTTTTTTTTACCATCAGGGCCTCATGAGCCTATACTGGTGTTTTTAAAAGTTATCTTTGACTTTATGACTTTCTGTGTCGTTTCTGGGATGCTTAGGACTCATATTGCACTGCTGGAAATAGTTTATTTTGATGCATATGCTGCTTTTTTTGCAAATTTGCACTATAATATTTATTTTCGTTTTTCCTGCAGTATATAAAAATTGGTGTATTTCAAAAATAAAACTATGAAGACACTCAAAATAAATTTCCTGTGGTAGGAAACTATTTTGTGCAACTTTTTTGTATTTACAGTTTTGAGGGATAAGCCTCTTAAATTTCTCTAACTAGAAATATATGTTAAAAAAGCAAAAACGATTTTCAATTTTTTTGTAGTTTATTGCACTTTTTTGCAATTTATGTAATTACTATGCACTTAATGCATACATATTATTAAAATCTGGGCTATAATGGTTGTATTGATGTATATCAACTTGAAATGCTCCCAAAAATGGCACTACAGCATGTAAAAATATAATATAAGCTCTGGCGGACTTGGTTCTATGGTAGGTCTTAAAGGGTTAAATCATTCCATTCTTGCTCATGCCTCGCTGACCATTTAAATTCTATGGAATCACGAAGTAACTCCCTTAGTGCTGATGTTCTCACTGACAAGTTAGGTATGAATTTTCCTACAAAGTTTATCATTCCCATCACTCTGAGCACACCTCTCTTATCTGTCGGGCGTGGCATTGTTGCGATGGCTTTTATTTTTCTTTCATCTGGCTCAATACCTCCAGCAGAGAATTTGTCTCCCAGAAATGTTATTTCCTTTACACCAAAATGACACTTGTCACGATTTAGCTTTAATCCATTCTCCCTCATCCGCTGCAGCACCTTCACCAGTCTTTCATTATGTTCTTGTAGGGTGGAGCCCCATATAACCACATCATCAACATAACAGCGAACACCTTGTAAACCCTCTAACATGTTGTCCATGGCACGATGAAAAATCTCAGATGCTGAGATTATGCCAAATGGCATTCTGAGGAATCTATACCTGCCAAAAGGTGTATTGAAAGTACAGTATTTTGAACTTTTCTCATCCAGCTTTATTTGCCAAAAACCCTGTGCTGCATCTAGCTTTGAGAAGTATTTGGCGCCTGCCATTTCACTTGCAATCTCTTCACGCTTTGGTATCTGGTAGTGCTCACGTTTTATGGCTTGATTTAAATCGCCAGGGTCCATGCATATTCTCAAATCATTGTTTTTATTCCTTTTATCCACACACACCATTGAGTTTACCCACGCAGTCGGTTCTTCCACTTTTGTAACGACCTGCAACTGTAACATCCTGTCAAGTTCTTTCTTTAAACGGTCCTTCAGTGGAGCAGGGACTCTACATGGTGCATGGATCACTGGCTTTGCATCCTCTTTTAGCTGGATACTGTAAGTGCATGGTGGACATCCCAAACCTTTGAAGACATCCTCATAATGCTGTACAATGGAGTCACCTGCTCCTCGCTGTCCACTTGCTGCTTCTGCACAGCTGATGTGGTACACTCTCTCTACTAGGTTCAATCTTTTGGATGTCACGCCACCCAGCAGTGATTCACGACCTTCTGGAACAACATTAAACAATACATCATAATCTTTATGTTTTATTGTCACTTTAAGCCTGCATTGACCACTGCTCTCAATATGCTTTCCATTGTAGTCTTTTAGAGGTACTCTTTTCTTTATTATTTTGGGCTTTGGTTTCATAGCATGGATCTCTGTCATGCTGATTAGGTTCGCCTGTATCAATCCTTAGTGCCACCAAAGCTCCTTGTATTGGGAGTGAAACAATCCACGTGTCTTCATAATCTGAGCATCGCTCTCTGTCTTCTGCTTCGTTATGCTCACTTTTTACATCCTCCAGTGACACTATGCCCACAAAGAAAGTCTCGCTTAAGTCAGTCTCTTCAACTACATGCACTGATTTGGGTTTGGCTTTCGACAGACATTGTTTGGCAAAATGATTTTTTCCATCACATTTCAAACATCTTTTGCCATAAGCTGGACACTGTCTAGGTTCATGTCTGCTACCACATCGCTTACAGGAGTACACTGTATCCTCTTTGCTGGGCTTCTGCGACATATTCTTCCTCATTTTCTTTTTAAGGGTTAACCACAGCTATTCTTGCACTATCATGTACTGCAGCGACGCTCGTCTCAATAAATGTCTTTGCATGCTGCAGGGCTAACTCACTTGCATGACAGAGTCTTTCTGCTTCATCCAGAGTTAGCTTGGAATCTCTGAGCAGCCGTTCTCTAGTCCGTTTATCATGGATCCCATACACAATTTGATCACAAACCATAGAATCTTTCACCTCTCCAAAATCACATGACTGTGCCTTCAGCTTCAAATCAGTCACAAAGCAATCAAAAGTCTCTTCTGGTTGCTGCATCCGAGATCGGAAAACATACCTTTCATATACTGTGTTCTTCTGTGGTGAACAGTGTGCATCAAACTTTTCAACCACTTTGTCGTACTTATTCCTGTCACCAACTTCCTCAAACTCAAACGTGTTGAAGACTTCAATGGCTTGAGGACCAGCTACCGTGAGCAGCAATGCAATTTTCCTGGCATCGGGTTTAGAGTCCAGTCCCATGGCAGCCATGTACAGCTCAAACTGCTGCTTAAAACACCGCCAGTTGCTGTCCACATTCCCCACCAGTTTCAGTCCTTCCGGTGGCTTCAAACTTTCCATCTCAAACAGAACGTTGAGCTGCTATCGCTTCCGCTCTCCCACTTTCACTCCTGGTACCATGTGTTGTCTTCGTAGAGCTTTGAAAAATAACACAGCATCAACTTGTCTTTTGCGAGCTACCGCCCCAAACATCTTTTATTCACCATTCACAGACCAGTCTTCTTTTATGGAGGCAATGCCCCTGGGGGCATTCATGAGCCCTCTCCAATACAGCGCCCCCTGCTGGCAAACCCTATCACCACATGAGCACCCACACATCACCACAGTCCCATTCATTAAAATGGGCCAAAAAATGACATAGAAAGCTTAATATTTCAAAAAGTATAAAAGTTATCAGCACCAAAAGATATAGCTGGCATTAGCAGAATGAGCAGAAGAGCTTAAAATTTGAATGGTGAAAATCGGATGAAAACTGAGGGAGTAGTTAAGCGGCAAAGAAAAACGGAGCAACTAGAATAAAGTAGAAGGATAAAGTTTACAGAGAAACAGGATCTCAGTCACGGCATTCACACTATTAATGTTGAAAGTGGTGCCAGTGGAGCTTTTCACCTGGACCACATGAAGGACTTTTTCCTGCTGTGCTTCTGCACTCTGGGAATAAACGTGGTTTGCTGAACATCTGTGGAAACCAGTAAAGGAATGGATACAGAATCTGATCTTCAAAATCACAATGGCCATCAAAGTTATCAATGTCCATCACTGATTAGGGTAAATTAATTTTTTAACTGGTTCGATTTAAATTGATTAGTTCTAACGAATAACAGCTTCTGAATGATGTTATTTTAAGTAACCTTGAAAAGGAAACTGCAGAATCATGGGCTCAGTTATTTTTAGTATTTTTGAAGGCAGGTTATATCCAAGCAACAGGAAGATACCTCTAATGATCCGGTAACTGGAGACGGAGAGGCCAACCACATTCATCTGAAAAAGACTCTGCAAATTATGTGACTTACTGTAACAGCTCGCTTCCTTACATAAGAGGATTCAAACAAGTGTAAAGAAATATTTTAAATTATGAAAATAAAAGCTTTGATGTAGATGAAAGCCTCGTTTCACATGGACCTGAGAGAGATGCAAGTAAACAGGAGGCGATCATTTCAAACTGCCTTTAATTTTGCAGTTCCACTGGCAGGGCTCTCCAGATTTATTATGGCGTGTTACGGTAGGTGTAATAATCCCATCAACGCTTCAAAAACCTTTTGGAAATCCCTGCCCACCTGAAATTGTATATCACACAAAAACCCACTTCACTGAAGACGGCATTTCTTAAGATTTAAAACCTGAGTGTAAGAACTGGTCATTTATGCAACACCAGTGTTACACGTTCCCATTTAGAAGCACCTCTCCTGCCTTCTGCATAAAAATAATCCAGAACAATGAGCTCTGTGCCACCACTGATGGGTATCCTGTGTGTAGGTAAACTTCCTCCTGATTTTAACACCAAGTTTTGACTGGGTTGCTGGATTTGATTGCGAGAGATGGAAGCTGAAAGTTGAGTCAACATCCTCTTACTCTTCAGATGCTAAAGTGCCCGAGGTGATCAGAGATGCATGTTTAAAAAGGGAAACTTCAAACAGAGCACATTTTCTGGATCATTTGCAGCTGAAATTTCAAAGAGCCATCAAGGCTCCGTTTGACAAATACAGGCCTTAAATCCAGTGTTTCTGACTTCTTAAACTGCCGACAAATTTCTGATTCTGATTCTTTATCAGCCCTCAAAGCTCCCGCTGCTGTCTGCCTCAGTTTTTGTCTCTAGAGATAACGTACACAATGTGTGTTAGAAAATGTAAAGCGCCCTTTAAAGAGCTGCAGTACATTAACCCTATACTTTCATTAAAACAAATAAATAAATAAATAATGTTTGTATGGCTGTTGTGTTTTCATATTTGGGTAAAACAGGACAAGATAATGTTCATCAAAAAGTGTCTTAATACCCCCCCCCCCCCAAAAAAGAAACAAAAAAGCAAACAAACAACAAAACACAACAACAACGACAACAACAACGACGACGACGACGACGACGACAACAACAACAACAACAACAACCACCTCCTCCTCCCTGTTCTCTTGAACATAAATTATGGAAAAAACATCTGGTTATTTAAACTTACTTTATACATTTGCAGTTCAAAATTAAGTTTAAAATTAATAAACACTACACATGTTTGAAAGGTCCGTCGGAGCGCAGCTGCCTCGGTGTTCTCTACCACAGTTTACCACTTCTTAAAATCCAATTAAGGAAGAATAAAAACACATAAGCTGAGCTTCAGTCACACGTTTGAACAAACCCCAACTGTTGAGTAAAATACACCAAACAGTTGCATCATCTTCAACCCTGAAGACAATGACTTGGCCACTCATTTAACAGGAGTTTGCAAGGATTTGTTCTTAAATTGACCCCCCCCTCTCTGCCTCATGGTAATTATATGCAGGAACAACAGGAGCAGTGACAGCAACACTAATACTTAAATAGTTAATATTTGTTTGCAAGGCTTTACAGTTCTTAATGCTCTCTGTGTTTACTGCAGCAAAACAGAACAGAGATATAGAAGTGCTGCGCTGGCTTTAACAGAGGCGTACTCTTATCCTTGCACAGCTTTATAGCCAGAGACCCGTGCTTACAATGAGACAGTTTGAAAATCCTTGACAGTTTCTTTACCGGCCATACGGTGGAAAAACTCAGTACACCTGTGTGTCACGGTGCTCTGTACGTCGATGATTTACAGGGCAGGCATGTGCTGCATCGACAGTTTCACTCCTCTGACAGAAATAGACAGGATCGCTGAGGATTCGTCCCCTCTGTCAGCTCTGTTTATCTACTATTCACCAGCTCCTCTTCCTGTTGAGGCTGAATGTTGCATAAAACTGGTGGATTATTTTCTGTTAAATGGAACACACATATACACATTCAACTCCTATAGCTGACGTTACAGAGATGACACAGGAGGGAAGAAGATCGTTTAAACTCTCCGGCTTTACTGGTGTTTGTGGTCATGAGATCATGTTTTTATACTTTTTTGCATTTCTACTCAACAGTGCCACAAGGGTAGCCTTGGACTCATTTCATCATTTATGAGAAATGCTTTGCAGTTTTTATAACTTCGTCTTTGCTTGTGTGGCAGGCGTCTTCACTGCACCAGAAACTACATCCACATGCACCTCTTTGTTTCCTTCATGCTACGAGCAGTCAGCATCTTCGTGAAGGACAAAGTTGTGTATTCCAGGGCGGGATTGCAGGACTTGGACTCTGCTCTGCTCGACAGCTTAAAAACTGTTAGCATAGCATCACTGGACAAGTCGCAGTATGTAAGTACCATGCACATTAAATAAGATCCAAATTAGAGATGTGGTACAGCGTTTGTTGGAATGAGTGACTTTAATCAGGATCATCAGGTGTCATTACACAACAAAGCCAGATTTTGTTTCTGTGTATTTCTAAGAAAAATAGATTTTACTCACTGGACATATAAAATTCATGCAAATATTTTGCACATTAATATATTTCAGATCTTAATGTAGCCGTTCACACCAACCATATAATTTCACAGGATGAATTTGCAGCATTTATTTTTTGAATTGAACCTGATTTTTCAGATGCAAATAAAAAAAACAGTATTGATTGAATTATAAAAATCCTCAAAAAAAAGCACAGTAGGGTAAAATGAATCCAAGAGAAATGACAAACTCAAACATCAGAAAGCGTGCCAAAGGAAGGAAAGCAGCGAGAACTGCTGAGGTGCTCGTAAACAAACAAGCTAACAAAAACAGACGGCAACACATGAATAAATATGCACACAGGGCTGATTGGCTGATGAGGATCAGGTGGAAACAATCATGAAATCACAAAGAAAATGACCTAATCTCAGTGTCCACCCTCACACACTTGAAGCATCATCCAGCTAAGTCTGTGAGGGCTTAGGGGTGTCCCACGGTCAATTTGTCAAGTGCGCGAGGACCCTTTGGTGGATATTTTGAGCCTTCGTGCAAACTTTCTCCAAGTCCAAACGTCTGCAGAGTGGCCTGAGGGAATTACTCACACAACACAGTGCTGGGACATTAAACATGGGTTGCCTCAGAAGAAATCCAGTACAGGAAAAAAAGTTAAGAACAGAAAATCTTTGGGCAAAGCAACCACCCCAAACTTTGAATAAAATCAGAAGAATTAAAAAAATGAGTAACAGGTTATTTGACAATGTCAATGTCACGGCTGTGCAGCAGCCAGGATTCAGACCCAAGACAAGATTAAGCTAAAAACAAAAACAAAAAACAGATTACTCACTACAGTTACAAATTATAGACCGAATCACCACTGAGAATAAAATAAGAACAAACTAAGAAGAAAAACACAAAGATGAAACAAAGAAACAAACAGAACTCGAGACCAAAAAACCCAAAACACTGAGCAAAAGTCCCACGATTCAAAGTGAGGTCCTTAACATCAGACAGGAAGTCTTTAAACGTGTTGACCTCAAAGCTCTGCTGCTGACCAATCAGGTGACATCACTGAAAAAAAGTGTTTTTTTTTATCACTGGGTTGATGTTTGAGACTGAACCAACCAGACAAAGGAAGCAGAACAAGACACTTTCAAAATAAAACACGACAGAGAGCACCACAGAGCACAGGTGGACACCATAACAACAAAAACGTTAATGAAAAATCCCCACAAAATAATCATGAACTGAATGTCGCAGGAGATGTGGATCTGAATATGAAGAAGCGGAACAGTACACAGTGAACACAACGATGGGATGTTTTTAGAGAATTTTCTATGAAACAAAAACAGAGAAATGTCTAATAAAATGGAGTCTGATTCAGTTATAACCCCGAGCAGCTTGACGTAGACAGTGACGCCAAAACTTCTAATGGTTTGACGGTACTGCAGATGCATTCAACCTGTGTGACGTTCAGAGGATGGGTTAACAATTCTATTTATTTATCCATTTATTTTTTTTGCTTGATCCCTCGTAGGTTAATTTGAATGTTGTAAACAGCTCTATTAGTCCTAATTATGATGTTAATAACAGGTGACTTGGGTGTTTATGTGTACCGATAACATGATGACATGAAACAGAACTGCTGGCTGTGTTACAGGGTTTTCTCTGTCCTTGAAAAGAAGGATGAGACATTGTTAAAGTGAGCAGATGAAAGGTTTTTGTCCCGATTTTTTTTCTTCCTTTCTTTGAAGCCACATGAACACGTACGCAACGAGAAATGGCATTCACTTTAGATTTGTTTGTTTATCCTGGGTTTTCTTCCATTTGTGTGTATTTAATTTGTGTAAGTCACCAGTTTTAGACTACATTATTATCCCAGCTACAGACCCCTTGTATTTGGTATTTAAATTTCATTTGTCTTGCTGTAGCAAACAAGAGCAGAGCTTGTTTTTCCTGTTTAAAGCTTAGAGTCTTGTAAGCAGCATTGTTAGTATTAATTATTCGGTTTGCACTTACTGTACCAGCTGATTTAGTTATTTAAATGTATTCATATTATTCAGAGGAGCAATTCCACCCTCATAAGCTTGTTAATTTAAATGATTAAATAAGGTGATCTGGTAAGAAAACGTAAAGTTCCAGAAGGAAATACAATAAATATTCATTGATGAGCAACATGTTTCAAGGTGAAACCTTTCGTTTGGAGTCCACGTACCTGTAGCTGGAGCATATTTGCTCCAGGAAACTGAGATAATCGCTTGAATACTTGAATGACTCAGCCTTTGAGTCTGAGACAGTCGGAGCCACAACCTATACCATCACATACTGCCTGTGATGTATAATGAAGCATCTACTTGCATGAGTTCTGCAAGATTGTGTACTGTATATGGAAATGGGTGGAAACACATTCTCACCTTTGGCAGGACACTTCCACAGAAAATGTCCTATTTTCACATCCCAGACTGAAAATAAGAGGCAGTAACGTTTTAAGTGAGACTTCTCCTGCAATGACTGCATTGCAGGAGAAGTCTCACTGCTTTTTCCTTTAAACATTAATTCAGTGTGTGACTCGTCCCTGTGAGAAGGTTTCCCCACTGAATGTGAGAGCAGACTTCTAGTGTCAAACTATTCTCCACACAGTGGAGGTAAACAAATCATATATGTGGCACACTTAGGAGCTGTTTGGTCCCCGCGTGAATGCACAGGCTGGACTGTAGCAGGACTGAGTATGAAAGTCTAATGTGATTGGTACTCATGGCCATTGATCAGTGGTTGTTGATCAATGGTCAGGAGAATTTGCATATTAATGATGAAAGAACTGCCCTCCCAGCCCATTGTTCATTCAGTGGTGCTGGTTTCAGTCATTATGCAAATGTCCTGTTTATAAGATTGAAACCTGCAGTCAGCTGAGACTGAAGACGTCACCTGGATTTTTCTCCCACTGAAAACATCCAGATGAACAGAATCAACTTTTGGAGATTTAATTTGTTGTGCACAAATTACCAGGGTTATTATATGTGTTGTATTAATTTTAAAGATTTGTTTTTAAGGAAACTATTTTTTTACAGTTTTAGGACTGGGTTTGCACACTTAGAGTTAAACTGGGTGTCTAGAATACAATAATACGAGTTATTTTGGGGTTTTTTGTCTCTTTTTTTGAGATGTCGTAAATCTATTTCCCCCCCACACTTTCGTTAACTTGAAAAACCTTGTAAGTTAAACTTTTTGCATTTAAATAGCCCTGTAATAAAAAGTTTGCGGCCACATTTCTTAATCTTTAAATCCCGGTGCTTTCAGTCCCACTACTTTAATCTATATAGTGTCAGTTCTATTGTAACAACTGAGTAGTGAGTTTAGCAGACTTCTATCATACGATTTTGATTTTCAGAGATGAAAAATGACAAAGAAAACAATCCAGTTTACGTCTGAAACCTTTACAGTATAAAATTTAGTGGGCATAGCCTGTACATGTCACTAATCTTGGAATCACACACAAACAATGACATAGTTAGCAGAAGCTGCTTTACTCTGTGTTTATGTTCTAGTTAATAACATCTTTGTGCAAATTTATACAGCAAGCTGCTTCTGATTGTAATGAGATCATTTCCTGTCTTATCATCACCTGTGGTGTTTGAATACTTTGAAGTACTGTGATCATCGCGTGTGTCAACACACAGACATGCAAAATAACTGCATAATAAGCTGCATAATACTAGTTTCAAATAGGATCTGATGAAACTGTTAATGCTTTCAGATTGGCTGCAAGGTGACTGTGCTGCTCTTCATCTACTTTCTGGCTACCAATTACTACTGGATTCTGGTAGAAGGCCTTTACCTCCACAGTCTCATCTTCATGGCCTTCCGATCAGATTCCAAATACCTCTGGGGTTTGATACTCATCGGATGGGGTAAGCACTAAAAGATTACATTACACATAATGCAGTTATGAAGGAGGACAAAACGTGACGAAAGCATCAGTTCTGATTTAAGTTTATGGCTTGATTGCAACTACAATATGACACCATATGTAAAACAGCGCTTAATGTTTTCCAACATGCTTCAGAGAAGAGACTCATTAATGTAGTTTATGTTTGCTGTGTAGGGGAATTTCCCAACCTTTCGAGCAGAGTTAAGTGAGTGATTAACAGAAGTCAGTTTTATATCTGCAGTTTATTGTTGTTTTGATGGCAGTTGTGTAATTCATCACATCAAAAGCAGCAAAAAAGACTTTTGGAATAAAATTATGTTGTTTCTTCTGAAACAGAACAGATTTGTTTTGTGTTTTTGTTCAAGTTTTTGTTCTGTCCTTGCAAAGGAGTGTGTCACATTGTTAAGAAAAGTAGATGAAAGGGTTTTTTCCCCACAACGTATTTTTCGTTTGTTTCTTTGAAGCCGCATGAACAAGCAAAGAGCAAAGAGCATTCACATTACTTTTCCGTCTCCTCTGGTTTTCTTTACTTGTAGTTACTTTAAGTCACTAATGTTGGACTACATCAGCTGTAATAAAATACTAAAATATAAAATAATAATATACCTTTTATTGACTCCTCCATCAAACTGCGTTGAAAGTTCAAATGTGATCAAATGCAGTCCTGTGAAAACTATGTGCACCATTACTGGTTCTATAGGAATTAAGAGGTTGTGCAGCAGCCAGGTGCTGCTAATCAGATGCACTTAATTGATTACTTGCAAGTGTGTGAAACTGTTGGGAAGACAACGTGAACATTTTCTTTGTACTGTATAATCTGCAGATTCTGACAGAAATCTGCAGCTATCCTTTGAAGCACCGCTGCTCTAAAACAGCAATAAGGATCATTATTAGGTTATTTACATTATTATGTAAATAACAAAATAACTTAAAGCAAAAATTGGGAAACGTAAAGACCGAAGTCTTTATATTAAGGTCCATCAGTCAAACAATACTGTTTGGTCTGGGTCTAAACAGAGCGCGTTGTGTGTGACGTCTTCTTTTGCGCACGCGGCCGCTTTGAGCGTTCACACTAGAGCGCGTTTGCTGTCGCATTTTATTTGTAGTGTGAACAAGCAGACAAAAAAAAAATCGGATTTGATCAAAAAATCGGAATTGAGCATTAAGACCTGCAGTGTGAACGTAGCCTGAGGTTTGCAAACCACAAGACTTCTGAAACAATAGCCACCAGACCAAAGAGGAGAAGGCAGAGTTTGAGGTGTTTTTACTGATGTTCCAGCACTGGGTCAACCATAAACTCCTCTATATAAAAAAAATATTTTCTGAAATAGAAAAGAAAGAAGGCGCTGCAGCGGTTCAGTCAAAAGTTCAGACCTAAACCTGTTTGAAATGCTGTGAAAGCACCAGAGAGATATAAACCTCAATGAACTGAAGCAGGGATGCGAAGTAGAGCAGGCCAGAATTCCTCCAACAATGTGAGAGAAAAATAAAATCACACAGAAAATGAATTCTTCTGTTGCTGCTGCTAAAGGCGCTTCTATCATTTATCAGCATGGACTCTACGGATCTCTTTACAGAACTCTGTGCTCCTAAAAAGATTAATATAGGCTTTCATTTTCATGTCTGTACGTTTACATCTCTGTTTGCTTTTTCAGCTGTTTATCCATGAACTATTAAAGCTTTTGTGAATTATTATATAATCTGCCTATAATCATGTAGCGAAATATTTATAAATTTGAACTTCTGGTTATTTGAGGAGGAGCTTTAACAAACATTTGGAAAATAATGGATTAACAGTTCAAGCAAAAATGTACAAACTTTATTATTTTAAACATATTTTAAATCAGACATTTATTTTAAAAAAGCACTATTAAGCACTATTTCTGTAAAATAAATAGCCTTTCTGCTCAAGTCTTTGGGGTCGCCTGATTCATTAACTGAAATTTGCTTTACAGACACGTTAAAACATTCTCAAAAAGTTACTTTAAAATTCCTCCATATTCCAAATGATACTATTAAAATTTATGACTGAGGAATATAAAGGGCATGCGATGCATCTTCTTAAGCTGATTTGTATATTTGCATAATTTACAGCCATTCTTTGGCTTGTGGTTTGTCTTTTATGAATCCATGTGCTCATTCACAGGAGGGGATGAATCCACATAATGATGCCGCCACTCCCTGCCTTCTTTTGAACTAATTATTTTTTCAGCACACGTTTTTGAGCTGCTTTGGCTCCACAGCATGACACCAGCAAGAGATAAGAGGGGGAAGCATTTCCCCAGCAGGGTAAAACACTTTGCAGATATATCTGTTAGAGTTCACTATCAACCATTTTTAAGTCGTCTTATTGGTAAAGTTGCCCTAAACACAGACTTTTAGCACATTTTTAATTTGTCATGTTTTAGATGAAAGCCCAACGGTTCCTGTCACAACCCGGTGTTTTGTTTCCATCTGCAGTTACCGTCAAGCACTCGCTGCAAAATATCTATAAGCCATTAGCTTTCCCAGTGAAGAAACTCTGTGACTAACACAAGATCATGATTACATCCCTGCTCTTTTCTCTGCTCCCACACTCCCTTTAAGCTCTGCCAACCTCTCTCTCTCTTTCATTTTGTCTTTGGAGCTGCAGATAAGATACAGAATTCATTTCAAATGTCTGGTCTGCAGAATATACATACTGAAGGACGGGGACCACTTATCACCCGATTAAAGTTCCAGTGATTAATTATGCTAACAATATTGAAGCTCTCGCATTTAGAGAAGGGGTTTATAGTGATGATAGAGGGAAGAGGTATGAGGAGCTGATCTCGGCCAACGACAGTCACAATCTTATCGTGTCTGTTTGTGAAGCCGCATGAACAGGAGACACCATCAGTAATTCCACATGCATCCAAATACAATTTAGAGCGTGTGACAGATTTGAGGAGTTGCTTAATGAGTTAAGTGGCAAAAGAATACGTGCATTATAAATGCTGCTGCTAATGATGTCAGAGGAAGAAAAAATGGTTCTGTCACATTTAATTTCTCTTTTTGCAGAAGTGGATCTCACATCGTCGTCTTAGCTTCTCACACAGTGACAGTGTGGGTTGTTTCCTTTCCTGCCTCAGAGTAATATTTGCTAGTATCTGTGCTTCTCAGATAGTTATGGTCTCTGGTGGAGCAATTTAAAATATTATCATCGCCACAGCATCAAAAAGTGCAATTCCGTCACACATTTGACGTTGGCGCCTTGATGCAGTGGCTCAAGGTTTTGAGAAGAAAAGCAACATTGGCTTTTTACATCAGCATTCACTCTGGTTAGCTTAGGCACCAGAATTATGGGTAGGGTTGGGAACCCTGATGTTTATCTAATGAATCAGAGGGGTCCTTTAAGGTCACGTTCAAATGGCTTCCAGTCTGGCTGTTTTTAGTGGCTCACTGGAAGTCCCATTTTGTCAAATTGCACAGGTGCCCCTGCGATGTTCACTGGATCTCTGCCAGTGTGTCAGCACAGCAATCATTCAACACATTTTTCACTGTGTGAAAGTGCAAAAAGTTGCAAACCATCAGAAAAAATGAAATCCCCGTTTTGTGCGTGCAGAATGACAGCACTGTGGGTTGATGGCAGAAACCAGAGTTGAAATCTTTTACCCCACATGTGCTTTCTCAGGCATCGGGCATAGCGTTTGGATTAATTCGCAGTGGAAAACTCTGAATGTGGGAATAAACAGGACACGTATGCTGCTGATTGCATTTCTGACCCAGTTCATTGCTTTCTGGGTTGGAAACTGGACTCTTTAATTGAAACTTGCTAAAAATTCAGAATCAGACATACATGGAGACTCAGATTTAATGACCAATTAAAGCTGCAAAAAGCGACGAGAGGGCCCTCGCACCCTGCCACACGTCCAGGCCAGCTTCAGCCGACCCGTGCTGAGGTCGAGCTGAGCTACGTCTCGGGCATGCTGCGGTTGACTAGACTCACACGGACATGTGGCTGTTTTCAGTTTAGGAAGCTAATTGGGTGCTGCGTCACTTACTTACTGAACACCTTCTGTGCCCACTGTTTATCAGTTGTCTAACCGTATATCACACGAATGTAGATCAGGCGTGGAACAAACAATTTAAATTTCATGTAGATTAAATGATGATTATTACCTACTGTGTGACCTAATATTAGCACGTAGGCGTGTCCTATCCAGCACGTGAAGTTAGGGACAGACTGGACAAGGTGCGTCCTGTGATGAATAATTGAACTTTGTCATGCCACCATGACCTTTCATGAAAACTCAAAATCTTTGCAGTTTAATATCACCAAGGAGTTCAGTTTGCACTTTGTCAGATCACCATTGTTCATGTTGATCTGACGAAATGTTTTGGTGGGGTTTGTTAAAGTACACATCAATAAATTCTTAAATTCAGTATGGCTGACTTCCTACTGGCTTTGGGACATGGCTCCAAGAGATTTTTCTCTACATCTTGAGGTATTACGTAAGGCTGCCAAATTTGAGACTCGTATATCAAGCGCACTATTTTTTTGGTTACAGTTTCACACTGAAGCATCATCACTACCTGATGTTGATTCTGACCACTTTTGAGATGGATTTGGTCAAACTGGGAGGAGAAATCATTGCATGTCCTGTTCCTGGCACTATGACAGCTATTAAATATTGCAATTAAAATATGTTCAGGGGTAAATCCTTATCATACCTGAAAAGTTGGGTCGAGATTAGACAATGTGCGTGTAATGCAAGTTCAGCAGTTTAATATTGCCCAAGTCTGTAGTTTAAACTGACTGAATATGAGTTTTATTCGATAAAATCTCTACGTGGAGTTTGAAAAAGCCATTTTCAGTTCAATATGGCAGACTTCCTGTTGGGTCAGGGAGGCCATAGACTTTGTTGTCCGTCTTTGCATGTTACACATATGTACCAAATTTCATTCATGTACCTCAAACTGTGTGTCCATAATACTTATTTATAACCTGCAAAGGTGGCATTTTGAAAACCCCAAACCAATAAACATGTCATTTTTTTTCTTCCAGAATTGGAATCAGAATACTTTATTAATCTCTAAGGAAATTATGTTTACCAGACCTGATGTGTGTGCTAAATTCTGTGATTTAGCTGTTGCATGTTAAGGCCTCCAAAAAGCTAATTCATTTGACGAATTAGTAAACGGAGCAGATACAATAGAGCAGGGGTGTCGAACTCCAGGCCTCGAGGGCCGGTGTCCTGCAGGTTTTAGATCTCACCCTGGGTCAACACACCTGAATCAAGTGATCAGTTCATTACCAGGCCTCTGGAGAACTTCAAGACATGTTGAGGAGGTAATTTAGCCATTTAAATCAGCTGTGTTAGATCAAGGACACATCTAAAACCCACAGGACACCGGCCCTCGAGGCCTGGACTTCGACACCTGTGCAATAGAGCATTTGGACTTTTAGTGCTCAGGCTCCAACTATGACAGTCAACATGCAGGACTGAAACAAGTTTGAGGACAGTAATGAAACTGCAGACTTGCAAACATGCTTAAAGGGAGTGATTTTGAAGTAGCACCCATTCAGATGCACAAGAACACTACTGTGAATTTTGGCCGTGGTTCCGGTTATGTTAATGAATATTCCCTCTCAGCCACCTCGCCATGGTACGGTTTGACTCCAGTTGACATAAATGGTGCACTGCCCTGGGAATGTTGAAATGAACAACAAGCATACTTCTAGTTTAAAACTGCTAAGCCATAGATGGAGTCCCAGTTGTCAGCACCAGCTGCACAATAACCACCACGATACTTCATCTGAAGGTTTGAAAGAAGCTGATGTTTACTCTGTCCAAGTCGAAGGCCGTGGTAAAATTGCCCTCTGCAAGCATTTTAAGGAGCGATCTTGAAGTAACAGCTGAGCTTAAAGTGCTCCAGAGATTCACGGGAGGATGAAACTTTAAATCTTGTAGTCACTGAAGTCAAAGGAGTCCTTGTGGATTTATGACTAAACAACTGACTTTAACACTCTGGGAATGAGAATGTGGTGTAACTTAATCTACAAAACCACTCTAAAGTTTAGGTTTAAACATATTACTCCCCAAAGGTACCAAATCTTAGTCGAATAGTTAATGCATTTACTCTTGTTTTTACACTGGTACATTTAAGTGTTTTTAAATGGTTTAGAAACTGTGGAGTGGAAGGGAAATCAATAACAACCCACACAGTTTGAACAAAGTAACGGTGCAGTTGGAAGTTTCTTTAGGAAGTCCCTGTATGTGTGTTTGTGTACACATAAGAAAACACACAAAAGCTCTTTAGAGACAGAAGAATTACGCCTGACAGGAGAGGCTGAATGTGCTGCTCTGAGACTCGCCATGAATCAAAGCTGCTGAGGTACAGCGACAAACAATGTGAAGTGCAGTCTGGGAAATAAATCAGGTAAACAGCACATATGACATCACCTGCAAAACATCTCATTTTGCATTATGTCTAATTTCAGGTGTTCCAGCTGTTTTTGTGGCAGTGTGGGCGATCGTCAGGGCAACAGTGGCAGATGCAAGGTAAGAGAGAGAGGACTCAGACTCTAACGAGAGTATCCCTGCGAGGTGTAAGACGTCCTCCAGCCCTCCCTCCAAAACCTAACCCTAACCCTGTGTTTTGTAAAAACTGTGTAAAAACTGTCTTCTGTGTTCAAAATGTAGATAATAGCCAGTCAGAAGGATAACCATCTTTAAGAAAATGATATAAAAACTATATTGACATATTGTGATACCACAGAGACTGTGTAAGCATTGGGCCCATCTCCACTGATAACTAAGACCTCACAGGGTTATAAAAACATCTGCCAAAAAAGTTTGGAAAAAATAAACTTCAAAATGAATAAGAAGAGAGGCGGGACGTTGTAATCACTGCTTAATTGTGGTGACATTTGAATCAGTGAAATACAGGATTTGATATGCAAAGAATGCTTGATTTGGAGTGCTTGATACCAAATCAAGCACCTTCAGACGTTGCCAATGTTTGAAGTACACAAGGCAAAATCTGGATAATGAAAAGAGTTGTTAGAGAGTTAAACATGAGAGACCAGAGGAATTATAAGTCAAAACGGGAACAACAAATGCAGGCAGTCGGTCAATATCCTGGTTTGTGCAACAAGAAATACAAGCTGACGTTTTGGCATTTTAAAATCCTTAATCAAAATATTTAGATAATGTGATATGACCTAAACTAGAATTGGGAAATTAAATTAAACCCGAAATAATAAAAACAACCAAACAGTAAATTTAAAAAATTATAATCAAAAATGAAAAAACTAACATTCTCCTTTGAATTTAAAATGTATTAACAAGTTAAATGGAAAATATCTAATTTTCCTTTGCTGTTCTTCTTTAGCAGTATCTAAAGTAGGTCACACCTCTGCCTGTTTCTGACTTTATTCATACACCTTTTTATTTGCTCTGTGTGTCTAAAAGCATTGAGCGTAGAGCTTTGGACCCAAATGTAGGAAACCAGAGGCAGAGTTAAATAACAGAAACCTGCATTTAGGCCATAAATAAAGTCTAGAAACCAAGAGAAGTCACAGGAGACCACTGAGAGCACCACACAGGGAAACAGATGCTTCGACAAAGCACAAAAGGGAGACAGGACTATTTATACACAAAGGGCTGATTAGACAACAAGAGACAGGTCGGAACAGGTTAGAAGAACCAGGGGAAGACAGAGACAGGAAGTAAAACCAAAACTAACCTGAAGGACGCACGAAACAAGAAAACAGGGAACAATAGAGGATGCGAATATTTAAAGAGAGGAACAGATGCAATAGCACTGAGGGACCTCAGGCTACTGTTATGAAACAAAGACATAAACAATAATTGAAATTCATCCCTACATTAACTAAAAGGAAACAAAACTCAAAGATGGCACAGAAAATAAATCAGTGCCATCTTAAATCCAGAAAATATAACTTAAAGATGTGAAAACCTCCAAAAGAAGCTCATATTCAGTTATTGTCACAGGAAAAAAATAATAGAAACACTAGGATCATCACACCATCACTGCAGTCTCGAGCATTTCAGAGTTTCTCTACACAGTTCCACTTCTCTACTCAGTCTGCTTTTCTGAATGACACCATTACCTTTTGCTTCTGCCTCTCACTGAGAATCTTCTTCCTTCCTCTGCATCTGTGTCACCTGCAGGTGCTGGGAGTTGAGCGCTGGGAACATCAAATGGATCTACCAGGTTCCCATCTTGACAGCGATTGGGGTAAGAGTGCTACATTTGTTGCTGCCTATAAATGCAGCTTGAAAATTCACAAGGATACACTTTTGTAAAAAGGGGCAGTCCTCTATAATTTCACTTCAGGCTTTTGAATTTCTTGCTTGTAACCTGAAAGGTTGCCGAGCACGATGAAGCATCGATGGCTCATTCTATATGACTGTCTTCTAAAAATGCAGAGTTTTCTCTCATAACCTCTGAATTTCTAATATTCGGTTATTTAAAGTTTTTAAACGCGAGTTATGATTTTATGCTTTGGATGCTGTTACTACAAGATGAAATTGTCCAATTAAAGCCAATAAAATTAGCAGTTTTGTAACATAAGAGAAATAACATTATAAATATTAACTAAATCTTTCAAAATCTCTGTTCCCTATTCAAGTTAAGATCTTGCTTGTAACCAGTTCAGCAGCAGTGTGCACTCAGTATCCTTTACAGATCAGAAATAAATAAAGATTGATTGAAAGTTTGGCAGGGAGCAATCTAAAAATACAAACTGCAAGCAGCGTTTTATCCTCTCTCGAGGCTTCAGTGTGCAGGAGTATGAAAAATAGTAAATAGACTGACATTGCAATACTTTAAGTTTAGTTTTATCGACCACTGAAGTGCTTTCACGAGCCAGTTTCACCCATTCACACATGAATAATATCAAACACACCGTTCTGGCACATCAAGAACTCAACCTGTGACCTTCTGATTGGTGGCTCCACCGCGTGTCCTTCACTCTAACACCTTCTCTGTGCTTCATATTTAACAAGCATGCAGCTCTGACTTGTGACTCTGACTGTTTATGTTGTGGTTTCGCACTTGCACTTAACTTTTAGTGCTGCGTGTTTGTTATTGGACAGACGGAGGTATGTTGGATCTGAAACATGTTGAATCTAAAGAATAAATCTGAAGGAGCACACATGCACAGGCACGCTCACCAACCACAGCTGGAAAACAGGCTGAAGGTGTACAGCAATCCTTTCATTTGGACAATGCTAACTTGTTTTTGCTTACAATTTCCACACTTATTCCCCTCGCGTGTCGGAAGCCAAACACCACCTATGGAATTTAAATAGAGTTCACTCAGAAGGATTTGTTCTTTTACCAGCTGTTCACAGAAAATTGGTCTCAGGCTGGAAAAGCCATTTACTACCTTTACTACATCGCATTCATATGGTATAAAGTGCATGCAATGTTGTGTGCTGTTTGTGTGGTAGGCAGAGAGAGGGCTTGTCAGACGGGCTAAACAGAACTTAAACAGCTTTATTGTTGCAGCCCGGGAAACAAAATAGAAAACAACAAGAAACGCGACCGACACAAAAAACTAGAACTTATTTCATAACAGAACAAACTGGGCACAATTGAGGAGGGAGGGGCAACGACATGATAAAGAACAGAGAGAAACTGAGGACTTAAATAGACATGAGATAATCAGGGAAAGCGACACAGCTGAGGACAACAAGGCTCAGGTGAACCGAATCAGTTAACGAGCACGAGGGAAGCAAACTGAACTGAAGAGACTATCACAAAAATAACCCGACTGAGACGAAAACACATGAAATTGACAGAACGATGTAAACAAAGACAAAACTGCCTAACAACAGAAAATATGATGGAAACAGATACTAGACGTGGGGAACATAGAAGAGCCGGAAAAACCTGAGAATAACAGAGAAAATGATGAACACAAAATCAGAATACAAACTTAACCAAAGCAAAGGTTAGAACTAAACTGAAAAGTGCAACAAAGTTAAACGGAAACTATCAAACAGAAAACAGAGTCCCAGAAAACGCTGGAGCCCAGGATCATGACACGTCCTGCTTTTAACCTTTTAATGCCTGAACCGTGAAAAAATTACCAAAATATTCACATTTTTGAAAATGTTTACTGAACCTTCTGATCATGAATTAAATATTAAATATTTTTTTCTGAATTTATGAACTTTAATTTTTATTATATCACTTAAAATGTTTGGTGATCTATTTAGGTTTATTCAGGGGGGAAAAAAATGTGCACAAGCCTGAAAAACTTACATATCAATTATGATACAGGAATGAAAGAGTTAAAGGAAGAATTAGGAAAAGATACCAAAGCCTCCTGGGAATTGTACACCAAACAAACAACTCGGTTGACTTAACGATGCAGGCACAAAGACGACAAGTCAAGCAGCTAAACCACAAGGCTAACCAAAACAATGGGGAGCACGAAGAGGCAAAATAACACAAAGGAAGAGCAGCAATTATCCAGATCACGCTGCACACTGAGTTGTTGCAATCCTGTCGTTCTCCTTTGATTAAGGTTGTCACACAATAAGCTCATCGGCACATCGAAACTGGAACAGAAAGCAAATAACTAGGTGTAAAAATAAGCAAAGGGTGACTTGTGCATTTTAAATAATCACTTTAGGCGATGCACCTGTAACAGCGGGTACTACCGATCAAAAAAAATGTGACGGATAGTGAGGGTGGCTTCTTTAGTTTTCGTCTGATCAGAGCATTATTCAAACTAAACTGTCTAATATCAGAAACCAACACTCATTTTCGGTCCCTGACTGGTCCACTCTGCATGTCAAAGACCCTGAATCCCAAATTGCCCCCATCACAAACACAGGATTGTTTGTGATAGGTCAGAAACTTTTAAAAATAATTGAATGAAATTTGTATAAATGAGTGTGTGAATGTGGCCTGCAGTGCAAAAAGCTTTGAGTCCTCAGACTACAAAAACACCATATCAGGCAGTCTGTTTATCATTTTAGTTACATGCAGAGCTAGTGAGTTTCAGTGAGGCACAGAGAAGATTGAGTCACTGTGTGGGGTAAGGTTGAGGACCTTTATCCACAGACAGTGTGGCTCCGTGATGCAGTGGTTTGCACAATCGCTGAACACTTGAAGGTTTGAGACCAGGAGGAGACATAAATTCCTCTGGGATTGCAACAAGAAGGTCATCCGGCGCAAGAATCTGCTGAATCGAGTATGCAGAACCACGAGCGAAGGTAACCTCTGATGAATGAGGGAGCACCTGGAAGAAGCTTCTTCTTATCTGTGTCCACAGACAGCTCTTTTTTGCCCGGTCGGCACCGGTGACCTCACTCTGTGCGTGCTCGGGGCGTTTTTGTGCTCAGCGACTTGTCAGGCTGTCAGTGGTGATTGCCATAGGATCTGTATAGAAAGCAGACTCTGCCAGCACAAAGTTAAAACACTGCCAGTGAGATCAGATGCTTAGTCTACATTTTTCTCACAAATACGTGCCAGGTTACACTTAATGGGCTGCAGCCAGGAGAGACATCCAAGCACCGATGCCTGGCTCGTGTGTGCCATATTTCCTTAAATTGCTGCCAGGTATTTATTAACCTCAACTAGAAGAACAACAAGGGTTTACTGTAATTAAAGCAGGCGGAATCTGCTCATACAGTCAGATTGAGTTAGAAATCCATCATGAAGCGCTGACAGCACTCCATTGTGGTCTGAATCTGTCGGGGTATCCTCACAGCGGGGGCTCGCTGGTGACAAATCTTTCACTTGCTTTTAAAATAGCTCAGCATTAGTTGTACAGCAGCTGAGTATCGATCCATTATACTTACAAGTGGTGGTCCTGAGGGCTGGTGGTGGTGAAGTATCCGTGGGCTGGTGGGCTGCTCTCTGTGAAACAAAGAAGAATAGAGTATGTGGGCCGTTTTTGTAATTCCAATATTTATTTATTTATTTATTTTAAATAGAATAATAAATAAAATATCTTCCATCTAATTCTAATTATTAAGCAATTGTTATTGTTATTATCCCAGCAGAGACACATTATATAATTTGGAGTCATTATGATTTATCAGCATGGCAAATTGTTACAGCAGGTAAAAGCCTGGTTAGGCGTAATGAGCCAGTTAAGATAATAATGGTCAGAATGTTAAATTAATATTATATAATATTAAATTAGCAACGTGTAAATAGAATATTTTCAGTTTTTGTTGAACATGTAAAAGAAAACGTGTGCTGGGGGGAAAATAAGTAAGTGGTGCCTGGCAGCAATAACCTCAAACAGGTGCACCTGGTAGCTGCAACGCAGCGCAGCGCTCAGCAGGAAGTTTGATTTACTTATTTATTTTCCTCTGAACTGCTTCAGCTCAGCCGTACCCACGAGAGGAAGCAAAACAAACAAACACAAAAAAATCCCAAAAAAACCAGGAAATGTTTGTTTTTCTTTTTGATGTTGCTAATAAACTGTCTCAAACTATGATTGAGTCATGAAAGTTGCCACTTTTGTAATATTTACTTGTGGCATAATTATAAGAATTATGTGGGATACACACACACACACACACACACACACACACACACACACACACACACACACACACTCAATGACTGATCAATCATCATGACACATAAAAATAATTCTGGTCTTATTTATAAAATATAAAAAATGCAGTACTGAAGGAAATAGGAAAGGATTTTCCGTTCTCTTCCGTGCGGCCATGAAGCATTTCTTCATGGACAGGTCTCCAGAGGTCATGCACAAACCTTTCTGACTCTGTGGGTGATCTTAAATCTTTGCTCCTATGCCTCCTACCTGGTGTTTCCTCAGGGCCTCGAGGCCATCCTGGAAGCTTATTATCTAATTTGGGAGGCAGTACAAGACCTCGGTGTATTCCCGTTATCTCAAAGGAAAAGTCAAGGGTGCTAAAAAAAAGACTTGAGAGCTGGCTCACTGTGCTTCTGGTCAATAGGTTGAGTCGTCTTTGTCCTCCTTGGTAAGAAATAGCAATTATTCTTCCCTCTCTCCCAAAAGAATTATCTGTAAGAGGAATAGCGTGTCTCATGTGATTACCCTAACAGTGGGTACTGTTTGGATGTAATGGATAGAGGTGAAGGAGTTTAAACTTGGTATTCCACACTGTCTCTATGCTGCAGGTCATTCCAAAAGCAGATTCCTTTGTTTTCTAGTAGATTACAGTGAGCTGGCTCTTGTGAACAAATGTGAAAGTTGTTCCGTCTGACTGAGCGCATCTGTGCCAGCACCCCATAACCAGCCTGTGTAAATGTGCATCTACTGAGCAATTTTAAAAGAAGTCAAAACAAATGGACAGCTACATCTGTTTCCTGAGAGGTTAAATACAAAGCTTAACTAAGGTTTTAGGTGTTCCTTGCATCAATCCCCTTTTGTGTAATTCTGAACTTCTGTAATAGTATCACGGCTAACGAGACAAGCCGTGTGGAGTAAGAGAAGGACCCAAAGATGCAGGCAATGACTTAGATGAGAAGAGTGATCTTTATTGACATGGGGTGAAAATACAGAGTGACACAGAGGTGGTGAGGACAGGAACTGAGAAATAACCAAACTGGGAGGAACTAACTAAACAAACCTGAAAGCATGACTCGCGGGATGATGTTCAGGATAATGCTAGGGTGAGACAGAATAACACAGGGAGGTAACACAGACGGACCAGTGACGAGTACAAGAGAACAAACACTATAAATACACATAGGGAAATGAGGAAACTGCACACAGGAGGGAGACGTGGCTGAAGCTAATCGACATGACGAGACAGGGAGGACGCAAACTGAATACACTGACATAAGACACGGACCTTCACAATAAGACAGGAAACTCAACACACATGCAAAGGCACAGATGCAGAGACCTGACTAACCTAGAACAGAGGGAACACACAGGCAGGGATGACACAGAAACAGAGGGAGCACAGAGTAACACGAGGGGCAAGGAGACCAAAACACAGACAGCAATAATGCAACAAATAAATAATAAACTACTCAACACACTGGGCCACAGACCCACGACTGTGACAAATAGTTTCTATATTTGGACATCAAAGTAACACAATCCCCTTTTCGTTATTTTAACATGTGGTGGGTTATGATTGTGATGTAAGGCTATGAAAAGCTCAAAACACTGCAGTGAGAAAGTTTTCTGGGGTTACATGTAAGGCCAGCGTGCAGCGAGCTAGTTTACACTGTACACTAAAGACCTTACTAGGGGCTAGAATGCTAAATTAAAATAAAGGGGGGAAATATTTTGGTCACTGATAAATGAATAAATCACTGGATGAGAACAGCCCCACATTTGTTACATGCTCATCCTACAATCCAGTGAAATCAGGTTGTGTTTGTTCCTTTAAATACTCGTGTGTGAAACTGACTGCTGTACAGACTGTTTGTTCGGATGAAGAACAGGTGGTCTTTGTATCCTCTGGTTCCTCGTGTCCTTTAAAATGCTGTAGAGAGAAAAAGCAACGTTAGGTCGTTTTTCTAACCGATGCACTGATGGGAACGGGCTGACCATCCCTACAAATTTAGATCACCGAATAGGAAACTTCTTACAAAGATGAAACCGCTGATGTACAAATAATAGATTCCACAGGAGATAAAACTATGCCGCACATGCGCACGTAGGTGTGTGTGTGCATGAATTTACCAGGGCATAAGAATCTCGGGCAGATACATCTGAGCACAATTAACCCCAAGAGAAAATGACCTCAGGACTGTTTTAATGAACTCTCCGTGTTTCTAAAAAGAAAAACCTGCATAGATAATCAGAGCTGTGATATTTTTATAAAGGCACTGAGAAGGCCAAGGTCTACAAATCATTAAAAAGGCTCCAACTTTCCCCGTCTCACACTGGTAATGATGTAGTGCTCCATGTTTCACATAAACTACATGTGCAGGTAATACACGCACCCTGTTTTCAATATTTAGTCGTAAATACTTGGAATTACTTTTGGATTATAGTTCTCCAATAGAAAACTGATTGAATATCAATTTCGTGGAATATCACTCCTCTGGACTGAGGGCTTTTTAATATCAAACTTGCTTTAACATCACAATTTAACAAAAAGAAGAGTGAGTCTATTCATGCAGTGTTTTTCTGTGAGTGGCACTTATGCAAAACCTCTGAATTAATGAACAAGCTACTTAAAACTGCACGTTTGTTCAAAGACATCTTCCGAGTTGTGTGTCCGTGCGTGCTGTGAGTTTACACCAGGCTCCCACTGGTAAAATCACCTACAGACTCTAATCAGAGGCAGCGTTGTTTCATCAGGACAAATTCACTGCTGGTTATAGAAAATTACTGAATGAAGACTTAATGTGTGTACATTATTGGACTCTAATACCAGGTTGGACCAACTTTTCTTTCCCTAATTCTTTGTGGCACAGATTCAGCAAAGTGCTGGAAACATTCCTCAGAATATTCAGGTCCATATTGACACGACAGGCCACCTGCAGCCTGAATGGCTGATACAGAGCAGGATAAATCTACGCTTTCACGTTCTGACACTGCCTTCTGAATGACACAGCAGGAACAGAAACTCATCAGACCCGGAAGTGTTTGTTCAATCTTCTGTTGTCCACTTAGGGTGATCCGCATGAACTGTAGCTTCAGTTTCCTGTTCTCAGCTGACACCTGGTGTGGTCTGCTGCTGCAGACCATCTGCTTCAAGGTTCAGAGATGCTCTTCTGCAAACTGGTTGTAATGATTGTTTTTTTTTTTTTTTTGAATCACTGTTGCCAGCTTCCATGTGATTGGATGTTTGTGTTAGCAGTTGGCTGCACAGGTGTACCTAATGAAATGTCCATTGTGTGTTTACAGAGTTGAGGCCATGTTGTTATATTAAGTGATTAATGGTAAAAGTCTGATTTTTACTAACAGCTCAGCCAACAATGTTTGGTACTTTGGGGATTTTGAGTATTGTCTGTCTGTCTGCACACAGATTTGATTATTATAGTACCTGCTGGTTATGTCAGTGGAAACTATAGTTACAAAATTTTACAGATCTGTGCTTGTTCAACACTGGGTTACTTTTGAACACTACGACTGCATAACAAAATGGTCTCTAATTTCAACTATGCTTTTTCTCTGGTTACAACAAAAACGTTTAATTTCTTAATTCCTCTGTTTAATGAGCTGCTAAACACAAACGTTCATATCTGAACTGGCAGAACAGAAAATGAGTCTAGTGTCTGCAGGACTACTGTGCTGTTAAAATGCAGCCTCATATTTACACAGCTTGCAATGATACAGTCAGCTAATTATTTACTGAAAATGTTGGACACATAATTGATATACAACGTTATTTTTTATGTTTTTTGGTAAGTTTATAAGTAAACGAGTATGCTTACAGACACACACAGGCAGTTATAGTAGATTGCATACAGTTGGTGTAAAAAGACACCCAGCAAAGAGAAGAGACATCTCATCTCAGTGTTTTTCATTGCTTATAGTGCACAGATGATAGCATTCATAGTTAGCACAGTCAAGAAGCAGTATTTCTGGAAATGTCTGTGAAGGTTCTCAGTCATCCAGGTCATCGTAGTCTAAGGAGCTTGCAAAGAAAAGCGTCTGGACTTCTTTAAGTTGCTTGAAGACGTTTCACCTCTCATCCGAGAAGCTTCTTCAGTTCTAAGGTCAAATGGTGGAGAGTCCCAGATATAAACCTAGTGGGAGTGTCCCCCCACAGAGGGACAAAAGGACCCCCTGATGATCCTCTAATCGCCTGAGCCCAGGTGTGAAACTGGGTGTGGGTCCCAGTCAGCCAGGGTTTCGGGTGAGCTCATTGTGAAACCTGGCCCCACCTTATCATGCGATTTCCTGAGGTCAGAGGGCCCAGGATGTGAGTGGGCGTTAAGGCATCTGGGGAGGGAACTCAAAACTGGATTATAGATGGCAGAGAGTTGGTGTCGTAAACCACCGCCTCTGTTCAAAGATGGTCGCTCACAGTGGACATAGATGGCTTCTTTCACTCCTCTTTCAAACCATCTGTCCTCTCTGTCCAAAATGTGAACATTTGCATCCTCGAAAGAGTGACCTTTGACCTTAAGATGCAGATGGACAGCTGAGTCTTGTCCTGTGGAGGTGGCTCTTCTAATCCAGTTTTGAGTTCCCTCCACCTTCTCGGATGAGAGGTGAAACGTCTTCAAGTAACTTAAAGAAGTCCAGACGCTTTTCTTTGCAAGCTCCTTTGACTGTTTCTGGAAATGTGATAATATGGCTGTTTGTTGTTTTAGAGTTGAATTCATCACATGGTCTCATTTTCTGGGTTAAACCTTGGCACATGTACAACAATTACAATTAGCACAGTCACATTTGTATCAGTTTTTGCCTGTGTAATGTGTTTATGTTACTAAAAAGGAAATATGCAGAAGATAAAGAGTGAACACAAACACTGTGTAAAATGTATGAACTCACAGGAGGTGTGGGTTTAAGTAAAGTGCTTTGGCTCACTGTTTAATGTCTGGATTATGTCTACGTGTGCAGCGCTGCTGGTCTCAAAGTGTTTTATATGGATTCTGAAGCTTATTCAGGCTCATTCAGGTGGTGCATAGTGTCAGACTGAAAGTATTACTAAGTCATTGGTGGCATAAAACATAAGCCTCAATTTGCATGTTTTAAATTACTTTGCTCAAGTCTCATTAAAGTCTCGTAGAGGAAATGACAAAAGTTCCAAAGGAGAACTTAGTAAGCCTCTAAAGGTACTTTGCTATGATTAATAGACCTGCTTCCACACCGTACTTTATGATATACAAAATCAAGTTCTGTAACAAGTGTACAGGTGAACAAGGATTATTAGAAACACACTCGTGCAGTGTACCGAAAGACAGCGAATCAAATCGTGATTCTGGCTGACGTTCTGCACGTCCAGCCCACACGGCCGTCAAGTCTTTGTGTCCTGATCAGAATTAATCACCACTGTAAAAGGTTTCATTTATTTTATGTATATGATACAGTTTCAGCATGCCAAAATATGAAGAGTCTTTGCTTTTCTTCTGTTCCAGCTCAACTTTATTTTGTTTGTGAACATCGTGCGAGTTCTGGCCACTAAAATACGAGAGACGAACGCAGGGCGATACGACACCAGGAAACAGTACAGGTTTGAAATGACTTTTTCTGTAACGCCGCTCATTCATCCTGTGCTCAGGGTTGCAGTTTGCTCTAAATGCCTCTGTATGTCACTACTCGTGAATGCTGATGTGCTGATAACCCACCGTTTCACTCCCCAGATGCATCAGTCAGGTGCTGTGTCAGGCTTCTGTCTTGTTTCTTAAGGACATAAGGTTCAGATACTGTCAGTTTGCTTTAGATTGTTATTATTTTAGGCCTGCCACTTTTTCATTTGTCCTCCATTTGTCCAGTTTTCTCATTTCTTTTAAGGAAACTGCACACCATGGTGAGATATGGATATAACTGAGTTCTCAGTTACTAGCTCTTTGTAAATCACTTAATTGGTCAAAGATATAATTTCACGGCTGTCAAACTGTGTTATCTTTTGTATTTCTCATGGAATCAGCTAAAGAAATGCGAACAATTTATGCATCTTTGCAACAGGCTGCTAGTGACAAAGAGCCTAAATGTACAATTTACAAGTGGCTCCAAGTTGCCTGCTGTGTGTCGACACAACACTGGTCCACTGGTTCATCCCCAGAGTTAGAAATATATTAGAAAATGGTCAGATACAAGGGCTGGACTACTCTAGTGTAAGACTACAGTGTGTATGACATGAAATTAAATGGAAAAAAAAAAGCCTTTTTTCTTTTTTGATAGCCTTCTGATTGCAGCTCTTAGGAAGTGAGGATGAAAGCTTTGAAAATTTTGCAGACAGACAATATTTACTGATTTGCAGTGTTAGGTCTCTACGGAGCTAGATTCTCTTATAATGATGTGAATCTGAGCACAACTCTTAACCCCAGCTCAACAGAGCAACAAGTGAAGGAACCACTGATGCAGCATCAAATATTTACTGAGTTTAATTCTCAGTGTGCCAAAATATTACAGACTCCCACAGACCAAAGATGAGCACATTAGTTTATGATGATTGGCCACAGGTATGAGACAGATGGGTTGTATAGAGCGCTCTGTGTGAATGAATGAATATGATGCTTTATCTACATTAGGGGAAATGCATTGTTCAGTAGCTTTCTAACAGACTCGAGGCTGAAGTAAGGGTGGTTCAGACCACAAACCTATTTAGAAGAAGTTCTAGTCTATGCTTTGACCCACAGCTGATCAACTTATAGAATCTTTTCTACTGACGGCAGTAAAAAAAAAAAAGTTCTAAATATCTTTGCTGGCAAGCTCAATTCTTTCAGATCAAAATTCAAGTCTTTATCATCTGAGTTTTCTCTGATCTCCTGGACATAGTTTCTCATCTGTCTCTTTTCTCTAACTAAAATGAATCCTGACAAATTTCATATAAAAGTTCTGCCTGTCACTTTCCCCCCCATGCTGCTTTCAGTTAGCGATCTGTCTCTTTTATCCAGGTGCATTAAATGATTGCTTCAAGACAGCTAGTGTCCTCCCTCTCACAGATACGGCTGTTTTACATAATTACAGTGCACGTTCAAACTTCCCTTCATTTCTGAAATTCTTGAGGAAACCATTGCTCATCAGGCTCGCCAGCCAGTTGACAAGAATATCTGACAAGTTCCAGTTTGGTTTCCATCAAGACCAGAGCAGTAGTGAAAATGAATAATGACATTTTCATACGCTTATACATGCAGCTGTGCTTTTCTGTTTAGACCTAATAACTCCAAAAACCTCCCTTACCTCAGTGAATATTTCATTAGTATTACCCTGAATTTCCTGCCTCTCAGTCCCGTAAAAAGTTTGACTAAAGACGTCAAACTGGTCTCTCCCTGACAATATCAAGTCATCTGCTAAAATCTTTGAATTTTGAACCTCACATCCTTAAGCTCATCTGGTTTTATTTCTTTCATCTAAAAAAACTGCAAAAAAAAAAAAAAAAAAAAAAAAAAACCCAAAAAAAACTTCTGTTAACCAAAAACATTTAGATTTAGTTCTCACTTTAATGCGCTATCATCTCGATTATTTTAATAGTGGGTTCGCAGAATTATGTACAAAGTCTATGAAATGAGGTGAACTCACAGAAATTCACACCATGTGATGTAAATAAAGACAAAAATCAACAAGCTTATTGATGCTGTTACGTCCCCACATGAAAGCTAGGCGAAGAGGGTGGGGGACAGTAACAGTTGGATCCGGGTTGAAATGAAAAGAACACCAGGCCGAGGTAGTTAACACAAAATATATCTTTATTATAATCAATTAACTCAATAATCACATAAATAGTAACAACAGAAGGAGACAGCACCGCTGCTTTAATGGTAAATCAGACAGGTCAACCCAAAGAGATGGCGACCACTTAAACAAAGAAAACATCTATAAGGCTCCAACAGAAAAAGACAGCAACGCTGCTATTAACAATAACCAGGCAGGCCACACAAAATAATGGAGGCCGCCGTCCCTTAAGGAAAACCACTGCTCAGTTAAGAACTACTCAAAGAGCCACGCACGGCGGGGCTGGTCACACACAGCAGGCCTTTTCCACACCTAGACCAGACTCACACACTGTCCAGTACAGAGGAACTCCACCAGAAGCCTCTCCCACAGCCACACTGCTCTTCTCCAGCTTATATCACCTCTGAGGGTAATTGGTGGTAAACGAGGGCAGATGAGTAGCAGGTGTGTCCTAAAAGGAGAAGGCAGGGGCAGAGAGAGACAGGGGAGGGGCAATAAAGAAGGAGGAGGAGAGGGAGAGGACAACACCACGCCCACACACTCCCACAGCCTCACAGGATGTAACAGATGCTGTTGTGAAGACAGCTGGAGCTGTTTGGTTCAAATTAATTTTTTATAAAGCGACGAGGAAATGTGGAGAAAAGTGACAGAAATTGTAAGATTTCTGTGCAAAATATGTAACAGTAACTTGATTCTAGCCATCAGCTGTACTCCTCATCCTGGTGGCTGTCAGGGGGATTCCAACACTCGTGTTTGACAAAGTTTGACCACTTTTCTCCAACACGGTCAATCCATTAGCAGCTGGGTAAGGGCTAGACTTGGTGTTCCTAACCTTACTGTTCCTCTGATAACCACCAATGCTCAGCTTCAACCCCTAGCAAACAGCTAAACAAACACAAGCTCACGTAGCTTGATAAGCGTGAGTCTGCAATAACGCGGCAGCCGCTTACCAGAAAAAACTATTCTTGCAACGAAGATATAATTACAGTGCAATAAAACTTGATCCCGAAACCATAAAAACGTGGGGACTGCCTTGGCTGCTGATCTTCATGGAAAAGAAGGCGATAGTGCTTAATGTGGGGCCAGGGGCTGTTATAGATGGGGTTGGGGTACTCCCGTGTCCACAAAGGGATTGGTCTGTCTCAGGCTCAGATGAGTAAACACACTAACATAAGCACTATATGCCCAACGCAAGCCCCCACCTTAACCTTTAGCAAAGACGTGACACTGGAATATAATTATTCGGGTTGTGAGAACTGAAGTGTCTCCACAAAATTATACACACACACACACACACACACACACACACACACACACACACACACACACACACACACACACACATCCACATTTGCAATTATCACCATTTCCCCCCCTGCTGGTGCTGGCGTCAATGTGTCAGATAAAAACCGTATAATTACAGTGTATTATCTGACAGGAGCGTAGCTCTGAATGCCGCTGGCGAGGTCGTTCTGTGTAGATGAACAGACGATTTGTCAGAAAAGATGATAATGATCCAGTAAACTGGAAGCTGAATACACGTCATACACATTTGTTTTATTTGAGTTTTTAAAACTTTTAAACTGAAAAATACAAACATGAGAACACAAATCAACATCAAAACAACTCACTTACATCCTGTGGTCAAGTGTTTTTCCTCCATTCAGAGTTTCTTATCTAGTTTATCTAGATCTGAGTCATTATTATAGTTACAGTCTACTATAATGTTAGTCTCCTAGTTTAGTATTTCCGCTGTTTGCTAGTTTATTCATATTTCTCAGTTCTCAGTAATTTGATTCCCTTTCATGTCCACTCTGTCTCTGTGTAGCGTCCCACCTTTGTGAAGTCGGTTTTGTCTTTGTGTTGTTGTTTCCCTTTCTGTGTGTTGAGTTTAAAATTTCACCGTGTCTCCTTCCTCCTCTGTCATTTCCTTGTTTTTAGTCTATTCATGTGTTTGTTTGTTATCTTTCCATTTAATTATTGCCTATCCTGTTCCCTTTGTCTCTTCCCCGGGTTTTGTCTTCTTGTGAAGTCAGCCATGTCTCTGTTTGTTTACCTTTTGTCTTAGTGAAGTTTGTGTGTTTTTGTCTCAGTGTTTATTTTGATTTTGTTTTGCTTCCCCTGTCTCGTTACTCCTGATTTGTCTCTGCTGTGTCTCCAGCTGTCTCCACTTGTCCTAATCACTTTCCCATATTGTCTCAGTCTCCCTTTGTCCCTTGTTGGAACCTGAAGTTATTGAAGTTCCCTTCGTGTTTCTCAGTGTTTTCTGGCCTCAGTATTTTTGCCACTTTAGGTTCCAGTCAGTTTATGTTTGTAGTTTTCCTTATCATTGTATCCCAGTCACCAAAAAGGTAAAAAAACAAAACAAAAAAACCTGCAGAAAAAAATTAAAATCACTTCTAATGTTGTGAAAGAAAACACAAGCAAAACACAATCTAAAATGTACCACTTCTTGATTTTTGACAAAAAAACAAACTAATCAAAAAGTCAATTACTCTCAACTGAAGAAATGTTTTCCTTACTTTCTGTGCTATAAAGCAATCAAATTACCCTTCCATCTTCCGCTTTCCATTTTCTCTCGTCCTCCTCACCTCTATCTTTGTTTCCTTTTTACTCACTTAACCTTTCTTTTTTCATTCTCGTTATTTTCTCTTAGTTTCCCCGTTTCTTCCTTTTTCCCATTAATTTTCCCTTTTTAATCCTTTTAGTGGATTTCTTTCAATTGTCTGATTCCGAGAAATAAGCTCATTCACACACTCAGACAAAATCATTGAGATAAAAAAAGCTAATGGACCACAAGGAGTTCATCTTTCAGCAGGAAAAAATTGTTTACACCTTATTTTTCCAGCTCCAAAAAAGAGATGAGAACCCACACGGCCAAAATCAAAGAATCAAGTAAAAAATTGATTTGATTCTTAGATTTTGACACAAACACGTCCATTAAACTTTGTCTTAGTCATCTTTCTGCTCATCTGTTCCAGCAGTTACGAAAATGGAAATGCAAAAGGGATCTGATGAGAGATTCACATACTGAGATCAACAGTAACATTGTAACTAATTAGAACCAAGCTGTGCACTGGTTTCCTCTGCTTTAAATTAAGTGAGCTAATTTTTCCATGCCTCCCTCTGCTTGTCCAGGACAGCGAGGTATTCCCAATCCAACTGAGAGATATAATCTCTCCAGCAGGTCCTGGATCCATCACGACGCCTCCTCTCAGTAGAAAGTGCCCGAAACACGTCATGTAGGAGGGGTCCAGGAGGAATTCAAGTCAGATGCCCAGACCGCCTCAAATGGCTCATTTCAGTGTGGAGGAGCAGCAACGCTCACTCCAAAGTTTAGTCCAGGCAGCCTTTAGAGGAAGCCCTTTTCCAGTGCTTGTATCCGCGATGTGATTCTCATGACCGCAGTTGAGAACAGGAACAGAGTCTATATCGACCAGTAAATTAACACCTTTGCGTTCAGGCTCAGCGCTCTTGTCACAGCAACATAATCTGTGGAAAATCAAGGTTTTTTTTTTTCTTTATTTCCACACTCTGCTGTGGCCGTATCACTAAAGACTGGCTCAGCAGACCAGAAACATGATCTGATCATCAGTTGTGTAGGTTGGTACAACTCTGATGTAACTGATGGCTCTGAAAGGCACTTTACATCAGTCAGTGAACACATACCACAGCCAGGGTCGTATGTGCCCCCATGGTAATGCACAGTCCCTTCAGTTATTCATACAGACGAGATCTGAGGAACTGACAAGGCGAGTGAAACACTTCCATCTGTCTGTATCTGTGTTAGTGCAGTCTAACTGTAGATTATAAGGTTGAATAAATACGTTTGGTGACCATAATCGCAGAACTCCAAAGGATGGCTATGAGGCTGCACGTGGAATTAATCAGTTTATTTGACTGGAACAAACCATGCCAAATATGTGCTGATGAATTTTGAGCAAGAGCCTGCAGTGTCTTCCTGTGAATGCTGTGGGTGGACTAATGAGATGAAACAGGAAAAACAAATCTGTTTCATTTTTTTTTTCTCTAAGGTCACAAAGTTGTTGCTAAAAAAACATTAAACTGGCTGCAGATGATGTCTTTGATCACGCCAAATCTGCCTTTTTACCTCCATGAATGAAGGTTCATTCTTTGTTTTCACATGTCCGGTGCATCGATGTTTTCATGCAGAATATTGTGAGATTTGTTTTTCGTTTGATTTAAATGCATACGCCTGTTTAGCCTTGTGCCTTAGTCAAATTAAAGTTTTGATTTCAATTTATGCAGCGAAATTGGAAATTCAAGAAACATTGACAAGTTGATTTTTAAAGGGTAATTTTAAAACATTCACAGTAAAACGTTCTTCAGAGCATCAGTATTCATTCAGCTCTTTAGTAATTACATTTGGTCAAACCATTTCTATTCTTTGGTCACATAAAAGGAAACGACTGTCTGCTGTTATGATGCATGCACACAAAGTGCAAAGCAAACGTTCACCGTGTAAGTCATGTGAAAACAGTCGTCGGAGTGCTTTTGAACTCTGGCTTTTAACAGCCAATGTTATCCTGAAAACACAACCTTATGCTTGGAATTAAGAAACAGGAACATATTTTAAAAACCACCTCTAAGCCCCATTAATTACAGGATAATATGGGAACACCCACTTTAGTTCTGCAGGGATGTTAGCTGCTCTTAGCTTGCTAGCTTTTGTTTTTTGTTTTGTTGTTTTTTCGTACAGGAAATTCAAAATGATGTGCATGTGACAACTTCGACTACTGCATAATATTTCTGTCACGGATAAAAAGCGAAGTTATAACTGCGATCTTGGCATGAGCCACACCAACACACTACAGCACATTAGGAGAAATCCTCAAAGCTCAAGGATTTCTCCTGTATTTCCAGCCTTTTATGCATCTTGTCAGAAAGTTTTAAATTCATCGCATGATCTAATTTACTGTGACGTTCAAACTGCTCCTCTGTTGCAGACTGTAGCAATCTTTTGCTGGAGTTGTTGTGCCCATTTCCCCCCGGGGGTGTACAAGGGACAACAGAAATTTAATCGGCTGCAAACTTGCTCCTCACTTTCCAGGATGAGTCATTACATGAAGTTCTCATCTGAGCTTAAAGGCAGTTTAGACATTTCAGTGTGTTTTTCAGGCCAAAGGCAGTACAATCCAAAACAAGTCAGATGGTCTCATAAATTAAAAGCATGGAACTGATCCCTGAGCAGTATATTCCTTGGAGGTCTGTACTGTTTAATGAGCGTGTGCACTGGCACTGCATTTGTGTGTGCACATGTGTTTCAGCTTGCTGGCACAAGTCAACTTTAACACAGTATTTGTTTTGATGTTCATTTACTTTATTAAATGCTTGAGAGTGAAACTGTGCACACTTCAGTGCCGTTGTTGATGAGCTGACGATGGACTGCAGTTAGCCGTCTGCAGTGACTGGAACGTGTATTTGTTCATATTGCTAAGACTATGAGGTACTTCCCGCTTTTATAAAGCATTCATAAAGCTGTCAGTTTGATTTCTAGTCAGTGAGCTCAAAAACAACAGGTCAAATACATGCCCACCAGGAAATAGTCCCAACAGAACAGAAGTCATTTTATCTGATGCATTCAAACATCTGTCACTTTTTGATTTAGACGAACGGTAACTAACGGGATTCTCGCTGAAGCCAGAAGTGGAGACTGAAACTTGTTATATGCTCTGGGAAACGGAGACCCAGAGTTTGCTTAAAATCATTTATTTTGCACGTTCTCCCAAGACTGAGCCTAAATGATAAACTGAAAAAGTATACTTTAGTTCTGCAGTATAGTTACCTTGCTTAATTAACATTCCCCGAGCAACAAGTTTGAAAACCTGTCCTGTACTTTTGTATTCGAGCCAGGAGAATTAGCTTAGCTTGTGTGAAGAATAGATGCTTGGCAATTAAAAAAAAATCACTGCCAATTCTGCATCCAGAGAAAGTATTAACCTGGCAAACATCAAACTAATTTGCCGCTAGTTAAGCCGTACACTGTAACGATGGCTGCTTTCAGTCGCTTCGATATGAAAACTAGAACCTCTGTCTTGTGTGTGTCCTCGCAGGAAACTGGCAAAGTCCACTCTTGTGCTCGTGCTGGTGTTCGGCATCCACTACATCATCTTCGTTGGGATGCCTCATACATATCAGGGACCAAGCTGGGAAATCCGAATGTACTGTGAGCTGTTTTTCAACTCATTTCAGGTACTTTCTGTGTTACACAACATGTTATGAGCGCTTCGCATCCGCTTCTTCCTGTGAGAAATGCACCGAGCAGCAAACACACCTGCACCAGGTCATTTTGCTCAGATTTTCGGCGATCCATGAAGGGAATGCAATTTTGGTGCACAGAGCAAATGCATTTTTCCTGGTCGCTTGGACTTGCTTAGCATTGGACCTGCTCCATAATATTTTGGCCACTTTAACTACAAAACAAAAACATTTTGTTTTCCTAACTTTTGCACTTTTCTTTTGTTTGTGGAAACTTTCAGCCGGTCAGTCCAAGCATTATTTGGCAAGTTAATGAGAGACTATTTACAACTGTGCAGTTGCCGACAGCTAGAGGGGGCCTACAATGAACATCGTTTATTTACACTGGTACACACAAGCTCTTTAGATCTATTCCAAGGTCACAGGCATCTGTTCCATCTGCTGCCTAAATAAACACGTGTAAAACCACAATTGCACAGCGAGTAGTGAAAGCATCAAGCAAGCGACTTTACTCATGAGCTTATCCAGTTTGGCAGCTTTTAATAATGATTCCACTCTTTCCAAGCCAAATCAGCAGGTGTCTTGGGTACTGACACATTTCAAACGACTCGCCACAAATCCATAGAAACCAATCAATTAACAGTATCACCAGTGCTCCTGCATTTTTAATTACAGTACTGTTAGACGTGTCTCGGCAGTAACGATGTGAGTGACAGGGATTGTAGAGATTTTACGGTGCTCCCTGAACCAAGAGGCTTGTACGGCCACAGCGGCTCTAAAGATTTAGCATTTAGAAAAGCCTTTAATTACTGCTGTCGTACTGTAGTAGCATTTAAAAGCAGATCATTATAGATTTTTCTCCGGCCAAATAAAAATAAGCACTGTTACACACACAGAAGAGTAGATTTCTTTAAGCTTGCTGACACGCCAAAGAATATTCAAAAGGGAATTCATCTTATTTGCCTCTGGTAGTGTAAATAAAGTGTAATCGAACTGCCGTGTTCATGTTTTGGATGTAATCTGAGTAACAATAACTTACTGAGCATCTTCTAGATGAGGGGTGCCCGATCCCAGTCCTCGAGAGCTGCCGTCCTGCAGCTTTTAGATGCATTCTTGCATCCTTCAGTTATTTTTCTGAAAGTGACTGAGTCGTGGATGTTTTATCACTTACACGTCAACTAGTCAGTTCAATTATTACATTTTTCATGTCATGGATCGGGATGGCCCACAATTATCTTCTCTAAATGCCTCTGGGTGACTGTCAGTGAAGCGCCTTCATAATGACTCTGAGTGCTGCCTAAATTTAAATGAGCAGTTATAATTATATGTAAGTGGGGTTGAGCCCTGTACTGGGTGTGAACTAGATTAACTAACATACATGAACAGAGTTTATTTTCAGCTTGGCATGAATAATCAGCGAACATGTTACCAAAATGTTTATGCCATACATGTGTAAGCTGTTTGAAACAGCTGAAACGTTATGCTTCAGCATAATAAATAAATAAATAAATAAATAATAATGAATGAGGCCTTTCATTGAAAAAATTTAAAATGCACGAAACTTTGTGTAATTTTTACTGAGTTCATTTTAGTCATATGTACTCTAAAAGTAAGTACAGAAAGGAAAACATGGTTTTTAAAGGTCACTATACAAAATTTACGGTATTTTCCTACAGTTGGTTTTCGCTGGTCGCCTGCGCTGAGATGATGTCGTTTTCATAATTCGTAGTTTCTTTGAACCAGTTTCAATTAAGTTTACACTTAAGTGTTCTGCAAATTATCCACTGTCTTTTAAGTATTTTATAATAACTGACCTTCGGGCACATTTACTTAAGTTTTTTATTAAGCAGTCAAGCATTTAATACGATGAACATTCAACACTCGAGAACTTCTGAAAGTCGTGTAATAAAAGGTCTTTGTGGTAAAGGTGCTCGGTCTTCTCTCTGAGGCCACTGATTGCTGAGCAGTGTCACAGGAAGTTATATAGCAGACACAATGTGCAATTAACAAGAACGAAAGAAAATAACAGCTGACAGAGTGAACATGATGCCGTCTTAATGTGAAATGTTGCTGTCATCAGATTAAAAATGATCCTGTAGTTTAAAAAAAACCTGACAGTTAAATATCGAGGTTAAAGATACGTAAATCATTTTGTTTTTTTATTAACATTTTACACAACTTGAAAGGAAAAATTAAATAAATTTGTAAGCAAAAGATGTAAATGTCAGCTTTAATGTTACTCTGATTTACCAGCAGAACAAAATAGACTGTCATTCCTATAATAAGTACTTTCCTTCACGTAATACCACATTGCTTTATATTTATTAAAAAAATAAACCCAGAAGACACTCATGAATAATTCTGTGTCTTTTAAAGGTGCATAGTCAGCGTAGGTGCAGGGTAAGCAAAAGGGAGCCAGTCTCAGTGCCAAAGTCAAGCTTAGGTAGACGTGACTGTGCAAGGAGTAAGTTTAACAATCGTGGTTTCAGAGTCATTATTCAAAAATAGGAATATATATCAAGTTCACAAAACTGTGACAGTAACTTCAGAGCACAGAGGCTTCACAAACAGGAAGCATGACTCTTTAACTTTGTTTACTTTGTAGTTTCGTAACCTTTTCGTGGCTGGCGGTGGCTGCGATTAGACGCAATAGGCTTTCAGGTCGTCTGTTTGCCCATCCCAGGCTTGTGGACACAATATCTCAGGAATGCCTTCAGGGAATTTCTTAGCATTTGGCACAAACTTTGACTCGGCCTCCAGGATGACATGGTTAAAATTGAATTTGACTGCAACTTCAGTGGTTGGCAGAGTCATTCAAACGCAATGCGGCATTTCTAATTTACAGAACAAAGGATATGTGTGTAGAGCAGGTTTTAAAGGGTAAAGAGACAGGAAGCGTGTGGAACATTGTATCAGCTGCCTGTGGGAACATTGTTCTACCTTACTAATAAATGGACCCCAAAAGCTCTGATCCATGTTTGATAATGTGCAGATACATCCTTAAATTATGCTAGTAGGGGGCCATATTCAACCAACCAGTATAACCAAGACATTTTAATAATTTCTTTTTTTAATTAGGCTGATGTGTGCACCTATGCCAGCTGAAGCCAAAAACAAACAAACACCATGCTTGAATTTGTGATGGGATCCAAAGATGCAACAAAAACACAATTTTCTGCCAAAATGAGCACAAAAATTACGCACTGCCCCCCGATGAGCCAAATAACCCTCAGCTGCATCAACTCCATCCACCTCAGCATCCACCGCAGCACGAGCGCATTTATTTGAAGCCACAATATTATCATGGAGACAAAAATTGCTCTGAATGTGTAAATTAAACACATTCACTCGCAAACATTACTTGTTATTGCATTTATCCATGTAAATACTCTAAAAAAAGTAAACCCTTAGATAAAAAATAAAGTTAAGCTACATGCAGATGTAAGGACAGATGCTAAGTATCATTTGTATGGAAGTGATGTCTGGACAGGTGCTAAGCAACCCACAGGGCTAGATTAACCTGCTGAGAGGCCCTGGGGTGGAAGTTATCTGCCAGGCTCTTACTCACCTCAGTTCCTCCAATTCTCTTTTGCATGGATGAGTGCTCCCAGACTCCAGGTTTGGTATGATTGGTTTTGCAAGTGACAATTAATTTGAAAAAATGCATTTACAAAGATGCACTCAAGCACATTAGTGTAGTGATAAAGGCCTGAAGTGTAATGGATTTTTTGGAGTTAACCCATTGCCCTTGTGAGGTGTCACTGGATCAGAAGGCCTGGGAAAAGTTTAGTCACAGTAAGGAAATTCAAATTCAAATTCAAATTTTATTTGTCACGTACACAGTCATACACAGTACGATATGCAGTGAAATGCTTGGACAACTGCTCGTGACCCAAAGAAAACAAAAAAAGGAAAGGCTATGAATAAGATATGAAATAAATATGAAAAATTAAAAAGAAAAATTAAAAAGGGTAAATTTAACTAGGAAGGAATAAAATATAAATTAAGGTTAAAAATGAAATAACTGTACAACACAAATTAGAATGAAGGGTAAATTTAACTGGGAAGAATAAGATAAAATATATAAATTAAAGTTGAAAATAAAATAACTGTACAACAAAATACACAATACGCAATACGCAATATAGAACTATATAAGAATGTATGAAGAAATCTAAATCTAAATATATATACACAATAACAGCAGCTGTACAAGTATTAACCGGAAATGAAGAATATAGTGACCAGTGTTGTGCAAAAACAAAGTCCAGAAAGTCCAGTGTGTGTGTAAGAACCATATGTGTGGGTCAGTACTGTGTGGTGGTGTGATTGAGAGACCGTATCGCCTGCGGGAAGAAGCTCCTCCTCAGTCTCTCTGTGTTGGTCTTCAGGGAGCGGAATCGCTTTCCTGACCTCAACAGAGAGAACAGTCTGTTGTTGGGATGGCTGAGGTCCTTCACGATCTTCCTGGCCTTGGTCCAGCACCGCCTGCTGTAGATTGAGTGCAGGTCAGGGAGCTCGGAACGGATGGTGCGCTCAGCTGACCGCACAACCCTCTGTAGAGCTCGTCTGTCCTGCATGGTGCTGTTCCCGAACCAGGTTAAGATGTTTCCCGCCAGGATGCTCTCTATGGTGCACGAGTAAAAGTTCCTGAGCACCTTTGAGGGCAGTTGGAAGTCTCTCAAGCGTCTGAGGTGGTAGAGACGCTGTCGGGCCTTTTTCACCACGGTGTTGATGTGACAGGACCATGACAGGTCCTGCGTGATGTGAACTCCGAGGTATTTGAAGCTGTCCACTCTCTCCACTGGGCACTCGTTGATGACAGGGGTCTGGTAGTTCCTCTCCTGCTTAGTGCTGAAGTCCACTATCAGCTCCTTTGTCTTACTGACGTTTAGAAGGAGGTTGTTCCTCTGGCACCAGTTCTCCAGATTCCTAATCTCCTTCAGGTAGGCCGTCTCGTTGTTATCAGAGATCAGGCCCACCACGACGGTGTCGTCAGCAAACTTGATGATGGTGGTGGAGCTGGTAGTGGCCACACAGTCATATGTGTACAAAGAGTACAGCAGGGGGCTCAGAACACACCCCTGGGGTGCTCCAGTGCTGAGAGTGGTGGAGGCTGAGACATGTCCGCCCATCCTTACTGCCTGTGGTCTGCCAGTTAGGAGAGTATGATGACCTCTGTTTGCTGATAGTGCTGAGCTTTCTGGCTTTACGAAAGGTAACAAGGACACCCCACCTGCTTTTAGATCTTTGATTTCAGGTGTTTTTAAGTCTCATTCCTACAGGTGTATAAAATCAAGCACCTAGCCATGCTGTCTGCCTTTGCAAACATTGTTCTAAAGAGCTCATTGAATTGAAGCTGTGCTGTAATGGGATGCTGCTGTTGGCTGTAGCTCAGGTGGTAGAGTGGGTGACCTACTCACCGGAAGGTTGGTGGTTTGATCCCAGTCTGCTCTAGTCTGCATGCCAAATATCTTTATTATCCCCACGCTCCGATGGATGCATCGGAGCACGAATGCGAGTGAATATTAGATAGAAGCACTAAAAAACCTTACAAGAAGGGCTTGTGTGATTGGGTGAATGCACAAGTTGTATAACGCACTGAGTGCTCAGTGAGAGTAGAAAAGCACTATATAAGAACCAGTCCATTTACCAGCCCATTCACTGTTTCAACAACTCTTACAAATATCAATGTTCCAAACCTTCTCTGGCATTAACATTAGCACAAACACTGTCCACCAGGAGCTTCATGGTATCGGCTTCTATGGCAGAGCAGCAGTGCATTGCATAGGTGGCGCGCTGCTTTAGTCCATGCAGTCTGTCAGGAAGGATTTGGTAGAAGAGCATTTATGAAACTGATACAACGTCCTACAACCACACCTGCAGGCACATATCTTCACTCATTCTCCTTGACATTATCGATATTACCCCCAGGTTCATTTTGAGACGACATCAACAGATCTCCTGTAGCATCACATTTCCTTAATATTACGTTAAGTACATGTAAAACTTATGGGCAGTACACACCTGCAAAAAAACAAACAAAAACAAACAGTAGATGGACATCCATCCATCCGTTTGGGCTGTCATAGGGAACATCATGGACCGTCTGTCAGACAGACAGATGACCGTTCACACCTAAGCCTGATTTATAATCACCAATTAACCTAACATGCATGTCTCTGGAGTGTGGGAGGAAACTACACAAGCCTCAGCCAGTCAGTCGATTCAAACTGGGCACCTATGGAAACTTTATTCCCATTCCTCCAAGTTATTCCTGCATTTGTATGTCAGCACAGCAGATTTTACACTGAAATAGCAGATGCTCTCACTCATTGTTGTGTCAGGGTCTTGCAGTGCAGTGTAGTAACACTATTAGCTGCACTATATTATTTTCTGGCTTAATATTTCCACTTCTGGAAATATTAAGCGACCGTGGCTCAGGGGGTTGGGAAGCGTATCTGTAACCGGAAGGGCGCCGGTTCGATCCCCAGGCTCTCTGTCCTGGTTGTTGTGTCCTTGGGCAAGACACTTTACCCTACCGCCTACTGGTGTTGGCCAGAGGGGCCGATGGTGCGATATGGCAGCCTCGCTTCTGTCAGTCTGCCCCAGGACAGCTGTGGCTACAACTGTAGCTGCCTCCACCAGTGTGTGAATGTGAGAGTGAATGAATAGTGGCATTGTAAAGCGCTTTGGGTGCCTTGAAAAGCGCTATATAAATTCAATCCATTCTGTTATAAGTACGTGCTTCTTTCTTCTTTTGATATTGGATAAATGTCTGATTCTCTGAATCCTTTTTTTTTAAATCAAGTAATTATCTTCTCTGCTATTTTTGAAATGCAGGACCTGAATCTCATCATTGTAGAATATACATCTCTTTACTCTTTGGTAACATTTTTATGAACAAAGACTGTGAAATAGGTAACCTTGGATACTGATTTCAGGGGCAATGATTGTGTAAAGAGATTAAATGAGTAATTTTTCATATTAAGAGGATTTGCTACAGTATGAGCCACAAGGGAATATTTCTTAAATGAGACGTTGTCAACCTGACAGAAACAATGCTGAGCTGCTGGTTTTCTTATAGAGCAGATCCAAGCTGCCAAAATCAGAATTAGAGACGCTGGTGTCTGTACATTATTAACGTTTCTGTTTTTCAACAGCTTGGCAGAGTATATTCTTCTTCAGTTACTGTCATGATGAAATGTTTAGTAAAATCAGAAACTAAAAATCTCTCCAGAGAACTTTGGTTTGTTTTGGCTTTTCAGAGATTTACTACCAAGATGTCTCTCACTAGTTGTGCATCGCAACGTGCACACAAACACACACATGAGCATGCAAACACAGATGGTCTGTAGACACCTTCATAATTCATAATTCATAACTGCGTTAAAAACTTTCTGGTTCAGTGAACACAAGAACAGAAGGAGCCAGAGACGCACTTTCTTTATTTTAATTAGACACTACAATAAGAAAAATCTTCTACATCCTCGATAAAATTGAAGCCATAATTTTGAGCTGAAATATATAAAATCAAATGTCTGTTTATTCAAGTGTTTAATCGTTGAGGAAAATGTGCTTGGTGTAAACTGGATCTATCCCAATCAAGTACATTTAATGTGACCAGATTCCTGTCATGGCGGGGTATGCCAGGGACGTTTATTAATGCACCCAAAAGCAGACGCTGGAGCGAGGGACTGCATTTTTAAACCAAAAGCGAGCCTTTATTAAGGCTGGTAAACATGTAGGAGCGACAACTAAACAGAAACCTAAACTGGGAAAAACTAAAAAACGGTGACAAGACTGTAGAATGAAACGACTACGATGCGACGTAGACGGAAAACAGACGACCTGACAATGAACAACGGAAGACGGGGGACTTAAATACACACAGGAGGTGATCAGGAAACAGCTGACTAGAATTAGCACAATGACGTCACAGGGGAAGTCAAACTAAACACAGTGACACACAACACTCTTTCAAAATAAACCAGGAAACACTGAGAAAATAACAATAATCAAAGAATAAAACTAAAACATGCAAAACACTGGGTCGCAGTCACTATCGTGACAATTTCATTAAATTAAACAATTTACACTGTAGGTATCCCACAAAATTACGTGGAAAACTTTAATTTTTTAAATGTATTTAAAGCAAAGTGATATTAACTGGTTACCTGCAGCATCACTATCATCTTAATAGCCATTCTTTGTATTGCATGTAGATCAAAGTGGTAAAGAATGTGATGATCGCACAAAATGTCTGAAACAGTTCATAACTTGTATTTCAATTTTTCTTTTCAGGGCTTCTTTGTGTCAATTATCTATTGCTACTGCAATGGAGAGGTGAGTAGGCAGTGATTTATTCACACTTGATAGAAGTGCTTTGACAGTATAACTAGAGAGCATGGCTGCTGTGCCTGTCAACATGTTGTTGATGCTTCAGATATACTCAGTTTTTACTACGTCATTGTATAATTACATGGGAACTCAGTACTAATGGGTCTGACTTGAAGTTTTTATTTTGATCACAACAACACAGCTGCAGAGTTGTGTGTCTGCGTCTTTCACAACACACTGTTGTGTCCACACACAGAGTGTCAGGTTTTTGTACGCCTGTCTAAGTCCTCAAAGCTGCCTTTGTTGTAGTTCCTCCCACAGCTGGTGTTGGGATCACTTTTTGCCGTGATGACACACAGAGACACGCAAACAGACTGACAACATGAAAACAATTCCAGCCGCGTTGATGCAGCTGCTGATATCTCCTACAAAGGGTTTAATTACTCCGGTGGTACATGTAATCTGTGGTCAGGCTGATGAAGCGTGTTTTTCTCCCTTCATCTGTGCTGCCATATTATCTGACTCTTTATTATCTCATTCTGCACGGAGAGTGCTGAGCGCTGAATTAAAGTTTCCATTTCTGACACTCTGATCTTTACACAAAACTTCTCTCTTTTTTTTATGCTGTCGTTCACTTTTCCTTCGTGATCCTCATTATCCTGCGGAGCTCTCCTTTTTATTCTCCGGAGCCTTTCAGAGTCACCGAAAACCAAACAACGCCAAATTAAACTGAAGGTTTTTGTATTCTGTTGAATAAAAGCGCCATAAAGCAATTTGTTATTTTGTTATTAACACTGAGCCAAATGACTCATGTAAGGTAAAAGGGTCTCAGCCAACACTTGGAATTAACACCCTACTCTGCTGCTCCGTGGAGCTTTAAGCTGCTCCTAATGCTCTGTTTTAGTCATTCAGCCCACGCGCTGCGTGCACAGTTGAATCTTTTTCATCCACTTGCATATAGGAAAGTGTAGGCTGCCGTGTCCAGCAAACAATCTCAAATGTTTGATACCATAAAACAGTAAATTCACATGTAGGAAGGCAGAGATCTGCATACACGCTCTGGTCATCAGATTTATAAACTCACGTGTACGCCGGGTCCTCTTTTTGAAGTTTTAAGTCATCATGAAATTTTATACATGTGCTCGGGCTTCATTTCCACTACGATTCTCAGCCATGCCCGGGTGCAGACACTCGCCTGTTTCATCACTTCTGTATTTGGTGCATAGCATTCGTACTACAACTTATTAGACGTGGCGAAAGTTTTATCAGAATTTGTTCAAATGTTATCATTACAGACAGAAAACATGTCTGCCAGTGCTCGCAAAAACAACTTCCTTATCAGAGATAAAAAATAATGTTGTCTTTTCAGGCTTTGCTTTCTTTACAAAGTGTGTCCCTGTGCTACCTGTGCGAGGGTCACACAGTTTTACTGGACATCAATCCTTTCAAAATACCTTCATGAGTGGGAAAAGGCGGTTTCTGTGTTTGCGAATGGTGTATATAGGAGGAAGTGACACAATTAAATGATTAAATTAGCTGCTTGTTCAGGTTAGGGTTGCACAGATTATCCCAGCTGGCGCTGAGCGAGATGCCTCTTGCCTCCTCGACAGTTTGCTTGACGGTCACAGAGAGGCAGCTTGCCACATTCACACTCACACCTGCACCTTATTTGCAATCACCAGTTAAACTAAAGAGCATGTCTTTGCAGGACTACTTGCAGAAAACTGTGGTAAAATATGTAATTTCCACACAGGGATGTAAGCAACAATAAGATCTGAAGCGGGGATGTGCATGCAGTCTGGCTGCTCTGATATTTTAAACAAAATGAAACAGGAACAAGGAACCACTGGTTAGAAAAGTATTCTGCACCTTAAAATATTTCTTCTGCACTCTGATCTTTGCAAAAAACAACTCAGCTTTGTGTATTTACAGGCTTTTTTTCCCCACACCCCCACAGGTCCAGACAGAGATAAAGAAAACATGGACACGGTGGAATCTTTCCTTTGAGTGGGAGGGTCCAGTTGTGTGCGGCCGCTACCGTTATGGATCTGTGGTCGTAGGTCTGAACAACAACAGCACCAGCAGCCAGTCCCACCTGGCTGGTGCTGGGCCGTCCACACGCTCCACCACGCTCGTTTCCAGCCGCGTTTACCGGAGCACAGGTCCACCCGCGATCAGCATGCGTGCCACCCTGCCAGGATACGTAATCAGTAACTCGGATCCATCCATACCCGAGGAGCCTGAGGACAGCGGTCCCAAGCGGGTGGATGATATCTCACTGAGGGAAAATCTGCCTGTTCTAAATATGAGCGGAACGGCTGATGATGAGGAGGAAACGCTGTAGCAGACATCAGACCGTTTACTCCTGTGTTATTCAAACTCTGAAGAGGGATGCAAAGACAAACCAAAAGTGTCACTCTGCAGACAAGAAGAGGAAAAAATGTCCCGGACATTCATAAGAAGAAGAACTAACGTGAACTTTTTATACAGTACTGTAAATTGTGAAGAGATGTTAACTGTTGTCATTGCTATACTGTTTTTGCTGCCAACGATCACCAAAATGCTGACTTTTAAACTTCTACACACAGAGCCTTTAACAGCGCACACAGGTCACGGTGAAAAATGAACACTGAGCCAGAGTCACAGCCCCACACATCACAGTACAGCCGGCACTTTCAGCAAAAGCTGTTGATGGCAGACTGTTTACTTACGAACATCATTTGTTGGAGCGTAAGCAGGCTGGCTGATAAGTGCTACAAGTTGGCAACACTGCTGCTACTCCAGACCCTTTATCTGACAGTGGCTTATTACCTTCAGACATTTCCAAATGACAGGAGGTGAAAAGCTTTTGAGCACCTAATTTAAAAAAGGACTAAAATAATTAAGTAAAAAATAAAACAGGTTTTTTCCTCAGGGAGGGCAACACCACAGTGCCCTCTATTGCATCACAGCCACTGGAGGTTAGCTTGGAAACACGCTGTAGCATGTTTAACAGCGGTCGTCTGACGTTATGGAAATTTCAGCATCTTTTCCAGCCATCACCTTGATTGTACAGTATATCACATGAGTGCCACATCCAAGCTAGGCTCGCACAGTAACGCAAAAATAGACGTTACGGATTGGATGGTGAGGTGAAAACACAGCATGAGCAGCATGATAGCTAACGAGGGATAAAAAACCCATAATCTCAAAGCAAACTGAGCACTGGTGAATCTTTGTTCCGGCAGACATGTTCTCTAAATTTGATCATACAGTAGATGTTTTCTTTAAATAGCTACAAGCTTCATCGAACAGACAATGGGCTCTATTTTCCTGCAGGTGTAAAAACAGCCGCTGCAGAAATGCGTGACGTCACAGCCATGCACACCTGCCAGCTAAAGCTATAACTATGCTTGGAATCACTTGTCTGAGTTCAGCATTAGTCTTTTCTCTACCTCAAACTGACGCATGTTTAAAAAGAATGTATATAACAAAATACAGCGTTTTTGTCATCTCTGGCATAATTTCATTTTTGTTTGTTTTTTTGAGAAAACAAATATTTTACCCTACTTGGGTTTAGAGCTTGGGTTTGTTGCTATATCAACACATTTTTAAAAACTTGAAGTACTAATTTGCATTTATGAGTTTTTTGGGGGCAACAACAGACTGATGATGTAGAAGTCTCAAAAACTGTATGATTCAAGTATCATACACTAGCTGTTAAGGAGTTAAGGGACCCTGTTATTAGCATTAAATGTGGTTTGTTAAGGGCAATACTGTGCCATAGAGGGGCGGTCCTCATTTCCCTAAAGTTGACCCCCTCAAAGGATCAGCTTGTTGGCCATTTAACCAGGAGGTGGCTTCAGTGAACGGAGCGGGGCACGTCAGCTTGTATGCATCTTATACATGACCTTGAATCGTTTTTTCTTTCATCTACCTCATGCTGATGTGTCAAAATACAGTAAGTTTGACTGAGCTTTTTACCAACTCACATCTCCGCCACAGTTTTAGCTGTGAGGTGTCCATGGACAGTGTAACAGGTGGAAGGACAAAGCTGCTATGGCATCGCTCACTGGTTTGTGAAGTCTTGTTATCCGGTGTTTTCACCATCTTGTTGTTTTGAAACACGATGTGATGTGATGAAGGAGTTGATCCGCCTGGCTGCACGCTCATCGGCTCGTTCTTAGCCAATCCCTGGCTAATCCTTAAACCACCAAAATTTACAAAATCAGCGTCACTTTTTACCCACTGTGAATGTGAGTGACAGAGTCGATTAGCTCATGAGGAAACATTAACAGAACTCAGGGCCTACTTCCAATTTTCTTACATTTATGTAGATAAGATTAATCTTTATTGTCATTGTACAGATAGTAAACAATGAAATTTCAGAGCACTACATTTGAAGGTGCATAAAGACAAGATGAAAACAGACATCATGAAAAGAGGAAGGAGGAAACATGTTACTACAATCACTCACAAACCAGCTTTTACACCTGAGATGTAAGCTCAGTGTTGGCAGCGTTAAGTTTAAGTGTATTTAAAGTCTTTACCGCCCATGGAAAGAAGCTCTTTCCTAATGTTGTTTTGCTTTTAATATTCCTCCTTCCAGAGGGCAGTTGGCTGAACAAGTGGTGCCCAGGATGATTCTCTTTGCTCTGGAGGGACATCAAGAGCTTTGAGTCTCATCCAAAGAGGTTAAAGGACATCCTATGGTCTTTTCAGCTGACCTCATCACCTCTGCAGTTTTCCCTGTCAGCTACTGTACAGCCAGCGTGCCGCACAGTAACAGCAGTGTCAGAGCGCTCCCAGCTGTAGAGCAGTGGTCACCAGCAGTCTGTCCTGCAGACGGTACAGAAATCTGCTTGCAGCCATATGTAGTTGGTCTTGAAAGGACTGGACAGACTGATCATGTGAGTGCAAAGTTGTATAAAAGCATAAATAGTGAAAAAAAGTCTTGCTGACTTTGGTCAAAGTAAGATTCAAATCGGGATTGGGAAGTGATCCGGGTTTTGTCCCGGTGGCCAGGAAAAGAAGAATGTGAAGTTCTTCTCTGTCCATATTCATTTAGATAGGGGATTAAAAATAACTGCCCACACGTGTGTTGGCCCTGTGGCTGCTGAGTGGAAAGACTTGGACAGTCTGTGAAATGCAGTATACTTTCTGTGTAATTTCTTACATACCTGTAGCCATCAAATTCAGCAGGAATGATGAATGAGTCCAAATCTGAGCAGACAAACTCTGAATTATGTCAGGATGATTATTACAGCTATTTTTCATTTTGCCACTTCCAATTATCTTTATAAATACTTGCAGTTGTAGCTCATGTGCATTCAAGTAGAGGCGTATAATGAGCAGCGACACAACGATCTATCCAGTGTTCCCTGAACAAATGATACGTGCTGTTAAAACATATTATTTAAACAATTTCACACATGAGAAGGCAGCACACGATAAAAAGTACACTCTATTGGTGAATTATGGACATGTGCTTTTCACTCAGAAGCCTCTTAGAGGATGGAAGATGACTCGTAACTTAAATCCTGCTTACTTTACTTAGAACTGACACACAGCTGACAGAAAAGGATCCTGGGACTCGGCGACACCTGGAAAATGAGAGGCTGAATGCCTCATGCTAATAATATACTCAGCCTTTTCTCCTCATTGCATTAGACCAGGGGTCAGCAACCTTTCTGATGACGAGTGCCATTTAAAATTTCCTCAGAAGTCAGTGTGCCATATGATTGCATTAGCAATAAATGTAATAACGCTCTATATGAACAGTTACACATTATATAGAACCACTTTATAGAATTATATTTGTTTGCAGATGTTGGCAGCTGTCAGCGAATAGCGAAAAAAAAAGACACTTTTTATCCATAACAAGAACTCCATGACAGCAAATGAACTGTACAACAGAAAATACAACTGCTATTTATGGTCTCCTCACAACAATGATAAGAGAAATAAACTGGGCCAATATGGCATGTTTGTTATTATTCAACCCAACCCTTCAACTCATTCACGTCACCTAAAAGGTAAACCTGTTTCTCCATCACAGCTCTGATGATTCAGTAAGAACATCTCCTGGTTTCATCTTCATGTTTCCCTCTCACCACATATCCAAACCGACATCATGAGCAGCAGCTTTACAGCTGTGGCTCCAGCAAACATCAGCTAACATCAGCAAACATCATAGAAAGAAATATTAAATAAATTCTAATAACAGCTGATCACGCTTAAACGTGCTGCTGTTGTTTAGCGCGACATCCGCTGGTTTCCTCTTTCTGGCACAAAATGGGCGATAAACAAACAAGAGAGAAAAGCCGATCAGCTGATCATTGATCAGTTTCATGATTGAAGTAGAAACAGGAGAGGGAGGGGAGAGAATGAGAGAAGAAGAGGCAGCTGTGCAGTGTAACAGAATAAATCCACTTTTGTGTCTTTTTCCATTCTAGCTGAAGTCCGGGACAAACTGCGTCTCTTCTCAGCTCAACACCAAACGCGTAATATTTTTTCTGAATGCGGGACGATTCTGCCTTTTTACAGGACGGTTGGCAACTCTATTTTATTCATAAGGTTAGTTAGTAAAGTTCACTATCAGCAACATCAAAGCACCCACCCAGCTGTATAGAAACTCCGTCATGCTAGCTAGTACGCAGTACGAGTTATTGTAACTGATAGTAAAAAGTCAGCACAACGAAAATAAACTCCACCTAAACTTGGTTTATATCTGACCCAGATAGACTGCAGTCATAACTTCTTACCTGAAGTTCAGTTCACCTGATACTCGGAACACCTCCCCTTTCTCTCATCCACCTGCTGGCCTCCACCACTTGCTAATGTTACTGAATCTGTGGAAGCTCCGCGATAGTCACCACCAAACAACTGAGTTATTTTTGTTACACACCGACCAGCATCTGGCCAATCCACCACCTTCCATTGTTTATACCGTTACAAAGAAAAAATCATCGGGCCACCGACCAAATGCCCCGATGGCCAGTCCAGCTATGGTCGTGCCATCACTTAACCCTTCGCGTGCCAACTGTGGCACGCGTGCCTAGGGTTGCCGACCCCTGCATTAGACTGTACCTCGCTGTGCTTGGATAGTGAATGTCGTCTCAAAACTGCAAACATTTGCTCGTCACGCTGTCATGTTTGCACAAAGAGATTTTGCTTCCATTTGCATTCTCACTAGTGTTTCAGGACAATAGAGCCCAATGTCACCATTCACAGGAGTTTCTAACCTGCTGTTGGCTCATTTCTACTTCCAGAAGATGACATCGTATAAGAGGAGGATGAATTGTGATGTGCACGAGCTGCTCATTGGTGAATTGCTATAATGTGTGCTCTTGTGCAGTCTGCCCCCTTATAAAAAAAAGAAAAGTGATGTATTTTGTGAAAACAAACTTACCGTTGAGCGAAACTGAATGTATCCAGAATTATTTTTGTGTCTTTAAACTGAAGTTAAACTCAGATTTTCACTATTGATTATACATGCATAGAACATATGTTTACCATTTGTAAAAACAAAGCCAGTAGCACAGACAGATTTTTAGGGCAAATCAGAAATTGATGCAACATTAAAAACTTATATTTTTTTGGACAATCAACCAATGTCCTAAATTTGGTGGCAGCTTAACTGTCTTGTGTCTTCTTTGTGCATGCATTGCATGTTTGTCAGCATTAGATGCAGTCACTGGACACAAAAACTAGAGTATTTATTGTGCTTGTGCCTCCCTTGCTCTTGCAGAAGGTCTTAAAGATTTACTTGAAAGGATTCTTTAAATTCTTGTCTGTACATGTGCTTAATGTATTTGACTGTTTTCCTCTGTGATTTTTTGGGTCTCCCTGCTCTTCTGCTCTACTTCAAACCCAACTCCCTTCTCTCTGTTAACTGCTAATAAATGCTCAATGTTTTCAGCAGCAACATCTTTATGTTCTTGGTATTCCTGCAGTCTTACACATGCACATCACAAACGTTTTGTATGCTCGGTCATGTAGGAGTGCTGATATTAGCGTGTTAGCAAATTGTCAAACAGGATTGTTTTGGTTTAGTTAGTGTTAGCGTGTTGGTTTTAGCAAGAGATTAAGAGGTTATTGGAAGTCGTGACGCCATGCTAGAGAGCTTCACAAGTCTTCAGTCATTCAGGGTCAGGGTTGTCAAACTCATTTTTGCACCGTGGGCCACATACATGTTAAGTAGGCTGGACCGCAGAAATGAAAAAACAGGAACTTTTCTGTCATCTAGTAGTTTTTTAATTTCATTACTTTGTTGTACCATGAATAGCCATGAGGGAGGTAGAACTTTTCTACTGTCTGAGCATTCAAATCACTTTACTCAACTTGCCTTAAGATTTTCCAAAGCAAGTGTGCTGGACTGAACGGATTCTGGCCCCCAGGCCTTGTTCTGGGTTGAAAGCTAATGTTAACCAGTGGTAATCAAAGGGAGGATGTGTGAAGCTAGCAGTTTGCCTGTGGATAGTGACTTACGAGTGCTGTATGGAGTCATTTGGGCAAAAAATCTGTTGCCCAGTCCTTCTATATCAGTCAGCACAGGCTTGCTACTTGCTTTAGTGCTCGAGCACATTAGTGCTCCACTTTTAATGGAGCTGTTCTGAGTAATGAAGTTCAGATTACTCGTTTTGGGCAGGAAAAACAGCAAAAACATAAAACTATCTAACACTGCTTAAAACCCATTGCACTGTGAAGTAGCATGGCCTAAACAACCTCCTGCCTTGCTTTACAAGTGCATTATATACTCAAATAGTCATTATCTGGAGGACAAGGTTATAATTAGCCTTATGTCGCTCGAGTACAGTGTATGGGTTATGCTTTGCACTCAATGCTCTGTGAGTGGACCATTATAAAATATGAAATATTAATGCATTAGCTCAGATGTACCAAATTATCGTCAGACGTCACATTTCGAGAGTCAAGTCAGGCATATTTTGCAAGGGGAGCAGAACCATCACCCCTCTTAAATGACATGCTGAGATGAATGCTTTAAGGACAATGCACCTGCTTGTGTATGTATGAGAGATTTTTAGTAATCTCTTCAAAATTCATTAAGTCAAATGCATCATTTGGATGCAGTATAAGGTATCCTCTCTTTCTGCTCCTGCTCAGAGGCGGAGCCAGACATTTGAAACACCCGGGGCTTAGCCCTAAAGGGTAGTATGCATGTGGGATTTTTTTTTGGGGGGGGGGGGGGGGTTAGAAATGACTGAAAGATTAATAGGCTCTGTTTTGAGTTTTGTTCAAAAAAGAATGACTTCATATAGGGAAAAATATATATCACATGTGCAGGATACCTTAAACTAGTTTTTTAATTAAGCAGCAAGGCAGAACAAAGTCGGGGCTGTATCAAGACACGAGGACTAAACCCCAATTCAACCAGACCCAGAACTGATCCGGAATTAAAACAGGACTACAACAGTAACCAAGACAGAACCAGAATCAGAACTAGATGATAGTAGCACTAAAAATCATCATAGACCTGCACTACACTTGTTTTTTTTAATTCTACCAAAGTCCACTATTTAGATTGAGAAAAGTTTATATAATTATTTAGCCTTGTTGTGCAAACAAGCCTGCATAACTTAATAAATATAGAATTTGAAAAATAGCAAACCTAAAAAGAAACACTAGGTACGAGATACATGAGGACCTATGATACGGTGATACTTTTGGTAAACAACCATTTGACTAACATGTGTGTCTCACCTGCTCTTGTTCCATCTCTGTTCTGTCCTCATTCTCCATCTCCCTCTCTGTTCCTCTCTCTCCCTCTTTGTGCTGACAATCATCAAATATACAGTTGAAACCAGATATTTACAAACTCTTCAGACCAAAACACAAACACTTTTTTAATTGTAACATCAAATCAGACTAAATGTTTATTTTTTTTAGATTGATAAATATAAAAAACATATTTGTTAACTTTAAGAGTAAAGAGAGAAACTATCTGTATTTCTTAATTGCAAATTGCACCAAATTGTATTCAAACTTGAGCCACACTTATGGAGCTCCACAGTTCTTTTCCTGGTGTTTTGGTTGACATCTCTTGATTTTCCCATGTCAAAGAAACAGGCTCTGTGTTTTGCCTTATATGCATCCACAGCTGTGCCACCAATTTACTCACATGGACTCTACTAACCTATCAGAAGCTTCTTCAGCTCACAATGGAATTGTCTGGAGTTTCTTATTAATTAACAAACTTAGTGTACATGTACTCACAAATTTGATCAAAGTGATAAAAAATAGACAGCTCTGTCTCTCTTTATTCTGACATTTAACTAATTCAAAAGATATTTCAATATTTATCTAAAACAAAAGTTTACTCTAAATTGATGTTTTACAGTAAAAATGTTTTATGTTTTCTCCCTAAAGTGTATGTAAATATCTGGTTACAAATGTGAATATCCTGCTGTGTACTGAAATCCCTCTTGTTTTGCATAGAAATATACTGAACAACATACAAAGCATAATATATAAAATAACATTTACCTGAGTTTTTTCTTTGAAAGAAGCCTCTAATGTCCATTCTTATATTTCAGTACATAACTGAAACCGATTTAGTCGGGGAGGGTAAGAACTGAAAATATGAAATAAACACACGTAAGCTAAGACTCTAAAAAAAATAGCATTTGTTCGGCTTTTCATTTCGCCATTTGTTGATTCACTTGAACAGCAAGTAACGTAATATTGGTCAAGTGATCAGTTTGATATCAATCTTTCATGATGCACCGTCATATTTACATTATTTGTACGGTATGAATGATTTGCTTTGGTACCTGGTCAAACTTAAGCTCTCCTTAGTATGGCTGGCTCCGTTTCTCCAACAGCGGACTCACAGACAGCAGCTGCCCCGCCCCCTCGCTCAGTCGCTTAGTGCCTGAGCTCGGATCATACCAATATCAGGGGGGATTCACGCACAGTCGTAAATTCCCAGTGTGCACTATGTGCTTCGAATATTGTGTGTACTTTTTGTTTTATACAGTTGTCAGCCAGGCATCTAACTATGAAAAAATTACACTCCAAAAGACCCCGGGCTTCTGACAAAACAACCCGGGCTTAAGCCCAGTAAGCCACCCCCACGCTCCGCCCCTGCTCCTGCTTACTCCTCGTTTGAATGCTGATCCAAATTAACGGACCAACCCCCACAGTATTAGTTGCTGTTTACCGTCCACCTAAAATCAACTCTGACTTTTTAACTGATTTTTCTAACTTTCTCGCTGAAACCCTACTCTTATCTCCAAATATACTACTGCTGGGCGATTTTAACATCCACATGGACAACACATCAAATTCAGCCACAAGAGATTTTATATCTTGTCTGGACAATTTTGGCTTACACCTTTATATGGACGTTCCCACACACTCCAAAGGACACATTTTGGATCTTGTTGTGCAGTTTTGGCCTTTTTCAGACCATAAATTAGTTTTATTCAATGCTAGTCTCCGTCTCCCACTATACAAAAATAAACAAAACCGCTCAATTACTTTTAGAAATATTAGGGGCATTGATCTATCAGCTCTTTCCCATGGCATTAATAACTTACCTACCATTGATGCCTCAGCTTCCATAGACGACCTGGTATCTCACTATAACAATGAACTTATCAACCTCTTAGATACATTGGCTCCCCAAAAAACTCGAACTGTTTCTTTCTCTCGCTCTGCGCCATGGTACTCATCTGCATTTCGCCAACTTAAAGCTACTGGACGCCGCCTAGAACGTCTCTCCAGGAAAACAGGACTTACTATTCACAAGGACATGTATCTCAGTCATACACGACACTATAAAGAAGCTATTCATCATGCTAAATCTGCCTACTACACCTCTGTTATTGAATCTGCTGAAGGAAACACTCGCACTTTGTTTTCTACATTGCATAATATTGTTAAACCCCCAGATACCTTTGCCATACATACACACTCTGCAACAAATTTATGGACTTTTTTTACACCAAGATTGAGAATCTTCATCAACAATTGCCCTCGTCCTGTCAAATGGTCAATTGTTCTATCTGCATTTTTTGTCCTTCTCAGCTGTCATCCTCTCTGTCCAATTGTGAACTTCCCACAATAACTCAGCTACCTTCCATAATTACTAACTTAAAGTCATCATCATGTAAACTTGATCCACTGCTGACAAATCTTGTTAAACTCTCATTCCCGTCTCTTGCTCCACTGAGTGCTAATATCGTACACTCCTCTCTTATATCTGGTTCTGTTCCTTCTTCTCTTAAAACTGCAATAATAACTCCAATACTGAAAAAGAATGGTTCAGATCCCTCCAATCTAAATAATTTCAGGCCAATTTCAAATCTCCCTTTCCTAGCAAAAAATTCTTGAAAAGATAGTTGTAGAAAACCCCTGTGATTTGTGTATATAGACTGTTCCACGGACCCCCTCTAACCACTGCTAAGATGGTACATTCCTCCCATCCTTTGTTTGTGTTTGCGCTGGTTCACCGTGATAGCGCTGGTGGAGCTGGGCTGTTGTACTGAACATGTGTCGTGCGTGTGCGTGAATGATAAGTAAGTGCCTTGTATTTGTTTGTTCTATGGTTGTAACTTATCATACACTTGCCTATGTACATTGTGTGATGCCTTTATAGAGTTTTCCAGCGGTTTGTGTAGCCACGAGACATTGTATATTCACGCTGATTTGACCAAAATGGCGCTACCCTTGTGAACTGAGCTGCCCAAAGTAAAGATGGAGTCTACCCCTGTGCAGCAGCCCATTTGTGTCCACCAGGGGGTGGTGTTTAGTCATTTTCGAATTAGACTTTCTGTTCAACCCTTTCTGTATTATTTAGACCAGCTTGGTTGACTTTAATTGTTTGCTAATTGTAATTTCTGTTATTTACAGAACCACACACATATACATATACTCATGCGAATTCACTTCTGGAGATGTTTGGATTAAAGGAACCCTAATTCTCATTGCTGTGGACCCTCTCTTCCATCATATAAGTCACCTGTGCCTTCTGACCGAGGATAGGAAAATCCTGCTGTAATTTGCCAGTTTATTAAGCACACACATGTCCAGTTCAAGTGGTCCTTCGAGCCGGAGTAATTACAGCATTTCCTAACATGGCGACATCCCGATATGATGAAGAACAACAAGGTGCCCGGCAAAGGAGACCACATAGGGCTCCAAGATATCTGGATGACTTCATCTGGACCTATCCCCCACAGCCGACTAACCCAGTTCCACCGAATACTAACGCAGCTACTCCAATACACCAAACCGCTGGCATCGACGGCTCACCAGAGATGGAGAGAATAAGGAGGATGGAGCAGTGTGTTACTCAGGTACAGGAGCAGATGAGGGAGATACAGAGCGCTATACAAGTGTCTTTGAACTTTGGCCAAAGAACCCCCCAAGTACAGTTACAAACCCAAGTCCGGAGCCATAGTATGCCTTTACTAACTGTGGATAATAATCCTACGCAAGCTCCTCCTATGGGCGGACTAGAAAACATCCCTCCCATATCTCCAGTAATACCTGGCCCTCAGCCTCATACTGTACAGCAGACCTCCCCTTCCACAGCTCATCATGTTGATAACACTCAAATACTACAGTCAACAGCTCCTACTCTCCCTGTTAACCGACCTATTCCTCAGCCCCCTCTATACGTCCACTCTTCTATGCCATCAGCTGCTCAGCCAACACCAGTGGTACCCCGGTCTGCATCTACAGCAACAGATCAGCCACATCCTCCCTGGCATCAACAAAGAGACCTGAATTGGCAGTCATCAACCCCACAGTGGTCTGTGCCACACAGTGCTGCTCAGTTTAGTATCCCTGGCACTATGCAGTACCCTGTCACGCTGCCGCCTGGCATGCCCTCTCCAGGTTATCCGCCTTGGACTTCAGGCCCACCTCTCAGTCAGCCATATGTTACACCAGTGCTGCCACCTGCTGTTAGCTCACAGTATACCTATCAGCATCCTGCTCCAGCTGCACCGCCACCTGTCAGTTCACAGCATGATGTAATTCAGAGCAGCCCACAACACTCCTCATCTCTGCTTTCCTCTCAGAGACCGAACTTGATGGAGATGGCTATTTCCTCTTCTTATGGCATCCCAAAACCCAACCTGATCCGCTTCACCACAGGAAAAGAAAGTGATTTCCTGCTACTGAAGAAAGGTCTGGATGGAGTTTTGGGACCACACCCACATCTGTCTGAGGATTACAAATTCCAAGTACTTCTGGATCATCTAAAGTTCCCTCCTGCGTTTCAGCTTCCAAAGAGGTATGTGCATGACACTATGCCCTTCACTAAAGCAATGCAGGCTCTACAGCAGCGCTATGGACAACCACGCCAATTAGTCCAAGGTGAAATTAACAACATTTTGAGAGCTCCTACAGTGAAAGCTGGAGATGCACAAGGGTTTGAAGACTTTGCTCTATCAGTTAGTAGTTTGGTGGGACTACTAAACTCCATGGAAGGAGCCTCTAAGAGCGAACTAGAGTGTGGCTCCCATGTGGACAGGCTTTTGAGTAAACTCCCCTTCTCCTATCAAGACAGTTTTGCTGAATATTGTCTTGCAAAGGGCATCTTGCGGAGTGACTCAGCTAACACCTATACTCTCCCTGACTTTGCACAGTGGTTGGAGAGGAAGTCACAGGCCATACAGATATCACGAAGGGCTACAGAAAGCTACATATCTGATAAACCCCGCTCAGATCGTAGAGACAAGTCATCACGACCATTAAAGACATCCTCATCAGTCTACTATGGCACTGACAAGCCTACAACACCAACGGCTACTACGACTTCAGCCCCTACTGACAGTAAGGAACCTATGAAAGGGAAGAAAAGAGAGAAATTTAAGCCCTACTGCCCCTTCTGTAGCAGTACAGAACATTACTTGAGTTCCTGTTCTGACTTCAGTAAGCTGAGTACTACACAGATTATTACATGGATTAATGACAATAAGAGATGCTGGAGATGCGGTCGGAGTCACCAGCCTGACAGTTGCAATCTGAAGAAACCTTGTGCCACCTGTGGAGAACAACACCTGCAGATCCTTCATGAAGCTGCCTCTCGCTCAAACAAGAGTATCCTGACATTGAGTACAGCCTCCAGCATGGTGTATTTGGACCAAGTCACTCATTCAGGCAGAGTCATGCTTAAAGTGGTCCCAGTTACCCTCCACAACAATGGGCGATCTCTGTCCACCTATGCCATTCTTGACGATGGATCAGAGCGGACTATTGTTTTATCTGCAGCGGTTCATTACCTGCAATTAAATATCACAGAGGAGTCCCTCAAACTACGAACCATCAGGCAGGAGGTGTCACAGTTACAAGGCGCATCGGTTTCTTTTGAACTAAGTGCACCCAGCTCTCCCCAAATCAAACATCGCATCAGACGTGTCTTCACTGCTAAAGAACTTAATCTGGCAAAACAATCCTGCCCAGTGGACATACTCCGTCAGAGATATCCACATCTGGCCGACGTTCCCATCAAAGCATTTAAGGATGTGCAGCCTATGCTTCTTATAGGCTCAGATAATGTCCAGCTCATCACCCCTCTGTCACCTGTCAAAGTTGGTCCACTAGGCAGCCCTGTTGCTGTCAACACTAACCTCGGTTGGGCCATCCAGGGACCGGCTACCTTTCTACATCTACCTACTGAAGCTTCATGTCTGCACACATCCCTGTTACCAACTCCTTCTCAAGCGCTAAGACAGAACGTTGAGAAGCTGTGGCAGTTAGATGTGCTCCCCTTTCGATCAGAGAAAGAGGTAACTCGCTCTAAACAAGACAAAGAGGCACTGGAGTTACTGCAGAAAACCACAGAACGTGTACAGGTGGATGGAGTAGCTCGTTATGCTACCCCTCTGCTCCGCCGCAGAGACTCCACTAAACTACGAACTGACCATGACGCAGTGATGGCTCTCCTTCGGTCCACAGAGAAGCGCCTGATTAAAGATCCTGATCTAGCGGCTGTGTACAATGCAGAAATACACAAACTGGAACAAGCAGGTTATGTAAGAAAACTCACTCCTGAAGAGGCAAACCTCACAGATGAATCCTGGTTCATTCCCCATCATATTGTGCATCATAACAATAAGCCTAGGATAGTTTTCAACTGTTCCTTCCAATACAGGCAAGACTGCCTTAACGATCAGCTGCTACCAGGTCCAACTCTCAGTCCATCCTTAATAGGTGTCCTGTTGAGATTTAGGGAGCACCCTGTTGCTGTGAGTGGGGACATACGAGGTATGTTCCATCAGGTGCGGCTTCTTCCGCATGACCGGCCCCTGCTGAGATTCGTGTGGAGAGATATGGAAAGAGATCGGAGCCCGGACATTTATGAGTGGTGTGTTCTGCCCTTTGGAACCACATGCAGCCCCTGTTGTGCCACGTATGCCCTTCAGCGCCATGTGCAGGATCATAAAGATGGCAATGAACAAGTACTAGACTCAGTGTTGCGCTCATTTTATGTTGATAACTGTTTGCAATCTCTGCCCTTTGCTTTGCAGGCACGACCACTTGTCGATAACATCAGAGAGTTGCTATCTACTGGTGGTTTCGAAATCCGACAGTGGGCCAGTAACTACCCAGAGGCCATTGCTCATCTCCCCTCTGAAGCAAAGTCCCCTACCTGCGAGCTGTGGTTGACTGAACACCAACCAGATCCCCAAGAACCAACCTTAGGCTTGGCATGGCACTGCTCCACAGACCAGATCGCCTACAGATGTCGGCCAGTGGTTCCTCAGGAGTCAACCATGAGAAACATCTACAGCATCCTCGCCTCTCAATACGACCCACTGGGTTTCATCATCCCCTTCACGACCCGGGCAAAGGTTATTGTTCAACATCTGTGGCATAACGACAGGAACTGGGATGATCCCATCGAGGGCGAGTTACTCCAGCGGTGGCAAGAGTGGGTGAGTGAGCTACAGTATCTACAAGAAATCTGTCTGCCTAGATGCTACACAGCCCCAGCAACCCAAGAGGGAACTTTCCAGCTGCATGTATTCTGTGATGCGTCAGAGAGTGCTTACGGAGCAGTGGCATATTTGAGATTTAAATCGGCAGAACATGAGGCCCACACTGCCTTTATCATGGCCAGATCACGTGTAGCTCCCCGCAAGAAACTGTCAATCCCCCGTTTAGAGCTGTGTGCCGTACTTGCTGGGGCACAACTGTCTAGACTCCTCCTCAGTGAGCTTACTCTGCCCATTAGTGAGACTACTTTATGGACCGATTCTACCACTGTGTTGAACTGGATCCAGTCCGAGTCCTGCCACTATAAAGTGTTTGTAGGTACTCGTATTGCCGAAATACAGGAGCTGACTGAGGCCGCCAGCTGGAGGTATGTCCCCTCGGTTTTGAACCCAGCAGATGACATCACCCGGGGAAAACCATTACGTGAGCTGTCAAAACCTAGCCAGTGGATGGATGGGCCCCCCTTCCTGAGACAAGCACCTGAGCAGTGGCCAGCACGACCTACTGTGAGTACAGATACTGGAGATAATACTGAGTTAAAGAAATCAGCTTTCTGTGCCTATGTCACTACAGATTTGGCACAGTCTGATCCTGCATATGACACCTGGGCTGATTTGGTGCAGGCCACCTACCTGTCTTCTCACGGGGCGGCTGTCCTCCCTATGTCAGCGGCACAACGACTAGAGACAGAAGTTCAAATTCTCAAACAGGCGCAACAAGAAAGCTTCCCTGTTGAAGTACACACCCTTAAATCTGGGAAAGAGGTGTGACTGACTGTATGCGTGCATGTGTGATCCAACATATGTGCACTTCTGTTTGTACAATTATCCCTTTTCATCTACTTTATTTTCCACTTCATTTCAGCCGTGCTGCTTTCATATTTTGGTGCATCACACAGCTGTGCTTAAGCTGCAGCGACAGCCAGTGAAAAAGAAATGGAGAGCACCCACACTCAAACAAAGAGGCATTCAAACAAAATAATAACCCACCACAGTGATTAGCCAGCAGCGTGCAGTATGTGAACTTTGTTAGCAAAGATGTGCTTCATTTTAAAACTAAACAGCTGAAACCTGTCATTGTGACAGTGTGGGCCTTTCCAGTAGAATTCACAGCATCTTTTCCTGCTGCTAATTTAGCAGCCACCCTTCGGAGGAAGCTCATTTCCGCTGCTTGTATCCGCGAGCGTGACAATTTCAACTCCACAACCTAGTGAAAGAGGCTTGTAAACCACTTTGGCACCAGATCAAAGTGAATTTAATTTGATTCATTCATTGTTTAAAGCACTTTCAGAGCTCTGGTAGAGCAGAAAAGCACCGTTTTATTTATTTATTTATTTATTTATTTAAATTAACCTTTATTTAATCAGGAAGATCCCACTAAGATTAAAAACCTCTTTTTCAAGGGAAACCTGGCCAACATAGGCAGCAGCAAGTGTCTCACAGTTACAAAAATGACACAATTAAAAACACAACACACATGCAAAAATAAAATAAAAATAAAATTCAATTAATTAAAAACTAACTCAGTTAATTGAAACAGTTGCATGTTATGGACTTGGCCTCAAGGATTCTTAGTTTAGATTTAAAAGCACTTAATGAAATGAATTCAGTCATTTTCCAGTCGTTCTGCAGTTTGTTCCAAGCTGAGGGAGTTAAATGGACAAAAGCTCTTTTGCCAAGTTCAATTCAGGCAAATGGAACAGAAAGCAACAAGTAACCATGCAGATGTTTCACTGCAAGCAGGGAACATATATAGGAAGGCAGCAATCCCAGTATTGCCTTATACATGAAACTATAAACGAGAGTTCCTCCGACTGGCCAAAGCAGACCATCATACATGAGAGTATAACTCACAGTGGTGAGTCTGAAATTTACGGTTAGTGATAAACCTCAAAGAAGCATGATACACAGTATCAACCATTCGAAGACATTTAGCAGAAGCATTCATATATAGAGAATATCTCCATAATCCAGCACAGATAGAAATGTTGCAGCAACAAGCCGCTTCTTTGTATTAAAAGAAAAACTCAGTTCAGCATGAACATCTGTCTGATCTCTGTTCATCCATCCATTTTCATCCATCTATCCAGTTTGGAGGGGTAGTTTGCAGGAGCCTATCCCATGTGCCAAAGGGCGAGCGGTACACCCTGGACAGGTCACTAAAGGTTAACCTGACCCCACCAGCTGCAAACCTGTGGACTGTGGGAGGAAGCCAGAGGACCTGGAGAGAACTTGTAAGGACATGGGGAGAACATGCAAACTCCACACAGAAAAGCACAGAAAGACGTTGGATTCACACCCATAGCCCTCTTGCTCTGAGGTGGCAGTGCTAACTACTGCATCACTGCACTGCCAGTGACCTCTCTGTTCAGCAAATATGACATTCATCAGCTGCTTTACTGAAACATCACTCTGTATTTAAACCAGTCAATCAATAACACGATATAGATATAGAAAGAGAGAGCGTCAGAGCCACAATCCATGAAGAAACATGGAGACACAGATCAGGAGGATGGAGCTGAAGCTGACAGCTGAAGACAGACAGTGATGAGCATCAGGAAGAGGAGCTATCGTGGACGAACAAGCACCTGCACAGACTCCAGCATCAAAAGAAAGAGGAAGTGGCCGACATCAAGAAATCCTACACTGTAAACACATAACTGTAAACTCTACAGAAACTTCTGACAGCTGGATGCCAGTAAAGTTACTGTAAAAAGGCTTTAGTTTAAGGGCTTGAGTAATTTGATGTAATTTTTTACTTTTCAGGTCAAGAGGGACCTCACCATTGTTACCTACAGATACGTACGGGAACATTGTCGGGTCTGTACCTTGCAATAGAAGCGGCTTAAGGCAACTCTCGTTGTGATTTGGTACCATATAAATAAAACTGGGCTCAACACAAAGTGATAAACAAGTAGACCTGTGGCCGATTAAGAATCACCAATCAAGATAACAAACTGTGGGAGGAAGCCCACACAGGTACAGTGAGAACCCTCAAATCCACACTGAGGCTTCAGCTGACCAAAGACGTGAAACAAAGCCCTTCTTGGTGGGAGGTGACAGTAGCAGCCACTGCAGCACTAACAATTACTTTGAAACTGAAGGCATAGTTTTCTTGAGCTCAGTGTAACCTCAGTACAGTATCTGAAGGTTCAAGTCAGCACAGCGCTATAAACTCATACATGTTGTAATTAGAAAACTGAAAATAAACAGCGGATCTCAAGGTTTTAGACGCATCAGTGAATAATCATGTCAAATGCTGCTTTGCTTGGATATATTTGTGGAATTGTATTCAAATCATTATTTGGATAGTTCATCTTTACACAACAGGTAACAAGAATAGACTGCTGTGTCCCAATCAGTGTTGCCTTCCAAAAACACTGCAGCTAATTACCTTTACTGTTTGTCAGAACAATGTAATGCAGCCTGGCCCATTAAAGTGTGACAGGCACAGTGGAGTCAGATTTGTTATCTATACTAGACAAATATAATAAGCTTAAAATATAAAAGCTCCGTTTCAAATGAACACACAAACAATTGAATGTAGGACTGCTTTCTTGCATTGGTGCAATATCTCTAACATTAGAAACATCCTGTCTCAGATTCCCTTTCATGCACACATTCCCTTTTACATAACTCTAGTTAAGAGGTATTTTTTCTAAACACTGCTTCTCTGTGGCTTTTAACCCCCAAAACACGCTGCACCAAGGATGGGGTCCCCCGACACCAACAGAGTAACATAGTGTACGCTGTTAAGTGCGGGGAGGATTGCCAGGGTTTATACTTTGGGGGAACCAAACAACCTTTGGTGAAAACGGATGGCACAACACAGAAGAGCTGCCTCGTCAGGCCAGGATTCTGCAGTCTATTCACACCTACAGGCCAGTGGACACTCTTTCAATGATGAGGATGTTCACATCCTGGACAGGGAGGAGCGCTGGTTTGAGCGCGGAGTCAAGGAGACCATTTACGTGAAAAGGGAAAGACCATCTCTGAATCGAGGAGGGGGCCTAAGGGTACATCTGTCACCATCTTACAATGCTGTGATTGCAGCCGTTCCCCAACTCTCTGTGAATGGTACATTCATAGAGAGTAGGGGAACGGCTGACTTGATCTCATGGCCATGGATCAGTGGTCTTTGATTAGTGGTCATGACAATTTGCATATTAATGATCAAGGAACTGACCTCGCAGCCCATTGTTCATGCAGTGGTGCTGGTTTCTCGATTTAAAATGTCATAGAAACTCCTGTGGATGTAATGTGTATACTTTCATCCATAGAGGATATTATAACAAACAGTGTAAACGTTTTGGGTCAGTTTGTTGTTGAAAGGATTAGCACATTTCTCTTTATGCTCTAATATAACATTTGTTTTAGCTTTTTGTTTATTAGAAATGTTGCAAAAGGCATTTGAGAACTGACAGAATCATTCATGAATTATTGATTATTTTTAATGAAATCACTGCGTGCACAGACACATTTTCAGCATTCATCACTCTTATGTTGCCAAATGAAAGTTGTTCTTGTTAACAGGCTAACCGGTTATCAATAAAACCCTTTTCCAATTATCTCGGCACAGATGAAAACCACAGTGCTGATTAAAGAATTAATACGTTTCACTAGTTGAAATGCGTAAAAATGGATTTTCCTTCTAAAACTCCAGAAATGGAAGACAAAGACTACAACAAGAGAGAATTATGCACACAAATGATAAACAATAACACAAACAGTTGTGGTGGAACAGACAATTACAGAAGCAGAAAGTCAAACACAAAAACACAGAAAACTTGTAACAAAGAAATGTGACCATTAATCAGCAGTGAGATCAGAGTCGTGTTGACCTCGTGGCCTAATTACATTCTGCTGAATCTCAAGTGAATCTTTGTGTCCCTCCATGACTTCATTTAAGCACCAAAATAAATGAAGCATCCATATTAGCTACATATGTAAACTAAAGGTAAGATGGAATTATAGAAAACCTTGATTATAAAATGCATTGTTGGTGGTGCCAACCACCTACATGATGATGTTATTGTCGTATTATAGAAAGTAAGTGGAGGAAGCTCTGCTGGCCCTCAGGCTGCACTGCTTTAAAAACCAGGCATGATTTCATGCAAATCACTGCACTGGGCTCGGGAACACTTGCAGAAATAATTTTGAACACAGTTCAACATGCTATCCATAATTGCAGGTTGCAGCCTATTTCATGCATCGAATAAGCCAAATGTAAACAAAAGCTGCCGTCTTCTCTGACAGCTGATTTAAAGTGGACTGGGGCAGAGTGAAAAAGTATTCTGTGACAAGGAGAAATAGAACTTTTACTGGCCTAGGTCCTAAGCTGGCCTGCATGTAGTCCAAACCTTTCACAAACTGATCTTCAGGAAATGAAAACTATGATAACAAAGTGTCAGGACCACTGAGCAGCTTCGATCCTCTGTCGGAGAAGAACGTGACAACAGTCACGGAGCTGCTCTCCTCAGTAGAGGGTGGTGAGCATGAGCCTGCTCCCAAATCTTTTTAAGATGTATTTTTTTCTATGTTCTATTTATGAGATTTGCAAAGCATTGCATTCATTTATTTCTGCAACCGAGGTTGTGAAACCAAGCAGCTTCCACCTGTTTATTTTATCCAGTATGTGTCAGTGCAAAACTAAAATAATGTCATTGATGTTAAATGAGTGAAGAATGACTGAAAGTCATTTCAGCCTCAACTTCAAATATTTACACCATCTTCAACCAGCTGTGACACATTTTCATCCATCACTGTGACTGATTCCAATCATTGATCAGAGTGTCTACAGCTTCATAAAGCTTCACACAGAAGCTTTAAACAAACAGTGATTGCTACAGTAATGTACACCAAATATTTCAGTATCAGGGAAGAGAGGAGAGTGCACGTTTAGCTTTCTTTCTGGAATAGAAAACCTGGAGTTTCCTTCATTTCAAGGTTAACAAACTCAGAGTTTCAGTAAACTTTCTGGAAGTTCGCCCACGTCTGATAGGCCATCGCTGGCTCATTAATATTTGAGAAAATCACTTTTTTTTTGGTCAAAATAATCAAACCCTGCAGCTGAACTGAAAACAACAAAAATAAAAGTTTAATTATAATCACAGCAGCATGTGGAACAGTGTGTACATGGCAAACACAAAGGATTGAAAGTAGTTTTTATTAAACAGCCAAAACTGGTGAACATGCTCAAAGACGGCGTAAAAACAAACCCTGCACTTCAGGGCTCCTAAAAAAGAAGCAGGAAAGTTTGATGATTTTTTTGTTAGAAAGGTTTTTGTGAAGGCGCCATCCTTTGCATAGGTCACATGACGCACAAGGGCTAAGGAGAAGCAACAGCACGACTCAGCAAAGAACACATGCAAACCGAGGCTTTTAATAAACACGGGAGGTAATCAGGGAGAGTGGAAAAAGCAGGTTACAGCTGAAGCTAATTAAGAAAACAACATGGAGAAAAACTAAGAGACAGATAAGAGTAACAACAAAACAAAACAGGAAGTAACCAAATAGGGAATCGCCCAATAGAGGCAAAGAGGTGATACGAAGACACCAAGAGGCTGAAGATCAAACAGAAACCACACACAACCCAAACGCTTTCACTTCTGTGGCATCAGTGAGATGCTGAAAAAAACTAAAATAAATCCAGAATACATTTGTAAGGAATGAATTGTAAAAATATTGCTGGATGTCGCAAATTTGACACAAATTAACATTCATATATAATAATAAATTAATTAGTTTTTTAATTTCAATAAACACATTTTCAAAAGAAGAGAATTTTCTTTAGTTATTTCATGGTTCAGGCTTGAAGGCTTGAGAAGTCCCCAACTCAACAAACCAAGAAAGTGTGAGACTATGGCAGTGTGAGTATGAATGGATGACCTTCAACTTGAAATTGGAGCAGAGTTATAGAAAAGGGTACGTCTACCTGGTATTGTTGTTATAACACAAAAAACAAAAGGCAAAGAGATTAAAATGGGAATGGCAATAACAAGAGTTTTATCAATAAATTAAAAAAGACAATTACATTCAACTTGATTTTCCACCGTTGTTTCTTTTGTTCACATCATTAATGGTGTCAGTGTGAGAGGCGTTAAATCGTGTCAGGGAAACTGCTGATCAGGTTGTGAGCTAGAGTTTGTCAGGGTAACAAATGTGCAATAAAACTGTATGTAGATTAGTTTTTGGAAGCCCAGCTCACAGATCTGAAAATAGGAAACACGTGGAGAACGTGAAAAGGTGAAGCAAACCAGAATACAGGCAACAAGGAGGCCGACTCTGCACGATTGTAGCTTAAATACACAAAGTGAGAAAATCAGATTGAGGATAATGTTTGTCACATATGCAAACTAGAGTTTTGTTTAAGCTGCTTTCATGGGAGATAAATTAGTATTTAGATGAATACGGTGGTAGAATAATGGACTTTTAACACCAGCATGTTTTGTTGCCTTAGTGGTGAAATCAAGCAAAATTAGCATCTGGGGTCCCTCGAGCTTTAAGTCAAAAGTCAGTGTCAAATTATTTTTATAAGCACGTAAGCACAACAGCTGTTGACCAAAGTGCTGCAGAGCTAAAAGAATAAATTAACATAAAATAGCAAAACAATAAATCAGATTCAATAATTATTTAATATGGCTTACAACAAGTTTTTTTAATCACTTTTTATTTAAGGGTATTTAATATTTAATCCTTTCTACGCAGCCGTTAGGAAGAAATCTTTGAAATGAAAGGCAACGGTTCAATTGCAGTTTCTAAAATTAATTAAGTAGTTTTAATTCTATTGTACTATCTGTGGTTGCAAAACTCAACACGTGCTGTTCTAAACTCATACCTTAACATCATTGTGTTTCTGCTACTTTTCCAGCCCCCAAAACTACATCTGACCAGAATAGTGAAGCGTTGCCTCTGGTCCCCCCCAGCTGAAAAGACTGCAGCACTCAGCGTTATGCATGTCTAAACCAGATTCAGAATAGATGAATAAAGAGCACATTCTTCTTCATTAAAGGGCACATGTGCGATATCATTTATCCCCTGGTGCTAAAATCTTAAATCAAAACCTTAATTACAGGAGCAAGGGCAACACGTTTCCCCTTTTCTCCTTCAATGACCACGTAGATGAAGAATTCATCCCCCATCCCCAGGGAAGGGATGATGACCCACAAAGGCTAATGTTGCCTCAAACATTACCAAAATCTCACAATTTTAGCAATTAAAGTGATGAATTGTGTCTGAGGTAGTTTGTAGCTTAATAAGGTTTAGTGACAATAAGAAATTAGTATGCTTATCTTTCCCTGCAGTGGCAGCACTGTCAACAAACCCGACAACACTGATGCGGTTTCAAGGCGACCCCAGTGTCCTGAAACTGTTTTATATTCATATCTTCACGTTGTGAGTGAGTCAGTAGAAGAAATGCAAAACTCATCTGCAAGAAAACATTTTTATGCAGTTTTGATTTGGTCAAAATGATGATGATTTGCACATAAACGACAGCTAAAGCTTTCAGGTGTCTCTTGCTTACCTGTGGGAGTGGGACAGTCCACAGAGAACACGCTGCTCTCACCGTGTCTGAGACTTCACTGTGGTCTTGTGGTTTTTAAGAGGTTTGTTTGGGGTTTTCTGTACAGGAACAAAAGCAGGGTGGAGATCACAGATTAATAAATTACTGCTAAATAATATCTCTATAATTTTGTGGGATTTATTACTGAATTCCACTCAAGTGGGTTAGTTTCTTGTACAAGTTTCTTTTACAAGCTACAATGAAGTATTAGCCATCTTTGTGTCTTTCTGACAACGCTGTAACTATTTGGAAGTGAGAAGAAGAGTGGTGTGTACAAGGACGTGACCGACAGGAGAGCACAGATAGATTTTTCTTTGGGTGGTGTCACTATAAAGCCTTTAAGGAAGCAAAGATGAAAAGCCATTACCTGACCCGCAGGGACGCCTGTTGTCATTGCCGCTACAGGCCGAGCTGAAGCGAGTTAAAGACGGAAAATATCTTGACTGAAAGACAGACAGACAGCCATCAACTCTGATAACAATAGCGGGCGATGAAAGCTCCAATGCAGCATAATCATCGGGCACTTTGGTCTCAGTCGGCTTCGAGGCTGTGACAATTGGAGTACTTTCAGATTCTGGCATGCGTGTACGTGCAGTATCGCACGTATTCACACGTTCTCTCTTTAACGTCACCGTTTCACTTTGAGTCAATAAAGCTGTGACTACGTGTCTGTTTTTATCCTGTGGCTCAGTTTCCTACAAATAATCATTTGTCTCTCATCACTTTTCACCTGGCACCAGTTTTTTTTTCTTTTTGTTTTGGACAAATGACAGAGGCGAGAAACTGCCCAAAGACTTTTCTGATGAAACTTCAAAGCGTTTTCGTTATTGGCTTGAACGACAGCCTTATGATTGTCCTACACTACAAACAGTTGCTGATTTTCTTTTAGTTACAAGTACTCTGCACTTTAGAAACCTCACAGAGAGAGTCTGATGTGGAAACATGCATATACAGAAATAAAAAATACAAAAAGATTGAAATACCGAATGTGATTGCATATTTGGATTGAGCTTTGAAGACAATATTTGGTGTTTTTCAGCACAGACTGAGGTCTCTTAGGCAGCTGTCTTTCATTTCTTAAAGTAGTCTTGAGGAACAGTGAGGAACAGTTCTCCAGGCTCTCTGAAGGAGATTCAGAGGTGTTCTTTGGATGTTGGCTGTCTTTTGGTGTTTTTTTCTGTCCAGATAATCTCATACCGCTTCAATAATGTTGAGGTCCGAGCTCTGGAGCTTCTTTTTTTCGGTACCGGTACTAGTTTTATTTTGTTGTATTTATCCGCGACACCTTAAAAGCCGTGAAAATATTGTCGGGCATAAACTGGTCCGTGGCGCAAAAAAGGTTGGGGACCGCTGTATTAAAGGGTTAGGGTTACGGTTAAGGTCAGGGTCCGTTGATCGGCGGACAGAGGCGGTTTCTCGCATCTTAAGTACAGTTTTTTGTTTTACGGCGGTTTTTCCCGAAGTCGCAAAAGTATGACGTCACAACATTCTGATTGGTCACTTGCAATGTTGATCCTGGAACAACATTTAGTATGATGATCTGGGAACAACACCAACACGACGATATCAGATCGTGCGAAGCTGACTGTGTGGAGTGAAGTGGACCCAAGTGCAGACTCGCAGACATGAAACACAGGGGGGAAAACACAAGGTAAATGGTAAACTCAAAATGCCTAAAAGATGTTGTCTCACCGCTCTCCACACCCTTTCCTTTACTTTTTTCTTAAAAATTACATGAGATGACATGTAGTCATATGGATTAGTCAATATTTCAGCCCACCGGCTCAATCCTCTGACAATTTCTTGAAATTACGAGCTAAAATTTACTGAAAAGAAAAATCCAATCATGTGTAACTGCTTTACGCTTTCAGGGCAAGTTGGATTTATCCTTTCGACTGCATTTTAAAACATCCTCTCAGATTTGCATAATGAGCATATGTAAAGTCACTGAAAAACATTTCAGCAGGAGCAATGGGAAAAAGCCAACCTGCTTTTTCTCCCTCCATTACAAAACAAAGTAAAACTTGGCAACAACAGATTTTACATTTAACAACCAGCTATAATGCACCAAACACTAAAGACGTTTATGGCTGTCCAATTGTAGAGGATCTCATAGATGCTATTTTCTCTGCAGGGTAAGAGAACAGAAATTGCTTCTGATTGCATCTTTAAAATGAAACACGCCTTTGTCAGCGACTGCTTGTATAAGCCAAAGTGCCATTTAGCAGGTGAAAAAACACATTTGTGAGTGAATTGCCAGGGAAAGAGCTGCATAAATCTCTATTGGATGGACAGGAACATGTGAAACTGCTTGAAAATCAGTTTGGGCACAGAAGACAGGCACTCATGGGTCACAGTGGACTGAATTTAAAATCCATCAGTTCAAAGGTGTCAGAATAAACCCAAAGAAAGCAGTCTAGACTTTTTTTTTTTTTATTTCCCAGAGAGTTAGATGTAAAGATCAAAGTCATTCTAATATCTGTGTGATGAGATCTAATCTGGAGGCAGGTAGTTTGCTCTTTCAGACACTGGAAAGCACCCCTTCCAGAGCAAAATGTAACCCATTAACAAAAATATGAAAGCACAAAACTGCGATTTTAGCCCCCGAGAATTATCTTCAGTTTGAGAGGCATTTTTCAAGGCACTTATCAAACTGAACTAGATGTTTGAACTCAAGTTTCTTGAGGTCTTTCGCAAAGATTCTCTAAAAGCACTGTACAGTGTACATACATAGTCATAAATTTATAACAAATGGGAGCAGAGGCTGTGGTAGTTCAGCCTGGTTGTGCAACTTGGCAGTTGACACAGACGATAAAATACAGAAGGCACAGTGAAGATGAGAGAGGCCTTTCTCTCTCAGATTGTGCGCTTTATATGGACTAAAGCCCCATTCCCAGATTAAACATGAGCACACAAAGAATGAGAGAAAGAAAGGGAATGTGTTATGTGTGACAAATGCAAGGAAACATATGCACAGTGCAGTAAATATTCAATTTAAACAGGCTTCAGAAACGGTAGTAAGAATTGGGAGCATCAGGAGACAGAAATCCTCTTTGCTTTTCAGATTAGGCTTCAGACTTTCCTTTCCGAAAAGCTTAGAGTTATATATATATATATATATATATATATATATATATATATATATATATATATATATATATATATATAACAATGCTGAATCACTATAACAATGACATCATGCCTGGAATGAATGTGAATAACAAAAATTAGAAAAAGAAAAAGACACTGTTACTTTCAGGATCAGGAAGGCACGGAGAGCAGTGAGGAGGGAGAGACTGTTTATGCTGGCCATAAGTATTTTTGGTAAAAATAAATAAATAATAAGAATAATAAGAATAATTTTACAAGGAGAGGAAAGAAAATGAAATCCTGACCATGATAAGAAAAAGGTCTTTTTGTTTGTGGATCCTGAAATGAAAACTGAGTCACTACTCTATTTTTATTCCTTTAATATCTGTTTTCTGAAAAAATGTCTTTTAATGTTTCCATTCTTTTTTGTATTAGGATTATGAATAATATAATTAAGAGAAGACATGAAACATCCTCCTATGTAAAATAAATAACCCTGCACCTTCAAACCACTTTTAAAATATTAATGTGGAGGTTCATTTCATTCATCTCTATTTTTTTTTTTTTACAAAGGCGAGAAGGAAAGTCAGCCTCTTTGGAAAAAACAACATGCATGTTGGTATCCTTATTAAATGAATTAGTGATGAATCACACTTATGCATGGATAATACATCAGTAACAGCCTAATTTATATATCCATGATAATGATGAAGATACCGAGAAAAGAAAAGAAATACATTGTAAAAATAGCATTTGTCAGTACTTTAGAGTCCTCACCTCCCTCAAACTTTCACAAATCATGTGTCCAAGGGAGTCCGTGTCTTATTAAGAGGAGCGAAGCTCCCCCTGGATTCAGCCTTAGGTTGGTTCACACCCATGATTCCTGTGAAAACAGAGCTGAAATATGTACTCGCATGCTCATGATGTATGTGATATTCCTGTTTTACACTGCTCTATGCTACCCAAATATTGTGAGGAAGAAGATGGCTTTGACAGCAGAGAATAAACTACATTTAAGGTTGATACACGTCACTTCAGATACACGTCACTACTCAATAATCAGACTAGACTATGATTGAGCTACTAGTTCATTAGAGAGTGTAGCACATTTCACTACACATTCTAATTTAGCTGTATAAGTGTTACTGTAACAAAAAAACAGGTTTTGCACTGGTGAATTAAAAGAAGAAGAAGAAGAAATTCAGAACAGTTTTCATTAAGTGGAGGCAAGCAAATCACAGTAAAAGTGAAGATAAGAATACTTATCCTATTTTATCCTAAAAACTGAAACTCAAAATAATAAAGAACAATTAAGAAATGCGAGTCGTAACACAAGGATGAAAATGTAACCACAACAAGCTGACTGGGGATGAGGAGAACAACAATAGTAAGAGCCAGGAAAAGAAAGAAGCCAAACGGAGTAGTTTATATAAATAATATCCTCTTATTACAAAGGTCCCAACAAAAAAGAGACCCATGCTGCTATATCAGCTAAAGAAAAGGACAATCGCAGATGCAAATATCCTCAAAAGAAAAGGATGGTTAAACAAAAGAAACCCTCCTGATGCTTGTAAACTATTCACTAGTAGTGCCAACAACAAAACTAGACTCAAGGTCAAAAACTAACATGGCTCACTGCCACAAGTCTCCACCCTCGTGGCCAGTTTGTACTCTTACTTACCAAGCAGCTCTTACAGCCTTTATACTATTTGGTGGCTGATTGCTGAGTGCGGCCAGGTGCAGGCTGGCCAGTGACGGGCAAAGCGAGCCGGTGTTGTGAAACACAGACACATTCAAAGCATTTGTGCTAGAATTATATTGTAGCATTTGTAACAATTGTATCAATGCGACAACCTTCTCCACAGTGACACCTAAAGGCCACTTTTGATATTGTCTGGTCTTGATAATGCTAATCTGTGAAACAATGACAGACAAAGCAATTTTTTCATATATATATATATATATATATATATATACATACACACACACACACACACACACACACACACACACACACACACACACACACACACAAAATGTGGGTAATGGGTTAACCTGAGGGTGAATTCACTATTATTCATACATTTTCTGTTAGAAATGGAAAAGAGAGAACAGACGGGCATTAGAGCTGAAAATATTTGCCTGTTTTATTTTCCTCTCTGAAAGCAGAGGCGATTTCTCTTGAGATAAATTAATGAATTTACAGTGCAGTGCCACTTTATCTCTACGGAAATGAGTCAGAGGAGCTCATCATCAGTCTGTTTTTTTCTCACTCCTTATATCTTCTCTATAATCATCACTGAATAAGTCCATATTTATTTAATTATACTTTGGATTCTGGTGTTTAAGTGAATGAATAATCTCTATTTATTTTTTTACAATACATGGTGAAAATAATCAGGTAGGTAATAATCAGGTAGACATCAGGCATTTCTTTTTATACATATGCATGTGTTACTATGTAATAAATTGAAATGGTAGTTTCATTAACTTCTTATTACAGTGCTTAAAATGGGATGGACACTGGCTTCCTGGAACTTCACCTGCCCAGAAGCAGCAGGTAATGTTGAAACTGGCATGAAATGCACCAAAGCCTCAATTAGCCATGGTCATGTGATGTTTTGAACCACGCTTCAAAGCAGTGTTTCAAGACATCAAGCTTCTATTACTGACCCTGGCTCCTCAGGGTAAAGTTTTACTGCATGTAACACAAGTTAAGAACCAAAGAGAAAATACAGAGTGCAGTGAAGTTGAAATTAAAACTCTAAACCCTGAGTCCAAGTCTCCTCAGAACTATGAGGTAATATGTGTTGCAGTCTTTTGATTGAGGGGAAATAAACATCTTTGGGCAAAATCAGCAAACATTTTAGTTATTTTTGTCATGGGAGTGGCAGGACATGCTTTTAAAAGTACTTTGGAAACAATACTTTACTGTGTTGTGGGTTAAATTTAAGGTTTTTTAATGAAATAACACATATAAATATACAGGGTGGGCCATTTATATGGATACACCGTAATAACATGGGAATGGTTGGTGATATTAAAGTCCTGTTTGTGGCACATTAGTATATGTGAGGGGGCAAACTCCTCAAGATGGGTGGTGACCATGGTGGCCATTTAGAAGTCGGCCATCTTGGATCCAACTTTTGTTTTTTCAGTAGGAAGAGGGCCATGTGACACATCAAACTTATTGGTAATGTCACAAGAAAAACAATGGTGTGCTTGGTTTCAGCGTAACTTTATTCTTTCATTAATTATTTACAAGTTTCTCTTTGTTCACAGCCATTGACATGTCGAAGAGGTTAGCACGTGAGGAGCGGATCGAAATCGTGTTGATATCTGGTGAACGCAGTAACCAGGTCATTGCAGTAGATTTCAATGCAAGACACCCTACGAGACCACCCATCTCCCATGCTACAGTCAGCAAACTGCTTGCTAAGTTGTTGAGAACTGATTTGAATTGCTTTAGTTACTGGACCCAGGATGATTGCAGGATGTCAATAGAGGCAGAATTTGCCATATAATAGACCTAGACTTCATCTATGAATGTGACCTGCACAACCCTGCATGATTTCCAGAGTATTGCAGTTTTATTTTCAGAAAGTAATTGCTGAGATTTGTTCTTTGATGTACACTTTGGGGTTCTCAAAATGTTGGTTATAAAGTCCTCGTGAACAGCTGTCTTTACACTGTGTAAGCTTTTTGTCAGAAGGTAATCCTATTAACTTTCATTTTTCATAATGTTCAAGGGTGCTCAGCATGTTCTTATGCTTGACTTTCAAAACCACCAGAAACTGTCACGACCTCTGCGCTGTTTGCTGCTGCATGATCGAGTGTGCTCTTATAAGCTGACAATCCAACATTGTGTCTCTCAGACAGAACCTGACGTCCACAGTGGCTCAAAGCACACGCTCTAGTACATTTTAACTCACACACATCTGTTAATGTTTCTGACTTAGTGACACTGCAGAAACATACTTCCTTTTTTCTGGGTCAGCGTGACAAAGCACCCTCATATGGAAAAAGAATAGAGAAGACAGACCTGAACCATGTTTAGCAGCCCTGAGTTGAATATTAAAATGATCTTTGCCTGACTTTGGCTTGTTAAAGCTGTTGTGGCTGAGTGGAAGTTGAGTCTTGTTGACCCTGCAGCTTATGTTATATTTAAGACTTTTGCTTTTCTGATTTGCCTAATTTATGTTACCTTGAATTTACTGGTTAGTTTTATGCACCAAGGTTAGGTTCATGAAAAGTGGTTGGAATTTAAATATCTCAAAAGTGCATGAAAATGTCTTTTAAACCATCCAAACATGACAAGTGAGAAATGACATCACTGATGTCAGAACCTGACAGTCTGCAAAAGACGAAGCCTCTCCAATGATGCCTGCGTGTGTTTGGCTGCGATCTGCTTGGTGATGGACTCTCATCTATTTTGCAGTGTCTGTGGATACTGTGTGAACAAACCAGTTTCAGTAAGCTCGACCTGCAAGGACAGCGTGTTTTAGAGAAATCAAAGCTGTTTGGGGGATATTAAATGAATAACAGTGGTTATTAGAAACAAACACATGAATCACACACATGAATACATTTTTCTCTTTATTTTAAAGCTGAAACATTGATTGTATGATTACGAGACACATACAAACTATATACTTACAATATATGTATGAAATACTCATATAGTTCTTATGTTTTTGGCAACCTGAGTATCATCGTTGCAATAAAAACAACACTGAGTCCAACATGCTCTAAATATCTTATTTATCTCAACAAATAATGTATTTCTGTGTGTTATGATAAGCTATTACACATATTCACAAAACAGTGCAGCATGCTCTGACCTGCCAAGAGGCAAAAAAGGATAGGAGAGAACACCGTGGAATAAAAGTACAGTACGTCCTTAGAGGTTTACGTATTTGTCTGAAAAATGTTGGCATCAGGAGAAGTGCTTAAGATATTTCTGCTGTTATTTTGGGCCAAGCCACATCCGCCGCTCACGTCGGACTCCCGGGTGTCTTTTGCATGTTTACGTTTGATGCCAAAAAGACTGTAGATTTTCATCAGCATCAGGTCGACAATCTCCTCCTCTTCAGAAGGCTGGGTAAGGAAGCACAGATTCAAAATCCATAATAAAGTACTGCAGATGGCGAGAGCTCTTTTGACCATTTGCACATATTCGTGCAAGTTTGAAATACGAATCCTAAAATGTGGGTGTACAGTTCAGCTCCTACGGTTACTTTTTAACAATAAAACCGCTGTGCTTCCTCACTTACATCAATGTTTTCCCTTTGTAAAAGCATATATTTGAAAAATAGAAATAAATAAATAAACCATGCTGGAACTGAACTTTTGCTGTGACTCCTGTTTAGGAGTCCCACTCAGCGACTTAGAAAACCATTAAAAGTTAACAGAATGGACACTGTCTGGATGCAGAACGCTTTAATTAACACTGAGAATTACACCTCAGGTCAAAACCAAACTGGCAGAAACAGCCTGCTGGCCTGGAGGCAATTTTTGGTCAGTTTGATTCTGCAGGAATATTTTTAACCTGGAATCCTTAGTGAAAGATTTGATTGCATTCTTTTAGCTGTCTCAGTTAAACTGTGCAAACAAGTATCACTGACTACTGAATTATGTAATGTCTCTTAATTGCCACCAGTGAAATAGATCATTAAAAGCTTTCACAACCCTCCAAAGTGCCCTGAGTTAATCTGAATAATTGCAGTTATGTAACATTGCACTTAAAAAAAAGAACATGTCGGGTTCAATAGTGGACAGTGGTTGCATACAATTGTTTTGCTTTGGCAGAAACTTAAACAACTAGATTACAGCAACACAACTTATTCATATTCAACAAACCTGTGCATTTTGTGTCGATAAAACATGATTGAAACCTGTTTAGATGAAGTAAGATGAGGTCTTGGAATATTTTAATCCTTCACATTTTTGTCACTTTATTCCAACACTATTCACTAACTTTTATCCCAATGCTACTATGTTCAATGTTCAACAAAGTCTAGAGTCTGGTTAACATAAGAAGTGAATGGATTTACAACAACTTCCACCCTCCTATCTTTATCTGGGCTGCAGGGGCATAACCGAAAAGTGATAGGGTAAGAGGAGGGTACACTCTGGACAGCTCACCAGTCTATCCCATAGAGACAAACAACCATTTGCACTCACATTCACACTTATGGGTAACTGTGGGAGGAAACCAGAGTGCTCAGAAGGAACCCACTGCAAACTAGCCAGATTGTGGATTTGAACCCATGACTTTCTTGCTATGAGGCCACAACACTAACCACCACACCACCAATCGAGGTTTAGCAAAAGTAGGAAAGCTATGATTTCAAGGCTTGATGCAGAATTTTCTGTACCTTTTTATCCTTGACAGGTTAAACCACAATAATTAGCAATAGCACACATGGTGTGTTTATAGTTGTCTGCCTCTTATAACTCCAACGATTTTCCTGCAGTTTGAAATCTCATGTGATCTTGTGACTTTCGTGACAAGTGAGAAACTCTTACTAGATCCTATCGTGTCATCTCAACAAGAACAAATTAAGCTGTTGAACTTCATGCAGATCCTACATGATTTAATTACGTTCACCATAGAAACATGAAATTATTTTCTTCAAATCACAAGTTAGACTTTTGTAAATGTAACAACCACTCAATTGCATTTTTTCCAGTGCATTTAAGCAGAAGCTGCAGAGTTCACAGTCTTTCCTGAATAAGAAGTCAGTACTCTTCCTGAGATAAATACACATTTCTATCAAAAAGGACAGGAAGCAGACAACATGAAGGATGGAGGAAATAATAAAATTCACTCTTGCACTCACAGATTATGGGATACTTTGATGTCATTACCTAAAGCTACTGGCTGCTGCTCTCGACTTCTGTGTAAAGACTAAGTTGTGTTTTCAGGAACCATATGGGCTGTCTTACTCACAAAGTGACAACTTTAGAAATGTAATCTTAGCGTTTTCAGATAGCGAGCCAGACGGTTCCTGCCTGACAATATCAGCATTATCTCCAATCCCACCAGTGCACACAGCAGGCTGCTTCTGTCTAACAAATACCAACAAACAGTCTGGACAGCAAATTGTAGCTTAAACTAGAGTTCAAGGAAACCTTTTACAGGAATTATTGCTAATTAGCATCATAAATACATATTTCTCAGACATTCACAATCATACTTTTAAACTGACTTCACTTTTTTTGTCGTCTTTTAGCTGTCGGGTCTCTGCTGATGAATCAATGTTCTGTCACAGAAGCAAATTCTCTTAATAATTACTCTACGAGATCATGGTGCACTTTACTGACACGACAAAGCGTTTGCCTTCTCTGCTTTTACATAACTGACACCCATAAAAATGGAAGCAACACAGCCAAGTGTTAGGAATTTGTGGCTGTTCGAGTTTGGTTCCATGACTTTAGTGTTTTATATTTTGAGTTTGACTTCTAATTCCTCAACCTTTCGGTTTGCGGGTTACAGCGCGGTTTGTATTTGATTTACTGTTAAAAACTCACACACAGAGACTTCTGATTGGATAATAAGGAAGTCTGCTTCTTGTCCACTCAAAACCTGAATGTAATGATTTTGTGAGGTGCACTCGTCTGGCTTTTAAGCTTAAATTTCAGTGAAGTTTGCCCATGTGTTTAGGAGGTGCATGACTGGGTAAAATTTTGTTGCATTTAGATTTTTAAAGAAATGGGAGATGGTTGCTGCCTGTGGCCTGGAAACAGCTGGAGTAAAATGTGGATATTTGCAAAGTAAACTTAAGAAATCACACAACAGAAAAAAAGTGTCAAGAACAGACTGACAGTGTCAAACCTGCAGCTTTTTGTAGGACATGTCATCTTTTCTCTGGGTACACTTTACACTGGGAACCAGAGTTTATTGAAAATAAGCAAATGTTACTTCTTTTTCTTCTTTTGCCACCTCAGCCTATCGCTTCTATGCTCTTGTGACACATCAACCCTCTGAACATCCTCCTTCACATCTATGGGCCTATTTTTCAGGTGTTCCTCATGGCAGCTCCTTGCTGCTCTGATTTAGTCAGAACCAAAGTTCCATCCATCCATCCATCCATCCATCCATCCATGCATGCATCCATCCATCCATTCGCTTCCACTTATCCTATCTATACATTTCTTTAGATCCACAAAGACACAGTGAAGCACAAAAAGGCACCTGTGCTTTTTTGTGGCATGGAGCCACACTGCTGCTCACCGATGATCACTTCTCCTCTTAACCTAGCTTCAGCAACTGTCCTAAGTGATCAACTTTATCCCTGTGTAGTTACAACAGATCCTCTCATCCCATTTATTTTGAGAACTGGTACACTTCTTTTCCTATTTTCCTCTCACTCGCCAATATTGTCTCAAAAAACCTGGTTAAAAAGTCCATTGGGCCAATGCTCAGCTTTTATTCCTCTAGAGCAACAATATCAGCTGAGTTATTCAGTAACATTTAAAATGCGTGAACTACTCAACTGCTACTGAATGATTAAAATCGTATGGTGAGGATAACTAAAACACAGAAAAATGATCCTGATTTTTGTTACCTTGTGGTATTTTTGCTCCTGATTGAATGCCACGAGGATCACCGAGAGCAGGAGATTGAGCACCACGAATGTCACAAAAACTATACAGGAACCAATGAGTAACCCACCAAGCACAGGATTGCTGGCCAGGACCTAGAAGATAGTGCCTCAGTTAGATGTTATTACCACTTTGAAACTAACTGACCAAATTGGAAATGACAGAAAAAGAAAAATGTTGACTTAATGTGTGCAAATCCTGAGACGATCATTCTCACCTCATCATAGTTAAAGATGCCTATCTGCAAACCGATGAGAGTCATGAGAGCATCCATGAAAGTTTTATAAGAGGATAGGTTCCAGCCATAAATCGCGTTACACTAAAGGAGAGAAATTACCATTAGATCAGCAGAAGGACCGCTGAGAGCATCCCTGCCCATCATGGATTTCAATTTTCATTAAATAATCTCGGCGATAATGGAGTGAGGTTACTTGATTGGTATTTCACGCACCGTTTAAAGCATAATGACACTGTACTATAACAGAATGAATTTAAATTTACGAATGTAATGAACACCACCTGCCCCGGCTCTCCAGTCAACGCTCATCACTATTCAAGTCCTCTAATGCACACAGTGGAAAAGATTAGCATCAGCTGTCCTTTCGTTTTGGACTTTTATGTAATTTATCAAACTACTGGATGGTTTTAATTTAAATTATATTGATTAGACCAGCGGTCTCCCAACCTTTTTTGCGCCACGGACCGGTTTATGCCCGACAATATTTTCACCGGACCGGCCTTTAAGGTGTCGCGGATAAATACAACAAAATAATACTAGTACCGGTACTGAAAAAAAGAAGATTTATTCATAACACACGTGAAAAGACCCAGGAAAACTGAGTTAACGATAAAAACGATAACAAAATAACGCTGAAAACCGATAAAAACCCCGAAAACCAGACATTTTACACCTGAGCCTCAACTCTCGCGACCGCCACCAAAAAAAGCGTTCTGTTCTTGTCCATGTAAATACAAAATTATTTATTTGCGAGGAGTCAAGATTTGGTCAAAGGAACCAGATACTTACTGCAATGGAATAAGCCAGCAACATGATCACAATGATCAGAAGAAGACCGCTTATGCTGGTCCAGGCTCGCTGCAGTGCAGCTGTGATCATGTTCATCTTTGGGTTAAGTCTAAGCAGGTGCCACAGTTTGACAGTGGCGAGCAGGACCAGGAAAGCCATCAGATACTGAAAAAGTGATTCTGATGTGCCTGTCTGGTAAAAACTGACAAACCTATAAAAACAGGAAAGATGTGGAGTAAAAAAACAACCCACCAAATTGCAGTTAAACAGCTAAAATTAAAGCAGAGTTTTACGTTAATCTCACTTGTCGTTGTGGTTTTGGTAGTATGCTATATCACGGTTCGTGATCAGAGTCCTCTGGATAAAGGCGGCCACGGCACTCCAGCTCAGCAGGACGATAGAAAGCTCCAGAAGGTTCCATTTGTTCTTGAAGTAAAGCCAGCGCTGCTGCTTCATTAATTTCCCCTTTCCAGGAAAAGAAGTGAGAGCAACAGCTCTTATGTAATCCAGCAGGGGGTTGTCTGCATGCTCATGCATTTGTTGAGGTTTTAGCAGGAACACCACCAAACATATGTTGACAATTTGCACAAATAAAAGTGCTGATTTGTCCCATGATGTCCAAATGCATGTGAAAATAATCTGATCATATTTAATGAAAGTCTCAGTGCTCACATAAGAGGTTTTTAAGTATAAGCATTTACTGTATACTGTTTATCTAACCCTAAAAATCTTTATGAGAGAGCAATACAAAGGCAGATAAAAATAGCACATTTATGGATATTTAGGCTTTTTAATAATTGAGATTATATGTTGTCTAAAGCTCTTACTGTAGTTAATTTAACATGCAGTCTTTGGGACTTCCAGGTGAATTTCAGAGGGGGTGTAGCTACATGACATCTTGACAGATACAGAAAAATAAGCTGTGTGCTTATGTCACCATAATAATCTTAAGGAACTGCAACAAAGGGCACACAATAGGAGCTTATTGGCTCAGAAATTACAGTTAATGGTCGACACCCACGATCACAATGAGCCTGAATGAAGTGAAACGACGTGATTAACATGTGACTCAGTGATGCACTAAAAAGCAAAATGATTATTACGAATGACAAATAAGATTAATCCTATTATATCAGCATCAACTTTGTAATTTCCTCGTAATTACAGTACAGTAGATCTGCACAGCATTTGACATGCTCTGATTTAGCTGCTAATTGCTTCTGGATTAACAGGCAGTAACGACTTAATAAAAAATGATTAATAGAAACATGCAGAGTGGCTTCATTGACTGTTCAGCCTCACGACACTCGTAGTTAATCCACGTTAGACTAATTCTTGCCGGTCACAGTAACAAACAGTAACTGCTCACTCTCAGGAAAATAATGGTCAGGAAACCAAAAAGTGATGATGATGCCAGTCTAAGTTTGTTTAAACCTCATTGGCTAAATGAAGTTAGTCTATTTAACTGGATACATAGAAAACAATATTTGGAACTAGATTCCATTATGTATTAATAATGTTTGTATTTACCTGATTGAACATGTAATAGAGGATGAAAAGCATATAAATGATCTCAGCGGTCATAATGCAGATGTGGAGGCCGTCACCTGGCAGGTAGAGATGAACACTCTGCATTTCACTGTGTAACTGAAAGGCTCCTGCAAAGTCAGAGAGAAGACTTCACTTACATGCGTACAGCTTAATGTGATCTCAATCATAGGCTGTCGGAGTTCTCAGTATGAAGGTGTAAAAAAGGGAATAAATGTAGATTGCAGTTACATACGAAAAGTAATAAAGTCTGATGTGTTATCCATTCTATAGAGTCTTCTTTAACAAAGCTTTAAATGCATTACAGTTCTCCTTACCTACAGCAGGGGACTCCAGCAAAAGCGTGACAATGCAGAGGAGATTCACATTTGCATTATAAACAGTGAACTCAACAAAGATGGTCCCGCGTGTACACATCGAACCACATATTGTTGAACAGATAGTCGAGGGTGCTGTGGATAAATATTAAAGAATTAATGTTGTTAATATATTCCATATGTTCATTTTAAAACCAACCAAGAAGACTATTAACTCTCAGACAACACAGCATCTTGGGTATTCTTTCGATTTTTCTTAAGGTACAGACCTGGTTGCAGTTTGTAAATCTGGGCCGAGCTCCACTGAAAAGCCCCCCCCTCTGTAGAGCGCCAATTCTCCCCAGACGGGGTAAGCTCTGAGTTGAGAGTGTGTCTGGTACGTCCAGGGACTGGAAATGCTTGCAGAGATGTTATTTCCAACAGACGTGTTCCAGCCAGGTCCGTAGGAGCCCACGTCCTCCGCTTCCCATGAATATGGAGCGCTACAGCCTGGCACCATCTTTAGCATGGGGCCTGCAATCTCACACGAGTTCTTCTTCACTCTCAGTTGACGAAGACGTGCATTTCCCAGAAGCTTCGAGTTTCCATCAGTGATGAATCCTGGAACACAGTATTTTACATTTCATTCTTATTGTCATTTATTTTTCATTTGAGTAGGCTACGGCCTTTTTAGGTCGTACCTACACGCACCTGCCCAGCTGCAAAGATCATCGCAGTTCAGGATGAGAAACCTTTGTGTAGCATGTATATATTTATAGATTTAGCTAAAAGGTTCAAGTCAAAGCACTCTAACATACACTGGGAAAACTGTCTTGTGTTGACAAGATTAAAAAATAAACTAGACCTCTGACCTTCACCTCAAGATCTGAATGTGTGTAATCCTTTTAGTTGATGCACCTATTTGAAAGTCCTGGCTTATCTTGTTCTCAAGTTATCGTGTTTACAAAGTCGGGTGTCCACGCTGCCTGCCCGACCACCTGGCAGGGTGACAGCTGTACTCCACCAACCTTTAACGGCTGAGGGGTAAAAGGGCACATGTAAAAAAAAGAGGCAGGAAATATAGAATAATAGATAATACTAATCTGTACTTCCTGCAGCAAAGTTCAGATTTGATATCACTGCAATCTCAGTGAAGACTTAAGGCACAATATTTAAAATAATACACAGATATTAATGAAAAGACACTTGACACAAAACAGTTGCTTTGACATAAAGCTGGATTAATCTGTTCATGTGTTCTGCTTTAATAAACAAAAAAGTCTTCTAAAACTTTTATGAGATAACAAAACAAACCATCGAATCGAACCTCGAACGAATTCACCTGTTCGTGTAGATATGGTTATATCCCTTCTGTATGTTCTGCTATTGGAACGTTCTAAAAAAAGTTCAACACTAACCCTTAAAAGTAAGAACACAACTAAACAGTGAAGCAGAATAAACAGCTTCAGGTCAGAAATCATGACTCCTTGTTGAAAGTCATCAAATTGCTTTCCACTTCCACTCTGATAACATCCTTGTATGGACTTTTGTTGCTCTTTGCAAAACCATTTCACCCATACTCCTTTGATAACAGTCTACTGAGCCTGCCGATTAGAGGAGGTGGCCGGTAACTGGCAACGTCTACAACAGAGATAAAAGCGAAGCCCTGTCCCTGTTTGACTGTCCTTTTTGTAACGAATATTTACCTGGATATTGTCCAAAGAGGTTACTGAGTAGAGATGTCTTGGCCCAGTTGAATACATCTTGAATTGCCATGGTGGCTGGGGCGTTTCCACAGAAGCTTTGTTTAATGTGTGTGTTTAAGTAAAAAGCATTTGGATCTCTCTGGCCATGTGCCACCAGCAGCAGCATCCACAGGAACCCCATGTAGACTGAAACATACAGGGGGATTAAGTCAAACCCAGCATTAATTTCAGGTCAGACTTACAACATCCCTGGAAGATAAGTTGTAGTCAAAAAATTTTTTTTTTCTGCAGTTCTTGTCCTTGATGAAGATTTCCTTCAATTTGTTTTAATCAGGTTAATTCGCAGTTCTTTGTGTGTCTACTTACTCAGTATCTCCTTGATTAGAGCAAAGGCTTTCTGTTCCAGCATCCTGTTCCTCCTCATTTTTTCTACGTCTGCCAGAGGCGGCGGCTCATAAACACTGCCATAGCGCACAAACATTTGTTCACCTGTGGATGAAGTTTGTTGCCAAAGAAATGTTCAGTATTTAAACAAAAGAGGAAGAAAGTATGCTTTCTAGAGTTTTTCTTGATATTTTACCGATATTTCTGTGGTTTCTTTCAAATTGAACATTTTGAAAATCTTCCTCGTCGACTTTTTTAATCACAAGAGCAAAGAAGATTGCAAAACAAAGCACCTGTTTTGAGAGGCATGAATAAATGCAGTGGTTTATTTCGAGTAAATATTTAAATTTACAAAAAAATTATCTATATTAGAAACGTTAAATTATAAGAAAATTGTGTAACTGAAATTTTAACTGTGCAGGAAATCTTAAGGGTATGTATATAACAGACAAATGTTCTTCTCACCTTCAGCGGCTGAATAAGGAGGACACTCTGAAAGAAGGAAATAACCATGGATACCAACCAACTTATGGAGCGCGGTTTTCCAAATTTCAAGCCATACAGCATTGTGAAATAGCCTGATACGACACTGGTTGCCATCACCAGCAGCCAGCCAAAAAAAATAAACCACCAGGGTAGGCCTCCGTGACAGCACGTCCTTTTTTTCTCATCGCCATCAGTGCTGTCTGACGGACTGGCCCTGTAAACACGGAGCGACAGAACAGCGAGTAAAATTACATTTCCTTTCACCAATATGAATTTCAATAGCATTAACATGTAACTTTACAGAGCAACGAGTAAAAATGTTTTTGCAAAGTAATAGGCCATTATCCTAACATCGTGCATACATGTTTAAATCAGTACTGCTCTCCATATTATACTACTTTAGGGCCTTTACCATATAAAGCACCGTGAGGTGACTGCTTTTGTGATTTCCTTCTATATAAATAAAGCTGAACTGAAAACTTGAATTGAATATGCTCAATAATGCAGAGGTAGGAAGTACAACTATTTTGTTAGTCAAGTACTTGAGTATTTATGTTCAGCTGTTAACTTTTACTCTCTACATTTTTACCCAAATATTTATACTTTTCGCTCCTCACATTTTCAAACCAGGCTCGTTACTTTAGGTTTAAGACAACTGAGGGAAGTTTTTATTTCACAGCTGCCTTCAAACATCTGAGTGATCTGAGCCTAAATGGTGGAAACAGTAACACAGAAAAGTAATCCTACTGCTGTATCTATCACTGGGGCTTTACACATACAAAGAGATCAAAGAAGCAAAAGCTTTTGATAACTCATATTTTTTGCATCATTCATCATGCTATAGTCAGAGGTTAAAGTGGGCTGGAGCATTGCACAATTCCTTGCTGCAGGAGCGAGCATAAAGGGAAAAGAGGAAAACAGAACAGGAAGAAGAGGTTCATGCTCAGAGTTAGGTTACATGAAATGTAGCAGAGATGAATTTGGATTTAAGCTGATGACACATAGATTCATCATCTGAAACTGATCGAGTAATAGCACAAAGTTCATTTAGCTTTGCATAAAAATACTTGATATAAATGTGCTTCAAAGAGCTACTTTTTACTTTCTCACTTTGAGTACATTTCAGAGCCTGGATTTTTTTTCATCTTTTACTTGAGTAAAGAAGTTGAGTCAGCTTTTTCTGGAGTGTACTTAATACTTTACTAGTATTTTTTAAGAACCTGTACTTGTACTTTGACACTTTTTCAGCAGATCAGCAATTAGACTTCAGTTGTTTTACTCAAAGAACACCCATTTTGATGATTCTCTCATAGATTTTATTGTTTATTTTTGAAGTTTTTTTAATAGCTTACTGTGCAGGCTCATGCATATTTTGACTAGTGAAATTTTGTGCTCTAGCTCAACGTATTTTAATGATTGAATTGTGCTCTATTTTGATTTACTGTGAGTTTAAAAATGGTGTTTGTTGGTCCTTTTTCTCATATTGCTTTTGTAATTTCTTTGATAATTCTTACAGAACATTGCTGAGGTTTTGTTATTGCTTTTAAAATACTTTGCACACAGGTGCTGGTTGAGTGCGAGCCAGGGTATTTAATTTAGGCTGTGCATGTGTCAGTCCCTGAGGAAGACTTGGAGTCGATACACGTTGGTGTGTTTCGCTTGCTGAATCGTTGCGAGAACAAATTTGTTATATGATTTTATCCTCAGAGTGCCTCAACAACCGCCGTCTTTATGTTGAGTTTTAATTTTAACAATTAAAAGTGTTGCAGTGACTATAATAATTAAAACAAAGACATACAGCAGCTATAACTGCAGTTAATTCCTCCAAGATAAAATAAAATGTTCTAGATGGATGTGACATCTAACTGCACCAGCGCGGTCCTCTTACAGAGTGACTTTCATACGTTTTGTTGGTGGGTTCATCTGGAACGCCTCTGTTGGATGCGACGAGTTGATCTTCAAGCAACTCCTTCATGCTCTGGACTTGCTGCAGCGCCTGTTTGTAGCTGTGTGGATTCGGGAAGCCTGAGGGACCCAGCTGACTCAACTCACTGTCGATGCGACACAGCTGTCTGTACAGATACTGGCTTTTGTTTCTGTTCTTTTGAATCACCCCCTCTGCCGATGCTGGATAAGCGCTGCTATCTGAAAATGTACATATGTTATTACTTGGAAATCTCAAGGAAGCACATGATATGATGTGTTCAGAAAGCAAAAATTGCTTTGTTTGCAGAAATGTGATTGTTGGCAGCGTTTTCAAATTCTGTCTTTATTTGTTTCAAACAACCACTTTGTCATATAAGCAAGTGTCTTCTGAATGATTTCAGAACTCTGCAGTCTCCGTCCTTTCAGGCAAATTTTCATCTTTTATCAACGTCCATCAAATTTGTAGCACGCCACTTAAATTTACTTTGCATGTTATTCAAAAGCAAAAGAACAGACACCAAACTGTTTGTGAGACCTTCTGATATGTAAGTACTAATATACTGGGCTGGGTGAAGCAGAAAAAATGCTCTAGCACTTCAATTTGACCCTTAATGCGAGAGCTGTGATCATAAAGTTGTCTGACTACACTTGTGAAAAGTCCAAAGGCCGAGTTAGCTGATCTCCCCTCTGGTTTGTATCCAGAGGCACTCGAAGACATGAATCCTATTCTACGCACTCGTATGTGGTGCAGAGTTCACATGTAAAAAATTTGTGTCCAACTGACCCAGCTGACCCCAACTGACCCCAGCTTCAAACCAAAGTACTTCTCAGTAGACCTCACCCCAATGGCAAAGCATCGCTCGAGGAAGATGCAGCATTCACCATAAATTCATTTTCTAGGCTCAGACAGTCAGCGTGTTCTAAGGTAACATCCTAAAGAGCCATGAAACCGAGAAGATTTGCTGTACACCGCTTCAGCGTGGTGTGTGCTGATACTCAGTGGCACGCACCACAGTTGAAGAGGCCTCAGCAGCACAATCATTCATCAGCAGGCGCCAGATTTGGCTCCCTGCAACTTTGCTCTTGTTTTTAGAAAGCTACTTGCACTTCAGTGGCCACTTGATTTCCTCCAGTGTGTCACGATGTCCGTGCTTCAACTTTAGTTTTGTTTTTCTGAACAGTATAATGTTGAAACTGATATAGAAGTACCCAAGAATATGTTCTTAACGGGCAGGTCGCGCAAACTTAAATAAGATGGGGGTTTGGGGCAGTGTTGCAGCACTTTTGGTTGATCATGATCAATTATTAACACGAGAACTCACCTGATAGCTGAGGCTGTGTTTCTGTCTCGATATTTTCACTAGCTGTGTTATTCTGTGTGATTAAGTCTTTCAACACAGAAAGAATAGCATTGACATCATTTTCTTGTTCAGGCACAAACTTAATCTCCTTGCATGCGACGTTGCTTTTCATCGTCTTAGAGAGCGAGTGGGCAATTCTTGTGATGTCCTAAGGGGAAGCACATTCAATACCGAATTTTGATACCAAATGAAGTGTATGCACATTAGAGAAATTCTTCTAAACCCACAAAACCATCAGTATTTGTAACACGTACAAAAAGGTTTGTCATAAGGCTTGGGTGCCAGTTTAGCAGCACCTTAAAATTAAATGCAGAAACACAAAAACAGGAAACACCTACCTTAATGATAACATCTAAAGACACTCTGTTAGTCATGTCCGTTGTGGCAGAAGAATCTTGTGTGTTCTTTTTCTTTTTTTTGCGCTGGCAACAAGAAAACTCCCGAGGACGAGTGAATCTGAAAATACTGACTATGAGGATATTGACGGGAAACATGATGAGGGAGCTCTGAACTCCAATCATGAACTGCTGCCAAGTAAACTCAAAAGTTCCTGAAAATACAAATGGGAATTAGATGAATTAGATTTGGACTTTTTTACACTTTTTTAAAAGTAAATTTAATGGCAATGCATTTTTGATGTACCTAGGTCCATTACTTGGTCAGAGGGATCTTTTGGGATCCCATAAAACATGATACTGGTTAACATGGTACAGAGCAGCAGAGAAAAACAGCAGGACACTCTCTGCACACGGGTGAAGTGGCTGCTCGGTGGTCGACTGATCACCGAAATCCAGAGGTGTCCGTCATTGAAATCCTTTGTTGTCTTTGTGAAGAACAAATTACTGAAAGATAAAAGCAACATTGTAAAAACCAAATGTTTTAAACCTTCATAAACAGCTAATTAGTGATGGATTAGCATCACATTTTAATCTTTTTCTAATTCCTGTAAAACACTATTGTAGATCTGAAGCATTTGGAGGTTTTAGAGCCTAAAGAAAAGCGAATAATCCCCACTAAATCACCAGATCAGCGCTTAAACCAAATATTTAGCTACTCAACTGGGATGAGAAGAAAGTGGCAGCTTTTACTGGGTTTCATTTCGTCTTTGGAAATTCAGCTAAATTCAAATAAAACAATAAATTGTTCTGTAGTCACATTTTTTTATTCTTTCAGCTGGTTCCCTTAGTCACCATGGTAGATCATCTGCCTCTATCTCACCCTATCCCCAGCTTCTTCTGTCTCACCAACCCACTGTATGTCCTCTATCACATCATCCATGAATCTTCTCTGTGGTTTTCTTCTTTTTCTCCTGCTTGGCAGCTCAGCATCCTCTGTCCAGTGTGTCCACTCTCCCTCCACCTCGTATTTTAATCATACCTGGGCCTAATAATTTCTTTCTGGTAGCCTTGTGAAAGTCCACAAGCACTGGTAGATTTTTCAACGAGTTGAAAAGTAAATTCTGGCTGCTGCTTTGTGAAAGTGAATTTCATTAAAAAAAAATGATAGTTTACCCTGCCTGCTGCAAACATAACATTATCCAAATGGAACTCCAAACCATGAATTCGATTGAATTTGCATTTGATCAGTACTCCCAATCTGGGTTTCATGTTCAGCCTCTAGACAGAGTGCTTGTACGTGTAATTCTGCTACCAAACGTACCACCAGGCTTTGTGCTTACCTGAACCTCTTTAGATCCATCTCTGTTGCAGCAGGAAACATTTTATCGAGGGAACAGTCATCAATGTCTACCGACAGCCAGGAATTACATAGAAAATGCCATTTCTCCTCTGTCTGTAAATCCTGCACCATGACATTGCCTACATACCTGAGAAAAGGCAAACAATGTAAATGCAAGATGCAATCATGTGACCTCTGCTTTGCTCCACGTGACACCCACAAAAGTCAGTAGAAGACATATTACTTAAAATGACAGCTGAATTGCATTTAAAGACCATGTTTTCCTTAAAAAAGCAACAATAATTATCTTTAAGATCAGTGTAATTGGGACCGGATTCACACTGTATTCACCTTAATGTCCAATCATTGTGGTGTTCTTGGTCAAACAGTATGTTTCTAATGACTCAGAAAATACCATAATTGTCGAGATGCCTTTCTTTTGTGTGGTTGTGACATTTCTTTTTTTCCTACCAGGCAGAATGGCTTCCTGAATTGTTGTGCCATAGTCTGATGCCCTGCAGGTCTCCCAGGGAGAAGGGTGTAGTTAGCAGGAACATGTCCACTGCTCCCCTTTCAAACACACGTTTCTTTGAATCTGTCAAGTGGTGAGGCTCGCTGTGTCCTTCTGTGCCCAGCAGAGTAACTGTCACCTAAAATAATCAATTTTGTGCATGAAAAGTATAAAACTGAAAACAATACCATTCTGATTCCATATATGAGAGCAATGGTAGCGCCTTAGTACTGGTTTAAACGGTTTCTGGCAATATATTAGGGAAAACTTCAAATAGTAATAGAAATACGGACTTGATCAACTTTTGTCTGTTTCATACAGTTAGAATAACCACTGTAAAAATAACAATTAAGATTTCACTGTGTGTAAGTGTGAGAGTCTGCGTGCAGTGCATATGATACACACAGTGCTGTGCATGTATTTATATTTTGCTAGGAAACAGGTTACAGAATTTCATTAAACATGAGCTCGTAACATGCTAACAAGCTCGTAGGTCAGTGTTAACAGCAAGAAAAACATCCCCGACATTAAGACACACAATGTTTTACCATCGTTTACAAAACTGGTAAGATGTTAGCAACAAGTAGAAAAGTAAGAATTTACCAAAATACTTCTATACAGTCTGTTTTATTAGTTTTTTTACTTTCCATCCAGAGGAGTTGCCACCGGTTGGACATAAAAAAATGCATGTTTAAGCTCCACTCTCGTTAACTTTCTTCTTCTTCTATTCTATCTGATGAGATAGATATTAAAGCACGAGCATGTGCCTTTTCTTTAATATGTAATTGCATACATCAGTCTGGGAATACAGAAAAGAAAAGACACAAACAATGTCCTTTTTCACATAAGGTCACTGAAAGAAAAAAAAAAATCACTGAAAAGTTAGTACAGACAGAAAATACGTGTGATGAGATGAGCAGCCTAAGTGATCAGTACAGAGCATGTGCTGAAACCCAAGTGCAAATCTGCCTGTAGCTTAGTGTTAGCAGAACATGCTAAAAAACCGCATATATTATTATCTTAGTTCTGGGGCCTAATGTGTCGGCAGAAAGAGCAGGTGTACGAAGCCCACCACCTAACGAAAGCTGAGTATTCACAAGCCTATTTTAGAACTCGCCCTTGAGATGGAGCTGATGGAGCAACCCCAGAAGTCTTTGGTTATTGAGTGCTTCACGGTGTTTCACTGCCAGGGAAACATGAAGAGTTGCTGAATGGCGTATTGTGTGTTTGGGTAACACAGATGAAAAAGTTCTTGTTTGTGGTGAACAGTGTTGATCAAGTTACTTGAAAATAGTAATTAGTTACTAATTACTGATTACTTCTCCAAGATGTAGTCCTGTTACTTTACTGATAACTTGTTTTGTTTTCAAAAGTAATTAGTTATTTTATTACTTAGTTTATAAAAACATGAGACACAACCTCAATACATAATAAAGCAAAAGACCTTTCAGCCCAGTTCTTTTTCTGCATAATCCATCATTATGTAAAATGTAATCAAATGAAAAAGTCTCTTTTTAAAACTTGTTTTATTAGTTTTAATCTTTTAACTTTAAGCATCAAGCAAAAATTAAATTATATGCAATATTCTCTGTGAAATGTGTTTAACATTTAAACCTATTTTCTGCATATTCCAGCTTATAAAATAAAATAATGTTTTGTGTTTGCACTCACTCTTTCAAATAAAATCTAAGACTCAGCGGCACTGAGTCCTGTGGCTCTTAAATCTATTTTCATCTATTTAGCAGGAGTGGGGCGGGTGGAGGTTTGCCCGGTGCCTCAGCAGTCATGTCAGTGGGAGGATCCGGGGATTTCTCTGTGAATTTCACATTCCCGTGGCGGTGTGCTCGGTGCTTGCTCAGATTTAATGTTTAATTTTTCGGACATCGCATGCTCGTACGTCCTTGTCGTGAGACACGCTCACAAACAAAATCACGGTTTAGTAACGCAGTAACGCAGGGTGCTTATGGGAGAAGTAACAGTAATCTAATTGCTTTTTTGGCAATAGTAATCCCTTACTTTTCTCGTTACTTGAAAAAAGTAATCGGATTACAGTAACACTACTGCCCATCTCTGGTGGTGAAATTGTAAAAAGATGAGCTGCTGATAAGCAGACTGAAAACAGAGAACGTGCATCTCATGATGTTTCCACAAGTCTAAAGTAACTTTGTGAGAAGTGTGACTTTCACTGAACACATGTACCTGAGAGGAAGTGGAGGCTCCTATACGATGCCCGGTACAGACACTCAACAGGTAGCGATACTCATCCATTGGATCATTGTCCTCCAGCTCTGTCACCTTTACCTGTTATTCAGCCAACAAGCAAAAATATTATATGGACATGAGATGGAGACGCTATTCCCAAATAGAAAAGCTGTTCACATATTAGCGTTCAACTTTCTATCTAGAAACTATCTATCTATCCAGAGAGAGAGTTCATGTAAGAATATAGAAGATGCAGAGAGATACAAGTGTGTATTTTAGAAGTGGCTGAAATGACCTTAAGCTTCAAGGATCAAACAGATGAGAAGTGAGCTACAAAGTCTTTCTAGCTATTTTCTTTATTCTCTAACTCATACACCTCCAGGTTTTCACAACATCAAGCGTCCCCTGGAGCCTCAAACACAACTGTTTCCACAGAAAACACCTCAGACCAACTAACATATAAGTAGTTGTTGTGTTTTTTTTAAGATATATAATATTCCTAGGAAACAGACAAGCCTTTTGTTATTTTTAATCTGTTCTTCAGTCCACGAGAGATGCAATACCTTGACTGTGTCTTGAATATCTTTTCGTCTTGCCCACACGAGGACCAAGAGATACGCCAAAAAGAGTGCCGCGATGAAGCACACAACCACAGGATTATCGGCAAAGGTTGCAAATAGCTCAGCAGTGCGTGACGGGTCGACAAGGTTGGGAGTGACAAAGAAGGAGTTCCCGAAGAAGGTGAGGTGGTTGCAGAGGCACTGGGTTTCTAAATGCGTGGTATTGGCACCAACCTTGAAAGACAACAGCTTATATTTCCATTATTGTTTAAGCAACGCCTCACTGTACGTGTAGCAGATTGAAATGTTGCACTTACTCTGCATCCAGATTTGCTCCAGTCCAGTAGTGATTTATTCCAAAATTGACATGAGGTTGTGATGGGCGTAATTGATAAACTGGCATTTATAGATTTTATACCTGGGCCCACTATGGGTCTCACAACAAGATAATGCACTCCAGTGTTGCCCTTTAAATCCTCAGGGTGCAGGAGCCATGTGTATTTCTCCTCTGTGCAGGCACACGAGACACAGTCAAATCTCACTTCAGTCACATTAGAAGTGGAAAAAATCTTGTCACCACAATTAAGCAAAGGCATTTCTTACCTTGTGTGGCTCCCTGCTGAGGCATCTCTGTTGCCGCTACATAATTTGTCTCAGTAGGGTAGTCATTATAACCAAGGAGGACTTTGAAGGGTAAAGGAACCTTTGAAGGCATCATCTTTAAAAGGTTGGACATGCAAGACAAAATCTTATGAATGCGCAATCTCAAATAAAATCATGAATTTCCTTCGTGAAAGAATAAAGAATATAATTAGTAAAACTATGATTGGCTGCAGTCATCATAGTGCTACAGTGTAGCAAAGATATGAAGTTTTAGGGAGGGTAACAGCGTGGCTCTACATATTTGACATGACAATCTGTCAGCGGTTAATCACTATGACATTAATTTACATCAAATAAAGATTCTTCTGATGTAGGTGATGAAATGTGTCAGAAACTGGTACATATATTCGTGGTCTCCAGGAGATGACCTGCAATAGCTGATCTTTTAATGCAAAACTGCCATGTAAAAATTTTCTTTAGCCTCGTCTTGTAGCTACACTTTCTGCTAACAGTTAGCAATGTTAGCATGGTCACAAGCAAAAGTCACGCTGAACAGAATGTAGCCTCTGTATGTAATGTAACCATAATATAACTGTCCACTAAGCATGTTTGCTTCTTCTAATTTCAGGAGTCGACATAAAAGAACAAGTCACTGAACCTTTAGAACCAGGGTAGAGTTCGCTGAAGGAATATCAATAACCGTTGTGCTGAAGTTCCCCAAGTCCAGAATAGTGGTGTTCACTTGTTCTCCAGCAAACCGTGGAAACACGATCTGAAGTCAGATGTTAGAAAGCGGTTATCCACTGTTTCAAAATGTAGCCACTTTAACATATTTTAAACTTGTAAAATAGTTACATGCAAGTAACATATTAATTAGTACTACTACTACTATTAATTGTACTACTATTTAAAAGTAGTAATCCCTCCCCAGAATTACATCAGGCCTTTTTCTATTATATAATTTTTTTTGTCATTGAGTGAAAGTATTTGCATAAGTATTTAATCCTCAAGTAAAATATGACTTAGCACTTGGTGGAGAAATTGAAAGCAGTAAAATGTTTCTTGTAGGTGGTCACCACCTTCTCTCACATCTAGGGAGGGATTATAGCCCAGTCCCCTTTACAGAAAGTCTCTGAACTCTTCAGGTTTCTTGGCTTCTTCTTGGTGACTCACAGTTTCAGCTCTCTCCCTAGATTATCAAATTCTGGAGATTGGTTAGGCCACTCCATGACCTTATTGTGATTCTTTTTTAGCCAGTGTTTTAGCCATTGATAGGAATTCTGGCCAACAGATTCACCATCTTCACTTCTGTCACAAAACTATTCTTAATATGTATTTCTCAAAAGTCCCCAGAAACAAGTCCTCTCAAAAGGAGATTGAAAACAGTAAGTGTGGATGCTGTAATGTTGCTACACTGACCTGAATATCCTTACTTAAGTTTTCCACAGGGATAACAGACCCTTCTTTTGTTGTGAGGGATAAATAACCTATGAATCTGCTGATGTCCCATCCCACCTTCCAACAAAATGGATTTACATCTAAGTTCAGCATCTGAAAGTGTAATTCAAAGATCAGGTCAGACATTGGACGTTAGGATGATTGAGCAAAATTGATTTACACACATGTACATATCCACAGCACAAACACTCATAGGCACATGGGTATTGACGTACTCGCACATCCACTGGTTTGTCTGAAGGGAGTATGGTAGTGGGTAGTTGTGGGAGAGAAAATGTGATGCAGGTACAGTTGGTAATATTTACGGAGCCTGTGTACAAGACTGCTGGTAAAACTCTGTAAGAAAAGATCAGGAGATCCACATTAAACATGTGCTTCTCTTAAATATTAGTTTGCAAGTTTAACAGCTCTGGAATCAATAAACTATTAATATACAAAGTAAAATGTGTTTTCATTGCGACTTGGCTACTTGTAACCACGTTATGGTAGTTATGTTAACGACTGGAGGGGACATAAATGTGAACCACTGTCACTTCAAAGAGGCTCAGTAAAAGATCCTTTTACTATATAATGTTGTCAGTATAATAAGCCACTGTAAAAACAAAACTGGATTCAATCTGGATTGTCACAGATTCTGCCTTTACTGTAGTAAACGGATATTTTTAAGACATAGTCACTCCTCAGCGCTTTCATAGGTGCCACACAACATTGTTTTATGGAAAATGTGGAAAATGTGAATGTGGCACTTACAAATGTGGATTGCACAAGATGGACATTATATTTCTTCATTTCCATTTAATACTTGTACAGCTGCTGTTATTGTGTATATATATATTTATATTTCTTCATACATTCTTGTATATTTCTATACTGTGTATTGTGTATTTTGTTGTACAGTTATTCTATTTTCAACTTTAATTTATATATTTTATCTTATTCTTTCCCAGTTAAATTTACCCTTCATTCTAATTTGTGTTGTACAGTTATTTCATTTTTAACTTAAATTTTTATATTTTATTTTGTTTTATTTTATTCCTTCCTAGTTAAATTTGCTCTTTTTAATTTTTATATTTATTTCCTATCTTATTCATAGCTTTTTCATTTTCCTTTAGGTCACGAGCAGTTGTGTAAGCATTTCACTACATATCGTACTGTGTATGACTGTGTATGTGACAAATAAAATTTGAATTTGAATTTGAAACATCTGTATTTGCTGAATTTTCCATGTGGTTTATGCAGGTTTTCCTTTAGTTTGTCACCCATCCGTAGACAGGTGGCTGTAGGCTTCAGCTTTTTAGTATACCAGCATCAGTGAGATTTTTCCAGTTCAAATTTCTGGGACATGTGGTTAATTTTTGTTTGATAACTTTGTCTTGCATTTGAAGTGAAACTTACCTTCTGACAAATACTTTAACGTGCGTTTTCCAAATTATGCTTGAGTCCTCATTGAGCTCCATAAAGACCAACATCGCACTCTGTATATTGTACAGGGCCCCAAGAAGGCCATCTGAGGTGATTTTCTGCAACACACAACATTTAGAATCAGAAATAAAACTGATTTTAAATACAAAAAGGGTTTTTTGAAGAGACAGCAGATATTGCTGGGAAGTGATATTGATTTGCATATCTAACATTAAAAGCTACCACGATTCCCCAGAGAAATAAACACAATCAGTATCGGCCTCATAAGACTCACACTGGGACAATAGCCGAGCATGTTGCTTATGCCCTCCACAATAATGTTGGCTGTGGCAAAGACTTCAGTTGCGTTTAGATCCATGTGGAGGAGAAATGAACTCAGGGTTGCGAACAATGATGCGGCCCTTTCCTGAAGGTGGAAATGAACTCACAGTCACAGACATTCATTTGGGAGGTGTTATGAAGATATTAACATTTGTGAATTGTCAAAAGCTTTAAAATGTGGCCTCATATCCCACCTTTAATTTTAGTACAGGGCAGAGTAAAAAAAAAAACCCTGTCCACCAAACATTTACTTCCCATTAAGAAGGGAGCTACAGTGAAAGCAACATACATCAGTACGCATTGCAGAGAGATGTCTACAGTCCTTACTGATGGATTCCTCCTTTTTTGAACTTCTCTACAGTACCTGTGCTGATGTATTGAGTTCAGTCCCTTTCTTGACGAGAGAAGCAAGTGCCGTGGCTAACACCTGAACGTCTTGTAGAGTTTTGTTGAGATTTTCATTTAGTATAGCAATCAATATGTCCAGCATCTTCTGTCGAAGCTTCAGACACCAACAAAATAAATGCATAAAAAAGTGACATATTAGAATTTTACAGTAACAATGTTGTTCATTCAGATTCAAACATTTCCTGATTCACAGAGATGGTTTTTCCTTTCCATCCACCCTGTCTCATTAAGTTCGGAAATGAGACCTGTGTTTTCTTGAGAAGCTGTCAAAAAGATGTAAAATTACACACAGAAACTTCCTTTGAATGAATCAACTGTTGGGCGGCTCCTAAAGCATGCCCTATTAAAGGCCTGTACACACTGACTGCAATCTGAATACACAACAACAAAAGGAAGAAATGGAGATTCTGGGTTCATCCAAATCTCACAACAAAGAAGCAACAGAGAAAATTCCGTGGTTTGATTCATAACTGCATTATGACTGTTTTTGTACATATTTTAGGATGTCAGTGGAGCTGTCTAGACTCTTTTTGCAAAATTACACGGTTGATGTTAACAGCTGCATTAACAATACGTGAGCCTGAAAAATTTTTAACCCATCCGGTGTGTAAAGGCCTTAAAAGTTAAAAGCTTGCTTAGCCCTGCTGGCAGCACAAGGTTCTTCACTGGTCCTATCCTTAAACAGAGTGAGATTTGCTACCTTTTGCCTATCTGCTTGTCCTGCAGGATCAGATTGGTCGTTAAGTTCATTGGCCACAGAACTGAAGAGTTGTCCAGCGACTTCTGGTGACAGCTGGCCTTCTGCCTTTAGCTGATCCAAGATGTTCTCTATTGAGTTTAAGCTCAAAGTTGAATCCATAACCTGATGAGAAGAAAATATTTTCTCACAGTACTACAAAATCAGAGCATTTCCGTACTCTGGATCTTTTCTCGTCAGTACATGCATCCTATTTGTGGCATACCTGTGCAGTTATAGTGGTGCTGAGTACTGTTTGGCCTTCACCCGTTGCAGTTGCCAGTATATTCAGTTTGTAGTTAGAATTGCTGTCTCCGAGAGGAAGGAAGATGAATTTTACTTCATTGCTCTGACTGCATCGCAGAGTCTTACCTGATAAGGTTCAAACAAGAGAGTTTCTATCATTATTAGATTTCTAGTGAAATATACTCCATTGTGTTTGTAGCTAAATGAATATTATGAATATTTCAGTATTGGATTATTAATCACACTACTAGCCAATCACATTATATGGTGCTACGATAATAGTAGCTGCATCCCTCACTTGCTCACCTGTCGCTGTACGCATTTGAGCCCTCTGTCACCTGACTTCCCTAGCTGTTAGAGCAGTGGTTCTTAACCTGGGTTCGATCGAACCCTAGGGGTTCGGTGAGTCGGTCTCAGGGGTTCGGCAGAGCCTCCACCACGGAGGTCGCAGAGGTCCAGCCACGCCCGAATTATCGTGTAAATTTGTGATGACACGCCCCCTTCTGGCCATCACTGGCTGCAGACGATCATGCTACACTGCTTGGCCAATCAGGGCTGCGGGGAATGTAGCGCGCACAGTAGTCAACATGTGAATGTCGTGGTAGTACTTCGTGTGATTTTTTTAAACATTTTAATCCATACTAACTATGTCGGGCAAAAAAAGAAAGTGGATGGACGAATATGTACAATATGGATTCACATGTATCACGGAACGTGATGGGAGTGAGCGTCCTATCTGCATGATTTGCAACGCCAAGTTGAGCAACTCTAGTCTCGCACCGGCAAAACTAAAGGAACACTTCTTGAAGCTGCATGGAGATGGGGAATACAAGAACACAACACTTGCTGAATTCAAGGTGAAGAGAGCCAGATTCGATGAAAGGCCCACTCTGCCTGCTCATGGATTTGTACCCGTTAACAAACCGATCCTCACAGCATCGTACGAAGTTGCTTACCTGATCGCAAAGCAGGGCAAGCCACACACCATTGGTGAAACACTCGTGAAACCAGCCGCGTTAAAGATGGCAAATCTGATACTCGGAACAGCGGCCGAAGGTAAATTATCACAAATTCCTCTTTCAAATGACACCGTCAGCGACAGAATAGAAGACATGAGTAAAGACATCTTGGCTCAAGTAGTCGCCGATCTGATTTCAAGCCCGGCAAAATTCAGCCTTCAGCTCGATGAGAGCACAGATGTTGCTAATCTAAGCCAGCTTACTGTTTTTGTGCGCTATGTGAAAGATGACATGATAAAAGAAGATTTTTTATTTTGTAAGCCTCTTACAACAACAACTAAGGCAGCCGATGTGAAGAAGCTTGTGGATGACTTCTTCGGAGACAACAATCTTTCATGGGACATGGTTTCTGCAGTTTGTACGGACGGAGTTCCCGTCATGCTGGGAAGAAACTCTGGTTTTGGTGCGCTAGTAAAAGCCGATGCACCACACATCATTGTGACTCATTGTATTTTGCACAGGCATGCATTGGCAACAAAAACCTTGCCTCCAAAAATGGCAGAAGTATTAAAAACCGTGGTGGAATGTGTGAACTATGTGCGAAATAGTGCTCTGAGGCACCGCATCTTCAGTGAGCTGTGTAAAGAAATGGGCTCTGAATTCGAGGTACTTCTGTACCATTCTAATGTTTGGTGGTTATCCCGGGGACAGGTGCTGAATCGTGTTTTTGCCATGCGTGTGGAATTAGACGAAATCATTGAAATTCAGCAGAGCCAGGTTCAACAGCAACTCTTCAGAACAACAACACTCTCAACGTTTTGGTGTCGACAAATGGACAAGTATCCAATTATTGCTAAGAAAGCCCTGGATTTTTTTATACCATTTGTTACAACATATCTTTGCGAGCAATCCTTTTCGACGATGCTGGACATAAAAACGAAGAAAAGGAACAGACTTTTCTGTGAAAATGACATGAGACTGCCACTTGCCAAGGTGAAGCCACGCATATCTGAACTGGTCTCTCAAAGGCAACAGCAGAAGTCACACTGATTTGCAGGTATGTAATTTGTTGTAAGTTCATGCATTGTGTTGGTTTTGTTTTTTGAACAAGGTGATGTTCATGCACGGCTCATTTTGTGCACCAGTAAAAAACATATCTATGTCTTGAATTTGAAAAGAAAAAAAAAGAATTTCACTAAAGAGGGGTTCGGTGAATGCGTATATGAAACTGGTGGGGTTCGGTACCTTCAACAAGGTTAAGAACCACTGTGTTAGAGGTAGGAGTCATGTCACTACTGCCTCAGTCTGAATGGGCTACACTTTGGTTGAGTGGTGCTACTCGTGTTTTTGTGGAGATTACCTGTGGATTATTTCTCCGGAAGCCTTCCATCGATTTCTGGTATGTTGTTTTGTGCCGTATGTTTATTGTTTTACTTGGTAGTAAATGCGTGTGTTTTTAGGCTGTAGCTGCAGAAGCCTCCTATTGGCCACGTTGTTTGCAAATTGGGCAACGCCGTTTGATCAGTAGCAGAAAGTGGGGTGAGTTGTGCCAGTTTTTACTTAGAGTGACTTTACAGTGAGGCCTTGAAAGGAATGCTTCTTTCTATAATATGTACATATATTTCAGGATCTAATTCATCCCTGGGATCAGTCACTTTGGATTGTTCTACAGTGCCACCCCCGTGTTTCTATGGATCCTTAGAAACACAACTTACCGCTGGGACAAATCACCCCACATGTTAAAACAACGTGGAAAATAAATGCCGCTGTTAAACTTAGTTACATCAGTGTCTTAAAAGATTTTGCTGATCCAGAAGTACTTACTCTGAGTGCTGAAACAATACTGACAGTTAGAGCAGGGATTTTCAGTATTGCAAGTTATATCAAAAGCATCAAGGATTGTTCCACTCTGTGGAGATATGCTACATGACAAGCCACTGGAGCCATCTCCATCCGTTCCGCAATCAGGTCCTCCTCCTTTTTCGCAGTCGCCTTTTCCACAGTCGCCTTTGCAACAGTCTCCTCCCTCTTTTTCGCAGTCGCCTTTTCCGCAGTCGCCTTTGCAACAGTCTCCTCCCCCTTTTTCGCAGTCGCCTTTTCCGCAGTCGCCTTTGCAACAGTCTCCTCCCTCTTTTTCGCAGTCGCCTTTTCCGCAGTCGCCTTTGCAACAGTCTCCTCCCCCTTTTTTGCAGTCGCCTTTTCCACAGTCGCCTTTGCAACAGTCTCCTCCCTCTTTTTCGCAGTCGCCTTTTCCGCAGTCGCCTTTGCAACAGTCTCCTCCCCCTTTTTCGCAGTCGCCTTTTCCGCAGTCGCCTTTGCAACAGTCTCCTCCCCCTTTTTCGCAGTCGCCTTTTCCGCAGTCGCCTTTGCAACAGTCTCCTCCCTCTTTTTTGCAGTCGCCTTTTCCGCAGTCGCCTTTGCAACAGTCTCCTCCCCCTTTTTCGCAGTCGCCTTTTCCGCAGTCGCCTTTGCAACAGTCTCCTCCCCCTTTTTCGCAGTCGCCTTTTCCGCAGTCGCCTTTGCAACAGTCTCCTCCCTCTTTTTCGCAGTCACCTTTTCCGCAGTCGCCTTTGCAACAGTCTCCTCCCTCTTTTTTGCAGTCGCCTTTTCCGCAGTCGCCTTTGCAACAGTCTCCTCCCCCTTTTTTGCAGTCGCCTTTTCCGCAGTCGCCTTTGCAACAGTCTCCTCCCTCTTTTTCGCAGTCGCCTTTTCCACAGTCGCCTTTGCAACAGTCTCCTCCCTCTTTTTCGCAGTCGCCTTTTCCACAGTCGCATTTGCCACAGTCTCCTCCCTCTTTTCCGCAGTCGCCTTTGCAACAGTCTCCTCCCCCTTTTTCGCAGTCGCCTTTTCCACAGTCGCATTTGCCACAGTCTCCTCCCTCTTTTTCGCAGTCGCCTTTTCCACAGTCGCATTTGCCACAGTCTCCTCCCCCTTTTTTGCAGTCGCCTTTTCCACAGTCGCCTTTGCAACAGTCTCCTCCCTCTTTTCCGCAGTCGCCTTTGCAACAGTCTCCTCCCCCTTTTTCGCAGTCGCCTTTTCCGCAGTCGCCTTTTCCACAGTCGCATTTGCCACAGTCTCCTCCCCCTTTTTTGCAGTCGCCTTTTCCACAGTCGCATTTGCCACAGTCTCCTCCCCCTTTTTTGCAGTCGCCTTTTCCACAGTCGCCTTTGCAACAGTCTCCTCCCTCTTTTCCGCAGTCGCCTTTGCCACAGTCTCCTCCCCCTTTTTTGCAGTCGCCTTTTCCACAGTCGCCTTTGCAACAGTCTCCTCCCTCTTTTCCACAGTCGCATTTGCCACAGTCTCCTCCCTCTTTTTCGCAGTCGCCTTTTCCACAGTCGCATTTGCCACAGTCTCCTCCCCCTTTTTTGCAGTCGCCTTTTCCACAGTCGCCTTTGCAACAGTCTCCTCCCCCTTTTTTGCAGTTGCCTTTTCCACAGTCGTCGTTTCCGCAGTCTCCTTCCCCTCTTTGAGTTATTGTAGCTGAACGGTTAGCGGTGAGTGTCAGTAGAGCTCTGCCAACTCTAACATGCTTCTTTCTCTGAAAACACAAGCATTTATAAATGTCAGGTAAGGTAGAACAAAGGTGAGGATGAGGGTTAATATTTACTTAAAATATTATTTTGTACAGTTACATTAGAAGTACAACTACACAACTATAAATTGGATGGACTTCTGTAATTACCCGTCTGTTGTTCATTCCAAACAAAATGTTATTTTGATCGCTGGGTTTAAAGCCTAAATCTTTATCACAAGAAGCAGATATATTCAGCACCACTTCAAGAGAGGAGAAGATGTTCCAAACTCTGAGTTTTGCTTCTATAGAACCTGTAGAAAAATACACGGAAAAATCAATGAATCAGCAGTAGAATCTGTAAATATTCATGTTTCAGACATTTTGACTGACATCAAATTCGGGTGGCTGTAGCTCAGGAGGTAGAGCAGGTCATCTACAGTCCTAATTAGAAGGTTGGTGGTTTGATCCCTGGCAGCTCCAGTCTGCATGATACCAACCCAATGCATCCATCAATGTGAGTGAATGTGTATGAACATAAGTTGTAAGTTGTAAGTAAGTTGTGTAAAGCACTTAGAGTGCCTAGGCAGAGTAGAAAATGAGATGCATTAACACTATGGAATACCTGTGTTATCAATTTCAAAATACTATATCGCCTTATTTGTAGATTATCATTCACAAGATTTTTGGAGAACTTGATCTTTGACCTTGAGGTTGAGGTTACCGAGATTCAAACTTGTCTTTTATGGCTGAGGGGTAAAATGCACTACATAAGAAGCAGTCCATTTACCATTTACATTTTAAAGCTCACCTTGAATTGGATTTTCAGTTTCAAACATTTCCTTTCTGGTATTCATTTGTCTGGTTTCAGTGAACAAGCCATTGTTTCCAGAAAGAGAAAACAAGAGCATCACAGGCTCTCCTCGTACAAGGGAAACATCAAAAGTAATAAATGGGGAATCTAAACATTCATCGCCCGCTGTCAACACAGAGGCCTGAAGTCCAACTATTTTCTCCAGAACACACACCTGTGGGATAAGCAGAATTACAAAGCAGAGGAACACATTAATCAGATAACAGAAGCAGATAACACGTTAATCTGATAACACATTAATCTGGCAATTACTGTTTACTATGAAAATACATTAAAGATACATTAAAAATACTCTACAAAACATTTTAATTCAGTAAGAAATTGTCTGATAAAGAAAAATCTTGACATACTAAATTGTGACTGTCTATGAGAAGAATAAAACTGTCACGGTCTGGGTGAGTGCGGGGTTTTTCCACTCTGCTGGGCTCCACGTTCAGGCGGAGACTCCAATCAGCCTTCACACCTGATTCCAATCAAGTCACCAGCATATAAGACCAGCGCTCACAACAGACCTCTGCCAGATCTACAGCTAACTCACTACCCGCCTGGGCGTTACGCTTCTCAAACTGAACGATCTCTGTCTGGATGCTGGTTTCCTGATATCTGGTTATAACCCCCTCAATCGTGGCACTTCGCCTGCCTGCCTCCCTGCCAGGCCTGTTGCTATAAGTGTATTCCAGACCCTCCTTGGACCTCTCCTCACCCGGACCCCCTGGACACCCTCATCGCATGCCACTTTCACCTGCTATGTGTAAGCCATAACCATCATAGTTGAATCCACCGACTGACATTCACTAGACTGCCACTGACTGCCTGTCTCTTCTCGTTATAGTGACTCTGTCTACCTCCACCCAGGCCGCTGCCCCTTTTCCCTCCCCAGGATCTGGTCACAAAATCTAGCATCTAGTCTAGTGTGTGAATGGGAACTGGACGTGTAAAGCGCTTTGGGGTCCTTAGGGACTAGTAAAGCGCTGTACAAATACAGGCCATTTACCATTTAGTCATAGCGCACAGTCTGAGCTCCATGTTCCATAGTCTGGCCTCTTAGCCTTCACAGTCCATAGCCTACATTATTTCCTGCTCTGTAATTAAACTACGCACTGTAAATAAAGCACTGTATTCACGCCAGTTTTGCCTCCCTCTGTGTCTGCATTTGAGTCCACACTCACCGCCTGGCCCTCTCAGCCGTAACAAAAACTTCCAATATATTTCCAGAGTTTTTGTGCCATGCAAAGAAGAGCAGGTGAGCTGAGCTTCCTGTTTACGGAGGTTAGCTGGCAGCTGAGTGACATCAGAGCTTGTGGTTTAATTTTGATTAAACTTAGATCAAAGGCACATTTTCACACTATGTTCCTTGACTTAAAATGACTGATTACCTTAATGGGGACAGCAGGATGAAAGTGCAGACTTATAAATTCATAGTTGGTATGAAAAAAAAAAAAAGGAAATAATTGTGAATTAAATTGAGAGAGATGTTCTCGTCTTCCCAGTTATATTTCCCTAATTATCTTAAAGAAGTTTTATAATTAAAGGTTAAATTTAATTAATAATTTTAAACAGTCTAATTTTTCAATCAGTACTCAAATTCTTTATTCATATGACCACCGCGCTCAACAGAAACCTGGGGATGATACATCATTATTTTTGTTACTGTTGTACTAAAAGAAGACTATTAGTTTTGATTTACTGTACCTGCAGGTCTTTGGACACTTCAAGGAATGTGACGGTGTTAGACGCATAAAGTGTCAGATGGTGGCAGCCAGACCCGAGCTGCGTCACTATTTCTGATGTTACTGTGACGTTCTGGGGTTCAGTTCCTCTGACCACAGATAAACCGGACAACGGCTTTTCATCAGCTTCGATTCTGTAGGTCACATTCGTACCTAAAGAATAGAAAACAAATAAAACTTAAATGACAGTAAAAGTCAAACATGATTTCGGGAGAAAAACAAATATATGCTCAAACTAAAGCCGATGCTGTTATGTAGAGATATCAAAATTTCAACTTAATTATTTGATATTAGGTTCACTTCGGTACCTACCTGCTTTTACTTCCATTTGAATATGAAAGGCTTCTCCATACAGGGCTTTGCAGTTGGTTTCATAAAAAGACAGGTTTCCAGCATAGCACTTGATAACACCGATCTCTGCAACAGGCTCTTGAATCGTAATTATTTTCTGAGCAGTAATGTGCATTTCACTGCAAGTGCATTCAGCTGCCACAATAAAGGCACTTGGATGAGTGTATTTGTGCACCACGCTGCTCTCCAACCTGAGCAAATTCAAAAACAGGAATCAGCGTGTTTGTTTGAGCAACACTATTTCAGATATGCCACACAACCATTAAGTGCATCACAATCAAATTAAACAAACAGCCATTAGCATCAAATGGTTTTTAATCCCAGTGTAATGGTGTAATGTGTCATAAAAATGAAATCTTCCCTGACTCTTAAGTCTTTAACAAAATGTTGTCTGATATCACTGAAAGACTTTGGTACTTTAGCTGTAAGTGCAAATTCAAAAGATGTTGCATGTGCTTGTTCACAACTGAACAACAACACTGAACCAGTGGTCACTCCAGGAAGATCTCTATTCCTGACTCCAGGGTGAGTTTGCTGGTAGTCAAAATCTGTCAGAAAAAGGGTGATGCACACATCAAGTGTGTGATCATGTATAAGTTGTATAGTTTTAATGTTTTATTTGGGAATAGAACGGTGTGTATGTGTGAGTACTTTTAATGTTTTATGGACAACAGATGGAAATTAGCCCTTGGGTATAATCTGGCATGTTTACATTCATGTAATTTATTTTACATTTATGTTCATTAACATGCACTGTCCTAAATAAATTAAATTAAAGTTCACCTAATGCCTGTGAGTATATCATAATGGTTTTCTGGACATTACACACAGAACGTCTAATACATTTTTTAGGGGTTTTTTTTGGCGATTTAAATGGGAGAAATTGGGTGAATAATGCAGTTCTTCAAAAATAACTGAACTTACATCTGCTGATCATTCCTGCATTTATTCCCAGTACCTTTACTGAAAGCGGCTGCAGTTAAAAACAGGTATGCAATCTAGTGGCTCGCTTATTAATTTCCATTTGGCATTCAAAAAACATTTATAAATAAAAACATTAAATTTTTAAAACATCCCTTTCCTTGCAAAATAAGACATCTTGCAGATTATCAATATGTGACCTGTTCTTAAGGTTTACAGATTCAGCTAACTTATAACGCTGATGGAGATGGTACACAACTTTCCTCCAGCTTTTGTACAGATGACTTTGATAGCAGCATGGTCCAACTGAAGTGCGGTGTGGCTGTTTGTATCATTACATTTCATGGTTAAATTCAACATAAGGATGAAATAAGTTGCACATTCACTATGATACAGGTGATGATTGTGTGGTGAACAGATGTAGCAGATCCAGCTAAAGATATAATGGATTGTTGTGGTTCACACTTTCATAGTGAACTTTGTTAAACTTTCACCAAGCTCATGTTGTCACATGTCAGAGCAGTGAGACCAATTACACAAACAATGCTGACGCAGGCTCATGACACGCTCAACTGTTGACTGATTTTTTATTTATTTTGTAGACTGCATTGCTTCTTCTAAGTGCTGAGCCTTTTATAGCTGAAGCGTCAAAACCTTCTCTGGCATGGTTCCTAGGCTGCATCCTACTTCTAGATGCTGTAATGTTTCTGTTGCTGTGCGCCTTGTCAGCTCTGGTAAACAAATTACTGCCGGCTGACGTAAAAGGCATTACTACCAGTACAGCAGTGACTGTCGCCACAGACACCAGGATTCAAAACTGAAACTGTGCCCTCCAAAAACAGGAAATACAGATTTAATCACCACTGATTACGAATGAGCTTGAATCTAACAGATGTTCATTTCTATATGACAGTCCAACACACCCACCCACACAAATGTAGTATGTAAAAGCACAAAAAGCCAATGGGATGCATTTGGGAATCACAGGAGGTGAGCTGGGTGTTGGCGAGCTGGAAACTGGAAACAGAGTAGATTGATTGGATTGATCAGTCCATCTGGTGAATTCCCCCGCCAGACGGACTGAAGACAATTGGCAGGTGATTTTGACACAGTGTTAGGAGTGATGGGGGAAATTTTTAATTTCTCTACTTTGTGCATCTTTGTCTCATCTGTCATCCCTCCATTTATTTTCCTCCTTTTGTCCAAATCAGGGTGGAGCCTATTTCAGCCTATCCTTCCGCCTGTGACTTGGAAATCAGTCTGATTATTTTATTGAAGGCTCTCTCACATTGTTGAGCAGAAGAGGAGGCTTGTCCGAGGAGCTACAGTTGTATATTGCAAAACTTGTTTTTTCCTGCCGTGATGCGTGAATGAGGAGTGCTACACCTCTGTAACATACAAACTATCCTCAAACTGGGAGTCTACACAAAAAATGAGGTTTTTTTTCCATATCGAAGAAGAAATAACTGCTTTGCAGAGGAAGAAGCTGTGCCGCATAAATTTATTGCCATTGCTTTTAAATAGCAGCCTGGAGCAAAGCTGTCTCAGTATGTTAAGTGCCAGTTGCACTGACTCCTTGCTCCTCCTTTTTCATCCTCATCTCCTCTGCTCGTGTCTCAGGTACGATGGACTAAGTGCACTGAGAGGATGCCAAGGAAAGGAATCAAGGACGTGCAAAACTTAGTAACAAGAAAGCAGGATAGAAGGCAAAAACAAAACTTTGACACCTACACAAAAATAACTAACCTCATGTGGAAAATAATGCAGAAAATGTTCTTTAAACTCATGGCTGAAAAAACCTAAAGATTATTAATGTTGATACTCACCCTTTTGGATTGTTCAAATTAATTACATGGCCATCTCCTGTGTTCACTCTGCAGCTAAAGTTTGTCAGGGGTGAATGTAAAAGCCACTTCACGTGGATTCTGACGTCACCAAGAACCACAGCGGTGGGATTAACTGACAGTGCGAGCCCTGTGGTGTGGGAGGACGACCAGAAATGTTACAAAGCGCTTGTAGCCCAGCGAGCAAAAAATAGACAAGCACAAGATCTCAACAGATAGAAGCACAGATACCATAGAGGTTATTTAATGCAGGAGCATGATCTGATTTTAATGTGATCTGAGCAAAAAAATAAGAAAACAGCCCAAAGAAATAAACTGGAAATGCAGCCTTTGTTGTCAACTATAGATTGGTTTGTACTTTTTTTTTTTTGTTGGGATTAATGGGACTGATCATATATATATTTCTGGGGTCCATGCCATTTAATGATTTATAAACAACGGAAATTACTTTAAATTAAAAATGCAGGGAGCAAAACAGCACTCCAGTACTAAACTCTACACGAATTAAAGACCTGAGTGAGCTTCTCCAGATCTTGCTGGGGCACAAATCTCCCAGTTTGACTTTATTTCAAAGATGCCAGTAGGCTGGTTAAGTTTCAACTTTCTAAAGTGGATAGTGGGAAAACTGGAACTTTTTTGTCATTTAATCGTTTCTCTATTGCTTAAACACTTCGGTGTTGTATTTGCCAATGGGAGTTCAGTCTTTATCAGTAGGAAACGTTATGACAACACAGCCAAAATCTTCAAAATCTATGTACTCTGTCACATTTCCTAAAGCCTTCCAGCAGGACAGATTGTCATCTTTGCCTGGCCAATTCTGGCCCTCCAGCCTTATCTGTGACACCCCTGGTATAAGCCATTCCTGTCAGGTACAGGTAACATGACTGAGCCTAGAGTTTGCACAGGCTCATCGTTGGAAAAACACTGTCTGGTCTGATAGGTCTCAATTTCTGCTGTGACATTCAGATGTTAGGATCAGAATTTGGTGCAAACAACATGAAATGATGGAGTCAGCAGTTCAGGTAATGCTGTGGGGGATATTTTCTTATCATACTTTGGGCCCCTTGGTACCAGCTGAGCATCCTTTAAATGCCAAGGCCTACCGGAGAATCACTGGTGACCATCCTGTTGTAACCACAGTGTATCATCTACTGCTGGTGGCTTCCAGCAGGTTAACACACTATGCCACAAAGCTCAGATCAGCTCAAGCTTGTGTCCTGAGGATGACAACGAGTTCACTGCACTCCCAGGACCTCCACAGTCACCAGATCTCAATCCACAGGAGCACCTTTTAGATGTGGTGAACAACATGTTCACATCACAGATGTGCAGCTGCAGCAGCTGCGCGATGCTATCGTGTCAAAATGGCCCGACGTCTCTGAGGAATCTTTCCGTTTTGAATCTACCGATGTTGAGATAAGGGTCACTGTAGAAGCAGACCGTGTCTGATAGTTTGACCTATAATATAACTTGTCAGTGAAACATATAAAATGAATTTCAGTGTGAAGCTTGGATTATTTGTTTGACATTTACCTGAACAGCTGCTGCTGCCAAATAAATTAAAAAAAAAAAAACGCTCAGTACAGCTAGTCCTTTTCCTTTTTACGTTGCTATTAACATTAACAATCCATCTGTTCTGTCCAAGAACTCCAGTAAAGTATGAGAGTGATGAGAAGAGACTGTGCTCCTGTCTCTGAGTGAAACTTTAAATTGCTCATCAAAAATTTGGAAACAATTGGAGATAATTTATCTGAATTTCAGGAGCGGGACCAAGGCTCCAAACACACCCCTTCTGGGTCTTATCTATATATGACCCCCCAGTTCTACAAGATGTTCGTTCTCATTTTCGTGCCCCACCCTCCCCCCTTTTTTTTCTTTCACTTCTTCAGTTGTCATTAGTACATCGGGATCTGCCAGGCGAGACGTCGCTACCGATGGAGACAAACTCAGACCTCCATGAAATGATAAAGTTATCTTAATCTTCCTACTATGAAGTAAAGTGTTTTATTTCTGAAACTGCCTTTGTGCTATTTGAGGTAAATAATGCTGTTTTAATAATTCTCCGTGGTTAAACAAGTGGGAGAACTTCAAATCTTTGTAAGCCATATTTTTATCTTCACACTCACCAGAAGTGAAATAAGCCACAGAGTGTGAGAGAAATTTATTGGCAATGTTTTGAGAGCTAGATTGGCAGCATTTTAATTGGGGTTCTAACGCCTGCATCAAGCATCATCAGCCATAGTTAATCTTATTCTAACACTTTACTGGCTCCTAACTACTCTGTGTAGTACTCTAAGTGGGAAAATTAAACAGATGGGATAGAAAAGAACAGACACACGCTGCACTTCATGGATTTAGGAAGTGTGATTCCACTTTAGAGGAAAAAAAAATGAAATTAACCTGAGCACAGAACCGTGACCTACCGTCTTTGCAGTGGTAGTCCACAGACAGGTAGCTCTTCAGCTGAGGACAAGGGTCAGCAAAGGAGTTCGCAACTTCAGCGATCTGGCAGACCTGTCGGCCGTGGCAACGAGCTGGGAATCACAGAAGAATATGATTAGCTGCTGCTAGCACACACTGTCACACGCACACACACATGTACGCTCCAGTGGTTTCAGCAGTGTGAAAAGTTTTGCATCTGTTCATATCTTAGTTCATGCTTTGACGACAATATGCTTCTTAGCTACCAAAATCAAAGGCAAATAAATCCCTTCAAGCTCACGCACAGAGAGGGGCTTCATAATCTTGAGACGCTAAAAAATATGAAAAGAGTTGTGATAAACTTGAGATTATACTTATGGTTTGTAGAAATGAACAATATCAGCGTTTTAATGCAGTGACTGGGCTGCAAGAGAAACAGCAGCACTGATGTGTTTATTCTGTGTTCATGTAACATTTTTTAATCATAATTATCCATCCAGCCATTGTCCAATTCAAGGTTAAAGGGGTGCTGTCTCAGGGCAAAAGACAGGGGTACCCTGACAGTCTGTATCAGGACTAACACAGAGAGACATGCTCACATTCATGCTGAGGGCCAATTTAAAATCATCGAAAACTGCCAAATGTGTGTGCATTTACTGCAAATGTTAGTTATGCCAATATAACAACAAGAAACAAGAATATAGCCAGTATCTTTTTTGCCGTGTACACATCTACTATTTGGCTTTAGCAAAGATCGATGGCCTAAAACGTTGATTCTGTTTATCTGGACGTAGCGTTTTCAGCAGGGGAAAACGTCACTCGTCCAGGTGACTTCTTCAGTCTCAGCTGACTGCAACTTTCCAACATTATAAACAGTACATTTGTACAATATCTAAAACTAGCACCACTGAATGAACAATGGGCTGTGAGGTCAGTTTCATGATCATTAATATGCAAATTGTCATGACCATTGATCAGCAACTACTGATCAAAGATCATTGATCCATGGCCATGAGTCCCATTCACAGAGAGTTGGGGAATGGCTGCAGTCACAGCATTGTAAGATGGTGACAGATGTACCCTTAGGCCCCCTCCTCGATTCAGAGATCGTCTTCCCCTTTTCACGTAAATGGTCTCCTTGACTCTGCGCTCAAACCAGCGTTCCTCCCTGTCCAGGATGTTACATCCTCATCATTGAGAGAGTGTCCACTGGCGTAGGTGTAAATAGGCTGCAGAGTCCTGGCCTGACGAGGTAGCGCTTCTGTGTTGTGCCAACCGCTTCACCAGAGGTTGTTTGGTTTCCCAGATGTATAAATCCTGGCAATCCTCCTGGCACTTAACAGCGTACACTACGTTACTCACCAGATCCTTGAAGGTTCATTCAGTGGTGCTGGTTTCAGTCACTGTGTAAATGTACTGTTTATAGGGTTGGAAACCTGCAGTCAGCCGAGACTGAAGAAGTCACTTGGATGAGTGATGAGAAGTTTCTCGTCACTCAAAACGTTACATCCAGATGAACAGAATCAACTTTTGGAATTTTACTTACCTGGATGATTGAGCATGCATCAAGACAAACACTAAAGGGTTTTTAAATCCTGCTCTTCACATACGAGGAATTGAATTTTCAGGCCCCATCTTATCTTAATGACCTTGTAGTACCATATCACCCTATTAGAGCACTTCGCTCTCGCTCTGCAGGCCTACTTGTTGTTCCTAGAGTATTTAAAAGTAGAATGGGAGGCAGAGCCTTCAGTTTTCAGGCCCCTCTTCTGTGGAACCAGCTTCCAGTTTGGATTCAGGAGACAGACACTATCTCTACTTTCAAGATTAGGCTTCAAACTTTCCTTTTTGCTAAAGCATATAGTTAGGGCTGGACCAGGTGACCCTGAATCCTCCCTTAGTTATGCTGCAATAGGTGTAGGCTGCTGGGGGACTCCCATGATGCACTGGGTGTTTCTTCTTCAGTCACCTTTGTTCACTCTCTATCTGTTTATACACCTCACTGCATTTAATCATTAGTTGTTATTATTATTAATCTCTGGCTCTCTTCCACTGTGTGTCTTTGTCCTGCCTCTTTCCTCTCGCCCCAAACTGCTTGCGTCAGTTTTTCCTTCCCACTGTTACCAAGTGCTTCCTCACAGGGGCTCATGTGATTGTTGAGGTTTTCGCTGTATACATTTATCTGACAATATAAAACAGTTTGAGGTGGTTGTTATTGTGATTTGGTACTATAGGAATAAAACTAAATTGAATTAAATTGAACTAAAGTTTCACAGATAGCCTGTTTTAAAAAGATGATTTGATTGGACCATATCTGGTTTCTGGTTGTTCTAATTTTGACAAGGAATACCAGAAGGCTTACCAGACTTATGGGTGTAGAAATTATGCTGTAAAAATAGCCAGTAAAGCCTGATAAAAGGCTTTTGTTTGCAGTTGAGTGAAAGCCATGAATATTCCAAACTGATACTTTGAATGGTGGTCTGCAGTTAGTCAGTCATTTTAGCTGAGGCACATCTGCAGCATAGTAGATAAAAGGTGGGACAGTGCCTGGTACTAATCCATATGTAGAAATGTGCTTTTTATTGTATGTGTTTAATGATTTTGTACGTCACTAAAGATGCTATAGATTGGATGTGCAGTTTAAAAAGGTGAATGCGCTCCAAACCACAATGCGTGCTGAAAAGTCCTCCCAGTGCCCGAACAGGATGAAATGGAATCAAAGTTAAACGATGACAAACGGCCGCCTGCTTCAGTCATCAGTTAAATTCAAAAGTCAATATTTACTCTGATAGATGGAAATCATCTATGTATCTTTACTGACAATTAAGCTTTTAAGCCATTGTTGTTTGCGTTCTTACGTAAATGTCCCGATGGGCAATTATCTTTACAAAGAAGGGGCTCCAGTGAGACAGTGTGTTCTTTGTGATGTAAGAGATAAGGCTTCTACGTGGATAGAATTTCACCACAGTTTTCATTCATGCAGAACCTTTTATAAGGCGCCAGTGTTTGTTTTCCTACCCGAGTTCAGCAGGTTTAATGAGAGGGACCATTATGACGCTATGATCACTGTGCAGATTAGACCGCTCGCACATAAATTAGAATTACAAGATCAACAATGAAATAATGATGAAGTTATCTCTGTAGTTGCTGCACTCAGACGCCATTTGACCGTGTTTTACCTGTAATTGATTCTACAGCGTCCGCCCAGCCGCACTCATGTTGTGGGGATGCTGGTGGAGGGAACTTGGATCGACAGTAATGAATACTCTTACGACCGTAGAAGCCACCGTCTATCATCAACACCTGACCCGAACCACACTGCAGAGTGGTGTTACGACCCTCACACACAATGGTTCTCCCAGACTCTGAAAAGATTACAAGGCAGTGTAAAAGTAATTCTTCGTATGGAGTGATTCAGTGTGCAACACAGTCTTCGTCAGAATACTTACCAAACTGGCAAATAAAACTCCGGTTTTTGCTGCAGTTGTTTCTGGCCTCCCAGTGAAAGCCCGAGTTTCTCAGGACGTAGCCACAAGCTGCTCCAGGCTCTGGACTGCTCACCCACTTTGAATATGTGACAGGTGAACCATCGAGCCAAGAGAGATGACCTGATGATGCAAAAAAGCCAAAAAGCCCACTGATGAACATACACGCATCAATAATGCATCTAGAGCAGAGCTCATTCAGTTTCTGTTACCATTTGGAGCTTACAAAAAGTTTATTATTATAAACTGCGGTCCAAGTTGACTCCAACTACTAACCTGGTGGGTGTAAGTTGTTTTTTTTAAAAGTGTACTTTATATTTTTACTTTGTGCAGAATTCTCAATCAGTGTGTTATATGAAGCCATTTCTCTCTATGCTGTGAAAATCTCAGTGGGAACAAATTTACCATAATTTGTCAGACTGCTGATTTCCTAGCTCTTTGTATTGTGCCGTGTTTAATCTGAGCATTCTCCACCATCCGAGATACAGAATTGATTTTCTGATTGATTTTCTAACCACAGGAGAAGAGAGCATTATCAGTGCAGTAAGAAAAAGGCGTCTTTGGTCGTTTAGTTTTGGAACTGATGCACAGTTCTTCCATGCAAACGTTTTGTTGTTAATGTTTGATTTAAAGTCATCAGTTAGAGGTCTGCTGGGAAATATCCACTAACAGTAAAAAACAAGTGTGACTTCTTACCTTCAGCAGATGGTGCCACACCAAACCAAAAGTCTTCCTTAGTGTCCGTGTGTCTCTCGAGGAAGTACTGGGTGTCCTCGTCAGGGATAAAAGCAAGGTGTCCTCCATTCCCCTCACACCAAGCTTGAGCGCTGAAGAAAGAGCGCCGGATACCCACAAATTCAAAGCAAGAGCCCCCGAAAGCCCTTTGGTGTTCTGGACAGGTGACATTTGTCTCATTTTCAGCCAAAGAGTGACAGCTGAGTGTCATCAAGATCAGCAGGTGCAAAATTGCCTGGCACATCCGTTCTGCTCTCACCTCCGAAATCAAAAGTTAGTCTCACTAGTTCTCTTTTATCTTTTCTTGGAGGTTTCAGGTCTGAACTGATGTTTTTAAACACAACCGAGTGACATCCTACAGCTGAGCGTGTCTGACAGAAGCACCGCTCACACACCCTTTTGTAGTTACTGTAGAACACTGTTGACGTACTATCCTAGCTTCAGAACCAACGAATGCATTTGCGTTTGTTACATAAACAGGAACAAAAGGGAATATGAAACTGATTACACAGTACTAAAAAAATGCAAGCCTAGTAAGTCTGAAGGTTTACACAACGAGTCATCGCTATGTTAAAGAAAAACGAACAATCAAATTATGTTTTACTTTATTTTTTTAGTTAAATAGTTTCTTTTCACCCACTGATGAAACTTTTTTTTAAAGTACACACGAGTGTGTGTGTGTGTGTATTTGTCTTAAAAAAATCACACTCTACAAAGACAGAGAAATGTCAACCTTATTTTATATTTGTCTCTGCAGTAGTTACAACTGATATAAGAAAGTGTTTTTCACTGTGATGAATCCAGAGATAATTATTATCCTGCTGCACATTTCATCCCAAATCTGTCCTAAAACCATTCAGCTCATAGTTCTTCGTCCACTTTCTAGTCATTTATCCGTTCTATGTTGTCACACTTTTTCAGCAAATAGCTCTAAAAACCATGTTACAGTATGTTCTGCAGTTGCATGTTCTGAAGCATTTAGCAGCTACAAACTTAACTATGTTACATTTTGATAGCGCCTGTCCATCCAGTTTTTTTTTTTTTACAAACCTGAGTATGTCTTTGACACAAGAAAACCACAGGATATTTTTCCCAGTAGCTTGGATCAATTGGGTGGACTAAGAGCAGCGCTGCACTTTGATTGTGTCATTGATTTCACAGCAGGTGTGAATTCAACCAAATGACCAAGAATATTGGACATAATGCCTATAGTCTCCAGCTATCCACAGCGCTGTTGTGGCTTGTAATTACAGTAATTTCAAGAACTGCAATGACAGGACACTCGGATCCTTCAGGATGTAAAATGAAATGCTGTCTGTCTGTCTCTGTGCCTTGGTATATCCCTGAATCCTGGGATGGGTATCAATGCACTTTACTAAAACTGTTTCTGGGCAGGTTTTTCTGTGTGATGGTGCACATCATCTTTCTAACTATCACGGGGAGTGCTGTTATTGTGGCTGGTGACACATGAACACCAAGACCCAAGGTTTTCCTTAAATCAGTTTTATGTGGTTTACCTTCCACTGGTTTGAGTATTGTGGCTGATCAATGTTACCTTTTAAAGAGCAATAAAGACCTTCAGCTGTAATAAAGCGAGAACTGTTTCTGAAAAGATGCACCAATATTTTATATTAAACTGAGGCTTACTTTAGAGTAACTCCCAAGGATGTTACTGATTCCCGTAAGGAGGCACATTTTACATTGGAATTTTATTTATTCAGGAAGATAGTCTTGAAAGTAAAACTGCAATTTATAAAGAAGGTTGGGTACAATAAATATCACCTTTCTATTTAAGCTGCTGCCTTTTTTTTAAACGTTCTTATGAGTCACTTTTATATATTACTTGGGATGCTTCACAAACATCTTTCCTCACAAATAATTTTCTCTCCACAGTTGCACCTACGGCGAGTCTTCCTCACCCCCTTTCTTTCCCTTCGTTTCTGTTCATCTTTCATTGTGAATCTGTGTTACTGTCCTAGCATGTGTCCTTCTAATATGCTTCATTTAATCCTTGATGGCTTTTCATTACAAATGCGTGACTGAACCATTACAAAAGGCTTGTTTGTAGTGATTCACTGCTGCGAGCTAAAATTCCGTGTTTACATCCTGGTCATGTGTGAGCAGTAGTCATGGGCACCTGCAGCCACTGTGCTTTGTAAAAGGCTTTTAGCCACTTAGAACAACAAAAGAGGGCGGCTTTGTTTCCAGAATGAATGAGATCCTGCGACTCTGCTGCAGTGATTCGATCTGTGGAGCTCGGTTCTGCCACGAGTCAGAGATACCTGAACGTCTTCTGTGTAAGTTGTTTTATTGTTTTATCATTCACCCAATTATTGCAATCATCTTCTAAGAACACAAACAGAAAACATGGAAACACAATGAGTCACGAGCAAGTTTTCCTACCAAATTATGGCAGGTAAATTCAACCTGGTAAACCTGGAAGTTTATTTTGAACTTTTGAACACGTTAAGCTGCAACACACCAAAGCAAGCTAATGCAACCAGCTGACCGGGTCTAAAGTTGAAATCCAAATATTGAGACAAACCAGCAGTTTCTTGTATACAACATGGGAAGTAGCAGCTGCAGTTTTTTACCTTTCATGACCTTTCATACTTTTAAACAGTCAGTTTTATGGTTTACTTAAATATAGAGACCTCCTGTCTCCATATAAAAAGATAATAAATAAATAACAACAATAATAGAATAGTAGAACAATAATAGAACTAATCAGGCCAAGTTTTTCTCAAATAATAAGGAGAAATTAAATGTAAAATGCATTCCAAACAAAAGACTTGGCTGTCAGGAGGTTAAAAAATTAGCTTTTTAAATGTCAAAACTTCTGTCTTCCCCCGCGTTGCTGTTCCTTTTGTAGCTCAACGCCTAATGCTCAATACTGCCTGGCCATTAAGAATGCAGGCCGTGTTCAATAACAGATGGATGTGGACGTTCTTGAACCTGTAGACTAAGAAATGGAAATGAAACACTTTAGTAAAAATGGGCACAAGAGCCAATAATAAAGATTTTTCCAATTGTGCCTGGAACAAAGCCATTTCACCCGACAGCTGATGACATAAATCTGTGTGTGGAGGTAAGCAGGTTTATTCCATGAGCTGAAATGTCATGTCCTGCTTCACATTTCATGTCTTCAGTTCAGCCTTTTAAAAAAACTGCAAAAGGACAACTGGGTGTTAAAAACACTAGAAGTTTTAGAGGAAGCCTACATCACAAAAATGATAGATTTGATGTTATTATTTTTTTAAATAGAGAAATAAAATATTTTGAGAAATGATTTCAGTTGTAATACTTTTTTTTTAATCTTGGCCTTTTCTTCCGATGTGTTTGTGTCTCTTTTTTTACCGTCTGCTGTTTGCTTGATTCTGTTGACTTTTGTGCCTGTTTAAGGTTACTTCCTGTTGTATTTTTTAATGCGCATTTCTGCGTTTTAACCTTCCTCCTTTGTTTCTTTTCCCAGCCTTGCTTTTATCTTAATTGACCTGTTTCCTATTATCTTTATTAGTGCTTATGTATCTGTCTGCCACCTGCACCCAAATACTTCCTCTTATTATCTTCTGGCTTCTCTCATTAATTTTTTTCCTTGTTTATCTGATTGGACTTTTTGTATTGCACATTTTGTTAAAATGAATTGTTTTGGAATTGAATGTTTTGCCTTTTTAAGTTATGAATTTATGTTAACCAAGTACATTATTTTTCAGTGATTCCAAACACACTGCCAGTGCAACAAAACCATAAGCCTACCAGGATGGAAAAGCATGCAATGGAGCAGTGACAGTCCCCAGATCCTGGACATCAACATTACTGAAGCAGTGTGGAATCATCTTGACAGAGATAAGATAAAAAGGAAACCAACATTCAAATAAGAGCCACGAATGTCTTCAAGGAACTTTTCAAGAAACTATTCTTGAAGATTACTTAAAGAAATGACGAGGATCCTTGTCTGAGACACTTCTTACTTTATTGAGGACTAAAGATAGAGAATGCTGACCTTTATCCACATTAGAATTATACAAACGGTGTTTATGCCTAATGTCATCTACTGTCATGTATGTTTTCACATATTTAAAAAAAAAAAATTCAGTGCAACTTTTTTCCTCTTTTCTGTCACAAAATTTGAGAAAATTTCTATTCTAGGTATTAGTTATTGTTTCTATCATATCTCCTCCCTCTTCAGCACGTTTTGAGCACCTTTAAGGAAAACTGCTATCACTGCCATTCAGTTGACATTCAGTATGTCTCTTTTAAACCCACAGATGTTTCTAAGCTGCAGTCCTGAACAGGATTTAAACACTGTTAAAAGTTGGATAGTTCACAACTTTCTCCAACTTAATGAAAAAATGTTATAAAAAGGAAGTCCTGGTTTGAGCCCCTGACAGAGTTATGGTCCCCCTGCAACAACTGCTAAATTGTCTCTCAGGCGCCTTGGGGTAATTTTAAATCTGCTTTCACTCTCGATGTTCCCGTCAAATCTCAGGTTCACTTACTGTAACTCACTGTTCACTTGTCTAAGAAAAGACTGCCTAGAACATCTGCAGAGCTCTTCATGGACAAGCACCAGCTTACATCAGTGGACTGCCATACGTCCCGAGCAGGTCTGCGAGGCCATGTGATCAGGGCCGACTTGTTGTACATCATACAAGGCTGAAAACTAAAGGTGACAGAGCTTTTGTCACAGTGGCCTCCAAACTCTGGAACTCTCTCCCTCTGAGCTTGAGATCTGTGCACTCAGTAGTTTCTTTCAAGAAACTTCTAAAAACTCAACTTTGTAGACTTTCATTCAGTCGGCTCTTTTTTCTGTTTTTATGCTCTGGTAATTTGTTGTGAAGCACTTTGGGATCTTTGTCTTGAAAGGAGCTATAAATAAGACTTTACTTTAGTTTACTTTACTCGCTTATAGGTCTGATTGTTGGGGTTTTCTCTGCATTGTTGTCGGCTCTTTTCCTTGCAATATAAAGTGCCTCTAAGTGACCGTTGCAATTTTGTGCTACACAAATAGAATAGAAAGCAGATGTTTTTGCACCTCTGGAGCGGTGGGGTGTGCGTGAACTCAATGCCAAGGAGGAAAACCATCAGCAGTGATCTTAGAGAAGTCATTGTTGTTGCCCATCAATCAGGAATGGGCTAATCAGACCATTTTCAAACTATTTAAAGTTTATCACTCTGCAGTGAGACAGTATTCACAACTAGAAAACATTCAAGACACCTGCCAACCTTCCCAGGAGTGGACATCACAACAAATACACCTCAAGGTCAGACTGTGCAATGCTCAGTAAGGCTAATTAGCATGATAGATAAAATGATAGATACAATTCATAACAGTACAAAAGGAAAACACCATAGGAGCTAGGCACCTAGTAGTCATTGAATAGACTATGAAGTCCTCCGTATACCAAAATATTCTCACGCTTATTTGAGGCCATCTGTCTGACAGCTGAAGCTCAGACAAAACTACACCTGCAGTTCAACGATTCCCAGCACAGCAACAAATCTACAGAAGAATGAGTGAAAAAGAAAACAGTCCAGGTGCTGCAATGGCCCAATAAACTGAAGCATTGTTGTGAGGAATCGTGTGCCTCTCGATATCGCAAAATGAAAGGGATTAATATGACAAATTAACACACTAAACGTTCAGTCTCACCCTCTCACTCTCCCCACTTGAAAGAGTACGACATAGAATTACAGGCACTCTGGATAAAAATGGAGTCAGAGAATGAAAAAGGTCAGCTGAGAGTTGAGATGATTAAGGAGCTGCTTTCTCCATCTGCAGGAACAAGTGGCTCACTTAGAGGAACTCCTGGAGCTGAAGGTAGAGAACAAAATCCAACAAACTCCAGATATATAACAAGGCATGTTTTAATATGGAAACTTTATAAAACCAGATATCTAAGGTAAAGGTATTTCTTATTGTTTCAGACCTAAACTTGTTTGCCATGTTTCCAACCATTTATCTGACCAAATCTTGGTGCTACTGGGAGCTCAGGTCTGTGCAGGCAAAGGATTATTAGCTGTGGTCCATCATCAGTTTATGTGTGTGTGTGTGTGTTTAAAACATCACCTTATTGACAGTAATTAAAATACTAAGTAATAAAAGTACACTCATGAGTAAATTAATCAAATAATGTAAAATATAACAAATCTTATCTTTCTTTTGTCTGCTGCCACCTTTGGATGGATGCCCAGTGTGTGGAGAAACTGAAGGTAACAAATGCCATCTGTAGCTCAGATGGTGGAGCAGGAAACCGAGTAATCGGAAAGTTGGTAGTTTGATCCTTGTCTGCCCCAGTCTGGATCCCAAATATCCTTTGGCAACATACTAACCTGAAGGTACTCTTCGATGCATCCACTGGAGCATGAATGTGTGTAAATGTATAGCTTGTGTAAATGGGCAAATGAGGCAAGTTGTTCAAAGTGCTTTGAGTGCTCAGTTAGAGCAGGAAAGTGCAGATATGTAAGAACCCGTACATTTATCATCTTTTAATGGTAAACTATCAGTTAGTAGAATAATAATCATCATATGGTGACTGTCTGGTCAATCGTGTTGTCGGTATACAGCGAAACAAATCAGTTGTTTAAATTTTCTTGTATGGGGTGAAAAAATGAGCAGTAATCTCGCTGGAGTTTCAGTTCTTTTTAATTGGACTCTTGTTGTGTTGATCTTGATTGTGCACTTTAACTATATTAGGCTAACATAGATGAAAAACTAAAAATAAATGTGATTAAAAAGTTGTAGTTAACTGAAAAAAGTGCAAAACTGTAATAATGTGCTTCACTCTGTTCCCAGTAATGAAACATATCTGGAGGACTAACCCTTGCTGGGTCTTTGTGCTCCATCTTTATCTGCTTCAGAGACCAAAGTGGTTTTAAACTCACATAATGTTTTCTCAGTTCATCTCATCACATAAAGGACATCCCTCAGGTCTGAAAACAAATATGTTGTGTTTCATGGTGTTTGAGCTGGTGTAGCTACTCGTATTCCTTTCTCTTAGATAGCACTGGTGTCCTGTGCTTTCAGGATGTGATTAAATGGTTCCTTACATTAAAATAATGCTCAACAGTAACAGACGCTAAACAGTTTCTGTATCAGATAAATTGCTGTAGGGACTTTCACTGCATTCTGGAGACAGCCAGAAAGAAAGTCGCGGTCTAGCAGAATAACAAAAACTAGGTCTGCAGTGACTCTGGTGCATGAACAAATCTGGTGACCCCAGAGCAGTTATTTGGCACAAAACTCTTTGACACTCTTGGAAAACAGTTTTAAAGAGTTTACAGGGAGCCATATTGGTCGACACCCACACTGCTCTGCTGTTTTGCCATGCAGGGCCTGGTTACAGTGTAACACTGTTACCAGTTTGGTTTAAGTGTTACTCTGGGGTTTATCTACAATGTGCATTTTTCTTATGTGCCATACGGAAGATTAAGAAAGAATTGTATTTCTTTGAATCACTACTGCACAGCATTCATATCATATGTGTCAACAATTTAATGTGTCAGCAATTTAATGCTGAGACATGTTGAGTGATTACATTTGGATCTTTTGTTGGGAGATGCTTTCAGAGATGACTGCCCCACTTTCCTTTTTTAAAAGCTTTCAAGTAATTCAGAAACCAGGAAATGACAATTATAGACATATCAAATTATTATCATTATCTTTTTTTTTCTTTTTTTTTTTACCAGATTGCACAAACATTACAATCAGTGCACTTATAATTGTCTGTGAAAAAATGAGTCATCAAATGCAATCACTGCAGGCTGCTGAACGCTTGCAGAAAAACAAAAGCAACAGAGAAAAAGTGATATTCAGAGTTTCCTTTTTCAGGAACAAACAGTTCGCCCCGATCCTGGCCCATTCTGCGTGCTTTCCTGGGTCACTGCTCGTCACTTCCACTGACAATACTGACATCATTACTCTGGTCCATTCATTTTCTTGCCTGCCTTCTGCGAGCCAAACAGAATCGATTCTTTGTGCTGTAAATCTCAGCGCTCTTCTGTCATTCTTTGCAACAAACCTCCTCCACATCTCTGCCTCACCACTCGGAGGCCAACCCAAGTCTTCATCTTCTTCTTCATCAGTATTTAGCCTCTGAGGAGTCTTCTCCCATCTCCTCTCACTGCTGGGATTCTGACGATTCATCTGAGTCTAATACTTTAAGATACTTTAATTGAATTCTGAATCTCAGCAAATCACATTTAATATTTCCAAACAACCTCTCTTTATTGAAATGTGATGATAGCATCATATAAACTGCAAATCATGGCCTTTTCATATTATATTAGTACTGTGCACTTGGAAAATGTTTGTTCCATAATATTTTTCTAGTTTGACATTTTTTCAGTGCATTCGTTCTTTTGTGTCTTTGCCTCTGGCATTCATTTCCAGGATAGCTAGCTTCCTGGCTCATCATTCAAAAGTGGAAGTGAGTCTGATCTGGCCTTAAACAAACTTATTTAGTACTTTAGAAAACCTGGTTCAAATACGAGTGAATATCAAGATCGGATCATGACAGTTATGCAAAATAATTTTGATTTATATGGAAAAGTCTGCATATAAGTGCTCATTCAAGGTGTTATTTAACATATATCTCCAATATTTATGATAACTCCTAAAAAAAACCCTACTGACTGGCAAAGCACAGAATGGATTAGTGATTTGCATACTCTGGGTCCATTTATCTTACCATTAATCATCAGTCTGAAAGTATCAAGAAGATGCTAAGATATGCTGTTTCCCAAATTCTGATTAAATTCATTACTGGTGTATTTGATTGAACAGAGCTGGATGTTTGGCCAAAAAAAGGAAGCAACAGACAAACAGTGTTGCCCAGTTTTGGCCCCTTTTTTACCTTTGAAAAATATTTGATTTCTCACAGTTGCACTGCCAGCAGCGTACGAGGTCAGGGGACAGAATCTGAAGTTGAAAAGATTCATTGGAGAGAAAACTCAAGAGACGAGGCCAGCGGAAAAGTTGGGTCTACAGAGAGAGCAGCGATTACAGAGAGATTTTCTTGTAAAATGATGACTTGATTGATCTGAGGTCAAAGCTGAAGGGTAAAGAAAGTTTTTGAAAAAGTGCCAGCAGTTAGATGACCACGTGTAATGTCATCTCGGAGAGGGGAACAACAATATGCCAGCGTCTGAGACCATGAAAGTCTGAGTCGGCTGAAGATCGTTTCAGAGATAAAAGCTGGTGTCAGTTAAGAAGAGACTGAAAGCAGAAATGCGACATTAAAAAGGATCGTGTCATGTTTTAAGAAACATGAAACCAGGTTCAGAGGATATGAGAAAGAATAGGTAGACAGTAGAAGATGATAGTATAAAAATAAAAAACCAAAAGCGCTGAACGCTCCAACATTTTAATTATGACAAACAGAAAATTAAAGATGCCAGGTTAAATAAAGTTGCACTTGTCCTGGTCCTCAGCTTTCTGCAAACGAGCCATGTGTAGGTGAGGAACAACGAGCTGCTGGGCCAGCATACACCAGACTAAAGTCAAACTTGTCCTCCATGGCTGAATGCCTGCATATAAATTCAAACATTCATTTCTGTATTTTGCATCCTGATCCTCATATAGACTTGGACTTACTAACTCGCTCTTATGGAAATTCTAATGCACTTTTTATTATTAAGGCAGATAGATGGCATACACCGAGCCAACGAGTCAAATAAAGCTAAAGACATGTGCCCACACTGATAGAGAAAAGTAACACTGCAGCAGTTTTGTGGACTGTAAGGTGAAAAGTATAAAGTTTTGCTGTTTGCTTTTGTGTTTCTACTGTGTGTGCTGTGTGTACTTTGTGGCTCTTTCCTTTGGATGAACGTGACAGATCTGATCTTAACCGCGTCCAATCTCCTGGGGCTGAACTGAGACTGATGGCTTAATGTTCAACACAAGCCCCCAACCTCACTGATGCTCTGGTTGAATGGAAGGAAATCCCAGTCTGTACTATCTGGCTGTTAGTAATCCTTCACAGGAGAGCGGAGACTGTTATAGCAGTAAATGTGTGCAAATCCACCTGGAACATGCAGTGAAGGTTTACAATGCTCAGACGTCCACATAATTCTTCTGTTTCAGTTTAGTTAGTTTATAGCATCACTGTGTAATTGTTTGACAGCTGAGTAGATCAGTATGAAGGCAGTCTGATTTTGCTTAGGTTTATGATTGTTGTGCACAGGTGCGCTGGTGTCTGTCAATCAGGTGCATGATTCATGTGTTGGACTCGTGGAAATGAGCCAGACTTCAGTCACGCAGCCTCAGCCTGAAACCAAATCTAACGTGACCATTTGGTGGCCTTGATCTGATCCCAGCGCTGCTCTACACCATGTTCCAGACGGCTCTGACTGTCTAGCTATAAGAAAGACAAAAAAACATAATATTAATATTATGTTTGTGTCACCTAATATCTTTACTCGTTAATGTCACATGTCAGTCCTGCAATAGACTGACAGCCATCTTTCACCTTAAGACAGCTGGGATAGGCTTTTAGTTCAAGCTAAAGTTTGTGACTTGTTTTGAGGAGCCTACACACCACCAACACAGACATTTCTGACTTTGCGGCACATCATCAGCTGAGAAACTTCCTTCTTTCAACTGCTCACTTTAGGTGTTGCAAGCCTAAAGCATTGGAAATATTTTGTCTCTTCATGTTTTCTTTATATATTTTTATATATTTTTTTATCTTCGTTAATGGGGCTGCAGGTATGGAGTAGTCTGCAAGTTCAGTGGTGTAATCCAGATTATTTGCATTGAAGTTCTTTTCAGCAAAGTTCCACTGGCTTTCTTTGCCATTGCATGGAAGACTACAGAGGATTATCTGGATGTTCATGCCATGGATGATGACAGTACTTTGATTCCTATGTGGAAAACCACGACATTGTCTCTGCGACTGATTTAAGCATCTGAGGCGAGCAAATTAAGTATGAGTTTCAAAAGTTATCAGTTCGTAACTGCTTCACTGAAGCATGTGAAATGTTCAGATTTGCTCGTTGTCGTTGAAAAACTCGGTATATGTATATAAATAATTTTTCTTTCTTCTGACCTTTTTAAAAATATTATGAAGTCCTGAAGCTGTAACATTTATCAGATTGGGCTTAAATATTTAATGAGGGAGACTTATTAAAGAGGACCAAATCAGAAGCTAAATGTCTAAAAAGAAAACACAAAATCACGGAGATAAAATTTACCCAAAGTGCTCACGATTGGACTGCGTTGCTCATTTCAGTCTTCAAGTTAATTAATGCAGGTTTTGAGATGTTTGACTTTCACATCTTTGACTTGAAATGAAAAACAGCACAAACCTCGACTACGGAGAAAGTACATCCTGTTTCAGTTCTAAAGTTTTACACACAATCAATACGTTCTCTCTGTCACCGTGCAGACGAGTGATTTACATCAGTCAGTGAGAAAAAAAATGTTGTTTCATGTTAGAAAAATCCTTGAATAATAAAACACTGTAGAGGTTTAGCTTTAAGGTTTTTATGACAGGATAGATTTATTTATTCTAAGGATAGAATGGAAAAACAACATAATTGATGTTATGTTGTTTTTCATTGTGCTTTTGACTGTAGTGAGTATGTTGCGATATACTGATTACAAACCAGCACTGCATCTTTATAATTCGATGTAATTATCTGCTTCACTTGTATATTTTTCTGTGTAATTAGGGGCATATATACAGGACATACAGCTGACATAATAACATGAAATTGCTGTCCTGTGGACCCTGAAAGAGCGGTGTTACACAATTACTGTCAGTTTGAAAACAGAAAAAATACATAACCAAAGAAATCTGAATTTCTGTGAGATAGTGGCAGCAATAAAGTACTGTCAAGATAATACAGATCACATAATCATATTTTTAGCCGGGTTCAAGGATACCTCTTCATTCAACATGCATTCATTTAAGGATACAAAAAGTCAAGAAGAAAAAAGGTTTCAAACAAATTATGAAATTTGATCACCTGTATAACTGAGCTGCAAAGACAACAGTGAACTGTATCATCTAAAAGTCTGCAGGAGGAGAGCTGCTGCTAGATTTGTTTGTCATTTATTATCCTGGTGTTGGGGGCCACCATGTGGTGATAGTAAAGAACTGCATCACAGTACCTTTCAAACACATGAATAGGTTAATGATGCAACAGTTCATAATGTATGTATCACACATTAATGCATACATTAATTAATCCGGGAACTTAAAGTGTTTTTGAGGTGTCATTGGCACAGGAAGGGCCCGGACAGTTTCCTGACCCTTAAGTTGCAACCTTCACATTTTTCAAAGTAAAGTCCGACATCAGAGAGGTCAGTGGTTATTTTTAGTATTGAGGCATTTGTTATGATAGATTATCTACAGAAAATAGAGTTTCAGTAGCCAGCCTCAGCAGAGCCTCTGCCCTTGACTGCTGCCCGACATGCACCCATCACCTACTGGGGCCTCCTGTGTGTGGTGAGCGCACTGGTGGGTGGGCACATGTCACCTCTTCAGGCAGAGTGTAGAATAGAGCTTCTCCTCAAAACGACCCAGATGAGGTGGCTCGGGCATCTGACTAGGATGCCTCCTGTGCAAGGTTTTAGGGTAGGCCCAGGATATACTGGAGGGATCATGTCTGACTTGGGAATGTCATGGTTTTTCCCAGATGAGCTCGAGGAGGTGGCGGATTGCAATTCCCCTTTGGTGTTGCATGTGGTGCAAGACTCAAAAGCAGCTTTTGTCTATTTATCCATTTATTCCTACAGCCACTTCTAAGCAGAGTACACTCAATGTTCTGGCCTCATGTGTAGATGCAAACAGCTATTCATGCTCACATTAACGCCATTTACCTTATACCTCGAGGTGCATGGAGGACATGGAAGAGAACAGCAACATGCTCCAGCTAGGATATGAGTAACAGAGCTTATTAAACCTGTGTGTCAGCACTGCTTTGCGTCCTTAGTTCTCTGTGTGTGAAACCTTACCATTTCAGTATTAGGACCTCATGACTGGATGCACAGATGTTGTCGGGGCTTCCAGCAGTCGGCTCTCCAGTTTTTCAGCAGTGTGAGATCCTAGCACGCTCTGATTCGCAGCTCTGCCTTTAGAGACTTCATTAAAAACCAAATAGTCTTACGGAAAGTATGAATCTACCTGTTACAGGGATGTTAAAAAAAATCAAACAGTGTAATGCACATCTCTTTACACACTACATAAAGATCTGCTCTAGGATCAAAGTACAACAGCTTCTCACATATGCAGTTCCAGCTGGTTGAGCAGGTGTCTTCAGGTTTTATTCCTTTTTCCAGGGGATGGATGTATGAAGCTATGCTTATGCGTTTTTCTACCCATTAACTGGTTTGTGCAGATTTCATGCATGCAAAAGGGCAGGTCGAGGTCAATAACATGAAGTGAAGATCAAAAAAAGAAATAGGTGGAGACGGATTCTTCCATTCACCTTCACTTCGCCTCTTTGGGTCCTTTGCAGCGAACTTCACAGTCGATCATGAATCACTTTTCCTTCAGTGCTTATTTTTATGTTTGTGTTTCCAAAACTGAGACAAACAAAACCCACATTCCTTCCTCCAGTGAAGCACTTCTTCTTTGATGTTGTCTTAATTGCCATGTCTGATAACTTGAGATGCAAGCGATGATTTTATATGCAAAAGGTGACATAAGTGACTGCCTACATACATTTCTTGACTAAAGATTGGAGCAGAAATGAGACTCGTGCATGTGCACCAGATTTCATGATAAGTTCTATAAAAGTGATCAGTGTGTAGACGTGACTGGAAAAATCTGAAAAAAGAGTGCCTTTGCACTTTGCTGCCTTTTGTGCATACACACAATTTTAGTTGTTAATCAGTACAGAACCGTTTGCATTTGGAAGAGTTGGGTTTGGAGGTAGATTTTAAATGAAAGTCTAGACTCATAGCTCAGAGACTGACTCCTAGTTTCTGTAAAGTCAGCTTTCCAGCCCAGCAGGAAAGCTGTCAAAGCTCTAGACTGGAGTGGTTACATGAATAGCTTCGGTGCCATGATTTATTCCTCCTAGAGGCCTAACTGCCAACTAAAAGGCATTAAACATTAGTCTGTGAAGTTCTACTCCTGATAGAAGAATTCATTCACACTTACTTGGTGATGTAAAAGTGTTTTACAACTGCTAGAAACTCCGAAGCAGACACAGAGATAAATTCCCATTTTTCTGTCGTCACTTTGTGGTGTTCTTAATGCACAGGAGCCTTTGCAGAACAGTGTGCGTGCAGGTCGGAGATGATGATGATGATGCAAAAGTGTGAAATGTAATCATAGGAGGTGAGAAAATACACTGAGGTACAGAAATGACTTCTATTAGTCTTTAACCCTCTCTTTGCTGTTTCTGTGCTTCAACACACAGAATCCAGCCTCAGGGAAACACAAGTTAGTGTACTCCTGTTGGCTTTCCCAAGCCTCGATGAATGTGAGGCTTGTGTCAGGGAAGGGCGTGTGGTGTAAAATCTGTGCCAAATCAAATATGTGGATCCAACTGCTGTGGCATCACCCTGGGAAATAAGAGAGGAGCTGCAAATACTGCAAAAAATAAAAAGATGAAAAATTAAGAATATGATTGTTGCAACACCACCCACACACTGGTCAGCATCCACAGTATAGAGCAGCTCAGAATGACAGCATGAATACTGGATACAAACACACAAGTAACCTGTAAAACCATCAGTGTAGACACACGTTATTTTACATTTATAGTTTAAATGTAAAGTGACATTACATCACAGTAAGACTGTGTCTAAATTATTCACAACAAAGCAAACATTGTACAGATGACCTTCAAAGCATCTTCTGTAATGAGTGTGATAGTTTTAAGAACTCAAAACCATACATGGCAACTTAATTTGCACCATAACAATTAAGTTTTTTTTTGTTTGTTTGTTTGTCAAAAGTGCAAAAGTAAAGTAAAAACTTCTTGTAGTAACGCTTGACAGGTCTGATATTTACAATTTTAAGTATATCAAGTAGCGAGTCAGCAGGATCACTGATTTGATTATTAAACTTAACACATTGTTAAGGTAAATAGTTTTACTAAAAAAAAATAAAATTGTTATTATAATATCAAGTAATGCTTATTAAAAACAAACACTTAAAAAGAGACAATATAACATGAAGTAGTACTTAATTTAAAAGGTTTTCCCTTATTTTAAGGTAAACAGCATAAATTAGGACATTTTACAATAAACCTAATCGATTTATCCTCACAGTTTCTATTTTATTTTATTTTATTTTTGTGTTTATTTAGTTTTCCGGTGTTTGAAGGAGACACGACTGTGCGTCTGTAACAGTGACAAACATCTCTGCCTCTGAACACAAACACACAAGAATCAAAGTCTAATCATCATACGACAGGAAACAATGACAATAATAATTTGGTGATTTTTAACTTAAATACTTGTATTCAACGAGTCCGCGTGAGAAAACCACCACAAACCTGATCTTCTTCACTTTGTCATTTTTAAATGAATTAAGTAAGAGTCATTTCTGTGCTGGAGTCATTATTTTCCATTTTCTAATTAGATTTTATTTTAATTTATTTTGACTTTTTTCAGTTTACTATGGTTTCAGTGAGTTTTCACAGTGGGTTTGCTCATTTCAGTTTAGATTTTAATGGTCCCAGTGCTAATGTTGGTCATTTTTAAAAAACTAAATGAATATTACATGGAGGAAAGATTTTAGGAAAATCAATACAAGAAAACCTTTCTGAAAGCAGTTGATTCCCAAAGCTCCTCCTCTGGCAGGTTGTGATTATACATTTTAGCAGGCAAACAAGAATATTTCCTGCATATTTTTAGTTTATATTAGTTTGTTTTACAAGTTTCCAATTTTGTAAAATTATTTCAGTTTGTTTTCAGCTTTTTTCTAAACGTCTAGTTTTTATTTTTGAGTCACCCGTAATGTTTTTGGTTTAGATTTCATTCGTGATAAAGGTTTTTCATACAGTACTTACCATTATTGTCCATTTTTCATTTAAAATCCTAAGAAGCACTCAGCTGCTCAACAATGACGTCTCGCTTCTTGCTTTAAAACGAATGACTCAGGATTGTTGATGATTAGGCAGGATAAAACTTTATTGATCAATAAAACATTTCTCTTTGACAAAGAGATATTTCATTGTTTCGTTTACATAAATAAATAGTGATTACATCATCTGCAATACCACCAATGTCGATATTGTACAAACAATTATGTCACATCGTCTTGATTTATTGTAAATTTGGTTGTCTGTGTGTGTGTGTGTGTGTGTGTGTGTGTGTGTGTGTGTGTGTTTAATGCATTTGTAACCACTGAAAGTGTAAGGATTTTTTTACAAGCCCATGCAAAGCCTATAGCAACGGAGGAGTGGTTAGTATTGCTATTATAATCTCATGAAACTCTGCAGAATTGATAGTTTGATGCCTTTTCTTGGGTCAATGGGAAGTTCATTCATCATTACAAGCACACCAAAGATACACACATTTCAACAGAGCTGACAAATGGTCTGAATGATTTGGCACAGTTCATTAAGCTACAGAAGTGGTCATATTTCTGACATGTTTCAATGAAATAATGAAATGGTTTTCGTGTATCATGCCATTCTTCAATTAATGAGAGGTTTGTGCAACATATCATAACAAGATATTCATGTTTCAGGGTTCCTGTTATCAAGAGAGATGGAGAAAAATGAAAACAAAACATTTCAGATGACTTAAACGCAACTGCAGTGATCATCAGTTACATTTGACATTTTTTGGCATTCAGTTGTTGCACAATCCCCACGACTGGCAGCAGCGAGTGCAACACTTTCAGAGACTATCCGTTGCTAAGGAGGAATCGAGTAACCAGGGCCTCAGTCGTAGCACCCGGACTAAACATTAGGGGGGTTTGAATGCACACAACAGATGTGGCATGAAAATAAAAGAAAGTGCAAAGAAGAGAGGTAGAAAGGATTTTGCTGCCAACTTCAAAACAGTGTCCACTTTATCCAACATAGCAGTTTACTTTAAATGAGCAACAGAGCTACTGTAAAGCATGATGAGTTTGTTCTGTGCCTTACACTGTGGCTTTAGCATGTAAACACTGAGCTTTGCTAGTAAAAGCCATGGTAAAGATTGTCTTCTATGCATTAAAGAGGGAGAGGGGCATTACAAATCAGTGTGCTGTTGGTGAGTAGAAATGGTGCGAGCTGAATCACACCTTCACTTTATATCTTAATCATATTCTTCACACAATGAAACTAAAGATAATACCAATAATTCTGCACCACGTCCAGCCGACTCAGAGTTGATAATTACAGTGCAGAGTGGATGTAGGCCTCTCCACAGCCAGTGCCCAAGGCTTTCAGCTGGGGATAAATTTACACGACTGAATATTAATTAAGACTGCTGTTGTGACAGTTCCAGCCACAAGAGGGCGCACATACACCATGGCTCCACCAGCTGAATACTGAATATGAGTCTATATGTTGCTGTTAAATGCCCAGTTTTTACATGCTTGGTTATCTAATATCTGAGCTTGTAATACCTACAGTATTATAGTAAAATATTAGCGATTTGTGCTAGCAGGTAATATGTGGACGTGATCACCTGTAACTTCTTTTTCAGCATGTTAAAGAAATTGTTTTTATAAGTGAAGTTTGCCTTGGACAGCATTGCTGGAATCCACCTACATCCAGTCAGATATTTTCACCTACAGTGCAAAAAACTTACAGTAAGACTCATCATTTTATGTCAACGATAATCTACAGTAATATGTAAAACGACATTTACAGTATATGCACACTACGGAGTAAACGTTTGTAATTATACGCAACATTGATCAGTCTGTACTTTAACTATATATTGTCTACTCTCACGTCAGCCGTACAGCACTGTGACGATGTGTGACCTTTTGATACTGATGCACCCAAACAGTGCGGCGAACATATTTACAGACCGCGTGCTTCGTATTTACATTCCATTCATTGCACGGAGTAATGACTGATAACGGAATGGAAACATGCAGGACAAAGAGGAAGCACAGACGAACACTGTCTCTGCCAATGACATTTTACAGGCTGTGTGATCTCTGACGCTGTGCTTAGAGCCACCGCTGCTTTAATGGTTCAAACATCGCGCTTACAGACAAAATGAGGAGAATGAAGCGGCATTAATGAACCTAATAAATCCCAGACCAAATTAACAACATAAACAAATGGGTTTGGTGCCCCTGTCGTCACTATTCATGAGTTTTAATTGTTAGTCTGAACACAAACATGTCTGCTTTTCCTAAAAATGACTTCACTATAAGCTTTAAGCAAAAGGTTAATTAAATAAAGCACAGCCTAAGGTTAGTCAGACCACAGCTGAGTGACAAATTCCACATCGAGCAGTGTGTGTAGCATTGTTTTAGGCTGCAAGCTGCTTTGGAACCCACCATCACTGCTCCTCCTCTTTGCCATACTTTCTAAATTAATGCTATCTTTGTTGTTCTGCGGCTCTGGTACAAATTGCTGCACACAGAAATAAAAAAAATTTCACTTCTAAAGTGATCCTTTCTGAAATATTGAGCAGAGTGTGCAGTGTAATATAAATGGGAGAAATACATTGAGATTTGTGCTCTTATGTTTCATTTTATGACAAGTGCTTGTACTTGGTGTCTCCAGTCCTCTCTCTTTCTCGTTAGCTTTAGGTGTAGCGTTCGTAGGTGCTTTTGTGTTCAGAGGTAGCAGCATTTGCTGACTCAGCATGCTCTGCCTGAGTCTCTCTCCCTGCTTCCTGCTTCCTCTCTCGCTGTCTTCCCGATACAAACTAGGAGGTAGAAAGGCTGCACTGACATGAGGAGGGTGATGACAAGTTTTCGTTTCATCTCTGTCCTATGTGCTTTACGATAACCAGAAAACTACAAAATAAATAACGAAATAAGTTAGCCGGCAGCCTCCGTTTATTACAGGGTCACAAATAAAACACGTTCCTGAAGCGAGTTTTGGGATAACATGCATTATTTTCACTTAAGCAAAACCTACAATCTTTCCTATTGGTTTGAAAAAAAATTCAGCTATGGCTTCAATGATGTCCTCTTAGCAGCAAGTGATGTATGTCCAACTTGAACAAATCCAAAGCAGTTCTTGAATATTTCTTCTGTTTTGTGTCATCGTTTCTTCTTTTTATTGGTGCTTTATTGTACAAAACGCAAAGACGAGGAGATAAAATAATCAGAAATACTTCCTTTATAGGAGGATACTCTTCCATCACGTCCTTCTCAGAATCTCTCAGGTCTGTGTGTGTGTGTGTGTGTGTGTGTGTGTGTGTGTGTGTCTGACACATGTATTAATCTTTAAATGTATGTACAGTATGTACAGATTGTGTGTGTGTGTGTATACATGTCTATGGGAGTGTGTACGGTCCCTGTCAGTGTGTAATGAAATGTGGATGAACAGGTGTATGAAATACAGAGAGAGGCGGGGCAGGAGGCACCCAGGTGTGCAGGTGCGTGAGTATGTTAGAACCTGCTCGTCTGGTCGGCACACAGGTCTCTCATTCAAAGCGCTCGTAGTTCCTTGTCTGTCTCACACGGGGAACCATGTCCTTCAGGAGCCTGTGGGCAAAGAAACAAATTCTAATTGTAAGATACGTCAGCAAAAATGGCCGTTCGTGCAGGTGCAGGTACAGAGCTGCTGAGCTGTATCGGTGGCATTAGCATCGTGTAAATAAAGCCTTAATAACTATAAAAGATTAAAGATTTCAGATTAGACACTGCTGCTGCTTCATGTCTTACTTGACCCCATATGCCAAAATAATAAGTCCCATTAGAACTCCAATGGTGGCATCCAGAAACCAGACGTCAGTATGGTGCTTGAAAACTTCGGCGCTGATTAGAATGGAAAATCCCATGATTGCTCCAACCAGAGAATTAAACCCTGAAAAACAAACAAATATAGGTGAGGACAAATAAAAAACAACATTTCTGTTAACAACGACAGTCTTTTCCTGACCTTAATGTAGTTGCTTTAGTTGGACAGATACGGTGAAATGAAGGACCAACATGTTATGTGTGGTGGTGGTAGCTCACTCCGGGCCACAAGGGCTGGTGTCCTGCAGGTTTTAGATGTGTCTTTGATCCAATGCAGCTGATTTAAATGGCTAAATGGCCTCAACATGTCTTGGAGTTCTCCAGAAGCCTGGTAATGAACTAATAGTTTGATTCAGGTGTGCTGACCCAGGGTGAGATCTAAAACCTGCAGGACACCGGCCCTCGAAGCCTGGAGTTCCCCACCCCTGATTTAGAGGACCTGGTGAGAAGCAGCATTCCCTCAGAGAAAGGATTGACAGGTGGGATAAAATATGAACATGTATCATCTCCATTTCACTTTGAAGCACAAACTAAATGTAAACTTGTATGTATGAGCTTTAAGTTGTATCGATATCCATTTTAAAGGATAAATCTGAAGCTACAGCTGAGCTTATGTATATTCTTCTGGTAGGTGTCGGATCAACATTTTGCAGCTGTTTTGAAGTCCTACATAAATGGCTCCACACTACATATACTGTGTTTGAATGACCCTTTATAGTGGCTGCTGTTGTTCTTTATAATTACATGTGTGAAAGCTAGCACGGTGGTTATTGTCTTGCCTGCAGTAAGTGTAGAGTCTTGTGGGAAATAAGAGGCTCAGAGAACAGCAACCTCAGGTTTATTGGATTGATGCCCTGTGTGTTTTGAGACCTGGGGATAGCAGTGTGTGTTTGCCAGAGACGCTGTGTGTGTGTGTTTGTGTGTGTATGCTGTGCTTTTGTTCAGCTGAGCACGTGCATACGAGCAGCGGGTCATCACAAACGACATTTTTTTCAGTTCATTTGTGTTAGAAAGTCACGCAATAAACACAAGCAGGCATGTTCTGGTTTGCAATGTTTGTTTCAGCTGCGTGTGTTTTATTTCCTTTGGTTTAATGTGTTGGCACAAATATTCTGTTTCCAAAGGCTTTGATGGTGCAGATGTTTTAAAATGCCACAGTCGTTTGGGGGGTTTGAATTATTATGAATTGATCTAAGAATAATAACTGTGTTCTGACTTTTCATTTTAGTGACGATTTTTAGTTTTTCCTCATTTTGAGTGAGTTCATAGTGAGTCCTCTGTTTTTGTTGTCTCCATCTCATTGATGTACCTGGTTATGTCCATGCTTAGGTTAATCTCCAGTGTCAGTTCTCTTTTTTGAGGGGTATAGAAAGAGAGATTAAGGGGTTAGCGAGCTTTGTCAGACTTTTCTGTGTCACAAAAGTGAGTAAATCACGTGGTAACTTCTGAACACATAACCTGATTCAGGTCATGGGTTTTGGGTTAAAATCTGCAGGAAGTGCCAAGTTTTCACTAATTTTTTATGTACTGTTTGAGTGCCCTTTCATGTGTGTGCACCTGTGTCTCATTCAGCCCTGTCCTCCTGTAATCTGTTATTATTCTGTGCAGCTTATCCTCAGACTGTCTGTGAATTGCTGTTTTTGATACACTTTGTTAGTTTTGGACTTTTTTTGTTTCAGGTGTGTCTTTAAGTAATTAGATTCTGAATCCTGCGTCCTACATTTGGGTGCTGGTTCCTGCACTTCACCACCACAACACGACAGAAGCTCAAAGAGCAGATAGAATATGATGCATACACTTAATCCAAGAATATTAGCTTCCTCTGGCTCACCTAAAACCCTGGAAGCTTCTGACAAGTTAATGCATCAGTGATACCAATCCACTCATAATTAATGTCATTCTGAAAGTGGCCACGATGCTTCATGAAAACTGTTGTGTATTTTGTAAAACTCTCGTATTTTTCATTCTTGTGTTATCTGTGATATCATTAGAACTTTGATACTTTTGCTGTTGTTAGAAGAATTTCACTTGATAGGTAAAAATTTAATCATACCAGATGGAAAATGTTTGGTTTGAACAACTTAATTACGATTTTATTAATTCATGTGAATATACCAAATAAATACACATGTTTTAACTCCACTCTAAGTCTCCCTCTTTAGGGACAGTGTCTTCCCTCTTGATAATTCAAACAACTGAAAGTTGCTTATGCAGCTGTTGTGGCTGAATCGTGCCCATGAGGGCGGAGTTACAGGCCTATCGTTGTTAGGCAACACATAACCAGTAACACAGAAAAGAAAGTAATGATAACAATAATAATTAAGCAGCATGTACAAAAAAACTTTAAGTCACCTATCTAGTTATCTGGTCCCTCGTGCTCTTCTGTTGTGTTCTTCATTTATTTATAGTCATCAGTGTCCGTGCATGTGCGTGTGTGTGTGTGTGTGTGTGTGTGTGCGTGTGTGTGTGTGTGTGTGTGTGTCCTACCATCAGTGATAAGTGCCCGACTAGTCAGCACTCTTCCCAGCATGAACTTGGCCACAGCCAGCACAGCACATGTGAGCCCACTCACTATGGACACACTAAAGAGGAAGTCGTCCTGGGGTGAGACACGGGAGACAAAATATAAGAGAATATGGCAATATTTGTAAAAGTATGCAGAGTGAAATTAAAGGTTTCATCCTAAAAAACAAACAAAAGTTCAGCAGAAACACAGAGGGAGCTACTGTATAGCTGCAGAGCAGGAACCAACAGATTGTGTGACCCATAAAGCTTCTGTCAGCTCAAGCATTATTAATATATACAGGCTCGCCTTGGTGCATCAGCCCAAGGTCATACAGATGAAGTGATGTGAGCTTTGGGTGTTTTCAGGTTGTGTCTCAAACAGACTCAGCAAAAGAAAAAAAGGAAAACGCTTGACTCGAGAGCATCCACCTTTCAGATTTAATTGACCCGCAGCAGGGACTGAGAGCCGGAGATGAGAGGAAGAGAAGAGCCTAAAGGACACGTCTGAGGGGGAAACAGCCACATTGTTTTTGTTTTGACTTTGTTGTTCTCCACCAGATTTAAAGTCACAGCTATATCAAAACATATCGGGATATTATAAAGCGGCATAAACTACCTGCTAATAAAACCCCAACTGTATTAGAAAAACATGCACACAAATCAGAGTAACTGCACTTCAACATTTAGGAAAACTAAAATTTTGGAAACAGCTGATTCCATCCTCCTATTTTCAGATGTTAATCTCACCTGCTGGAATCTTTTGAGTAGATTTACAAAGTTAAATTAAAGGCATTAGGCCTAAAATGCTGTTGTGGGCGAGTGAAAAACAGACGTGGATCTAACAAATGTTTTTTTTATTGCAATTAATAATAAACTATAATTAACAATCAATAGTTGGGTCTATGTAATGTAAGGAAGCAGTGATCAATGTCTTTGCTAGTTAGGTCTCTAAAACGAATTTGTTTTTTGTGTTGTATATATTTAGCTGCATTTGCTGACTGATACTTTCAGTCTTACTGACTGATTGGTATCAGTTTGTTTCATTACAATACTAAACAGATGTACATGTAATCCCAGCAGACCCTCATCCAGTTTCAGAATTGTTGGGAAAAGCCACTCACTTGTTCCCTTAGAAGATGCTTATTAGTTAGTGTGCAGAGAATCATTTTTACAAGGGCAGCATCGTACAACAGCAACCTTTGCAAAGAACAAGAAGTATTGCATTGTAAGCAGATCTGTCCTCATTTTATCCACTGTACAGTTTTTGTAAAGTACACCCTCTTTATGTATTGCTTTATATATAATTTATGTATCAGGATATGATAAAAAAAAAAAATTAGCAGCTATTAAAATGAGGAAAATAAAAGCTCAGATGAACAGCAAAACAAGCAAAACACATTACACAGTGATTAAGCGAAATAGAGGAACAGTGTTTGAAAACTAAATACACTGTTTGCATAGAAACCAAGAGAAGTAGCAGAAGTTTGTATGAGTTTGTAGGTGTGGACCATTCAGCTGTGTGTTAACACAGTGCCAAGGAGGGGAGACATCAGTAATACAGACACTGAAGACAATCTTCTCAGGTGAGGATTAACCCAAGAGTCAGATTGTGCAATTCTCAGAGAAACTGCAAAAAACCCCAAGAGCTACATCTCAAACTCCACCGGCTACTGTAGCATGTTCAGGGTTAAAGTTTATGAATTAGAAAAAGACTGAACAAGCATGGCTTCAAAGGGTTACCAGGAGAAACCCTCTCCTCTGTGAAAAGAAAAACATGGCAGCACAGCTTAAGTTTGCAAAGCTGCAAAGGACTTGAGCGCCTTTGTGTGGAGCCACTGAGGTGACCAAGTGTTCCAGAGTCAAATGTGAGGCCATCTGTCTGACATGCTGGTGCAGATGGAGTCATGCAACAGGACAGTGATTCTAAGCACAGCAGCAAATCTACAACAAAATGTCAGAAAAAAAGATTTAAGAATTAAGATGTTGCAATAGCCCAGAGTCCAGATCTCCACCTGATTAAGATACTGTGGCAGGACCTTAAAGAAGAAGAATGACAAACGTCAGTGAACTGAGGTCGTAAAGAAGAGAGACTGACAAAGTTGTAGAAACAATAATTTCTTCCAGTTATTGCTGGTAAAGGTGGTTCTACAAGCTCTCCAATCATGGGGTGTACTTCGTTTTTCACACTGCTTTTTATATTTTGGCTCAGTGTTTGAATAAATAACTAACGACCAATATGTCCCATGTTCGTTTTTCTTAAATCTGAGGTTAATCTCAGGTTGCATTTACATGACTTTACATACTTTATGTCCTGATATGTTACATTTTTAGCCATCTGTGCCTTTCTTACTCCTACGTATTTGACATAGATGGAGTCACTTTTGTCCTTTTTCAGAAATCCGACCACACTGAAGTATTTTTGCATTTCATGAGATAAAAACAATCATACAGTTATATATCTATAAAATATATTTAATATAAATTAATGTCAGCACAGTCTTGGTCTGAGACCTTTTTGTGGTGCATCTGTACTGTTTGCTTTCATAGGGCAACAAGAGGTTTCCTTTCCATTGCAAGTATCTCCCAATAAATCCATAATTAAAAAGTAAATTTCACTTATAGCTCTGTGTAAAGTGGATAAAAAGCAGCCTGTCTGTGACTGCATGGTGTGTACTGTATGTATGTGTTGCATGGCTACGTGCTGCTCTCTCTCCCAAGCACAGAGCTGGTGGGGGCCAATCTCATCTCTCTGTGTTTAATCAGGCACTAGACACCGACAGCCTGCCATGAGAGCGAAACCAAGGACGTGACGTGAATCCAGATTCCCTTTCTGCAACCTGCATTTACACAATATGAATTTACAGACCAGTACTTGTTCTTACTTACTACTGTTTTTTAGGGGGTTGTTATACTGAATGTGTTAGTAAGGACAAAACTGGATAAATAAGAAGAAGATGAGATCCTTCCATCCTTCAAACGCCTGTATTTAACCAAGGAAAGAAGCCAATGACAGTGTTTACATAAAAATACAGAGCCAGATGGCTGACATCACTCTTAAACAAACTGATAATTAACCAGATGTGAGTTATTCACTGAGAACCGTTCATTGCTTTTTATCCTCTTACAATGTCAAATACACCAAGAGGCCAAATATTAATAGAGTACATGCATGTTTATCATAAATATAGAGCCTGAAATGGAACAAAGATTGATGCTGAAAACACGAGACACGTCAAAGAAATGTCCCAGAGACAGGCAGCGGTAATCGGCTCGTGCTGCTGTCAGGAAGGTCCTCTGAGACCAAACAGACAGAGTTTCTATTAACATAATGGCACTGAAGCATCACACACAGGCTGCAGAATAGATGCAGCCGTCTCTTGGCTGTACCCACTTCAATCTGTGCTAAAAGGGGCTTCAGTGACTCAATTTTTGTTTTACTTTTTATTTATGTTTTTGTTTTTTTCGCTTTATCCCAGTTCAAACAATTGATTCTCATGTTGTTTAATTCATTGTTCAGACTCTATTGATATGCACAGCAGTTACAGTTTTGCTCTATGTGTCAGTTTTCTAATTGGTCCACTGCTGCTGGCTTTTAATGTCCTGCTAATTTATGCCACTAATGAAGCAGTTGGTGCAAAGAGAAGATTCTCTGCCTGGAATTGAACAAATTAAGACCAAAATGTGTCTGGGTCTAAATGATCTTAACGAGATGAAACTCTGAGGTGAATACACGTAATAACTATTAAGAGATCACATGAAAAAGCACAGAGTAAATGCCAAGAGCAGTGACTCTTCTGGAACATTGAACAGTTACATGCATGCACTTGACAGATTATGAAATGAACAACGCCCAAAGAATAGTCCTGTAATAAATTCTTGTTTTGTAGCATTTGCAACGTTTTGGTGTTGGGAAGTTGTTTTAGAGAAATGTTAAAATACACCAGCTTGGAAAACAAAGATTTTGGTACTGGCAGAACTTTTCTCATCTGTTATTATCCAAAAGGAAGACTTTTAGATTGTGCTGCATTTATGTTATTTAATTTTAATAAATCAATGTTTCTGAGACAAAAAGGCTGTTTGTACACTAGAACTAGGTGTATACCCCAAAATCAAAAAGTGCCTCACTCCATTTCTTGCACCCTGGTGATTCCAGAGCATCTCTGTGAGCTGGATAGATACGTCGACACGCTGGTAACCTTTATGGACATCTGAGTTGATGTCATTAGCAATCACTGTATTGTTTTTCATGTCATTCATGCATTAATTAAACTGCAGTTTGCATGTAAGTGGTTTAATAACTTAGTTGTGATGCTTTACAGCACAGGCACGACTCTACTGCAGTCTTTGCATGTGATATTTTTCCTGCCCTATATCCAAAATATTTCCAAACATCATGGGATGTTTGGAAATATCTTCTGCTGTGCAAGACATTTAAATTTTGTTGTATCTAGTTTTAATGTAGAGCTACTCATCCAGGAAACCTGAACCTGCACACTGTGAGGAAAAGCTGTTTGCTTGATTTGCTTTTGCTTTGTGTGTTTTTTTTTAATTGTGTCCTAGTCTTATGCACATATTATACTTTTCATTTTAAATCAACACAAGCATTGAAATGAAGTGGTACAAGACTAGTTGCATTGTTCTTTCTCAGAGACATCGTTGAACTAACTAAACTGGGGTACAATGGGAGAATTTGTTTTTGGTCTCCCTCTTCTCTGGTTAGTGAAATGGACACATGGTTAGGGTTAAATCATTTACACACAAAGAGGGTCTCAAAGCTGAGAGTGAGAAACATTCTCAGTCTGATGGCGAGAGAGCTGGGCTGTACCCCAGCAACAGAAAGAAGAGACTATTTTGGGACCTTATTCATACTCCTACACCTCCAGAGAGCGGTGGTGGGGGAGGTGGAGCTGGCATTAAAGAAAAAGAGTGTCTGTGTGTGTGTCTGCGCATGTCTGTGTCAAAAACAAAAAGCAAACAAACGTCAGGTGGAGGGAGACATAAGCTCTGACGTCAGAAGAACAGCAGCAGAGGGCTATAAAAAGAAACCTTACTCACAGTGATGTGTGTGTGTGCTGCTCTGTTTGTGTGTATGGCACTAGAAAATAAATCATTATCCATCATTACAAATATACACAGATCACAAAAAACATCCTGTTTATGTCTATATCTCCAGAACTGCAGCTCTGTGAGGTGTTCCCGGTCTGCAGCAGTCCGTTTCTATTAGCAACAGGGTCACGGGTTGCCAACGGTCACTGAGCTACAGCTGCAATAAAAGTTCATGCTGGTTCTCATAGAAAGCCAGAATACACAAAGCATCAGAGTTTGTTGTGTATGGAGCTGCAGACCAGTCAGGGTGCCCATGCTGACCCCCGTCCACCACCGAAAGCGCCGACAATGGACACGTGAACATCAGAACTGGACCACAGAGCAATGGAAGAAGGTATGTCAGTCTGACGAATGATGATTTCTTTACCGGGTGACTGTGCGTCGCTTACCTGGGGAACGCCTGGGAACAGGACACACCATGGTGTACCTCCTACCTAAGCATTGTTGCAAATCATAAACATCCTTTCATGGAAACAGTACTCCCTGATGGTTGTGGCCTCTATCAACAGGATAATGTGCCACCAATCAGAAATGGTTCAGGAATGATTTGAGGAACACAACAACCAGTTTGAGTTGTTGACTTGGCCTCCAAATCCCCCAGAGCTCCATCAAATTGGGTATCTCTGGGATGTGATGAATAAAGTAGTCCCATCCATGGAGGCCTCACCTCACAGCTAACAGGACTGTTGCTAACATCTTGGTGCAGATACCACAGCACACCTTCAGGGGTCTAGTCCACGCCTGGACGGTCAGGGGATCAACACAATATTAGGCAGGTGCTCATAATATCATGCCAGATTGGTGTATGCATGTGAATGTGTGAGTATAGTATGTGTTGTGAGCCACACACTCTAGTCACATGTACTTTTTCTTTAAAAAAAAATGTATTATCAGTGCACAAAGACACAAAGGCCAAACATTAAAACATTATTCATAATATATCATAATATCAGAAAAGATCACCATTAGAAAAGAGCCACAGCCAGTTCTGAAGTAAACAGTTTTTTCATTATTGAACTCAGTTTACTCGTCATGACATGTACTGAAAACAGATTAGATACACTATATTAGAGCATGATGTCTTCTGTGGCTTCCCAAATTGGAAAAAGTAATTTTCACAATGCCATCAGAGCGGGCTGTTTCCCAGAGAAATGTTCTTCTATTTGTTGACCTGGTCTTACTTCACTGTGATTGGCTGAGCTATTTCAGAGTTCAGTTATTAGACCACATAAATGTGACTAGTGGAGAGTGTCTATTTATCTTTCAATATATTTTCAGTTTTACTCTGAATCTTTTTGCAGTTTCTGCCAAATAAATGCCAAATCACTCGCCCACGCATCCTTTGAATCCATTGCTTTAAATTGTTCTCTATGCAAGATTTAAGACAGGCTTTTTAAACCCACTCACGATGCAATGAAAATGTATCAGTCAATATTGGAAAGTTATGCAGAGTTATGAAATCAGTGTTCAGAATATATATTTGAGGGTTTGTCAGACCCGACAACAGTAACAGTAATATCTGGTTGCATTATGTAAAATACTTCAGGTTAGGGAGAGGCAAAAATCACAATTAAGTCAAAGCTGTAACTTTCCTTTATCTAAATTACACAAAGAAAGTGCCGGTGCAGTGTGAGCCAGCGTCTGTGTCCATATAGTGTATGTGCATGTAGCCTCACCACTTTGGGGGGCATCCTGGTAGCCAGATCGTGGATGGCCTTTCCAAGAATACAAATAGAGGAGAGAACGAACACAACCCCAAGGACGACACATGCTCTGCAGACAAACAGGCAAAAGAAGAAGGTATGATGATTACTGATGTTGCAATAACCCAAAGGAGCTTAAAGGGGAGCAGCAATGCTTTCCTAAGGTCCTATTATTTTTACATCCATCATGATTGCTGCTTTTGCATTTCACAACAAAAACATCTTTCACATAATAGTTTCAGTGTTTGACAGACATTTGACAACATCTTTACATTCTTTTATTTTTAGTGATATTTGTTAAAAACATGGCAAATAATCAAAAAGTTCCAGCTACTGGAACCTGCACGGGTAAAGTATGAATGCATGAAAAATGTCAACGAGCAAACAAATAATGGATGTGCAGAGATGTTGCATAGACACTTTAACATGTCTTGATCACACAGGGCTAATTAGGGGAAGTAAACAGCTGGGGAAAAACACAGGTGCATACAGTTAAGGTAATGAGATAGAGGAAGTAAAGGAGCAACTATTACAGAAATACAGCCGGAAATAAAAATAAATCCCAAATCGAACTTAACATACGGGAATTGACACAGGAAGTGGAAAGAAAACGTGGAGGGAAATAAATATATAATAATACAAACAAGCAGAAGGACTCAAAATATATAAGAATATGCACTAGGATGAAAACTGAACCAATAAACAAACTAAAAAAAAACAAATAAAGAATACTAAGTAAACAAAAACCCAGCACCCAAGGGCCAAGACTGGGAACCATGAGGACATTATTTTGGTCACTACCCAGAGCTCATGGCCATTGGAACATAGACTGACTGACGGCTTTGCTTTCACACTCATCTCTCGTCACCCCATCAGATCAACGTAGTATCCTCATTACTGAAAACACTGCACCGGTCCATCACTTGTTCCACTCTCACTTCTTTCATGAACAAAGACCCTGAGCAGTAGCGTTTTTTGGCGACATGGGCGTTTGCCCGGGGCGGCATCACGGGCAAAAAAAAAAAAAAAAAAAAAAAAGATTACTCGTACTCATGCTGCCCCGACATCAGCCAGCGCATATTGGGAATGCCAGAGGCACCGATCGGTTTTCTATCGCCCATTTGCTGGGAGTAAGGGCGCCCTCCGTGTGCGAGGTGCGCCTGCTGCTTGCGGCACAGGGAGGAGAGGGCGGGGCGGCATCTAATAACCAACTCGCAAAATAAAACAAAACAAAACAAAAATAAAAACAAGCCAACAAACACAAAACACCAGACATCATGATACAGACTTATAATTTGCACAGATGTTTTTTTCGAAATTCTATACGCGAAAAGTGAGCGCGAGAGCCCTCGGTGCGCCTGCTCGCTGCTGAAGTCAAAGTAAACTTTATTGTCATCTCCGCTACACACAGTCCAGGATATAGAGAGACGAGACGACGAGGCTCCAGTTACAGCAGTAAACAAACAATATATATATATAAGAAGAGTAAGAAAATAAATATACACTTTAGGACTCGGGGTAAAGGATCAATAACAATTTCAAATTTCTAATTTACAGTTTGATGATTTAAAGTCTCACACACAACCTGTCGAAAGGGGGTCGGCTGCTTCCAAATAGAGCACATTTCATTCATAATGTTGTAAATCCAAGCCCATCATGTATTCATGAGTTGAATCCTGGGTTGTGCGAAATCCCAGAAATAAACCTTAGACAAAGTGAATCTGTGAACTAAGGTGTAGGTCTATTAGGTTATGTTGTGCTGATCCTCGGGTTGAGGGATTTGTGTTCATACTGGAGTGCAAAATTAAAACCAGTGGAAGATGGACAAGAAGAGTTCAAAGCCATCAGGTGCTCAGTTTAGAAAAACTAGAAAAGAAGAGGAGGAGAAACGATACAGGTAAGCAGATATGTGATTGGATAATGGCAGGTCATCCTGAAACAATCAGAATCAGAATACTTTATTAATCCCTAAGGAAACTATGTGTGTTACAGTTGCTCCAAGAAGAAATGGTAAAAATAGCAACAGTAACAAACTAAACTCCAAACAATACATTATGTTACAGATTTTACACATTTAAGAAATAGCACTAATCAGATCAGTCAATTATAAATATCAAGGATTAACAGAGGGGATTATAAATAAATATCAAGAAAATTGACAAGAATATTACATCAGAGTAGAAAAGAGCGTGTGTAAAAAGGGTGTAACTATTGCAGGGGTGCCAGAGGGAGTGCCCAGGGCGCCAAACAGGCTAGGACCGCCACTGACCCTGAGAAACCCAGGGCAGCAAGTTGTCCCTATGTTGAATCATTTTGGGAGGTGCCTGATGAAGAACCACAAAAATCTGAGAGGTGATCCTGAGGCCACTAAACCTGTCTGGAAGCTAGTCCATAAAGGTGGGATTAGAATGATGACCTCAGTGGCACTATCAGTAGTAGTAAGCCTATCCTTGCATCTTTTACACGAACCAATCTCCAGGAAGTAAAACATCTTGCCTCATTTGCAATGATATGCTCACACTTTTTTCTACTTTTCCAACATTACACTTTAATTTTCTACAGAAAGAACATTAATATAATATAAATTGGGTGTTTTGTGGTTTGTGTGTGTCTCTGCATCCAGCTGACAGCACTAACAGAGAAAAAGATCCCGTGTCTGCATGTGAGTGACTACGTGTGAGTTAATGGACAGTGGAGAGGCAGCTCGGTCTTTCATTATCTGTAACACCTCTGAGCTACACAGAGGTGTTCTTGCAAGACAAACAGGGCTCCATACAGCCTGACAGCTAATTGATTCATTCAGCCAAGCCACAGCAGCCCTAAAACCTGGTGGATTAACGCACGTGTAGCAGTGACACATTTACAGTAACGACACACAGTTAATGGCCCATCAATAAGGATACAGTTCTCTCCAGCCTGCAATTTAAAAAAGCACCTTTTCTGAAATTGTTTAATCTATCTGGGTATACTGAACATAGCAAGAGCCTAACGGGGAAAATTATTTAGACCTTCAAAGGGAAAATTAAATTAAAGCTATCGTGGCAATATTCTCTCTACTGGAACTACAGATTTTAAAATTGTCAAGTATAAAAAAACATTTTAAAAATCCACATAAAATCAAAAACAGACTGCAACAATTTGCAAATCTCATAAACCCAAATAAAACATAGAAAACATATCAAATAAGACACTCATTTTGAACTTGATGGAGCAACAAGCGTCCCTTCTTCTTTGAAGAACTGTGTAAACGTCTGCGAACTGAGATTCAAGCTGCTCAGCAGTCCTGAGTCTTCTTTGTCATATTTTTCTGTGTGATGATGCTCCAGATGTTCTCAGCTGGTCCAGGTCCAGACTGCAGGCAGGCGGGTTCAGGACCCGGACACCCGAACAGTTTAGTATTGTCTTGCTGAAATATGGTCTCATCTGGAAAAATGTCATCTTCATGGGAGGACATGTTCCTCTAAAACAGGGCTGGGGGAACTCCAGGGCTCAAGGGCCGGTGTCCTGCAGATGTGCAAAACGCACATCTGCCTTTCCAGGTGTGCAAGCATGCATGCTTTCCAAAAATAATTTCCACTTTGGATTTGTTTGGACCTCAGAACACTTTTCCATTTTGATTGAGTTCACTTTAAATGAACTTTGGTCCAGAGAAGACAGCTGCCTTTCCAAATCCTGTTCATGTGTGGCTCCTTCTCTCCATGTTGGAGCTTTAACCTGCATTTGTGGATGGCACAGTGTGCACCTGAGTCCACGCGGTTTCCATTGAAGAACAACGCCTGATGTTATTGCAGTGCTGCCCAAGGGCCCAAAGATCAGAGAAAATATTGATTTTCAGCCTTGTCCCATTCACACAGATATTTATTCTAATATTCAGAATCTTGTGATGATTATGTACTGCAGATGATATTTATAGTCTTCATAACTTTCTGTTGAGGAACATTATTGTTCCACTATTTGTACATGTAGTTTATTTGCAGTTTAATGAACCTCTGCCCATCTTTACCTCTCATAACCTCTGCCTCTCTAAGACGTTCTTTTTATATCATGTTACTGACCGGCTGCCAATTAACCTCATTAGTTCCTCCATCTGTTTCTTTATAGCACAACTTACTTTTCCTGCCTTTTCTTCCCCAGTCCCAACTTTGTTTGAGTTGCTGGCATCAAATTCAAAATGAGCTAATAAACATATTTTTTATGAAATAGTAAAATTTCTCACTTTAAACATTTGATATGTTTTCTATGTTTTATTGTAAATAGAATATGAAATCACTGCACTCTATTTTTATTTATATATTACATAGGATCCCATCATTTTTTAAATTTAATTTAAAAGATAAAATCATATGCATGAAATGACTGGTGGGATTCATGGGTAAAAGAAGCCAAAGAGTAAAGATGAATGAACAAATAAATAAAACATACAACACCTGTGGTTTGAGAGTTGTTTATGATTCTACCCTTGTATCGTTGATCAAAAGATAAAGTTTTGTACTCACATATACTCTCTGTGTGCAGAGTGCACAGCTGCTGCATTGCTGTAGCGCCACAGGACGATGGCTGATGACATGACATCCAGCGTGGCATCAAACTACAGAAACGAGAAGCAAGTAATTAACGAGAGAGAAGTGAGGAAGGTCAAAATTATCCATTGGACCTATACCACGACTCTTTAAATGATCAGATGTCCAGTAAGACGTGTAGACAGCTTTAAATAACTTATTTGTGCTGAAAATAAAACCACTTCATTCTGAAATCCCGTGGAGGAGAATAACGCATTTATTTCAGCACAACAGAATTTCAGCGGGCACATGAACTGACTCAGGTTATGTATGAATAGGGATGAGTGGATGTAAGGATTTAAGAGTCTCATTAAGGCTTATAGTGGAAAAACTGCCGGAACCACTTTCAAGTCTGTTGCACCACAAAGAGCGAAGTGTTGATGTTTGGCAGGAAAATCAAAGCCATAAACATCATTAACGCAACAACAGCAGCTTCATGTTGGATTCAGGACTTCTCAGGGACAAACTTCTCTCCCTGAAGCCGGATCACAAAATAAAATCGTTATTAGTTAATTTTCAAATCATAAAATGTAAAAAGTAAGAAAAGGATGACTCAAAGTCTCACAGAGCTATCGGTGACAAGCTGCTATGATCTAACCTCTTTGCATTGGGGCACATCCTCTTATTTTCTTCCTGCTTCTGTTTTAAAACTGTCATCTGCAGCCAAGCAATTAAACTGCTAATTAAAATCCAATCTTTAAGGAAGAGATAGCTAGCTCTGCAGATTATGGGTTATAATATTTTAATCACATTAGGCTAATCACATCTCCCTCCCTGGGCCCGGGTGTGGATATTGTAATTTTCACCTTCACTGCCATTACGTCATATTTTTATGATAATTCTCAGTGATTTCCTCCTAATAAGATTTCCGCTGTGTTCTAGTGGAGATCTGTTTAGCAAACACAAGAAGCATTTTGACATCCAACCACAGCGCCAGCCTCCAGTCCCTTCTCTGCCCTGTTACCTTGGAGACAAAAGGACCAATAGGACTTTGGTACTGGGATTCATTAATAAATCACTAGCACCCAAGTTATGACTAATTGATCAATGCAAATAGAGAGAAGAAAGGGGCGGGAACTTACGGCGAATCCAAATGCTGACGCGCTGTGTCTCATAAACGATACAGCTGTGGAGAGAGAGACGGACTGTTTACATCATACAAGTCTTTATCCCTTTTTAGTCACACTAACATATATGCACATGTGATTCAGCACATGTCACATGCACGATCAGCAGGTTTGTGACGCTAAGTGGGAACCAATGTGTTTATTAAATCAGCATAACAAAATGAAAAGCGACTGTGATTAGATGAGTTATTTCTTAAAAAATCAACACTGATATTTATAAATGTTCTTCCTTTCTATTGAAATCTCCAGCACCTCTCACATGCATACACTATATCACTATATCTAGAAACAGGAAATTAAAACCACTGGGTTAACCTGAGCTGGAGTTCAATCAATAAAGAGTTAAAATCTAAATCTTTGTTTATTGTATTCTGTCTTTTTGGCAAACGATTAAGCAGAAAATGCAAGTGCAAAAAAGAACAATTACATTTTTATTTATGATACCACTTATGACATGTGAGCAAATTAAAGGAGTTCTTGGCAGGTTGAACCTTCATCTGATCCAGATTTTTACAGCACTGTCCTTTATAGTCTATAATCCTACTCAGTATCATCCAAAGCAGAACAACAAGCATTAAAAACTAATAGAAAAACACACAGCTCATGTGTGTCCATCTGATGATGCTCCAGGCCATCCGAGTTTGATACGTGTAAACTTGGCATGATTAACTGTTTATTAACAACATTAATGATCGGCTAACGCAACATGAAGTATCCCTCGAATAGGATTAAAGGTTTTGTCATCCTTTATCTACCACACCTGTGCTGTTCATCTACCTGTCCTGGTGTGCTGTCCCCTCTTTCTGTGTGTGTGTGTGTGTGTGTGTGGTAGTGCATGTGTGTGTGAGAGAGAGAGAGGGAGACTCTCAGGGGACAGCACATGGTCAGTTTAATCACCATGGCAACAGGAGATTTGAGGGCAAGATGGCCGTTGGTTTGAACTCAAAGCTTTCATCTTCTCTTCGCCAAGTCTTTCCCTTGGCTGGTATCTCCTTTTCTTTTCCTTCCTTCTGGTTTTCTTGTCATGTTCCCTGTTTTATATATATATATATAGATATATAAATATATATCTATATATATATATTGTAGCGGAAGCCTTTTGGCCATTTCTGAGACTTTGATGCTTCACAGTGTCAGGTAGGATGTGACCTTATTTGACAAGCTTTAATGACTACAACTGTGTTACAAACTTTTCAATTCTTTTGATGCCCCCAGTATGAGGATAGGATCAGGCTTAGCTGTGCTACAGCTATGCCAACACTGTGGAGAAGAAAGGATGGAAAAGCTGAACGGGAGACCGAAGATAACACGTGGTTGCTCACACATATGCTGTCTTTGTGTCTGGTTTTGTCCCAGATAGCATCACCCAGATTCTCCTCTTCATTCTGAGTCACGTTCACCATCTTTCACGATTATCTGTGCCCTCACGTACAAACTCTCTCACTGTCTTTCACATACAAAGTTTATGAATCTCTGGGGCTCAACCAGACCTCCGACCCATCTGTTGAGTCAAGAGAAAAAGTCGAACTGAGAATGTTTGAGAAAGCTAACACAGGGAAGTCGGACAGGTGGTGACTCCTCAGTCTGTATATACAGTCTGTCTACTATGTATATATACAATACATTATCCCTGGTCCAACATCAAGCTCATAGTTTGTCTTTATTTGAAAGGAGTTCCAGTAGACTGGACATTTCGTCTGAGTTGAGGTAGCTGCATTGGGTTCATTTGGTGACTACACTGTCTCTGATGCATTTCATAGACAGAAATGATGGCATATTTCATATTGCCATGTGATTGTGCGTCATCATGTTTGCTGTTAGGCATGTAGGAAAGTGCAGGTCGGACACAGCTGGATGGATGGTATCGAGCGTGTATGTGTGTAATGATCTATGTATCAGTTTTAAACTTTAGTTTTGTTAAGCAGCTATATTTGTGACTTTTGGTGTGACGACTTCACTACCCTTGTGCCAAAACAACAATCAGTGGGGTAGCCGAGTACTCCCCCGCACTGTTCACTAGTTTTTATAGCTCAGTGCTTTGTCCATGCTCATCCTTTTGAGGTGCAATCATCCATTTTCATTTTATTACACAGTTTTAAATACAAACAACGTCTGTCCAGGACATCTTGGGAAATATCTGACAAACATGCAGTTTTGCAAGTACTGCCCATCACCAGAGGAAGCTATAACAAAGGTAAAGACGTACCCACACAAGAAGGGAAAATCACCGTAGGTATGTGAGGATAGTGTTTTATCACTGATAAGACCCAGACAGGATGTGGATGTGACATCATCATGATTCCAATAACTCAACCGGTCACCATCGCCATTAGTTTTTGGTCTGGACAGTACAGTTGAGAGCCTATATTCTACATTTTTACTTCAGTGTGGGGAAAAGAAAACATGTGTAAGATTTTCTCAATATCCTGGAGATGCTCTAGTATCGCGCATCATCATATGCAATTCTACATTATTAGAAAATTAGCTGCGGTGATTGATTCTGTGCTTGGTGCCAGAAATTCAAACAGATATTATTGAAACTGCAGCATATTCAGAAGCAAGAAAAGACTTTTTTGTAATATATGATGCAATCTTTAAAATAGCCAAAATGGTTCACACAGGATAATTATCCACTGAATAAGAGAAAAAATCTGCTTACATCTGCATCTCTTTGAGGAACTTCTCTCTGCATAATATCTGACCTTCTGTCTTCAAATACAAACTGTAAAGCTAACGACACGTTCACTGAGGAAGCAGTTTTCACACATGCATACATACAATGAGCCTGAGATTTTTCTGCTGTATTTAAAATGTATTCAGTGCTTCAAAGAACAGATTCGTCTATTAACTCATTTGTTATTGCTGATATTATTCCTCATTCATCATATTTGTCTTTCACTTCATGCCCCCCTTTAATTAAACATGCACTCAGATGGAAAAAAAACAGAATTCTCCCCTAAATAAAGCTGCTAATTTTTAAATAGCAGCCTCTTTCCTCTCCCAGCATGTATTCATTTCTCCAGTTTCTGCTCTCAGGCTCATTTGGATGTGCCAGCCGTCTGTGTGGTTACCGCCTGCCAGCAAATCGATGCCTCTCTTGAGGTGAGCAGACACGATTCTGTGTAACATCCTCTGGGTTGTTAGTTAATCAGGGAGTCAAGCATGCATGACCAGTGCTAACAGGACTGGGGAAACAAAGAGGGAAAGCAAAGCAGAGTATGGTAGAAATGGAGTAGAAGAAGGAGGATATAAATGAGAAGGAGGAGCAACTAAAAGAAAGGGGGTACGTGCTTACAAGAGAAGGAGAAGCAGGGACTGGACGAAAGATGCAGATGTGAGGATCATATAGAGTCCGGGGAAAAATGGGAACGTGAATAAGAGCAAAAATGTGTGTGTGTGTGTGTGTGTGTGTGTGTGTGTGTGTGTGTGTATTCATATCTTCCAAAAATTGGAAGTTTACTTAGATACTTGTGGGGACCAACAGCCCTTATAGGGACAAAAATGCTGGTCCCCACAAGTTTAAAGACATATGTGTGACTCAAAATGTGGTTTTAGTGAAAGGGTTATAATTGGGTCATGGTTAGGTTTACGGTAAGGGTTAGGCATTCGTTTTTCATGGTTAGGGTTAGGTTAAGGGGCTAGAGAAAGCATTATGACAATTGGATGTCCCCACAATTAGATGTGTGTGTTTTATACATAAAATGTTTGCACAGAGAAAAAAAACCTGATAGCTTGGAAGTTCTTAATTGTGATTCTTCTGTGTTGCAGTATTTATTTTTGAGGAAAACACAGTTCTAATAAGAACAATCTAACAGTCTGACAATCTTCTATTCTATTCTATTTGCTAATAGTCCACTTCGATGTCCTGTCAACACCTGCATACCTCATAGCTGTAGCAATGGTTATGACTTGGCAGCAGTAAAAACCTAATTATCAGTGAGTTATACAAGAACTGGAGCCAGAGCCAGCACCAATATATTCTCTCTCTCTGGCTCTCTGGCTCTAGTCTTCCCTTGGCACTGATCACTGATTATAAGCAGGACTTGGATGAAGCAGCATCTGATCAGACATCACTTCCAGACCAGGCTTTGAACTCTTGGGGGTGTTGAGGACCAGCGAGCGAGACATGGTGGAAGCATTCATAATGACTATTAATAGTTTCTGAGCTCTGTTGTCCTCTGCTTGAGGCAATATGCAGAAATGAAAATATAAATGATAAAAGCTTACAGACTATATTGGACAGACTTCCCCCTTTCTAATGGTTTGTTGGTGCTCTTTAAAGCTCGTTTCCTTTGGTTTCTGCTTGGTGCAAATTTTTCTTACTGCTTTGACTTTTCATTGTTAAAATGGTAAATGGTCTGTATTTGTAAAGCGCTTTACTAGTCCCTAAGGACCCCAAAGCGCTTTACACATCCAGTCATCCACCCATTCACACACTGGTGATGGCAGCTACAGCCACCCTGGGGTGCACTGACAGAGGCGAGGCTGCCGGACACTGGCGCCACCGGGCCCTCTGACCACCACCAGTAGGCAACGGGTGAAGTGTCTTGCCCAAGGACACAACGACCGAGACTGTCCAAGCCGGGGCTCGAACCGGCAACCTTCTGATTACAAGGCGAACTCCCAACTGTTGAGCCACGATCGCCCCTGTTAAAGATTTTGCCTCTGTGAGAATAGCATGCAGCTAATATTGGACTTTGAATAACTGGACAAAAGAAGAAGAGTCGTGTTTTCTGCAGAAGCAAAAGAGTTGAGAGTGATTAAGTGGAGTGCATAAGGTGAAGTCACTGTGATGTCGACCGCTGGTTTGTAAAATCCCCCCACTACAGCACCGAGTCAGTTGCATTCAGTAGCTGACTGAGATACCAGTCACATGAACTAAAGCATGCCCTGTTCTCTTACAGATGTCTATGTGATAACATTATATTTTGCAGTCAGAGGAGTCACCCTGTTCTGGCCAAGGCACTGCTGCTCTGATGCCCACAGCATGTCTGTATTTGGATAGAAACTGAAATGAAAACAAGACCTCGGAGAACCTCACAGAGGTATTTACTTGATAAAGAGAGCGCTGGAACTTGTTAGACATCCAAGAAGGCAACATTTCTATCAGATCACCAAGAAACAAATAAAAGCCATCTGGCCTTTGTGACAAATGTTCAGAGGGGAACTAGTGAGAGTGACAGATTGTAGTTTTGAGCTTTCTGGGGTGAAAATGAGCTCTGCAGAGTGTAATGCAACTAACGTGTGAGCTATCTTTGTCACACAGGCTGATAAAGGATAAATGTATAAAAGATAAAGCAAGCAGATATACAGCAAGTCCTCACTGGGAATTGACTGATATTGATGTTTTTTATTGATACAGTACTTTCATTGATTGGGTGTGGTTCCTTATTGATTGCTTATTGATGTCTGATCAGTTTTAAAAACTGTAGATTTACACAGTTTTCCTTTCAGCATCAAAGGAACTGGTTTCTTATCTCAGAGTGAACACAGTGTAGAAACAGAATAAAAGGCTTGCTCATGATTCACACAAGCGCTGGTAAAATAAACTTAATAGTATTTGAGGTAAACGGTGCTAGTGACTGGACAGTTTTGGCCTGGTTCTGAACCAGAAGTCCCATCTCTAGTAGCAATCACTGGAGTTACATTAGCTCCACCAGTAATGTGACCTTCCTGAATTTTCCCTGTCAGGAAGTTCTGTATGATGGGCAGAACTCAGAGGACGTAATGTAAAATGAAAGCACAGCTTTGTTGCTGGACACAAAAATAAACATAATGTAGGTCAGGAACAAACAAGACTAAAACTGGAGAACACACGAGGAGAGACACGGACCATGAGAACACAACAAAGATGCAAACTCATAGATTACACCAGAGTGGAAACACCTGGAGAAAAAACACAGCTGAGCTAAATCTAACGAACAAGACAAGGGAAGCAAAACTAGACATAATGCACACGAAATGAGAGACTATCAAAATAAAACAAGTAGTAACTGAACAAAGAAACAGGTGGGCAGACTCGATACAAAGACAAGCACATGCAGACTTCATACAGGAGACGCTGAGGACAAAACACAGAAACGAGACTAGGACAGACAGGCCATGAAAAGAAACTAACATACTACTAGACTAGAAATAAAGATAAACTCAGAGGCACTAGGAAATATTACACTTGTAAGACAAAATAAAGAACTTGAACATAAATTATCTCCTAAATGCAAATGAATAAATCGTGAGTTCACAAAAAGCTGGACACACTGGGTGAGAGAGCCAGGACCATGTACCATTGGTTAAAGCTGATCTGTAAATATCTACAATGTTAAAGCTAAGAATCTGCTTCATTCTGGTCAAACTGCTGAGAAATACAGTGTATATCCACAGTGGCACTTTCTACAGCAAATGCTTGTTATCCATCAAATCACCTCTGTTGCTGATTGTACTGGGGGGAAATTCTGTATTAAATTAACAGAATCATTTGCAACCAAATAGAAGCATAATTATGTCCTCCCCTGTGTTCCTCAAGGGCAAGAGCTCAATTTAGGGATGTGAAAGTCATTTTACATCACACAGAGGAAAGGAGTAATCTGGGAGACTGAGAAAAAGGCGGAGGAGGGATGAGAAGGCAGCAGCACAGGCAGCAGATGGACAAATAGAGTGACACAGTGAGACAGCACGGGTGAGAGAGCAGCAGACAGAGAAAGGTGAGAGATTAAAGTGAGAGAAAGATGAGATTGTGGGAGGCACTCTTGCACTGCCAATCAATGCATCTCTGAGCTTCTAATCTAATCGAGGTGACTCATCTGCACTTTGAAAATAACTCCCAGTAGACTCGTATTGAAGTTGAAGATGGTTCCAAGATGAGGACAGAGATTCAGAGTGCTTGAATCGTAGTCATGTGGTTCAAGAGCAGTTAATTTTATTCCTTGAAAACATGGTCCTGGTAGATCTGTTATTTGCACAATGTAATGACGAGATGGAACTAGCAAACAGAGGCGGGTACGTAAAGAGCCAGAGGGAGAGGTGAGCAAAAAAGCTGGACAGGGAGCAGAAGGAGGGGAGAGGGAACACAGAAGGAGGCGAGCTGACAGGGAGGAGGAATTATGCATCATTATAGTTGGACGTAACAAGATTTTTATGCAAATCCACCTGTCTGAGCATAAATTTTGCAGTTCCAGTGGAAAAGAACATTTTTGTTTTACTATCTGAGGTGGAAAGCAAAACAAACTCTGACTAACAATGCTCAAGGTGACCTGCTGCAAGGCAATTCAAAAGACTCGCACTGAAGATGAAAATAAATTCAAAGTGCAAATGCAAAAATGTAGAATAGTTTTTTGTCTTAAATTAATTTAAAAGAAAAGAAAATTTCATTGAATGTAAAGTGAAATATTTCAAAGCTTTGTAGCTCATAGCAGTAAGCTAAGATCTACATTTACACTCCACAAGTTCATCAAAGAATTGAACAAAACATTCACTCAAAATATGACATTATCGATTTTGCACTGATTGGGAGGACGTGCATGTAAAATGATAACAAAACTTTTGGAGGTGGGGCTAAACTAGGAAAAAAATGTACTGGAAAGTGTTTTTGCTAACCCGAACAAAGACACTTGTATCCTCAAAAACGTCACTATCGCTGTCAGCAAAGACGAGTGAGCTTCACTGACTCACTGACTCGTTCTAGGGCCTCCTTCAGGATAAAGAAACGTGGACACTTCTCACCCAGCATTGACAGCTGAGGTAAACAGCAACGGACTGACATTCATAAATGGACAGGAGCCAGAGTTGTTTGTCCTACAGTGGCCTACAGCGTAATAAAGCTGATCATTTTAGCCTCCATTGATAGTTTTCCTGTTCATTACAGCTCTTGAGGTTTGCAAAGTGATTGGTTGGATTTAGCTTTGCTAACAGCTGCGACTGGATCACCACAGGATGACTTTATGGTGATTACATCCGTTTACTCTGAGACTCTGTGGGAGTCACTGTGAGTCACGATATAAATAAACACAAACTACTAACCTTACTACAAAACATATCGCCTTTCAGAAAACTATTTTGTGAAGTGTAACCACAGTTTATAAAAGACAGGAGTGTGACTTCAGTAGATACACCTATTATTAGATTCATGTCTGTGTGTGTATTCCTTTGTGGTTGTTAGTCTCCACTGGGGCAGGAAGTTAAAACTAAAGCCCTCAGGACGCTGCTTTCACATTAATTAGCAGCTTTAAGCAGACAAACAAACCCTCTGATGGCCATTCACAGACCCCCCCCCCCCACACACACACACACACACACCAAACTCTAAAAGCACATCTACATAAAGGATCCAAAATCAAGACCTTTAACCAAAGAGCTCGAGCTAAATTTCGATCTCCGCACACAAACAAAAACACGACCCTTGCCTTCTCGGCAGACACATCCGACATGGCTGCGGCCGTTTGCTCAGCTGCAAAATATTCTGTTTAATAATTCAGGACCTACTGCTCAGCTCTGCACTATGGCTGAGTTCACCCTGCGGAAAACCCTGCTGGGATACTTCCTTTCTCCCGCCGCCTCTCCCCCTCAGTCCTCTCTCATTTTAACCTCTCCCTTTTTCTGTCCTCCTTCCTCTCTTCGTCCCCTGTGGGTGGCGCTCTTGCTCTCCCTTTGTCTCTGCCTACCTTCTAAAGGAGAAGTCATTCTTTGCCTCTGTTGCTGCAGTTGTATTCATCTTCCCATTCTCCTTCCCCACATCACCCCAACTTTGTTTTACTATTAATCACCCTTTTGTACTCCCTCCCTTCCCCCCTTTACTCTCGTCCACCACTCCTGTCTGTTTCCATCTCTTTCGTCATGCTTCTTAATTTGTCACTTTCTTCACTCCTCTGTCCATTTGTTCTTTCCCCTATCTTAAGCCGTCCTGCCTTGATTCGGTACCTCCCTGCGGGGCTCCCCTACTCCCTTCATTCATCAGCGCTCTTCTCTCACTGTAGCCCAGCAGTATTGATTTGCAGCAGGGCAGAGCTGCAGTCGATGGGCACAGCGAGGGAGGCGTCATCTGCGAGCGGCTTGGTGCTGTGGACTCACGGGGTTTCATGCAGAGATTAAGTTAGGGCAAGCACACAGCTGGTTGGCCTCATGCTTCCGAAACACCTGCAGGTTTTAAAAAGCTTCATCCTGGAACCATTTTAAAAGCTTTTAGGTGGGGTTCAAGGATTTTCTGCAGCTTTCCTGCTCAATGCCAAGAAAGAGGTGTCACTGGTACGCTAGACACGAATGTGTTTAGAAAGAAATTAAAGTCCAGCAGAGTCATAAATGGATTGTGTTGGTACATAAGACATTTCTAATGAAGATTCTCTTAATTTCCTTTAGCAAGGGAAATTACTGTGCTGCAGGTAGCCAAGGGACATCCTGTAGCAAATTATGAGGCATCAAACAAGATTTCCTCTCAAGGTCTCCGCTGTGACCTTGAGGCATCATTAAGACCTTACTTAAGAGACTCCCGAGACCTTGGAATGCACTTCCACTAGATCTCCAGGCTACAAACTCTCTCTGCTTTTAAATCATGTTTTAATACCCATCTATTCAGAACTGTACACCATCATGACTTGATCTATTTTTACCTCGATTCACTTTTATAGTTGTCTTTTATTTTGTTGTTGTATAAGGCGACCTTGAAGGCCTTTAAAGGTGCCTGTAAATGAAATGTATTATTATTATTATTATTATTATTAAGAATGAGACACTTTAAATAATTAGACATCCTACGTTTGTCCGATACAACATCACAGTAGAAAGCATTTGTTCGAGACTAAACCTTTGCCAAACTGAGCAGATTCCAACTGTTCACACCGTGTGTTTTTTATTGTTTTCATTTTTGTTGCCAACTTGGACATCCTTTGCTAAAATCTGTCAATCCACCACAGAAAGTTGACCACAAAACAAAGTACGACTAAATGTGGGAACTCAAATATAGTGTTTCACTTGAACTGAACAACACAGTTGTCAAAAAGCAAAAATATCATCTAGCTGTCAAAGTGCGGCAGTGTCGGGGGCAGGATGTTGGCACAAATGCAGGATTTATTCCGAACTCTTTAAAAAACTGTAGCTGACAACGTGTTAGCATTCCAAAAACAACGAATCTCAGGAAAACAAAGAGGGCGAGAGGAGACTTGACATATCTACACAGGGTAATGAGGTTAGGGAAAAACAGGTGGGAACAAATCAGGGATAACAAGACAAAGGAAATTAACTCAATGCAAGGCACACAAGACAAGAGACTACCAAAATAAAACAGGAAATAACTTTCACTGAAGCCCGAACAAAAAAACACGGAGACAGGACAGGAGGTTATAAACAGTGTGAGAACCAGATTAACCAGCTCTACTGAAGGAGGTAATACTGCTCACCTGCATCTGATGCAGACACTGTGTAACTAGCTTACTTCTGTTTGGTATTAGCTGCATGAATTTCTATATTTTCATACAGTTATTTAACTTATTTAACACAAAAAACAATATAAACTTTGTTTGCTTTAAATAAATGCACTAATCACCCTGTACACTAATTACAACAAAGACTCACAGGAAAGCGCTTCCTGTGGGCCCATTACCACTCCTGGCAAGCCCATTAAATAATCTTCTCACTGTTTACTGTTTACCTAACTAATTTATTTGCTTTGATAAGACTCGAGCCTTCAGAGTTCCTTGTCAGGGATACAGTGAGTAATAATTAGTGGAAATCACGGAGCCAAACTCGGCAGCTGCTGTGGTTAACTTTGGCCCGTAAGTTCCACTGTGAAGTGAGTGGGAACAACTGCTACAGTCTGACATGTAGACAAGCAACACTGTGGCACACAGATAAACACGCTTACAACCAAACCACCGACATACACGTAACCTAACAAATTTCAGATATGGCAGGATGGATTCAGCTGAGTCTGACTGTCTGTTTCAGCCCTGCACGGAGACACCTGATCCCCTGCACTAGCTTGAATGTCTGATCTCCCGCCAACTCTTTCCCTCTCTTTCTTCGGTGAGATACATGCACTTGAGAGCTACAGTAATTTCCCAGCCTCTCTTTGTATCACTATTACTCAATTTCCCCTGGCACCTCTTCCTGAGAACATTTTCCATCTATGCTGCTCGAATAAAACAAGATACAATGAGTTGCAAAAGCCTCCTCTGTGCAAATGAAAAAGCTAAGCAGACGCCTTCTACCGCCAATCTGGATTTATGCATGAACAGGACAGGAGATTATTCACATCCCTGTACTGCTTATTTAATGGTATGAAAGCCTGCAACTTTAGATATAACTTTATGTAGATTTGTATGCAAATATTAAGCACACTGTTTAAGGTAGTATGCTATACTTTTAATCTAGATACAAAATGTTTATTATCTGCTTTGGCATTGCCTATTATTTGACGTCCAGAGGACAAAACAAACAAACAAACAAACAAACAAACAAAAAATCCAATGTGTTCACACTGTGTGTACTTGCTAGTCTATTCAATACATATGTCTCTGTCACTGACCTTGAGGAGGTGCTGATTCAGAGATATTTCAGGTGAGGATTCGTTTTCATTGTAGCGCAATAAAAAACTGGAGGAAGTAAACTGAAGATAGAATGATATAAAATAACATGATGATGCATGCATTCATGCAAACCTCACAAAGTAGCACCTACATTTAACTAATAGAATAGAATAGAATTTATTGTTGTTATAGAGGTTATAGACTGGTATCTCCTCTAAACCCATTAAAAAGAAATTTAAACAAAATTTAGTAAAAACTAGACATCATCACTCCAAAGGGAATAATTATATAGGGTGAAATATATTAGACCGTTAATGGATGGTGGTGTGGTGGGGGTTGATGGAGGCCCCAGCTCGGGGGGAAAACCTGAATTGATCGTTTGCTTGATGGCAAAAGTTCAAATAGAGGGTGAGCGGGGTGTGAAATGTCTGAATTGATTGTTGCTGCAGGCCTTCTTCCTTAGATGGTTTGCGTAGACATCTTCTACATGTGGGAGCTCCAACCTTACTCCATACGGTGTAGGTCCTTCAGCTCGGCAGCTGCACAGCGTCTGTGCCACATCGTGATGCTGTTTGTAACGATGCTGCAGATGTTTCTGGGGGAGCTGTGCTTGTTTCAGCCTCCTTAAGAATAACAGTCTCTGTTGGGCTTGTTGGGCTTTTGTGCCCAGGCTTCATGTGTTGTCAGACTAGATGGCAAGAGCCTCTCAACACTCTCTGCTTCTCCCTGTATGTGAAGGAGGAAGTGGGCTGTACTTTCTCTTCTCCTGAAGTCTTATAACAAAGTATGTAATTAATCATGCTTTATGAGTTACTCATCATGTTTGTCTTCATTATCAGCAGCACACAGTCCAAGCTGAAATATAAGGCTGTTTTGTCTGTTACACACAAGGCTGCCTTTGGCATCAATGACTTAACGCACTATCCAAGTAACATACAGTATTGTGCAAAAGTCTTGAGCCATTCATCATTTCTGTATATTGAGGTTGGAGTTGGTTTGTATACCACTGTGGTTGTTTGGCTTCTTTCCTTTTTATAAACTTGCTGGTTAGTTTTAGACACTTACATGGTAATTAGGGAAAGTTAGGGAAAGATTATGATTTGAGGGAAAATACACATACTCACAACACTGAAAGTTTAAAAATGATAAGTTGGGATTGACAGATGTGTCTGATTAACAGCATAGCCTGAGGACTCAAACTATCCCATCCTAGGATAAATGAGAACCCACTGGTGGTTTCACGTTAAACAACTAAACAGTAATGGTAGTGAATATTGTTGTAATTATTATGAACTAAGCGAGTCACCACTTTAACAGAAGTTAAAGAGGTGACTCTTGTATTCTTCTATGGATGGTTTCAATGCACGAAGAGCTGCTTGAATTCGTTATAATTCATGTGTAAAGTGTCACATCCTTGTGTGTACGCTGTGAGTGCGACTTCGTCTGAATATAAGTTGAGAAAGTTGGTTTGCTGTTTTGTTTTGTTTGTGAAGAACTTAGTCCTAAGCAGATCCACAGTGCTGATCTCCTGTGCACCTCTGACCACAGCGTATATCTCCCACAGCTAAATAATGAGCTCTGTGGAGACTGTTTTACATAATCAAATTGAGACATGCAGACATACAGAAATCTCTGAGATGCTCACACAAGCAACTGCACACACACACACACACACACACACACACACACTGTGGGCTGCTATTTGTGGGAGGTAGGGGAAGATTATTTCAGCTGTCAAACACCAATTACTGTGATATTTTTGTAGCAAATGATAAAAAATGTTATGAGCTAAATAAAGAATTAGAGCTGTAAACGTCTCATTAAGGGTTCTCACTGTTATGCAGCCATGTGATTCAGTCGCAAAATGATGCAAATAAAAATACAATTAAAAAGACTTGAGAGGTGACTCGCCCCCTGACCCAACACTGACCCAACACTGACCCAACACTGACCCAACACTGACCCAACACTGACCCAACACTGCTTTGAATTTTAGTTTGTGCAAAAGTATTTTCTCTAAAAAACAGTGGATTATAAAAGCAGACAGGAAACTGAGGCTACAATTGTCTAAGGAGCTTGGAAAGAAAAGCTACAATTCACACAGGTTTGTGAAAACTGGAAAGTAGAAGACAAAACACTGCCAGGCGTGATGAGTCTCGATTTCTTCACTGGCACTGTCTGAATTTGGTGTAAACAGCATAAAAGCACGGATCCATCTTTTTTTCTTCCTTTTTTGTGTGTTATGTTTGATTTTTCCAACAGGTTTTAAAAGTTTCTAATGTGTTCAATTCATACAGTTGGCCAATTAAGATTTTATTTAAATCTATTGACGATTATAAGGAACTGACATACCCTGAGAGAGTATCCAAACGTCACACAAAAAGCACCCAGTTAACCTACAGATCCATATCCAGGACCTGCTTAATGGGCGGTGATAGTGCCAACCGCTGCACCACCTTTCCAATATGTCACTTCTTTGATTTAGTTAGAAACCAGTGAATTATCAAAGAGACAAAACATGGCAGCTAACAGAACAGCTCAGGAGAAATGTTGATGGAATGGTTTCAGGGTTACTTTGATCAGTAATGCACCCTTAATCACCCTTTGAGCTTTTGGGTGCACATAAACAAGAGCCCAGACTTCACACACATATTTAAACACAAATAGTTGAAAAATCCTTCTGAATATTTACCATTCGAAGGAAAAACCTTTCTACCCCATCTGACATGAGAAAATACTTCACTTATTTACAGGGAAATCCTTTAAGGCCAGTAGACACCAGTGAAATTGCATTTACTGTAAATTAAGGGCCCTCGAGTAAGCTGTAACCAAACCTGTGAGTCCTGATCTTGAAAGACAATCACCTACTAGTCATGTCAGTGGACAGTCTGAGAGTTATGTGCGGTTATGTGTAATTTTTCTGGTACAAAAAGTTGAGGATTACTGATTTCTGGATGCACAATGTGACAAGCAATCCTTTCATAGCAACAGGCCTCCTGTTTCATCATCATCATTCACCGTGGTAACAACAGCACAGAAGGCGCCGATAGGCTCCTCGGCTGAAAACACTGTGTGATGAATTGGACTCAAAAGTGTGTGGCAGCTGAGGAAAGTAATTGAAGCCAGTATAACTGAAACTGGATGAAGATAGTGCAGCAGTCCGGCTTGAGAAAGGATTTTAACACTTGTTGTGATGATGCAACTCTTCCACAGAACCACAATACTCCGTTCTCCTGAGTTTAAAACAAAGAAAAGACAGATTCTTATTATCACGGCTCTGACTTATCTCCACTACATTTGAATGTCAGTAAATGTTCCTGCTTTGATAAATTTCGTATGAATCTGCTTAAAGAATCATTTGCACTTCAGTCTACCTCACATCACAGCCCAGTTTCACTCATTCAAACAGGTCTGCACCAACACACAGTTTCATCTTGGTTAAAAATGAATGAGGTGGGAGTCATGACCAGAAACTATTTCCATTTATTCTGATTCAGAGTTGTCGCTTCCTGCGATGGATTAGAGGGGTGTATCTGACTGTGAGCTGGTCCTGTCATAACAAAGTAAAAAATGCTGCACTTCTGGCATCTTTGAGGTAAAGCTAATTTTGAGAAGGTACCACACGCCCTGTCCAACATCTCCCTTTAATTTGCACTTGTAATTCCTTAAATTAATTAAATGGTTCCATAGCTTTCAACCTGCAACCATCTCTTTGGGGTGTTGCCATATTTTAATTTGTTGGTGGATTAACAAGTTATTTATTTCTCTTGGGACTAAGTCTCTTTCAGAGGCAGCCCCCAGTGGCCACTACTGGTACTGCAGTTTTTAGCGCTGCTTCAATCATAAGCATTATTTTCTTGTTTTTTTAAATGCTGAAAATATAGCAAAGGCACGATACTGTGGTTTTCAGTAGCTAAATATTAAATGCTTTATTTATTATACATTATATTACAGACTATATTTGGCTTATAATGGCCTTAATGATTACAAAATAGTGACACCGAGTTGGTAATCTTTTTTGAGGCCCTTAAACTATTCTTAAGTGTCCAAGTTCATTCAGTCCCTTTTATTTACTCCTTATACATGCCTCAGTGGTATCCTGCATTAGGATTTGATGAGGCACTTTTCCTAAACCATGACACTATCTCTCACTCACATTTTGTTTACCATCAGCTGTTAAAACCACCCAATGGAAAAAACAGAATCTATCTCGACATTTTATTTGTTGTAACAATCACAACTGAGACTGAAAGACGAAAAAGAGGAATAAAAAAAACAAAATGTTTTGCTGTTACAAGCACAAATATAGGCTGGTGTTAGTAACTACCAGGCAGTCGTGCTCATCTTCTTACACCTGACTTTCAGGGACAATAACAACATGCAGTTTTTGCACCGTGTGAGTTGTGTATCATCACGTAGTGTGTGCTTGTCCTAGCTGAATGAGGGAGACGCTGTATATACAGTATGTACTTTCAGTGCTGCAGGAGCTGGGACACCTGGCAGCTCGAATTTCATTTCTCATTTTATTTTACATTTTTTTCTTGGCATTAAGTGAGCTGAGGGGAAAAAGAGACACATACCTTAAGCAGTGCATGCACCATTATCCACAACCGACACCCCGCACAACAGAAACAAGATGAAACAGAAAGGTTTACAAGCCCAAGTGACAGTGATTGTTGTTTTTGGTGCTTCCAGTTAAGGGTTCACTAGAATTTTGTCAACTCATTCTCACCACATGTCTGCTATAACCCCCACCTTCAGTGTAAAATCCATTCAGTGTCTTAGTGTAGTGCGTCGTGTGCAGGCTGTCGATTCACTAGAACATCCTGAGCCACAGTTATAAAAGACTGAGCCTGAGATTGTGAAAGAAAAATCTATTTTTGGTTTATCGGCCAGGATTACGTTTTTACACACACGCATGGACACAGACACACAAACACACACACACACACACACTTGAAACAGGAGACTAATTTGTACTCAATTTTCAGGGACCTCTTGTCGAGACAGCCAAACCTACTTGCATTCTGCCTGTAAGTGCTTTACCCTGTGTTATTCTGTGTGTGTGTGTGTGTGTGTGTGTGTGTGTGTGTGTGTGTGTGTGTGTGTGTGTGTGTGTGTGTGTGTGGACCGTCAAACCTTTGATGTTCAAACTGCAGCAAAGATATCATCGACCAACAACCTGATATTATTTTTATATGAAAGATAAACTTGGCACAAAAAGAAAGGATGTTTGTGATTGGTCGATTATTTCTTTACTGTAACTATGCTACTTGGCAATAAATCTGATAATCTCCTCTGGAAAGCTTGTTTATTATTATTATTTAAAAGGAAAATGCATTTGTGGGTTGAGCAGCAGAGTTGAGTATGTTGCACCCATCAAAAACTTGCCAAATCTTCGCTGCTAATGCCAAACAGCTTATTCTGCTGTGGACTCTTATATCGTGTCATTTAGATGGATGAAGTCTGAAGAAACAAGACATATTGGCAATTTAAACATTTTTTAATTTAACAAACTGGGGCCTCAGTGACATGTGGAAGAAACATAAAGAGGAACAACAGCCTGGCACCTCCTCCTCATGCTGATTGTGTTGGTCACTCTGGTACGGACAGCACGCTTAAGCTGATCACATAACTGTTCAAAGGGGTGGAGGTCAGGACAGCAGGCAAACCCCGCTGTGGGATTGCCAGTGGTTGCAGAATCTCATCTTGATATCTCTGCACCGAGAGTGCCTCCAATGACAGCAAGCCTTGTTTTTCCAGAGAGAGAGAAGATGACCTTCACCATCACACTGCCTCCACCAAAAGCTGTTATCAACATAGCGTTCTCCATGTCTTCTCCATACTTTGATCCTACGACAGGGCAAGGAAATGGTCTTCTTCTTAGGATGTCCACTTCGCCGCCTGTCTCTGACACCTTCTATTATACTGAACTTAGCCTTCAATTTGGAGAGGGAACAACGGCTCACTCAAAAAATGCTGCAAAATGGTTTAAGTTGCACTATGGCACGGGCCTATCCAGACCAGTGAAACAGGGACGCTGCTCCAAAATGCTACAATCAGGCACCTAGATAGATAGATAGATAGATAGATAGATAGATAGATAGATAGATAGATAGATAGATAGCATGTACCATGAGTGGGAGGTGGGTTACTGTCTATTCAAGACAAAGAAGCTATTATGATTCAGCTGTAGGGAAAACAAATGATCCCAGAAACACATAGAGTTCCTTTGTTAACTATAGATTTTCCAGGGAATGTGTGTTTAGCAGGTGGCTTTGCAGCCTGCATGAGTTCCCTTTGACGGAAAAAACTGCATAAAGTTCCTCCACAAGAACCAGAATGTGTACATTAATTTCCAGAGACTTCTGTTCTCAATTTACCGGTCGATCTACGTCCCTACCCTCACCTATGGTCACGAGCTGTGGGTAGTGACCGAAAGAACGAGATCGCGAATACAAGCGGCGGAAATGGGCTTCCTCTGAAGGGTGGCTGGCCTCTCCCTTAGAGATAGGGTGAGAAGTTCGGCCATTCGAGAGGGGCTCAGAGTAGAGCCACTGCTCCTCCACATCGAAAGGAGCCAGACAAGGATGCCCCCTGGGCGCCTCCTGGGTGAGGTTTTCCGGGCATGTACCACCGGGAGGAGGCCCCGGGGCAGACCCAGGACACGCTGGAGAGATTATATCTCTCGGCTGGCCTGGGAACGCCTTGGTGTTCCCCCTGTACAAGCTGGAGGAGGCGGCTGGGGTGAGGCAGGTCTGGGCTTCTCTGCTTGGGCTGCTGTGACCGTGACCCAGCCCCAGATAAGTGGAAGAAAATGGATGGATGGATGGATTCTGTTCTAAATCTAGTCTTTTGTTAAGGGATGAATAAATAGCCTGAATGCTAACATTAAAGGGAAAATTGAAGGTCGAGTATTCATCTACAGGCATTTCATCCACTGTATAAATGTACTGTAGCTAAAAACTGCACCTTTGCAAAGAGAACATTTTAACGTACTATTCATTTCCTGAACCACTCAAACTACTTCTGAATTCACCACTTACTATCATCAATGCTCAAATCAGTCTTTATATAACTAGATTTTTTCAAAAGAGATAAAACTCCTGAACTCTTATTCCTGGAAATGGAGGTACCACTAACATTCACCGGCGTTGCTCCAGCTGCTCCGTGGACAACAAGATAAGCTATCTCTGTCCACATGTTGTGAACTTTATCAGCCCTTTACTTCTTCCCCTCTTTATCCTGTCACCTACTTATCTTCATATTCTCTATCTGACTGCACTTCCTGGCCCTTGTGTGTTCTCCCATGCACACCTTTGTATTCTGCGCTAACATAACCCTAACAGCCAGAATGATGAAGGAAGAAATTGAAATTACTCTGCAGAATGAAGATAAACGACTTGCTCGTTCTTTCTCGCATTCATTTCCTCGCTCCCTTATGTCTCCAATAGTATTTACCTGTTCCATCAGCTCAGTGGTATAGCCTCAATAAAACATTCATGCATTAAGGGGAAAATTAGGCTTTCCCAGTCGCTTTTCCCTGAGGTCAGCCAAGTCAGCATATAATCTGTTCCCTGGAAACAAATTGCAGAATGAAGAACCCCCGGCCTGTTGGTAATGGATCCAGTGCAAGCATCAGTTTACCATTGATCACACTGGACCTTGGCTGTTGGGTGTTCTTGGAGCTCTCCTGTCTGTTCCACTGTGTTATCCCACTGCATGAGGAAAGAGGGTATCTAGTATAAGAACGCATATAAAAATGCACTGCTGCTTTCATTCTCACTACTGAAAACAGTGAAAACTGTTATTCTTACTCTCCTCAGATCAATCAAAGCAATTTGTTGAATTTCTGATTTTTGTTCATAACCAGTGAAGTATGTCAACATGTGCATGTCTGAATCACTTCAGCGGTTTGTCCTTCACTCTGTAGGAAACAACAGTAAACTTTTTGAAGGTTATTCAGTGGCGATAAGTGTGAAACGTAAAGTCCTCACAAACGTTATGAATGTACTTTCAGTGATGTACTGAACATGTCAAATGTTAGATTCTGTGTTTTGCAATGTGTATGAGACATAAATGTAATTTTGCCTGTGGCCTGTGATGTTAACTACATTACATGGACATAAAGTATTGAGCCACAGCTCTCTGAATTCAGATGTTTTCAGTCCTATTTCCATATATGTATGAAAGCAAGCTGCTAGTCATGCAATTTGACTTTGCAAAAGAAACTGTGGTTCTTAAGGCAGATTTCCAACAGTCTGCTGACTCAGTAACTGCAGAGTCCCAGACCTCCTCTGGCATTAACATGAAAACAAACCTGTGCGTCAGGAGCTTCATCGCATGGCCGAGCATATCCTGTAGGTGTAAGGTGTGCAGGTCCCGCTGCTGTTGTCCATATACTGTAGACTGTTTCAATGCCAGTTAAATAGACACAATCCTCCTGAATAAAACGCTGCTGAATGGCACTTGCGGTGTTGCTCAAAGTACCAAAAAAATAAACGTGAACATCTCAACAGCAATCATGACTCAGTTACTCAATAAAAGCATTATTTTAAGGAGCTTCACATAAGAACTATTTTCTGTCTATTGAATTACACACAGAAATTCAAACAGACACATGCAGCTTACTAACATCACAGCGCAGACAAAATTAAGACCATTAATCGTTATATTTTCCATGTTGTCACAACTATTACATGCCGATGCATGCTTAGGAGATGTTGTTGGGTAGAAAGAACTTTTCTGCATAAGAAATGCTAACGATGGTCATGGAAATGCCGTACAGAGAGATATAAGTGCTATGGCACGCTGAGTAGACTTTGAGAGTCATTTAGTGACTTTGTCCTCTTCACTCCGTGTGGGACAAGGCTTATCATCATCTATCACAAGTGCTAAGCTGTTCCAGGACCAGAGATGGGCAGTAATAGTAATCTGATTACTTTTTTCAAGTAACAAGTAAAGTAAGGGATTACTATTGCAAAAACGGTAATTAGATTACCGTTACATTCCCGTAGGAACGCTGCGTTACTGCGTTATTGCGAGAGTCTCATGACAGTGACGTAAGCGAGTGCGACATTCGTGACAACAGCTGTGTGCAGATCAACAATGGATAATATATCGAGTGTGGGAGAGAGTATGAGCGTGCAGCGTTTAAAGCGTGGAAGTACTGACCTTACTTTGAGTTTGATTCCATAAAAAGTGACAAAAACATTAGTGTCCGCTGTGCGTGGGAAGAAAACTTCTTTTACAGCGAAAAAAACCGCCTAAACTTCCAACAAGACCAGAGTAGCGTACGAGGTAATGGGAAACTCACAGAGAAACTCACGGATTCTTCAACTGACCGCGGCACACCTGCACCAGGGTAAACCTCCGCCTGCCCTACTCCTGCTTTACAGGTGAAAATAGAGCAACAGGACCGCTGAGTCTTTGACTTTATTTATTTTCTGCTGTGTTTTACTTGCATCTATTTGAAAGACTGAGTGTAAACACAAAAAATATTTTATTTTATGTGCTGGAATGTGCAGAAAATAGGTTTAAATGTTAAACTAATTTATTCGAGTCAGAGAATGTTGCAGATAATTAAATTTTTGCTTGATGCATAAAGTTAAAAGATTAAAACTAATAAAACAAGTTTTAAAAAGAGACTTTTCCATTTGATTACATTTTGTATGATGGATTATGCAGAAAAAGTAGAATTGGGCTGAAAGATCTATCGCTTTATCACCTCTTCAGGTTGTAAATCGTGTTTTTAAAAAGTAAGTAAAAAGACATTTAGCTCCATTATACTTAGGAGGATGTAAATGCATTTACAGTGGGTTGTTTCAATGTGAGTTCACCAATTTAACTGATATTAAGTTCAGTTCAATTCAATTTTATTTACATGGCGCCGAATCACAACAACAGTCGCCAGCTAAAGCTGCTACAAAGACAACCCCAACAACTCCATCAGACGACCCCCCTATAAGTAACCAATTGGTGAAAGTGGGAAGGAAAAACTCCCTTTTAAGGGAGGGGCGGCCATGTGCTGCGACCGGTTTGGGATGAGGGGAGGAGGAGGAGATAAAACTGTGCAAGGTAATAACTAAAGATTAAATGTGGAGTGGTGTATAAACACATAAAAAATCATAAACAGAATTACAGAGCAAAGTAAATATATGCAAAAATTATGATGTGAACCTGTAACTTAATTAGAAAATGATTGTCATTCTTCTTCATCCTCTCTCGTGGACTCCAGAGTATTTCATTAAGATGTGTGGTTGATGTTTTGAACCATTAGGAAGAAAAAAAAGCAAACTTCCTCTGCTCAGCACTTGAGTAGCTCACATGGGATTGAACACAATGCTGCCTCCACTTGTGTTACAGGCCGATTAACTGAGCTGTCATTAATATTTAACGATGTTCACAGGACTGCTTTTCTCATGCCTAGATCACATGCAGCTGCACGTGACGCAAGACGTCGAGCCAGGAGGTGAAGCTGTGGGCCTCAAACACAACGCCGCAGCGAATAAGGACAAATTAGCTCCTGTTAAGTCTCTGCATCCTAACGACCGGTTTTCTGTTTGTATATTTATTTTCAGCGCATACCTGCTTACTCGTGTTGTGAAATGCTACACCCTGACGCTGTACTGCAACCACACCGTGTGACTAAAGCGAAACATCCTGAACACACTTTCACTTTCTCTCGCAGTCTCTTCTGACACTTTCTTTTTTCTGATCACACTGCACCACCCCACTTCTTTGGCTCATCAGTGAGGTGCAAAAATAGTCAAGTGGTGCTGACTGATAAAAGATGGTGTGAGGCTGCCTAGAGAGGCTGTCCTATAATTATGCTGCAGATGGAGAGTTTCTGACAGCCAAGCAAATACACAGATAAAACACTCCATGGCTTCTGATAAAAAAAAACGCCAACCCAGAGTTCCCTGACGCACCAACAGGAGAGGAGAGGTGTGGCGGAGAGGTAATTTTACAAACCCGAACGAGCTGTTCACCATCACTGTGGAAGGTTTCTGGTTTACAGTGTTTGACAACAGTGGAATCAAACTCATTCAAATATTAAAGGTGTGTGCCTAAACGTCAGTTTGCCTCAGCTGGAAAATAAAGTACCTCTTACTCTGCGTCAGCCCTGCAGCATTGTTAAAACAATTTCTCCTGAGCCGCGGATCGATAGTGCACTGTTGCTACAGTGAGGTAGGATATCTTCTGTGGCTTCATCTTTAAAATGGCATCAGGAAACTTTACATATCGGCACAAAGCAGTGCCTGTAAGTAATCCAGAAACAGCACCTCGACCAGAAAGATAAACCTGAGCCGTTAGTGCGCTCACAACACTTCACCTCTCTCTCTGCACAGATTTTTAGACTTCATACATCCTTAAAAAACTGGAGTAAAGCTTATTCTTACTTCACTTCCTGATTTGAGCGGAAAAATATGTTAAAAATTAACTTCAACAAACTCTATTTGCCATTAGCGGACAGAGTCCCATTAGCCACATCAAACCCAGGAGGCAGCGTGGTTGTAAAACCTGACTGCCTGTCACAAAGTGCAGATGGAATATGAGGATTAATGTAGTGTGAAACCTAAACAGAGGCCTGTTCAGCGTGACTAAAAGGCTGGGATGGACAGGAGTACCTTGACAACACTGGAAACAGGTTTAAAAGGTTATTACAAAATGCCACCATTTGTAGATGAGGAGATTGCAGTGAGTTATACACAAAAGGCATGTTTGACTTATCAAATTGATCTAATTACTTAATCTAGTTTTTTTTTTCTTTTTTGTGATTCGCTAAATGTTTCCACAAACAAATTTCTGCATTAAAAGGAATTGAATGAGAGTGAGAAGTTCATTTCATAACTGATTTAGCTCAGAGCCAACTGACGACTGAAGTAGTTTAATACACCGTGCATGACCACATGGTATCCACTGAACATCAAGGGTTTGTAGCAGAGCACAAGGGTGTGCATACAAAAAGACACGCACACGCTATCGTTCAAAGGACTCGTACATAAAGTTACACAATGAAACTAAACAAGTGCAGCTCAAGCGTAACAATCCTGGAAGACGATCATTTATAATGACGAGCAGAAGTTCAAAGTATCAAAGCGAGAAAGAAAGATGCTTTGAAAGTGGCATAGTTGCTGGTGCTACACAAGCGCGTCGGAAAATTTCAGAAACTGCATAAAACCTCCATAAAACTCTTGTGTTTATGGAGAAATGTCCAAAAATGTCCATAAAATAATAATACATTTTATTTGAGGGCGCCTTTCAGAAACCCAAGATCACCTTGCAAGAGAAAAAATAAGCAAATAATAAAAATAAGGTAGAGTATTGGAAATAGGACGAAAGCACGGCTCCATCCTGCCTTGTATCAGTGGTCCAGGCTGGTGATTGTTGTGTAAGGGTTTGGGGGATAGGCTTTGGTACCGGCTGAGCAACATTTAAATGCCACAGACTGCCAAAGTATTGCTGCTGAGCATATTTGTCCCTTCGTGACCTTAGTGTGCCCATCTTTCAGGACAAAACTCAAATGATCTCAACAATAAGTTCACTGTACTCAAATGATCTCTGCAGTCAGCAGATCTCAGTTCAACAGAGCACTTTTGGGATGTGGCTAAACGGGAGATTCACATCATGGATGTGCAGCCAACAAATCTGCTGTGTGATGCTTTCAGGTCAGCGTGAGCCCAAGTCTCTGAGGAGCTTCCAGCACCTTGTTGAATCAGTGCCATGAATAGTTCTGAAAGCAAAAAGGGACTAGACTTTCTGGGTGTTCCAGTGAGGACAGCACACAAACAGAAGCACTACTGCGGGTTTTGCCCTGATTTACTAATAGATGTAGTAAAATTACCAAGGCTTATAAAGGAGAAAAATGTTTTAAAAAGAGAAACAACTGCTGTTCTGGTTGGAGGGGAAACATTAGGACTGTGATTTATACCTCTGACATTATTCTCAGCCTAGTAGAGAGTTCATAAATGGCTTTGGAATTACAGAAAGGCCTGAGTATAAATACATACACCGCCCACAGTGTGATACATACAGATTTATGCACATGTAACTAAACGTCCAGTCAGTAATGATTAAGAATCGACTTTGAGCATTAAAATGATCAAATCCTTGACATTAGTGTGAGCATTTCAGGACAAGAGAGATAAGAGTGATCTTTATTATTACTCTTTAAGCATTTGCACTGATTCTACTGCTTTAAGACATGTATTAATAACCTCAGCCTACATCATGCGGCGTCATGTTGGGATGTCACACCTATATGTGCGCGCTTATGTACAGTGGGCCTAATTGGTCTGCAGACGCTTGGTGTTGAAGAGGAGGAGGGGAAATGGGATTGAAGCATCTGGTGTGAGAAACTGCTGATAACAACCTCAGTGCTGCAGTCTAGGATCTTCAAAGAGTGCAGATAGCAGGGGATCTGTATATTGTGACAGTGTGGTGTAATAATGCGGTATCCCTGCACTGTGTTATGATAGTTTTCATTATAAAGAGAAACATGGCAGCTTACAAGTGCATCTCACTCTGAAAGCCTTGTGCATTAACCCAAAGTAATTTTTTTTATTATTATTAATTTGTGTGTTTTTTCTATAAAAAACACACAAATTAATAATAATAAAAAAAATCTGTAACTGTAATGAAGAGCAGTTAAAGAAACTGCAATAAAAGCGATAAGAAATAAAGAATATTAGAGATATTTTAGTAAGAAGCGACTCGCTGGAATATTTTTAAACGGTGTATTTATATTTGCTATTAATGTCACTTTCTTTGTTTGCATCATTGGAGTCTCTCGTTTCTGTTGTTAGTCAGGTGCTGTCTCACTGCTCAGTTCAAGCTGTTTAAGCTCGCTTGGTAACCCGTTCAAACCAGTGCAAACAAACCAAACAGAGCTCATACGAGCTGCAGTAAACCCCAGAGATCCCATTGGCGATTAGTGAAGACTTACCATTTGGCCATGGCCAGCAGCTATCAAGGGCAAAGGACTAGTTTTCTGCGTGGCTGTTGCAATTTACAGAAACAGATAATGTTTAAAAGCTAATAAAAAGCCAAATGACTGTCAGATAAAAGCTGATTGACTTCAGCTTGTATTTCAACAAACATGTTTCCTCATTTGCTCTTTATGAAGACGGGAAACAAGTCTGTGCGAGCTTGATTACTCAAGAGTTCATAATAATAATAATGGACTCCAAAAAGCTTCTGTCTGTGTGGAGATTTAAAGCTAGATTATGCTATTTATTTATAATATTTAGTCCAGATTATATGATCTGCAATTTTAACAATTATAAGAAGAAGTTGTTATGAATCTGAATCTTTAATGAATCTCATAAGTCAAGAACACTGCAGGGGCCACGAAGTGATGCATCACACAATAGAAGCTATGCAGGACAGCCGCCGTAGCGCCCCTGTAACCTTACTCTATCCCTGAGAAGTCAAAGTACCCTCGTCCCCATTCTGCCAACAGTAAGATGCACCAACCCGCTGAATGCAGAGAATCCTACACAGAGCAGTTGCATTCATAGTATAATTGATAGTGAATGGTTAAGAGTCTCAGCACATGCCATCAAATTATGACGCGCAAAGAGAGCATTATCCTTCGCACAACACAACACACAGACACGGCAAATAATGGGACGCTTGACATTTAACAAGATTAGCATTTCAGCTAATCTGTGGCCTTAGCCCAGTTTGCTACTCTCCATTGTTTTACTATTGTCTGATAATCAGAAGCACCTGAGGAATGACGAGTGTAATCACTAAACACTGCACAGATACGGAGGAACTGAAAGCATTAACTGTGGAAAGGAGTATCTGTGATTTGACCTGATATGTTTATAATTTACACGGGTATAAAAAAAATGTTTAGAAAACAGTAATTTGAGGCAAATTACACACTTCAAAGTCCAAGTACATCAATCAACCCTAAAAGCCATCTTTTAACATAATAACAAGCTTCCATTCCAGCATTTGGCTCATAAGTAGACAGGAAGGCTGAAGGCTCAGAGAGTTTAGATTTAGCCCTAAAAGTGGTGACTGGAGGGGAAAAACTCGACGATCACATATTGAATCTGTAAATGTTTTACGAGTTAAACAAAAAAACAGACTGAACGAACGGAGCTCAAACACAGATGCAGAACGCAACACCTGCAATCTGTTCACATTCAAATAATGCTTTCATTCGCACCTTTGTGCCAGCAGAGGCAAAGGTTTCGTAATTATTTAAGTAAAGATCTTGTTTGATCATATATGAACAGAGTGAATAAAATGGATTAGTTCCAGCAGAAGTAGAATATACGGCACTTGAACACCCAGAACACCAACATAAATAAAAAATAACTTGATGGGTGAGTTTAAAGCGTTCTTAGATAAACACATACACACACACGTGCACAGAGGTGTACTAACAGGCACATTTCTTAGTTCTGTCTGCGCAATACAAAATTCATGATCTGAATGAGCCCACAGATGGCTGCCAATTTCATACCCTGACATGCTTTTTCTGAACATTATGTTCATCTGTGCATGCTTTTCATTGTGCAAGTCCAGCAAGTCTGCAAGTACTCGAATTGGAAAAAGTTATTCTTTCAGGACTGTCAGTATTTATTCTGACAGCAGCGAGGATTATACAGTCCATAGAAGTTGTCCTGCCGTGGCATGTGTGGCATAATATTTCTGACACGTTTAGCACTGACAGACAGAAAAAGACGACTGGCTGACGCTACAATGACACACAATGACCATTTGGGCCAGGAGATTAAGCCTCATCCAATTACTAAACTCATCCAGTAATCACATAAACAATACACATCTGGGGGGCTCCATAAAAATAGAAACTCCTAGCAAGTCAGAGCGTATACGATAATGGGAGCGAAGGCAAAACAAACAACAGCAACGAAAACGCCAATAGAAACAGACTGCAATTGGGAGCGAAGGTAAAACAAATGAATAAATGATTGTGTTTTCTACCCCGAGGCTCCGTGGCGACAGGGGTGGGGTCGAGTTTTCAAGTAAGGTGGAGGCAGAATAAAGGAAATAGAACATGGCGAGTGGAAGCTTCTGAAGAAAGAAGGTCTGGGTGGAGAGGAAGAGAGGAGGAAAAGTAGGAGGTGATGAGGGACTGGGGGAGTAAAGTGCAGAGAGAGGCAAAACTGGAGCAAGAGAAGGAGGGAGGAGGGAGAGAGATGTATATTAGCACGCCTGTTTCTGCAGTGACTGCCTGGATGTGATAAATGTCCTGCAGATAGCAAACAGATATCGTACAACTCAACACAAACGTCACATTTTTACAGACTCTGCTGTCTGTGATTTACACTTTCATTCATTTATTCTTTGTGATGGTAACATGAGATCTATAATGATAGTGAGCTACTAATGAAAGCGTCAAATGAAACATGAAACTCATGAGGTTATGACTGAATCCTTACAGGAGGTAACACTCCAGCGTAAGTGTTAAAAAGCACAACTTAAATAACTACAATCCGGGGACCAGCCACCGTTACACATTTCTGCCTTAGCTACAAATGTGGATTCATGTCGAGCACCGTCTGTTCAGATGGCTGCGTGATTCACATCACTCTATGAAAGGTTGTCATTATTCTTTCTTTATTTTAGTGTAAATACATTTTATTAAAAGACCAACGCCGTCGGGAGCTGTGTCTGTGACCCAGCATTTTGAGTTTATTTTATATTTTTGATTTCTTATGTTATTTTGGAAATATGTAAAGTTATTGTGCTATTTTTTTAGTTGGGGTTGAGTTGTGTTTAGTCTAGTCTAGGTTTCATCTATGCCCCTGTGTTTGTGAGTCTTTTCCTGTCTTCTGTGTCCGTCTGTCATGTGTTTCATGTCTACATTTCTCCAGGTTTCCTGTTTTATTTTGAAAGTCTTATATTTCCATGTTCGTTGTGTTTAGTTTTACTTTCCTTTGTGGCATCATGTTTATTTGTGTCAGCTGTGTCTCCCCGTGTTTCCACTTCCCTCAGTACCCTCCTCTGTATTTAAGTCCTCCTTCTGTTCTTTGGTGGGTTTTCTGTTTGTCTTTATGTCAGAGAGTTTCTGCTTCCTACTGTTCGGGTTCATGCTCAAACTCACGTTTGGATTATTTCACAGTTACGTTTGTTCCCGTTCAGTTTCATGTTCTTGTCGCTCATCGTAGTTTTCACAGTCTAGTTTTCCCAGTTGAGGTTTTCGTTTTCACTCCATAAAAACTTCTCTGGCTTGTTTTTTTCTTACACACATTTACTTTAACTGCTGAATTTTTTAAGAAGAGATTATCTGAAAACTGGACACCACAGTGTTGTCAAATTTGCTTAAAAATGAGAACATTTTTTAGGGAGGATCTTAAGCTATAGATTTAACACATATTGTCGTGGTTCTGGGGACCCAGCGTTTATCTTTTAGATCATTTATTTTCTGTGATTTTATTGGTTTTTCATGGTTTTGTCTTTTTTTCTAGCTCTCTTAGTTATTCTTTAGTATTTTGGTAGTTTCTAGCCCTCTGGTTTTGTTACTGTGCCTCCCTTGTGTTCCCCGTGTTACGTTTAATTATCCTGGTTTCTATGTTCGTGTATTTCCTGTTTTACTTTGACAGTGCCGTGTCCTATGTTAGAGTATTCTGCTTCCTCCCTGTCTCGTGTGTGTCATTAGTCCCCGCTGTGTTTCCCTCCTGGTCCTCGTTACCCTCTTGTGTATTTAGTCCTCTGTCTTCCTCTGTCTGTTGGTTTGTCTGCCTTTCTCCCCCCGTGTTTCCATGTTTTAGGTTTCCTGTTTTCAGACGTGACACATATTGACAGTTTTCTTGAATATAAAGGCTGTATTCATGGGAATTTCAAAAAAAAAATCATTCTCCTCTAGGTCTTCTGGTTTTATGAAGGTCTTTCAAAGATTTTCTATGAACATTAGCTGCTTGTTCGCTCATTTTCAGTCCAGTCCTCATACTTGTACCTGACCGTTTTCAGAATCGTGTTTGTTTTAGTTCGTTAAGCCCCTTAATACTGACCTATGAATCATTCAAGCATAAAAATGCATCATAAACCAAAGCTGTGTCTACACATAACAAAATAGCTCATTTTAAATCGTATCCTCGGGCGCTTCGCTACAAACAGCTTGTTTTAAAAAAAACTGAATTTATGAAGATGATAAATGCTAATGCTAACAGCGTGAGAGGCATCAAACTGTATGTTTTAACCAACAAGGTGAAACTAAGGGAAAAATCTGCAATATAAACCCTTTAAAGACAAAAAAAACATTTATACTGAAAACTATTATTTCCAATAAACAAGTTACACAGCAGAACAAGTTTGTGATACCTGTATTCAGTCAAGAGAGCATTATTTAATCGAGTATTGCACTGAATGAGTTTATGAAGTCAAAGAAAATGGGCCTGAGTAGAGACGAGCGGAGTTTAATCTGTGACAGCAGTCAAACAGGGGTGTCATTGTGCCTTCAGCACATGTCAAAGATTACAAGTTTGTGCAGAGGTTGTGTTACAGAGCTACGTTTTTTTCTGCATGCTGGGTTTCAGCTACTTCTGTCTCCAGCCACGCAGTCGTGGCACACATAGATATCCATAAAGTGCTGGATTATTTATAACTATGTTGGGCTTTTGCTTTATGTATCTGGGTTAAATCACAGTAATTACGCCCCGACTGCATGAAGAGAAAGAAGGAAAAGTAAACAAGAAGTACAGAGGAAGACGGAAGACTGAAGGAGAAGCTGCTGAAGACAAATCTATTTATTTCTGTTTCCTGCTGTCTTACTCTTACTCTGCTATATTTATAATTTCACAGTATTTTAGTAACATTCTTCCTCTTTTATGTCCTCTACTTCACATCCTGTCACTACCGCACCACCACATTTCCCTCTTTCTTCTTCCGTCTTTCTAAATCTTGCTTTGGCGTCTTCTCAATCTCAGCTTTATTCCCCTTGGCCATCCTCCTGCTTTAACCCTCTTTTACTCATTTCTACCACAATCTTCTGCTTGCTCAAAAATTAAATGGCTGTTGGCAACAGGCCTGATTGATCTCGTGGCTGCCTATTAGTGTGGAGGCCTGTAGCCTGCTCCTAAATGTCCTAGAGGCACTCTGAAAATCATTCCTGTTGGTGTGCACTCAGTCCCTACTCTGAGTGTGGAACAGCTTCTCAGTGGACTGCCTGGCAAGCACCATAAAATGTACCATATGGCAGAAATCCTCTAATACTAACAATTCACACGAGAATCTTTAATCAAAAACACTAGAAGGCTTTATATGTTTATTATATGCTGGTTGATGGCAACACAGAAAAATCAGTTTTCTACTTGAAGGAACGGTGTGTGTTACAGTCACGCGTGATGCAAAAACACCTGACTTTTACATGTAAGCCTGCAGTTCTTGTCTCCAGTCATAACAACACATCAACATAATTCTCAGACCACAAAACTAAAAATTAAATAGTACGTTTTCATACATTGTGCATCCATTTTCAATGAATACAACTAAATTAAGACTGATATGAATACTGTACTAAACTGCATCTAATATTATGTAAAGACTCATATTTTTACATATTAGTCGTGTATAATTGTGTAGAGTGACAAAAAATGAAAGTTGGAGGATGACAGGAACTACTGTGAAAATTGATTTTTTTTTTCAATACTTATCTATTTTGTCTATTTATTTTATTTTAAAAAGAAATTTTCATTGATTTCATCATCCTGTATATGAATATCAAAATACTTGTCCATCTATCAGTGTGATTACCAAGATATAAAGGAAATGTTGTCGTCATCTTCTAGTTTCCTGTGTTTCTCAGTCACAGAGTTCATATAATTACCTGCTCACACTCTGCTGGACAGCTTAAAGCACAGAGATGTTCCTGCTCCTTTCTCTTCAGGTGTGGTCTGTGCTTTCTCTCTCAGTCTGATGTGTCTGATAAAGCCTCAAAGACTTGTACCACTTTCACAGGTGAATACCTAACCACAAAAGGCAGCTTCTCAAGAGAGGTTGCAAGCTCACCCAGAGCAGCCAATCGTGACCGAGACATTCGAGAGTCAATACAATTGAAAGTAAAGCAGAAGAGGCTTGCAGTGAACCCTTCTCCTTTCTAAATGTTAAAGTGCTGCTAAAGGTCACGGAAGGATAGAGGATTATTGCAGATTTCCACAGAGAGAGCTGAAGACAGAGAAGAAGAGGAAAAGGAAAACTAGAAGGGCAAAAGCTAAAAGGCTGGCAAAAACAGGATCCAAAAACGGAGCTTTGTTTAAACATGTCCACTTCAGGAAAACTCATAAAAGCTATATCTATGACAGTATTTGATTGTGACAGAATCAAACTATCTTTTGCCTTTGCCAGCAAATCACAGAGAGGGAAAAATGAGTAAGGAGGGAGATATATGCTGAGAAAACCCATAAAGAGGAAGTAAACAAAGCAGAGTGTAAAGAAATACGTTGACAAGATGTAAAACATAAAAAATGGAAGATGGTGGGCCTGAAAGAGGGAGAAACTAGGGCACAAGCAGGAGGAAACGACACGCCGGTATTCTTTAAAGTTGAGCCATCGCAACCACTAAATCCCCGACGCCGCCTGCCAGGACTCATCACGCCCGGTCCTGCCTCGTCCCCTGGCGCCATCGTACCTTCCAGAGCTTCATTCATTCGTCCATAGCCATCTGCCTCTCTTCCCTCTACTGCAGGTGGCAGGAGAGGAGACGGAGAGCAGTGCATTCATACTTTAATTTTCTGACCAAGTTCCCCTGACTTGTCTTCTCAGGGCTGCGTTTAGGAGACGTGGAGGTAAGCGCATCTACACATCTGGGTACCTTCTGCTCTCTTGTTCTTGTTTTTCTCTCTCTCTAAGTTTAGAAGTTCATTTTTTAGTGGGTCATCCTGTTCTTCTGCTGAAGTCTCTGTTCTCTGTGCTGAGAGTCAAACAACACACACACACACACACACACACACCATTCTACACTTCGCCTCTTTCTCCTCATTCATCCCTGCACTAGCTTCACTCTGTGAGCTGTATTAATTCATGCCAGTGTAACCCCTGGTCAGCTTCTCTTTCCAGCGCTGTGTGAATAAAACTCTCTGGACTCGAAGTGGGTAGAGCTCAGGCGTGATTTATTCCCCTGCAATAACATGGGACATGAATAACCATGGGTTTCAGCAACAGGATTCCGCCCAAACACAGCGAAAGCTTCATTGCTACTAACGATAGGCTTAGGGGGTAGCCCGTTTACCAGTAGCAGACTTCCGCTGCGGATTTTCAAAATAAAAGTTCCAAAATAAACCCATGGTTGCGATCCCAAGTTTAACAGGAATTTAACAACAACAAAACCATATTCATTCTTTTACATCGTTACATACACCCCCCTTAAATTCTGTTAAACTCCAAACCAGTTCAAGGGAGTATCAAGGGCCAGAAACAAAAGAACTATGAACAGCAGGTGCTTCGGGGTAAAATCGATACACTAATATTAATCATTGTCGATACAGAATCCTTTTATATAAAAGTGTCGAGACATTGAGTGGTACCAAGCCCAATACCTTCAACAGACTAGAGAAGATGCCATCTACACCTCCTTAACATCACATATAAGAGCACCCGAAATAATACTCCAAATCACATCCTGGACCACACAAAAAAATAAGTCGAAAGATACATGAAACCAAGTCAGTTCCCTCAGAGCTAAAACATACTAGTCAGAAATGCAAAAACTGACCCTGAAACAGAAGAAGTTTCCTCAACTTTCTGCGCTGCCATCTCACAAATCAGTCTCTTGGGAGGCCTAACACTTCTCCCATACCTAGTGATAGCTAGCCCATCCATGCCCGCCTGAATAGTCTGAGGCTGTGTGCAAATAGCAAGATCTAAGTCAACATCAGCCATGGGAACCACAGGAGCCACGGCAACAGGTTCAGAGCCTTGACGGAGAGCAGCATCACTGATCACGGGAGCAGGCAAGGGGGACACACTAATGGAGTTTTCAAACACTTCAGCATTAACTTCAGGGGGTGGGTCCTCCGCTGCGATAGAGCCACTGCTGGGGTCCACATCGCAGAGGGAACCTTCAACTTCCACCGGCTCATCATCAGCGAGACCCTGTATCTCTGGTGTTTTCAGCAGCCAGTCCAGTGTCCTGTCATGATGATCCATCTGTGTTGACCTCACAGACCCTTGGTCATCTCCACTGTTCGGGTTCCCTCTGCCCAAGTCAACAAGGGAGGCCAGGCTCCCCTCCACACCTAAGCCCAGGAAGTTAACAGGGAGAAGGAGGTTTCTGTGTACAACTTTTTCCTTGCCTGTATGGCTCTCTCTTATCCTGTACACATTGATCCCAGACCTAACTGACACAACATCATAAGGCGTGGGATCCCACTTGTCGGCTAACTTTCTTTTTCCCCTTTCACCATGATTGGCCAACAACACTCTATCACCTACAGCCAGAGGTGAGCCTTTGACTTTACGGTTGTAGAGTCTGGCATGGCGCGCTTGCTCATGAAGAGCATGGTTTTGGGCAATCTGTGAGGCATCAAACAGGTCTTTCCGCAACCGTGAGACAAACTCATGGTGGCTGATCACATCATCATTTTGCAGCACATATTGGAACATCATGTCAACAGGAAGGCGTGGAACTCGCCCAAACATGACATAAAAGGGGGCCAAACCAGGTCGTCTCATGCACTGTGCAATTGTAGCAGAACGTGAGAGTGCGTAACATCTGAGGCCACCTAGCCTTGGCTGTTGGAGGGAGAGTCCTCAGCATATTCCCAAGTGTCCTGTTGAACCGTTCAGTGACCCCATTGCCCATAGGATGATATGGCGTAGTATGCGATTTCTGCACACCTGCCATCTCTAAGAGGTCCTTCAACAGTCTGCTTTCAAAGTTTGATCCCTGATCCGAATGAATCCTCTTGGGAAAGCCATAAACACAAAAGAAATCATCCCACAACCTGCGTGCGACATGTTTTGCAGACTGGTTTCGGCAGGGGAAGGCATGTGCCATCTTGGAGAAATGATCGGTTACGACCAGGACATCCACTTTCTTATTATCGCTGAGCTCAGCAGTCCAAAAGTCTATGCACACTAGCTCCATCGGCTCTGACGTCTGGATGTTCTCTAGTGGTGCACAGGCATGAGGTTCAGGTGTTTTTCCAACCACACATCTCTCACACTGTCGAACATGGTTGGTTATGTCTCTCTCCATCCCGACCCAGAAAAACCTCTCACGGGCAAGGGAAAGTGTTCGTGCCTGGCCCTGATGGCCTGCATTATCATGAAGGCTGAGGAGGACTTGAACCTTCAGGCTATCAGGAACAACAAACTGAAAAATCTTCTTACTCAAGCGGTGATGCCTCATCACCCTGTACAGGATGCCGTTCTGTACTTTAAGCTTCTTCCACTGCCTGAGAAGTCCACCAACACCACCTGGTTCTGAAGCTGCTTCTCGCCTCGTAGCCTTCCTTTTTCTTCGCACATAGAAAAGGACTCCGTTTATTGCCTGATCTTGCTGCTGAAGGCTCGAGAGCTGGCTTTGGGGAAGAGGAACGACCGGGTCCACCTCAGGGAGCTGTGATAAAGGTGGGTTGACATTGGTCAAACCATGGTCACACTGCGCACTCAGCACAGCTGACACCTCATCAGCATCGATCGAACCCCTCTCGCTCTGAAGGTCGCACTCAGAAACAGAGTCTGGTGAGTCTGGCTCTGTGTCTTGAACAATGTGGCAATTGTTAGTCAGCCGAAAAGCATCCTGCACAGTACCTCTCACAACCCCGTTGACCTCATCTAGTAGAGCAATATAAGGTTCTTTCAGCAAACGATGACCAATACATGACTCGACAAATGGTTCACGGCTCAAAGCATCAGCAACTGTATTTCTAACCCCTGGCACATACTTTAGATCAAAATCATATGCCGCGAGCTTCGCCACCCATCTCTGCTCACAAGCATCTAAACGTGGCTTTGTCAAGATGTAGGACAAGGGGTTATTGTCTGTCCAAGCCGTGAAGTGCCTTCCTTTCAGCCAGTGGCTGAACTTGTCACACACGGCCCATTTAAGCGCCAAGAACTCTAGTCTGTGCGCTGGGTAGTTCATCTGAGACCGTGACAATGTCTTGCTGGCAAAGGCAACAGGTCGAGCCACTGTCTCGCCAGGAGAAACCTGTGAGAGTACTGCCCCGATGCCATCAAAGGAGGCATCAACCGCCAGGATGAAAGGCTCACTAAAGTTGGGATGAGCCAGGGTGACAACATTAGCTAGTTCCATCTTGAGCGTTTGAAATGATGTGCGACATGCTGATGTCCAGTCACTTGGTGTCAGAGATGGTTTGGCAGAGGGTTGCTTCCTGAGCTTCTTTCCTTTCCTCCCATGGGGAATTGCCCGTCGTCCCGAAAGTAACCTGAACAAGGGCTTGGCCTTCGCAGAACAATCAGGGATGAAATGTTGGTAATAGAGGATCATTCCTAAGAAGGACCGGATCTTCTTCTGGGAGGGAGTCACACCATCGCTCTCCATAAGCTGTTCTTCCCTGATGTTGGTAATGGTGTTAACCTTGTCCGGATCAGTTCTCACACCATCCGCACAAATGACATGTCCAAGAAATCTAACTGACCTCTTAAGAAGATGGCATTTCTTAGGGGCCAGCTTAAGGTTGTGACTCCTCAACCGAGAGAAGACCATCTCAAGACGCTGAAGGGCAGTTGCCTCGTCAGGCGCAAACACCATCAAGTCGTCCAAGTAACAAAGCAAGCTGCTGAAATTCTCGTCACCAAAGATCGACATCATCATTCTCATGAATGTCGCCGGACTGTTCGACAGGCCCTGAGGCATCCGGTTGTACTCATGGAGACCAAAGGGCGAGGAGAATGCTGTGTATTTCTTATGAGGCTCGTAGAGAGGCACATTGTAAAATCCAGAGGTCAAATCCATTGTTGAAAAGAGAACATTTCCACTGAGAGCAGCCAGGGCGTCGGCTTGGTGTGGCAGCGGGTGCGCGTCTTTAACAGTCTTTGCATTGAGCCATCTGAAATCAGTGCAAATGCGCAGGCTGCCATCCTTCTTCCACACCAAGACCAGCGGCGATGCATACTCACTGTTCGACTTCCGGATTATGTCCCTTTCTTCCATCTCATTCAGAGCAGTTCTTAGCTTCTCATACTGACTCGGCGGTACTCTGCGATAAGGCAAACGAAAAGGCTTCTCATCCACAAGGTGTATTTTGTGGACAAAATCGGTAGCTTCTCCACAGTCCATTTTATCCTTAGAAAAGATAGACTCATACTTTTCCACAAGCTGCAGAAGCTGATCTTTCCATCTGTCAGACACCTCACAACTGTCTAAGTCCAAGTCTTGTAGTCCTAGTCTGTGCAAGAGTTCCTTCCTTTGTTCAACAGACCTTATGGGAACAGAACCCTGTTCAAAAGAGTGGCTGTTAGACATGATCTTTTCAGGGGGAGACAGCTCTTCAACTGCGACACAGGGGTAGACATCAGCGATTTTACAGTTCTTCCTCAGAATCACACGCTTGTTGCTGGGGTTAATCACCTTGAGAGGAACCCATTTGTCACCCCACAATGATGAGACGGAGCGGCCAATCAGGATGTCTCTGGGTCTACACCGTGACTGTGTAGGCTCAACAATAACAGTGCAGCCTGCTGATAGAGGTGAAGAGGGAGGTAATTTACCCCACACAAGGTGTTCCTGAAGGGGTTCCAGCGTAACACGCTGTCTCAACTTCACTGTGCCAATCTTATCAGGCACCGCCCCTCCTCGCCAACGCTCAACATTGGAAAGCATGGATAAAAACTGTCTACAGTCATCATTGGTGACATCACCTGAAATAGATACAAGCCTCCAATACTCATCCGTATTCTTCATTACATGAATCAACGACTTAATAGCGTTACTGCCAATAATCATGTCGTCACTTTGGCCTGGAATAACCAGCGTGGGGATGAGCAGCTTGAAACCATAAAGAGTCACTTCCAAATCACAAACTGCTTTAGGTTGGAACTGGTGGCCCCCAGCACCAACAACAACAATGTCATTAGCTGGTTCGAGCTTCAGATCAGGGCAGGACTGTAAAAGCCGCGTAGCAGTAGCCTCACTAATAGAGCACGACATAGAGCCACTGTCGATCATGGCTCTCAGTGAAACTCCGCCCACAGTCCCCACAGTCGTATAAAACAAACTGTCAGATTTCTTAATTCTTTGCGTCATTTGGAAGACGACTGTCGTACCAGGTGGCGAAGTGGAGCACAGAGATTCATACATGGATCCCAGGTCATCGCTGTCGCAAGTGGGAGAGTCACTCAGATGATCCACACTTTCCTCCCTCAAATGTGGATCAACTAGTTTTCCGACCGTCGAGGGGCAGAAGACGACGAGGATCCAGGACAGGCACGCCTGGTGTGGTCAGGTGAGTGGCACAGAAAACAGAGTTTGTGATCTCGGCAGTGCATGAAGGCTGTGTGAGACATATCATGACAGACGGAGCAGGGCTTATCATGTAGGCCCTCAATCCTGGAACGTCTGGAGTTAGGCCGCGTGGTCAAACCAGGCTGAAAGGATCTTTGCAGAAGAACCTTCTCAAGCATGCCTATGAGCCGCTCCAAAGTAGCTGAATCTGTCGACTGTGGCTGAATGTGCTTCTCTGTTGGCTGGACAGGCAACGCTGTTGATATCTGCTGCGCATTCACTGCAACTCTCTCGGCCGTCGTGCTGCTTGAGTTCAACGTTCCTCCAGAGTGGGACTCACACAGGATTTCCTGGACCTCATTGGCTGTCCATTTATCAATTGTCTTTGATCTAAAGATCATGGCAAGCTCAGGGGAGGGCAAGTTTTTGATGAACATTCGGGTGACCTCAGTGCTGGGGCTACCCAATGCCTGTCCTCGTTCCTTCAGGCGCTCAACAGCAAGATCAACAGCACGGTGCAGCCTAAGCCAATAATCGAATGCATTTTCGCCTTTCTCTGGGAGAGTGGTGTAGAAGTCTGCCAGTGGAAGAGGTGAGCACTGAGCAGAGTCAAAGTGTCTCCTCAGGATTCCAAAAATAGCCTCAGGATCACGTGTGACATCTACGACACTGTTTCTAATGCCAACCTGGACCACATCCTTAGCCTTGCCTCTCAAATGAACAAGAATCTCCTCAGCCTGTTCTTCGGGTCTCAGACTCCCCAGCTTTATAAAGGCTCTCATCAGATCCTCCCACTCTCTCACAGAAATGAGATCAGAACCATCCCCTCTGAAGCATGGTGGGTCCTTAAGCTTCCTGTGGGACACAAACTGCACCGGCGCAGCATTGACAGCAGATGTAGATGACACAGCATGGAAAGGTGTGGCCGTAGGTGCAGGTAAGGGGGTACTAGCAGACGGGCTGAGCTGGGTTAAGATACTCTGCGCTACTCTCTGACCAACCAGTTGGATCACATCCCCCATCTGACTCACAATCTCCGTGGCAATAGTATCTGGGTTAGGAGAAGGTGAACTGTTGTTCTGAGACGTGTGTGACACATGGCTAGGGGGAGGGACAACAACCCCTTCACTGGACTGGGGCCCTGGGATCCCCTGACTATCCCCCCTAACAAAACCACGCCCACTAACAGGAGTGTCATAACGCAAACGCAAAGGGGAACATAACAACCCCCTACCCCTACCAACAACATTAGGAGTACTCGATCCCTCCTCTGTGATGTCCATCACAACAACTAGAATAAAACAAAAATGCTATATATGCTCCTTTTAAAAAAAAATGTGTCAGAAAGAACAACAATGAATCACAAACGTGCAGCGCTGAAACTGGCCCACGTTGCTGAGAGGAGTCCACCGTCCAAACACTCGATTGACGGCTCACGGCACCAATGTAACCCCTGGTCAGCTTCTCTTTCCAGCGCTGTGTGAATAAAACTCTCTGGACTCGAAGTGGGTAGAGCTCAGGCGTGATTTATTCCCCTGCAATAACATGGGACATGAATAACCATGGGTTTCAGCAACAGGATTCCGCCCAAACACAGCGAAAGCTTCATTGCTACTAACGATAGGCTTAGGGGGTAGCCCGTTTACCAGTAGCAGACTTCCGCTGCGGATTTTCAAAATAAAAGTTCCAAAATAAACCCATGGTTGCGATCCCAAGTTTAACAGGAATTTAACAACAACAAAACCATATTCATTCTTTTACATCGTTACACCAGCATTGACAATATAATATTTATTTTTTCTCATCTTGGTCTATTTTTACACATAGAGGTTGTATTTTTTTTTTTAAATGCACTGAATGCTGATTACTGTGGGTCTGAAGAAGAAGTGCTACTCGTATCCAGATTTCATCAGCTAATTAAAACTGTGTTGTAATTACGAGTTGATATCTGTATTATAATATCCTTTTAAATATAGGTAGCGATTTTAGGACAATCTGTGTGGAATAATCTATTCAGCATGTTTTGAGGAGCTATGCTAAATGACCAACAACAGCACAAACGAGAGCAAAAATAACCCGTACTACTGGATGTTGCATGAAAGACAGACCACACCGTCCTCCTCCCCTGCCACCTTCTTCACCTCTTTGGGGATGATACCTGCTGGCCATAACACGAATATTCTGTCCAGCGTCTTGTGAGTGTGTCTTCAGGTCTCCTCCATGTTATCTCACATTATCTTTAAAGAGAGCCCACAAACTCTTTAGAGGAGACTTTGTTTGCTAAATGGATCATTATCCGTAACTAAGGACTGAAGCACATTTTTACCAGTAAATCAACAGCTTTGCCTTTGGGCTTCACTGTTTTAGCTAATCACTGCAGACCCTGCCCTGGCCCAACTGTTGCCCACTTCGTTCGTCCAACACTCATGAGCAAGAATGCAAAACACTGCTGCTTATTCACTTGAGACACCAGCTCACTCCAAACTGGAGTGGACGAGCCAGCCTCCGCCAAAGTGGAGGTGCTAATTCTCCTCTCTACTGCAAACCCCATCTACACATGTAGCTCCTGCTTGGAAAATGAGCTTGTGCTTCATCAGTATTTACTTGAAAAGACAAAAGGCTTGAAAAGGTTGGGACACATCACAACTTGAATCTTAGCAGAATGAAGAAGCAACAACCCCTTTGTCACTGCAGACTGCGCCCTCACACATCCTGTAAGTCATAAGACAAGAAACTGTGTTGAAACTGTTGCACGCAACGTGAAGAACTTCCAAAAGCAAAAGCCTTTTTGTTCAAATCAGATGAAGTGAGTTTTAACAGCTGAGTGTGAGTTAAATAAGTAGTTAAAGAGGCATGAAGACAGTGGAATAGTTATTACAGCTCTCAGACTATATTTACTTCCATGTTAGACATTATATCGCTTACAAAGGCTTCGAGGATAAACCTGAATTTTGAAAAAGTAAACTTCTGTCAGACTTTATTACATGATTTGATGCTGACAAATTAGTTTTAAGCCGTGTAATTCAGAGATTATGAAATTACTACAAGTGCAGCAGAAACAGACCTAACCTCTGCAGTCTAGCTATGATGAAGAAACTGTTTACATCGAGCTTGCAGAATAATAGTCTATTTATGCCGAATCCTCACTTCAGTTTTTGTAAACAAAAAGGTTTATAGTGATAAATTACAGCACTGTGCAAAAAGTCTCAAGCAACCCTCATTTCTTTGTATTTTGCTTCAAAACAGCCAGACTGTCTATGGACATTGGCTCCATGAGTGAACATCTCATTTTCATTTCAGACAAATGGTTTGTTTGTTTGTCTATTAAACACATTTAACACTGACTTATGAATCATGAAGCATAAAAAAGACAACAACAGACAACAACAACTCAAATGTTTGTACGGTGATCAAAGCCTGAAGCTAAAAATTAAAGCAGTTTCACAGCAACTCCTGATGTTTTCTTTGGAGCAGTAACGTGTTCAGTGCTCCGTCACTTGGACTCTGGTGTTATATACAATAGCTATGAATTTCTCCAACACAACAGCTGACAGAACACATCTGGTGAATTAATATCAGTCTTTGTTGAACCAAACACGCAGCATCAAACCAGAATTTCTGAATTAAAAAAAGGACAAACTGCTACAAAACACCAGCAACAAACAGCAAAATGTAGCTTTTAAAATCGATTTCTGAGATTCAATCACTTTATCATGTCAGCACAGGTATCAGACGCGCTCTTTGTGGTCATACACTCCAGACATGTGTGATCTGTTCATGTCCATTTAAAAACAGTAGCAGATGAAATGTGCTGGGCTTCAATTTGCTTCACTTTTATAACTGGGAAAGCTTTTAGAAATGCTATGAATTTAGCGTTTAAGCGCTTTAACTACGGAATCACTGATCATTCATCAGCACATTTTTTATGGCTTGGTATGTTAGTCACATCGTTTCTCCTTTGTGTATGGTTTGGTTAAATCCAAAGTGCTAAATGGGATCTTTGTCATGAATTAAACCAGAAAAAAAAACGTTTTAACATTATACAACTAAGTATTTCAATCCTGAGTCTTTTCCAACTCCTTATGAGAGGGTTTTTTTTTTTTTACTTTAATGTGAGTTTTGACAGTAAAGTGAGAACTAAACAGCTCCATAGTTGCTAAATATGGCAAAAAATAGCAAAGTCTCACTGAAAGCTGCCACAGCCAGAATAAGAGTGACGACGATGGAGAGCCAAGACACCCAGAGCGCCTTCTTCCTGTAGTTCTGTGCTTCATGGGGCTTCAGGCGCATGCTGCTCTCCAGGAGACCTGCAGTCAGACACATAAACTCTGTTACAAGGACAACTCTCTCTTTTTTTGTCTCTGGTTTGCAAGGTTCATTTAATGAAACACTTTGTGATCAAAGGTAAAGTAGGTGGCAATCTGAGTTATTAATACACTTAAAAAGGCGTTCAACTCTCTTTAACCCTGAGTAATTAGTTTAGTCTACTGAAAAAAAGCCTAAAGGCAATCATGTGTCTCTGAGTCCCACAGAGAAGAAGTGTTAAGATGAAATCTTGAAGATACAGAAAGATATTCTAATATAGTTTAATTCAACATTTTGCGCAAATAACTGGACTCGGAGTGTTTAGTACAGAGCGCTCAATGTAATAAAGGTTTACTGTGATCAGTAGAAAAGACGAATAAAACAGAGCAGCTATAGCACAGTATGCTGGAGTTTTCCACAAAACGACCCGCTTTGTTTCAGGTACACTTTCAAAAGGGTGTCCGGTGGAAAAAACTCCCGGGACCACTGATGTGCCCTACTTTTCCAGTGCATCCTTGTATAAGAAGAATCTCAGATTTCCTTCAGTGTGAAGGAAGGTCACTGTGAAGATCCATTTAAAAAGTTTCAGTGCAACACCATTTATAATGACTCAACTCCAAATGGCCCGGCAGACGTCTTCCTGGGTAATTATTATTGTCTTCTCATTCTATCACCTTCCAAGAGAGCATTAGAGGTTCATGGAATAATCTGGAAACACGAATCATACTGAACGGTAAACCGCAGCTCGTGTATGAAACACATCAACAGTGTCTGATATTCACCTTTCTTTTGAACCTCAACAGCACCCGTATCACTCCGCCACCAGCACTCACAAATTCAAAGCGTACGGACGCAGTAAAGTAGCTCCTTATTTTAGTGTTAATATCATTGTTATTGTGTTATTGTAAATAACTAAAACTAAACTAAAACTACATTTAGACATGAAAACAACAACTACACTTGTGAAAAAAATGTAAACTTACTGAGACAATTTTCTTAATTTGAAAAAACTAACTAAACTAAAATATTGTAGCGGTATTTGTTAGCTTTAGTATTTATTAGTTTCATAGAAATGGAATAAATAATTCATGTATTTTAAATAAATCAAACTGTGATATTTTACAGCTTTATTGGACGGATTTATCAGGCAGCCCACAGACTACAGAGATGTGGTGTTAAAGAAAAAGAGAATAACTCTTGGTCTAGACATTCACATGAATTTCAGCCCTGCTGTGGTGTGAGACTTCCTCGCCTGAAGTCACAGACTAAACAGCCCAGATTCTGGACTGCCTGAAGCGTTTTCATTGTCATGAAATGTGAGGATGGCTCTGCAGAGTCATGCATTATTTATAAGTCTGAACTTTTACATCCAAAAGCGATTGTAAGGCTGTTTTCTTTTTTTCCTGAAATGTGTCCTGGGGACTGTCACAGTCATCACAAAAACAAGTTGAGAATAGAAATTAATAAAGGGAAAAACGAGTAACTGTCAACCTCTGAACTCCCTGAGCCAAATGTTTGAAATGCAACTTGAAATCAGCTTTTGAGATTTGCTTTAAAATCTTCATTAAATGATAGTTTATGCATAATTAGTTCATATTCTCAGTTATTACTGAGATATTAAGAAAAATGTATATTTTTCCCACGCAGTAACACAGCTCTGTGTTTAGCCTTTAGTGGAGCTGAGCCTTTATTCTTCTGGTCAACTCCAATCTAAAGGTTACAGTGGTCACAAGCTCAAAACTCCCTTTAAATGGCAACACAGAACTGCGTCACAGAGGAGGGAAAATCTGCTGATAAAAAGCTGACAAGTCATAAGATCGTTTCATAAAGTGAAAGTGGTTTTACTAAAGGACACGCCTGATGGCTGAACTTGTCTTCAGTGGTACCAAATTAGAGAAAGAGGAGAGCTATGTTGGGGCTCAAAGATAAAAAATCATCTTTGAAAGAATGATGAACATTAATGCGGTCTGAGCAAGCACTTTGGTGAAATACAGAACTGAATTCAAAATCCTGCTCCTCACATACAAGGTCTTAAATAATCAGGCCCCATCTTATCTTAATGACCTTGTAGTACCATATCACCCTATTAGAGCACTTCGCTCTCGCTCTGCAGGCCTACTTGTTGTTCCTAGAGTATTTAAAAGTAGAATGGGAGGCAGAGCCTTCAGTTTTCAGGCCCCTCTTCTGTGCAACCAGCTTCCAGTTTGGATTCAGGAGACAGACACTATCTCTACTTTCAAGATTAGGCTTCAAACTTTCCTTTTTGCTAAAGCATATAGTTAGGGCTGGACCAGGTGACCCTGAATCCTCCCTTAGTTATGCTGCAATAGACGTAGGCTGCTGGGGGACTCCCATGATGCACTGGGTGTTTCTTCTTCAGTCACTATGTGTTACTAGACCTCTCCTTCCCACTGTCACCAAAGTGCTGCTCATAGGGGTCATATGATTGTTGGGTTTTTCTCTGTATGTATTATTGTAGGGTCTATCTTACAACAGCACCTTGAGGCGACTGTTGTTGTGATTCGGTGCTGTATAAATAAACTAAAATGAAAGTTGAAATAAAAATTGGTGACAGTAGGAACGAAAAACTCCCTTTCAACAGGAAGAAACTTTAAGCAGAACCAGGCTCAGGGAGGGGCGGGGCCATCTGCTGTGACAGGTTGAGGTGAGGGGAGGAAGACAGGATGTGTAGAAGAACACCAAATGTTGTTTACTGTCAATCTGTCCATGTTTTAATGAATTCAACTCAATTCCATTTTATTTATATAGCACCAAATCACAACAACAGTCAAGGCGCTTAATTGGATTCCTTCAGATTCACAGAATACATCACGCCGCACATACCCTGAGTACATCCAACAGACTGTCAAATTTCCCTTCAGTTTCCACAACAGCATCATGTTTTCAGAGAAGCTTGTTGCTCAGCAGTCTTTGTTACAACCACATTTCAGAGTCGCTAAGTGACTCTTTCGCCACCGATGCCGTGACGTCAAATCAAATTAAGTCCATTACTTTTATTTGACTTCCTTTTTTAAATGAGACCTCTTTTCTTTTGTGAGTCTCCAGCTCACCCTGCGCACAGGCTTTTCTTGCTGCCACCTAAGGCTGTTAGTCTTACGTGGGTGCAGACAGAAGGAGACAAGTCAGATAGACCATACAGCAACTCAGATATAATCCCTCACCAGATTCCCACCAGTGAAAGCTACCAACTGTTCCAAATAAAGCTTTGGTTTAGTTTCCAACTTGGTCCAGACTATACAAAAGCAGTTTGGACCCTAATAGATATAAAGATTGTAAAACTATGTCTTTCAAAAGATACATTATAGCTCCAAAATCTTTAATCAAGACAGAAAAAAGCCCCCAGTCTGCATGTAATTAGTTTATGAGGACTTAAACTTGATGTATTAAGTGTCTGATATCTTTTATGGATCTCGCAACAATAAGTTACTGATCAGCGTCAAACTTGTGTTTGTGTTGTTACAAAGTGTAAATTACAAAGTATAAATTTGTCACCATGAAGGGGAAAACAGCAAAACTCCACCTTCTTTGGTAAAACTGTGACGCAGAAAAAAAATTATCCCGTGACTCATCGTAACTAATCTTTTGCTCTAGCTGCAACAGATTTTGTTTTTAAGGCAAAAGCTCAAAGAAAACCAGAAGAGTCACATGGACTGTGCAAAACGGGAGATGGAAATCATCTGGACGACTGCCATCAGAGCAAACTGTGGTTTCTGTGTATCATTGGGACAAAGATCCATTAAAATGACTTTAAACCAAACATGCATGGTTTATCAACAGTTGTAAAAGACCAGCTAAATGCTACAATATCAATGAATCATGCTATATGGCCTATTTTATTTTATATTTGTTCTGAAGAAACTTTTCTTACAACCTGAGCTGAATGTGTTGTAAACAAGGTGCAAAGAGTGATTTTCTATGGATATTGTATAGTGCCTTTCCATTCTATTAGAGCACTCAAAATGATCATAAATCGCACCAACATGAAGTGTCTTAGTCAAGTGCTGAGCTGCCTCTAGACTACCCACTAGACCCCTCTCTTGAGTTTGAGTGGAAATGTACCAGCTTGAGATAGACACGGTAATTAGGAATAACTTGTATTGATTTTAAGTGACTTTAAAAAAGGGGGCAAAATTACCCATAACAGAGTCACCGGCTCTGTATATACTTCAGTGCAAAATCTTACTAAGTAATACACTGTTTTATAAATGACAAATAAAAATGACATGTGTTTTTTTATTGTTTACTATCAGTTAAAAGATAATATAATAATAACATCGGCTAATCGGTTAATAATTGGTTTGTAAACCATCTATGAACATTGGATTTATGGCATTTATAAAATTGTAACTAACTTTGCAAAACTTAAAATAGTAAGAAATGCTCTTCAGTAGCTCTGTGAACGATGTTTGGTAATTTAAAGTTGAAACTGGTGTTTTTTCAATACTTGAATTAAAGACAAAGAGTAAAACAGTGAAAAAGGTAAACTCAGTTAAAACCTTAACTGGTTAGTTAAAGTTTCAACTGAGTTTACTCAGTTAAAACTCAGTAAACTCGGTTTACTCTTTTACCCTCAAGTCTTTTTAATTGTATTTTTATTTGCATCATTTTGGGACTGAATCTGCATAACAGTGAGAAGCCTTAATCAGACATTTACAGCTCTAATACTTTATTCAGCTCATAACATTTTTTATCATTTGCTACAAAATATCACAGCAATTGGTGTTTGACATCTGAAATAATCTTCCCCTACCTCCCACAAATAGCAGCCCACAGTGTGTGTGTGTGTGTGTGTGTGTGTGTGTGTGTGTGTGTGTGTGTGTGTGTGTGTGTGTGTGTGTGTGTGTGTGTGTGTGTGCGTGTGTGTGTGTGTGTGAGAGAGAGAGAGAGAGATACTGAGGGGGAAGTGGGACAGCATGGTAAATCACTTTGCTCACATGATCTCCAGCTGGGGGATCAGACAGGAGGCATGTGCTCAACATCTCCTCGTACTCTGACTCACACACAAGCTTGTGCGCATTTGCGCACGTCTCTCTCTCAATGCTCAACTCCTTCACACCTTTCTCTTCTAAAAATGATGAACATCAGCCACAAAGCTCAAACAGCAGATTACACATCTCCCATATGAACACATACATGAGGAAATACAAGAGAGATACTCCTGAGAGGGGTGTGACAAAACTGCTCCTAACCTTTTGTAACCCTGCTGTAAGCCTTACTATCATCGGTCATCAATATGTGCACCGTGTCATGTGTATATCTTCATTAGTAAGATAGATATATAGACAGCATTATTACAGGATACATTTATCATTTATGCAAATCAGAAGTGTGAAGACAAAAAGACTGGGGGAGGGGGGGTGAACGAGACGCTGTGAAAGTGAAAAATACTGAATGAATGTGTGTGCATGATGTACAGCAGCAGTGCTTAAACCACCATGCATCTGTTTCACCCGTTTCTTTGTTTTTTTATATGAAGTGTCCTCTTTTTTCTCTCCTTACAGATTTTTAATATTGCTAAAGTAATTACTTTCATTTATATCGCCTTGGTTGTCATCATGAGCGGTACCACGGCATTGTAAACATATCCCCACAAATTTATGGTCCGTTTTTGCAAGAATCTAAGACCTGCTGTTTGGGTTCATTGCAACAGCGCCCTCTAATGGCTGCAGTTATAATCAAAGGGACAGCAGTTTAATGATGTGGTTGCACAGCCATCGAGTCTGCACAGGATGGAGGTTAAGGTTGACAACAATGACACTAGACACAGAAGACTGCTGTTCTTTTTCCATTCCAAGCAGGAAGCCACTGTTCCTTTTAACAATGACTAAAAACAAGAGTCTTCTAACCAAAACCTTAAACTTTCCATAAACATAAAAACTAGAGGCAAAGACATTGGGAAGATTGTTCAGGTTTTTTGGTCAGTTTTCTACAAAAAAAAAAAGGTGAATTTAACAGACGACAAATAATATTTTTAATAAACACAATGTTAAAGGTGTCTGTAGTTCCAGTTTGTTCTTCTGACACCTGACGTGTATCCTAAAAGCTATTCCAAGCTGGAGTATCAGTCTTGTCTCATCATTCAGTGTGATCCCAGACATGGATTTCAGCTCTTAGAAATAATCCATCAGAACATTAAAACCTTTCAGCAGTTCATTATTATTGCAGACATGCTTGATCACATTGCAAGACTACTGGGAGAAACAGTATTTAATCAGCATGTCAGCAGATCCAATAAACATTCTTTATATTTAATAGAGTCTCAATTACAATACAGGCAATAAGTTTATTTTTTGTTTTTTAATTCTCTGAAGAGTTTTTAAAGTGATTAAGCAAATGCAAAGGCACACTGGAGGGTTTGTGAAACATATTAACAACCAGCCTCTAGTTGCATGTCTTTTAAAAAAGGCAACTTTTTCCAAAGGCAATGTAGGCCAATGTCTGAGAATGAATGAATGAATGAATGAGTCTAAGAGCTGAAGCGATTTTAAAGCTTTAAACTTCACTTTGAATTTGGTCATTTGGTCTGGTATGAATCCTGCTGATGAATGGTTGTCATTTATTATTCAAGGAGCAGACTAAAAATATCTCACATGAGTAAAAATAACCATCCCATCCCCACAGGGCACACACGCACACACACACACGCACATGAGCATCCATAACTTTCACAATGCATCCCCAAACCTGCCATAGGTGTGTCAAGTTACCTTCTCCCTCCACCGTGTCTGTGATTTTCATCTCCTGGCCCACGGTGAATGACTCAGGCTCCGTGGGGGTTTTGGCTTGCTGGTGATTGTGGTTGGTGAAGCCATCCGGGGCGCACTGGCCGTTCCGCACCGTTGCCGGGAAGGGATCCACAACAGTCGGGTCTGGGACGGGGTAGGACTCTTGGGTCACCTGGTCTGTCATTCTTACTGCGGTTGTTTTGCTTTCAGTCTCAGAGGAAGATGAGGATGATGGAAAAAAGATTCACACCGGTTCGATAAGTGCAGCAGCCATCCAGCGCGTCCAATATGCCACCGGTGTCGACTCAGTTGCGCAGAGGGGAGAGAGAAGAGATGGCGATAAGACAAGATGGGAGATAACGGATTTATCTTCGTAGCATCAGCAGCGAAGCAACTCCCTCTGAGAGAAGTGAGCACTGTAGGATCAGTGCAAACACCCTGCTGGCTGAGCCACTTAGACACAGTTTAGGGTTAGATGCGACAAAGCGATAAATTGCAGAGATCTGCTGTGAATCAAGAAGGCGGTACCTTCAAGTTTCCCCCCTCCTCCCCTTCCTCTTTCTCTCCTCCTCCCATAATTCAGCTCTTAATTCAGAATCAGTACATACAGTGACATCTGCCCCGAGTTAGCCAAGCATTTTTACACTTTCTCTTTGAGTTTGCTGTGATTTATACGCACAGGAGACCTGTAGCCCAAAGCCCAGACCTTTACACAGGCATTCAATAAGCTACCGAGCAACTTAACATTGCCCTGCTGCCACAGATGGCCTTAATGCACGTTAGTAAATTGTATTTAACCATTGTGTTTTCTACTTATATTTGTGCCAGTATGTTTATGTTATTAAAGGTTTTTGCATCATGTGAGGGATTATTGCCCTAAATTCGATGTGCTTGCATATTGACAATAACCAGTTTTGGATCTTGAACCCTGGCAGGTTGACCAACCTTAATCAGCCACCAGGTGGCATCCTCGAGCAGCGATATGTGCAAGCAATTAAATAAAGTTGGCTAATGAAGGTCGTTTCAGTACATTTCAAACTGTGCAGGCTAGCCACAGAAATAAGCTGCAGCCATGATGTGAAACCAAAATAATCAATTAAAGCCATGAGTGCAGAATTCAGGCTCAGTGTAACGAAGGCAGACAGTTAAAGGAGCAGGTTTACAGCCTCTGCTCTGGTTTTCTGTTTGTTTCAAAGATTGGGCAATAAATGTCCCAGCAGCAGACATTGGTCATTGGTTTCAGGCTGAGGGTGGGGAGTGCGTGTGCCCACAGTTTTTCCCAGGATACCTCAGCCAGCAGACCTTTACGTTTTCCGTGAATAATAATCATAAGGATGAAGGTTGATATTCACAATCATATTTTACCAAAGGAGTGGCCCGACCTGAAGCAGGTAGGAACTGTCACAGACAAGATGATTTGACTTTTAATGTCACGGAGCTCCAGTGTTAAATAAACCCACAGTCTGTAGATGAGATCTCACCTGAAGTGGGTCAGTGGGTTTGAGAAAAACATCTTTGTGTCACTTCCCTGGCAGATGGAGCTTGAACCGGGGCTATTAAATGCTACTAACGTTTAATATATAGACTTTTCAGCTGGCTTGTCAGCAGGGAGATTAAAAGTCCACTGCATAAATCTGTCCTCTATGGATGGTTAAACTTTAATCAATAGACCTTGGACTTGGTTTATCTGTTCCTGCCCTTATGTCTTTGTCACTGCCTGGCTAATCATTTCCCACATTTAAAGCTGAACAGAAGACATGAGCTAAATCGTGTCTGTAAGAATCTTTTGCAAAGAATGGGATATTTAAAAATTTACGTTGGCTGGAGTTGGTTAAAGGGCCCTAAGCACAACATTATTTGAACTTGAGATCAAGTCCACAGTTAAACTGGCATGATGACATTTCATTTAAAGCAACCTTTCACTGAAACAGCTTCTTGAGGCCACAGATCCACACATCAAACACGGATGTAAAACCCATCTTGCAACTGGAAAAACAGAAGCTCCTCAGTGGCATTATCCAAGTACACAGTACAGCTGATCTGCATGGATATGAAAAGGGGCTTTTCTGCTGTATTGCTCACGTAGCTCATCTGCAGCTTCATTTGTATGCAAAAAGTGTCAGCATGCTCAAAAGGCAATATCTTTTAGGTATTCAGGGCACTGGAGTGGCCAGTCCTGTAGGATGATGACCAAACCCTCACAGATGGGATAACAAAATCTACATTTTCTATCAGAATGAAACAACAAATATGCAATCAAATATATGGCTGATATTTATATGTGATGCTTTTAAACTCTGGGTTTGTAAAACCTGTATTTTTTATGTGTTTCAGAGGTACGGCTATGATGGGTTTGTCCAGCTTCACCATCACTGCGAGGTAAGTCACTATTTCCTCTGCTTTCCTGTGCAGCTACAGACAGGGTGCAGGTGCAGGAGCACTTATGCACTGCACTACTTTGTTGAACACACAGCAGATTCATCCCAGCTGGCGACTGCACCCACCCCGCAGACCTGCCAGGCTGGTCCTGGCTATGTGAGCAGCTGCAGAACTCAGCGAGGTGACACAGCATCAGTCAAGTGATTCGGTTCAAACAGCCGTAACGCAGCCCGATACAGAGCAGCTTAGCAACTTTTAGCCCCAAACATGGGCTGAGCATTTTAGTAACAGCAAAGTATACTGAAGTATTCTTCAGAATTAATGCCTAAACTTGGATAAGCAATGAACTTGTGCTTGTGTGCTTCGTATTAAACATCTTAGAGGAGTCCAGGCCTTTTGGATTCACCCAGAACATTTGCAGTAATATCAACTGTCTGCTGCCATCATGTGGCTCAGTTTTGTTAGCAAATGTAAAAGTTACAACATGTGCTTTAAAACCTAACCTAACACAAACCTAATTTCAAAAAGGCTGGGACACAGCATGAAATGTATATAAAAACAGAACGCAGTGATTTGAAAATCTCATAAACCCATATTTGATTTACAGCAGAGCATAGAAAACATATCAACTGCTTAAACTAGGAACACGTACCATTCATTTTGAATTTGATGGCAGCAACACATCTCAAAAATGTTAAGAAAGGGGAGATGGGGCCATCTTTTCCACCGTCTTTATTTCCCGTCTGTAAATGTCTGGGAGCTGCTGGACTTTTGGAGGGGGAGTGTTGTCCCATTCTTGTCTGGTGGAGGATTCTAGCTGGGTCTTCTGGCAGTCCTGTGTCTTCTTTTTAGATTTTGATTTCATGTGCAAAATATTTTCAGCTGGTGAAGGTCTGGACTACAGGTAGGGCAGTTCAGGACTCTGACTCTTCTACTACAAAGCCATGCTGTTGGAATAGACACAGTATGCAGTTTGGTGTTGTCATGCTGAAATATGCAGCGACTTCCCAGATTAAAGACGTCATATCAATAGGAGCATATATATGTTCACCTAAAACCTGTATATAGCTTTCAGTATTGATGGTATCTTTCCAGATGTGTAAGCTGCCACTGCCACAGGAACTAATGCACCCCCGTACCATCAGAGATGCAGGTGCTTTAAGTGGGTGTTGAAAACCAGCTGGATGGTCCCTCTCCTTATTAGTCCAGTGGAGGAAAAGGGCATTTTTTCCGAAAGGAATTTCAAATTTAAACTAATCCAACCACAGAACAGTTTTCCATATTGCCTCAGTCTATAATAAATGAATGAGGACAAGACTTTTTTGGCTGATGTTCACATATGGCTTCTTCTTTGTATCATAGAGCTTTAACTTGCATTTGTGGATGACACAGTGGCTAGAAGTGTTCCTAAGCCCAAATCACATGCACTGATTTCTATGAAAGAATCGCCCCTGTTTTTAATGCAGTGCCGCCCGAAGGTCCGAACATCAGTGACATTAGCACTGATTTTTTAGTTTTGTCCAGATTCTCTGAATCCTGCTGATATTTTGCACTAAAGATGATTAAATATTTAAGTCGTTGGAATTTATTGTTGAGGAACATTATTCTACTTGTAGACTTCTGAGAAAGTCTTCCTGTCTAAGATGCACATATTTTATGTGAATATGTTTCTGGGATCATTGCACTCTGTTATTTGCAAGTCTCACAGCATCCCAGCTTTTCAAAAGTAAGGTTGTAACTGACCAACAACACAAAGAAAATCTGTCCAAAGACAATCCAAAGATATTAAAAGAAACTAGAGCTGATAGTGGTCTTAATGTTGTGTTTTAGGGTGAAGCAAAGATGATGAAGGATGGGAAGGTTTTCCGGGTAATACAGGAAAACTGCTGGGATCCAAATGCTCGCATAAAGGACATGGATAAACACGGTACATGCGCAGACACAAATGACACAAAGTTTGGTAGTTTCTTCCTTTAATCAGTGACTAAAAGCAGCATTTCTTTTCACGGCCTGCAGGTGTCACGCTGCAGGCCCTTTCGACCGTTCCTGTGATGTTCAGTTATTGGGTAAATGCACAGCCAGTCACAGCAGATTTGGTCAAAAGCTGTGTGACAAAGTGGTGTCTACTGTGTGTCAGATAACTGAGTTGTGCCTACCACTAAACTTTGCAATACTACAAGCTGCTTAATGATCTTCACAGATATATTTGTGTATATTCATCGTGTCTTTTGATTGCAGGCTAAGCCTCACGACACACTCGATCTCTGTGTCCTTTTGAATGACGACTTGGCTAAGACAGTGCGTAGCCACCCCAAGAGGTTTGTGGGCCTGGGCACGCTGCCCATGCAGGCCCCTGATTTAGCTGTGATGGAGATGAGGCGCTGTGTGAAGGAGCTAGGCTTCCCTGGGGTCCAGATTGGGTCGCATATCAACAACTGGGACCTCAATGCCTCTGAACTCTATCCCTTCTATGCTGTAAGACTTTACACACTTGCATAATAACATGGGGTTATTGTGATAGTGTTTTTTAATTATGCCTACATTGGTTCCAATCATTTTTCTTTATAATTATGGCCTAATTTCTTATTCATTTCTTATTCTGATAAACACTACAGGAAGCAGAGGAGCTGGGCTGTTCCATATTTGTCCACCCATGGGACATGCAGACAGATGGGAGGATGGCAAAGTATTGGCTACCCTGGCTAGTGGGTGAGGAGGATACTGGAGTGGGAACAGAACATACTGACTATTACATCTGGTCCAGCCAACTAAAAACAACACTAATATTAAAACAAGCCAGCTTTCATGTGCTATTTAGTGCATTGTGATGGAAAAATATTAATGTTTATATGTTTTTAAATGTTTTTCTTTCCTTAGGTATGCCATCTGAGACAACCATGGCCATTTGCTCGATGATATTTGGTGGTATCTTTGAGAAATTTCCAAAACTGAAAGTCTGCTTTGCTCATGGAGGTATAAAAAGATAACACCATGCTTATCATTTAGTTTACTATTAATATCACAGCAGTATATAAAAAACATTAGGCAGCCAAATTTTCAATGTATTCTTCCTTCATGCTCTTCCTTTAAGATGAAATAAGTGTGTTGATATTTGACGTTTAGTGCCTGTGTTCACGTGTATCCAGGTGGCTCTTTCCCATTCACTGTTGGCAGAATTGAACACGGCCACAAAGTCCGCCCTGACCTTTGTGCAGCCGACAACGATGTCAGTCCACGGAAATACCTCGGTTCTTTTTACACCGACTCCCTGGTTCACGATCCCGCCTCCCTGAAGCTGCTCATTGACATTATTGGAAAAGTGAGCTGGTGTCCAACATTCATTCGTTCCACGAGTCACACCTCTTTGGTGGCGAGAGAGGATAGATTCAAAACACACTGAAGAGTACTGACTAAACACAGAGAATGTGGACTGTGAGAGTGTATGCTGATGTGTGGAAACACTGATGTTTTCAGGATGGAGTTATTCCTGCTTTCACCAAATCTTCATGTGCTAAGTTCACATTTTCCTGTTCCAGGATAAAGTGATGCTGGGAACAGATTATCCATTCCCACTTGGTGAGCTACAGCCAGGATCACTCATCGAGTCGATGGGTGTGTTTGATGATACACTAAAGGTAGCATTATTTTCCTCTCGTTTACTTAAGCAGCACAGGAGAAAGGGTTTGTCATCGTGGTGGACTCTACCACACATGGAAAGAAAGGAAAGCCAGCCATTGTACATCATGTAAATCCTGAACCATGTTTATTGAACACTTAACAAAGAAAACAAAACCAAAGAAAACTCTAAAACAAATTTAACAAATATATGTGTTTTCATTTGTGTATGTGTGTATTTTTCTTTAGATTTAAAAAACAAATCACACTGATGATATAGAGGCCCCCCAAAAACTCATGTATCCAATATGATATACTTGGCATTACAGTTTTTTTGTATATTTTAATGACAGATTTTTTTAATATCTTCAAAATAATGACTCTCTCTTTTGTGTTACAGGATAAACTGCTTGCTGGAAACGCACTAGAATTCTTAGGACTGAAACGGGAGCTTTTTATGTAACATGATACTGAAATACCACCAATGGTCATTAAGTACAAAGGATTTTTTTTTGCAAATATTTGTGTTTGAATGATTTTTTTTTAAAAGATTCTAATTATGGAACATTGTTATTCATGTTTATCATCAGAAGGTAAGCATTGTACTCATAGAAGAGACAGCTGATGTTGCTATTTTCAGAATGTAAAAATGTAATGTTATCACTCTAAGTTAGAGTAATTACGGTATAGTAATTGTAATGTTGTAAATGTAACAGGTTTTTCCATCTGTTTGAAGTTGCAGCGTTTCAGTAGGCTCTAAATAAAAATGTTAATATGATGCAATAGGCCGCTCTGCTGCTTTGCTTCTTCGTCACTTGTTTTGAAGCAGTATTCTTCTTTCTTATAGTAAAATAGCTTTGGACAGATTCATCTCTCGGGTCTTTGCTGACATGGACATAATCAGTGATGGGAATACAAGTAACGGCATTACTAACGGTGTTACTTTTTTCAGTTACGAGTAATCTAACTAATTACTATTCCTATCGTTACAACGCCGTTACCGTTACTAACAAGAAAATGCAGTGCAAACAAGTGGTTGAAGCTGTCCTCAGCTTACCGCATCTTATATCAGTTGCACGGAAGTAGCTGTAAGTAATCTCCCGCGGGCAGCAATCACTTTCTGTCCGACCATCACTTTTTGGCACAACACCTGGAGCTAAGGGGCAAAACAATCATATGAGTGCTGCTGTTTGACTGAGGAAGAATAAAGTAGTCGTGGTAAGCCAATCACATGACCACTTCAAGATGACAAAACAACAAGGTGATATATACCAGTTTTTAAATTGTGTTGATAGGCCACATAAAACCAGAGTCATGATAAACAATATACACGCAGCGTTTTTTCCTCAATAGTTTTTTCACGTTTACTGTCTAAGGACAGCGCAGCGAGCACTCTCTGCTTATGAGCAAAAAATTAAAAAAACAAAACAAAACAAAAAAACAGCCCGTTGTTTTGGTGAAAAATGTCAACCAATCAAAAAATGATATGGCAACATGACATTTGGATGTTTAGGAAGAGGGGGAAGTTTTAGGAGTGACAGCGAGAGAGAGAGATAAAGACAGCAGAAAAAGAGAAAGAGCGAGTTTTGAGATGTGAGAGATTTGTGACGTTTAGTGTGTTTGGAGTGTGTAGTTAGGTGTTGTCTTGTGTAGTTAGTGTGTAGTGTTGTGGATAGTTTTGTGTTGTGTGTCAGAACAATGAGGCGACTGCTGTCTCCAGGTAGAAACAGGAGTGATACACCTGCTGCTGTCAGACCTGCAGGTATCAGGCTGTGATGTTTCCTTTATAGTGGACAGAAATTATTTTCTTGGAGTGGCACAAATAATTTGTGTGACATCTTATTGAATGCAGAACAGCTGATTGTTCTGTAAATAGTTTGAAATGGTTATTTAATAAGGGTAAGATGTAAATGGCTGCAAATAACTTTGTTGTTTGCAAAACTTGTGCTTATGATTTTAAAATTGACAATTTATATTTGCATTTAAAGTTATGAAATATGATTCATTAAACATGTTTGTGGTTGTTACAGTAAAAAAATATAACTTTTTCTACTCGGAGTTTATGTTTTTTGTCTGATTTTAGGTCAATTGTGTTAATACAGTATGTCAAAATGAAAACATAACTGTAAATTCAGACACGTGAGGTTGTGCTGAAAAGAATGATACCAAACAAGGCAAAGTAAATAGTTTTTAAAGGTAAAATCAAAAGTAATTAAAAATGGCCAATTATACCCTGGACCCCAGAGGGTTAAACTTTTTTTTTTTTTAAGTAACGCAATAGTTACTTTTCAAGTAATTAATTACTTTTAGAATCTTGTAACTCAGTTACTAACTCAGTTACTTTTTTGAAGAAGTAACTAGTAACTATAATTAATTACTTTTTCAAAGTAACTTGCCCAACACTGGACATAATACAGATAGGGGTTTTCGGCCTGCGACTTCTTTTGTTCGTTACTTGTCCAGTTTCCTCATTGTTTATAAGGACACACTGCATTGGACTGCAGCTAATAACTCTTTGGGAATCCACTTGTTGATACAAAAATATCATTCCATCTCTGTCAAACTGTGTTATTGTTTCCTTTTTAGCACAGCTTCAACTAAAGTATTCATAGATGAGCATATCAGTAGTTTGTGAGCCACGCATTCCTGACATGTTCATTTTTACGAAATGTGGGACACTGTCCAGGTGTGTGAGACAAAGGGACGAGAGATAAAATCCTGTTTAGTTCCATAAAAAGTAGGACATCTAGCCATCCAAAGCGGAGATTATTGTAGGCGATCAGTGGTTCCGGCCTCTGAGGAATAGAAGATAAATGTATTAACTTCAATTTTAAATCATTAGCAGTCTTTAAAACATTAATAAATGTAAATTACAATGTAGTTTTAAAGCATCTTTTTTGACTTTAGGAGCAACAGGCCATGATAAGACCTCAATATAACTCCAATATACATTGGTGTACCCAGGTAGAGAGGTTGAAAACCTTTAATTTATTTGGAAACACATCAGTGAGGATCTCACCTGATCTCATAACACCTAGAGGTTACTCAAGAAAACACGACAAAGACTGTACTTGAGGAAAGACTTGAGATGACGGAGGACATTTGGCATGTCAACTACAATCCTCAGCAGCTTCTACAGATACAGTTAGTGTTAGAGTGTCTTCAGGTCCTCAGTCACAGTGTGGCATGGAAGCTGGACTGTTCAAAAGCTCCAATATATCACTTGAGCAGCCTTCTCATCAGTACAGGACAGCTAAGCCACAAGGGTTGTTAGGAGAACCCACAACAACATTAAGGACAATACACACCCATAACACAGTCTGTTTATGCTTCTTCTCTTGAGCAGAAGTTAAAAGAGTCTGGAATTCAGGACTAAAAGACCCCAAAATATTCTTCCACAAGCAATCAGACTCCTGAACAAGACATACACTCACCCACTGCTACTGTTGACTCCTTCTTCTTTTGGCTAGTCTGTTTAAGGTTTGCCGCAGTGGCCAAAGTATTTTATCTGCCTCCATCTGGTATCCCTTGCATCCTCTCTGCCACAACAACCCTCCACGTGTCCTTTTTCACATCCACAAGCCTATTCTTTAGCTCAGGAGGTAGAGCACGTCATCTACTAACTGGAAGGTTGGTGGTTTGATCCCTGGATGCCAAACATGCTTGGGCAAGATACTAACCCCAAGATGCTCTTGTATGGGTGTGAATGTTTGATAGAATGTACATAGCATAGAAAACAAAATTGCTTGGGTGAATGAGGCATGTTGGATAAAGTTCTTTATCCAACAGAGCAGAAAAGTGCTATATAAGAACCAACAGCATCTTCTGTGGTCTTCCTCTTTTCCTCCTGCCTGGCAGCTTCACATTCAACATCCTTTAATATATCCACATTCACTCCTCTGCACAAGTTCAAACCATTCAAGCCTTGCCTCTCAAATCTTGTATCTTAACTGCTTAGCCTTAGCCGTCCCTCTGATATGCTCATTAAGAATCCTGTCCATTGTGGTTACTGCCAATGAAATTTATAACATCTACAACTAGGCTTCCCGGCTTTTTGTCAGGTCAAACCATTATCCGTTATTACACTAATTAAGATCTGTTACTAGACTTGCGCAATGCAAGGGACAACTAAGGCTTTCAAGCTTAGACATTTTTTTAAACTCATTTCACTGTTTCTATGTATTACTTGCACTTTCTTTTGTCCATTTCTTTGATCTTTTTTTTTGCATTTATATAATTGTTTTGTGGGAAGGGAGGCTGGGAAAACAAAAGTTTTATTATACTGTGTAATACTGTAAAACTGTAAAGCATTATATTTATTTCTATCGTGCATATGACAATATAACCTTTGCAATAAAGCAGTCTTCATTTATTTAAAAACCGGGCACACAAGTCGGAAAAGTTGCGTTTCCTGTGCGACACTGACGTCATATCCTCTTTCTTGATGCCCAAGCAAACGTTGGAGAGTAATGGCGGCGTGCCGGGGGTCTTCGTCGAAATGGTTTTTCACCCGGGAACAGCTCGAAAACACGCCGTCTCGCCGAAGTGGAGTAGACGCAGATCGAGAACTCTCCTACCGACAGCAAGCGGCAAATCTGATCCAAGATATGGGTCAAAGACTCAACGTGTATCCTTTGTAAATATCTCCTCCTCCAGCAGGCTGGACGGAGACATGGCGCTAACTAACCGTTAGCTATGCCCGTTAGCTGATTTTGAACCGCTTTTGAGGTTCGGGAGCTTGACGCGGGAGTTTTCAGTTGGTGTGCTTTGTTTTGTTATGTTCTTGAAAAATATTTTAGCTTATTAAGTCGTTTACCTTTAAGTACAGTAATGCATTTCACTCTTAATTGTTTTCCCTTTTGGCTTCGCGCTAATGTAGCATGCTAGTTATTTCCCTAGCTAATAGTTCGCGTGTTGAAGGCCTTGAAGCGAATTTGCAGCTTCGATTGGCCCACAGAAATACACAGCTTCACAAAAAATCATTTATTTACTGGATAACGTTATATTTCCATAGTTTGGTCTGTAGTAAGTGTTTTTTTAAATCCATTATTTTTCCTCTTCTGGTTTATATTAATGTCACTCTACCGACATAAATACAAACTTTCGATTTCTCTCTACACTCAGTGATTTTTGTTATTTAGGCCATTATTTAAAGCTAATAAGATGCGAATCGTGACTCTATAAACTGTCAAATTGCCGGGGGTTTTTTTTGTTTGTTTTTTTAAAGTTGAGAAAGTTGACGTATATCGGCTCCTTCAGCTGGTTAAGACTGTGTGTATGTTGACATAAATATAAGAGCATTTGTTTTGCTCTGACTTTCCTTGACTCTCACTTCAGCTCTCAATTAACAATAAACACAGCAATCGTTTACATGCATAGATTTTATATGCACCATTCTTTCAGCAAATTCCATAGGAATGTAAGTAGTAATATAGCTAGCTCTCTTGTTTACCACAAGCCACCTGTTGAGTAGATTTGACAGATATACTTACATTTTTAATTTTTATACAGATAATCTCTCCAACCACCCTATTCTTGGCTGCAAAAGTGGAAGAGCAGCCTCGGAAACTCGAACATGTAATCAAAGTTGCACATGCTTGCCTAAATCCCCAAGAACCGCCTCTAGACACAAAAAGTAATGTAAGTATCGGCATCTGTGCATATTGTATTGTTTAAAAAAATTCTTTCCAGTTGTCTCAGTGGTCATGGTTTGCCTGTGTTAAAGCGGCTGGGCCGCATTTCCCTACGCTGTAAAACGGTTCTGATTATTCTCCACTGGCCTGCAGTTGGTGTGTACAAAACAAATCACCCATCAAGGCTTGCAGTAATAGTGTAATGAGCCTCTCTGTTTGGAGTTTTGCCATTTGCAATCAGATGTTAAGGGGTTAGATTAATAGACACATTACAGTTGTGTTGTAATGACTGTCTATCAAACTTCAGGCATACCTCCAGCAAGCTCAAGAGCTGGTGATACTTGAATCCATAGTGCTGCAGACCCTGGGTGAGTAGTGGTGACTGGAGTGGATGACTTGAGAGCGGTTTGTTTGTCAATATCATTGGTTAATTATAAGTAAGGGAGTAGTGCTATTGATTACTGATGAATTTATTTATCACAGCCTGCTGACTGAAATGTTTTATTTGCATATGGTTGTTTTCACATACATGTTTTCAGTGAATCATGTAAAGGTGACATGTCATTCTCTTTTTGCTAATGCTAGTTACGAATGTGGCACTGATTTTTTTTTTTTTTTTTTTTTCTCCATCTAATTGCAAAATTCTATGTTGAAACGAGGGATGCACCGATCCAACTTTTCCCATTTGTGATACCTAAAGCGTATCTGCTGATACTTTAGTGATTTTATACCAGTGTTGAAATATGTATTCTTCACTAGGAAGAGACTTGGGATAGTTTTTCGTTTGTTTTTAATGTAATGTTAGGCAACATGAGATTAATCTTAAACATCACTTTCTTAGATTATACGTAAAAGAAGGGCTAAGAAAGGAGTACCCTAGATAAATTACATTTCATGGATCTGCAGTGATTAGTAAAATGTTACATGAAAACTTACACAAAACATTTCATTATTTATTGTGGGTAAATAGATTTATTAGTGTTATTTCTGTCATTTATTTGCTATAGCACTATTTGAGCTTAAAATTCACATAGCTCTATGTTACAGTCATGCTTGTTTCTCCTTTTGTTCCTAGACTAGAGAAGTGTTATATAACTGCAAATACTGTACATTACATAAAAGCTTCCCCACAAATGCCCCAGAACAATCCTCCCTCTGGCTTCTACATCACACGTCTGTGAGACAGAACGAGATGGAGTCAAATAGATCGAGTGTAGATTGGGTCATTAGCCTTGATATTGCGCCAGCTTTTTGAGTCACAGTTGGACAGATACCAATCCCAGTATTGGATTGATGCATCTCTGGTTTGACTAGAACAGTTTGTGCTCTCCTACTTCAATCGTGGAAAATCTGTTCATACAAGTCAATTAAGTCTCACTTCAAATGTACCCAAATTCATTATTAAGCTCCAAAATCTACTTTTAACAACAGTACACAGATGTGTACTAATATTAATTGATCGCAAATTCCCTTGCTTTTTTACCTTTTTTTTTTTTTTAAATCACAAAATGACATGTCACCTCCCAGCTATGTCTGTGTTGAACTCACCTGTCATGTATTTTGTTCCAGGCTTTGAAATAACTATTGATCACCCACACACTGATGTGGTGAAATGTACCCAGCTAGTGCGAGGTAGAGGCTTCCTTCTTTGCTCTTTGTGCCCTCTGCTCTTGTTTATCCCACCTCAGATGTGGGTGGGGAGGGGGAAGAAAACCTTGCTGATTTAATGCTTACGTGAAAACACTTAACCCTGTGTTTTGTTTTTTCCTTCACATTGTTTTTGACATAGCATAAACAGCCAACGCTTATTAAAGCAAGACTGAGATGAAATTAGTTTTGAGATATTACTATTCCATATAACTAGAATATAACTGTAACCTTTAATAAACCACGAGCTGCAAAAATTCAGCTAGAAACTGTTTTCAGATTTATCTTTGTTTCTAATAAAAGCAAGAGAATGTGTGCTTTTAAAAAACGTTGTCCATCTTAATACTGCCAGGCTAGATTACCGGCAGCTACAGTCCTAAAAAAAACAACCTGGTAGCTTTAAATTTCCTTCATACAAATTACTGATTGTCTAAAACTTTTGTTTGTTTGTTTAGAAATGGGAGCTGCCTTTGTTATTGATAAATTGCTCCAGTATTGGTGGATTTTGTGTTGGCCCTCATGCAGAGCATGATTTGTCTGCCTGACTAAACTGTAACCCAGAGTCCATGCAGCCTTTGCAGAGCAGATGAGAGCAAAGAGAGAGAAATCACCACTCAGAGCTGTGCATTTAAGTGTTCTGAGTTTGGAATATTCTTAAAATAAGACATAATTATGAGCTGAAATTTATATTTTTAAATTTCAGATTACACATACTTATTTTCCTGTCTCAGAATTAGCCTGCACCCTATTTCATAATGATATATGCATCCTCATGGCATTTGTGATCGTTTGACAAACATTTATTCCTATTATACTTGAGTTAGTGAAACCCTTAACAAAAGGGCACTATATTTAGGTTGCCAAAAATTCTTCTGTGCAGGAAAAAAACTACCAAAACATTAATATTTTCTGTCATCCAGGAATGTATTGCTACCATTCTACTTTGTGCACATGACATATAAATCACACTTATGAATACAATTCAAAATGAACAAAATGTTAATTTCACTGTTTACTAGACAATAGTCTATAAGGGGTAGTATTAAATTTGTTTGTTTTTGTGGTGTAGACTAAGGATAAATTTACAGTCGATGTCCGGTTACAAACACGTCTTTACATTCCCTGTTGCCCTGTTGTATTACCTTGGTAGTGGCTTTAATTGGCTATAAGCCCTTTTTTGAGATTAACATTTCTCTATTCAGAAAAGGTACCACAGCTTTTAAGTTTCCAAAATGTTGGACTAGCTTAGCTCAGTTTTTATCCAGTCTCGGTCTTGCCTTAATTAGTGCGTTGGAAATCTGCTTAAATGCTAAACTTGACATTGTCCTTATATTAATGATAAAATAATTTTGGTTTGCGGAAAAATTGATTTTTCTTTTCCTTCTGTCTTTTTCCCCTCTCTTTCAGCAAGCAAGGATCTGGCACAGACTTCCTATTTCATGGCTACCAACAGGTTGTTATCCTGCCCCTCTTTGTTGCACTTTGACTGCACACCATAGCTTCCTGTAATGCAGGGTACCCTTTCAGTGTCCAACCGGCCCTACTTGCGCTGGTGGTTGTTGGGACGCTTGCCTCCTCCCCTCAGCTCCCCTCCCTTCTTCCAAGGTAGCGGGACGTGGTGGCTTGTAGCGTTACCGGCCCCAGTTGCAGTGCGGTGTATTGTACAAGGGACCACGTGTTGGCACAGATGGGTTGAATGCAAAATGTGAAGTGTAGTGGTGCGCTTGAAACCCACACGTTTGTTCGGTTGCGAAAAAGTGCATAATTCTAAAAGAAAGACACTTTGGTAGCCTGAATAGCAGCTAAAGATTTCACAGATGTAAACATTTCTCATAGAGGGCCTTTGGTAAGTACCGCAGATTAATTCTTAAAATGTTGTTTTTCATATGAATCTGTTCAAAATGTATCATCTCTTTAGATATCTTCAGCCTTTGTAATGTTTGCTTGTCATTAAATGCACTTCTAGTTCAAAGTTGATTTAAGCTTAAGAAAAAGCTAATTATAACCCATTAAGGACCTGCAAAAAAAATCAGGGTTTTACCATTAGCCCAGGTTGGTCCACTTGAGCCACACCATGCTAAGTCAAGCAATCCTGACATGCATTTCCACTACAGCCCTACAGCAGGATAGGAGTGAGTGACACAGCCTCAACAATATATCACCATAATTTGCGATACTGATGTTTATGACAATTTAGAGAAAGAGATCATGTTTAGCGGTTATTGCAGCTTGCAGGCAGCAACATTTAGTGCAGATAAAAATGAAGGACGTTTTCCATCTTTCTTTTCCAGTGAGCTGCTGTCATTTATGACAGGTTACATAAATAATGCTGCATTATATTGCAATGGCAGGAAGAGAGCACAAGAGTTGCCAAAGTAGACTTTTCAATTAAAGTTGAAACAACTTTAATAACTAAATTAGGTCTTCAGCAGCTACACGATTTTGTCATATAACTGTGACGGTGCTGTGAAAAATGTTTTTCTAGTTTCACTTTGGCTCGAGCTCTTTTTAGTCACCCAGTTAAAGCCCTGCTTCTCTACTGTGTAAGTGAATCGGGAGTATAGGATCATATTGGTTTTTGCCAAAACTTGATGATATGTATCCACACAGAAACTCTGATTCGGAGTGCAGAGCGAGATGATCTCTTTGCTTCTGCTTTTGATTTCTTCTCCTATACCAGCGCTGGTGTTGACAGTTTGTCTGAGAGGTGACACATGTCATGCAGAGAGCGCCAAGTTTAAGGGGCCAGTTGAGGAACTGAAGTTTTTGCTACTTGAATGCCGGTTTTCTCACCCTTCTGGTTTGGAGTTTAAGGCCATTTTCCATTAGTACCTACTCGGATTGGCTCAACACAGATCGACTGGGTTCCAGTTTAGGATCTGTTGTTGTTGTTTTGTTTGGAGTTTTTTTGGTGGCCGTTTCCTTCGTTGCCAGGTTTCAAAAAAGGTTGTTTTTGATTTTTGTGAACGAGGCGCTCTCATGACTCAAGTGCCGCCACTGACCAGCCAATCGGTGCCATGCAGTCTGACGACGTCACAATTTAGTACCTGCTCAGATAGCTTGGAACTCGGCCTAGCAGACACTACTTTAGTACCTGGTACTATGAACTAATGGAAGGCTGTGGCGATTCGCTCCAAGTAGGTACTAATGGAAAAGAGCCTTTAGTTTGACTCCTGTGTTGTTAGCGTTTCATTTTACTAGTTATTAGCTGCTCGTAAATGGCCTGTATTTGTATAGCGCTTTACTCAGTCCCTAAGGACCCCAAAACGTTTTACACTACATTTAGTCCTTCACCCATCCACACACACATTCACACACTGCTGATGGCAGCTACATTGTAGCCACAGCTGCCCTGGGGCGCACTGACAGAGGCGAGGCTGCCGGACACTGGCGCCACCGGGCCCTCTGACCACCACCAGTAGGCAATGGGTGAAGTGTCTTGCCCAAGGACACAACGACCGAGACTGTCCGAGCCAGGCTTGAACCGGCAACCTTCCGATTACAAGACGAACTCCAAACTCTTGAGCCACGATCGCCCCAATAACAATAGTTGAACTCGTTTTCTGCAATTGAAAACCAAACCTTAGCTGTTGTAGGATGCTTTTTTTTGAAAGCTCTTCAGTAGTAAACTGCTCTCTTCCATGAAAAGCAGATAAGTTGCAGCAAATGGAATGTGTTTATCGCTGCATTACTGATCTTTATCAGTGGTTCAAGGAAATGACTATTATTGCTGTGTGGTGCAGTGGAAAAACAGTTGTACCATTTACTGCATGGCTTGGCACAACTTTACCTCTGCTATGGAAAAACCCAAATATGATGCGCAACTAATTTCATCAAATCATTTAGTGTGCGTGTGGTTTTTGTTTTTTGAATGTAAGGGCAAAAGGACATGCCATGTTTCTTAGGTGAAAAACCGGGTCCTTAACGGGTTTCTTTTAATGTAGGTGCTAGAGGAAATTGTTACCAATGTCTTTTTGTCTTCTGAAACTTCAGTTTACAGTGTCTGGATGCTGAGTGTGAGTGGTGGAGATGTGTTGGAACTTCAAATGTAGAAAACTTGTAACTCAAATTTATTTTGACTCAGTAATAAGGATTACATTAGATTTGTTTTCAGTCAAATTGGTTAAATATACATTTAGAGAGCGAGCATATAAAGCATTGGCTTTGATAACTGTCATCATCACAACATTTAGACAGATTCCAGGCATTGTACTCTCTGCAGTGTTTAAAATGTACTGATGCAGAAGTTATTGAAAGCTGTTTTTCTCCCTACAACGGCATTAATAATATATTAAAATGTTGTTAAATTTAACTATGAAGTCGACTGTCTTCCTTTAGGGTTTTTGATTATGGATTAAGGTCCCATTAGCAGTGAGATGTTGTGCAGAGATCTAAATCGTGGCCTCAGTACACTTGAAATGTCCAATGATAGCTCCTACAAAAAAAGCGAACCCCCCCCCCCAATAATTAAGAACCTAACCTTTGTTTTTCATATATCTTAGCTGTCAGTGTTTAACTGGTAATAGTAGTTAGTCTGTATTCTGCAGTGACTCTTACAGGTCGAACTTGTGCAAAACCACACAGAGCACAATGGCACAAAAATTCAAAAACACAGGAAAAGTGATTTTTGGAACACAATAACTTGATGGACCAGCTGCATAAGTGACAGTCCTAACCTTAAACGGCCACAGTATTATTTAATTACACACATTACGTTGATTCGTTTTCTCCCTCTAACACTGAAAAACCCTCTGCTTCCTCTGAGTGTGTCTCTGTGCTTCATATCTTCTGGTTTCTGTCACTTCTGCAGCTGGTCCATCACATTACGCGAGTTAGATTTTGTTTGTTCAGCTTCTGTTGTGCTTTGTGTGCCTTCGCAACATTTTCCTATTTGCTGGCATTTACTTACGTTTCAGTACATTTAAACTCGTGGCCACCGTAGTATTCTCATGTTTGCAGTTGAGTTTTACAGATACATGTCAAACTGAACTGCAGTTATACGTATTTAATTAGGGTTTTAAACTTCATTCAGTGCAATCATACCTATACAACAGGGCTGTTAAGTTGTATGCCTTCATTGCCTTGATGTTGAGCCACCTGATTAAGCAATTTAAACACAGTTCAGAGAGAGAGAGGGGGGGGGCAGGGGGTGCTGTAGGAAGGTACCCTTGTCAGATAACTGTATGATGATGTCATTGTTGCATAGGTGGCCTCATTATCCTTGTGTTTTGCAAAGACATGACTATGATTCTGAGTGGAGTCATTCCCTACTTCACTACCTTTTTGTTGTTCTTGATATTTACATTTGTTTGTTGAATTGATTTATTAAATTTTTATGATACATGTTTGTTACTTTTAGACACGATTAGAATGATCTCCTTATCATACCTGCAACCATACAGCTGTGCTTGTATTAAATCTTTTACTTCAATTTAACATGAACACTATTAGAAAACAATGAGTCTTGGAACCTGTTCCAACATTATATTAAAGCTGTCGGCCCCCTCTTGTTTTTCTCCTTTGTCCACATGTGGGACTAATCCTGACCACACTTGCACTGAATCAACTGACTCGCGTGCCTTTACCATCACACAACGTGCAGTCTGCACCTCACTACCTTCTGCCTCCAGTACAAGCCCACAGTGATTGCCTGTGTGTGCATCCATCTGGCGTGCAAGTGGTCCAACTGGGAGATCCCGGTTTCTACTGATGGGAAACACTGGTGGGAATATGTGGACAACGCTGTCACTCTGGAGCTGCTTGATGGTGAGACAGAATTTTACCTTTAATTCAGAGTAATCTCTTGCAATTTGCGTTAAGTCCTTTTCTTGGTTCTTTTGTAGGCATACTTAACCAAGGACAACTTTATAGAACTAACGGCTTCAAAAGTGACATCAGAATTTTTTAACAACATGCATATCCTGCGTTTTCAGAGTTAACCCATGAGTTTCTGCAGATTCTGGAGAAAACGCCCAGCCGACTAAAGAGGATACGCAACTGGAGGGTAGGCTGGATTTACTGCCCTGTTTGTTAGCCATAAATGTATTTATATTTTATTTTTGCAGTATTGGCAGCAGGTTTTTAAATTGCAAATACCTCATGTAGGTGCTGTTAGAGAACTGTAGCCGAAATCTTGCCACATTGAGCATTACTGCCAGTTTGTGTAAGTTATTAAAGGGCTAGTTTGAGTAGAGATAACTGACTGATGCGCAGCAGGAAAGGTTATTTATGGAGCCCAGATGGTGTGAATGATGAGACTTGAGACAAAGTTTGTTAAGAGAACAATGTAGGCGAAAATCATGTAGCTGCTGAAGACCTGAGGAGAAGTGGAACAAAATAAGTACAACCACAAAATAAATAAATCTGCTTACGTTAATTTCACTGCTTGAACATTCAGGACCTGTAGGGCCAAGTCCATTAGCATTTCAATTTAAATTCAGTTTACCGGTAAACACATCTATGATTCCACTGTTCCATACAATAATGTGACTGATCATTACATTATGACATTTCACAAAAGTACAGTAGTTCACTTAAATTGCTCATTGTTTTAGGTTCATAGCTTTATCTGTACACTTCAGGCTATGTTCAGGTAGTGTTTGCAACAAACAAATACTGAAACAGCATGAAAAAAGGCAGTTGTCTAACAGACAGCACAGCCGAATTTAAGCCAACAAGTAAGAATAATCAATTAAGTGTACACTGTTTCAAAAAGAGCATGTTTAAGTGATTAAATAAGCTAGAGTGTACGGAAACAATCGTTCTCAAAGCAAAGTATAAAGAATAATGCAAATTCAATTATAGAAACAACTGACCAGCTGCCATTGCTATTGCCAAAGGTTCGAGATACTTATTGCTGAATTACCAGCGGTCCCCAACCCCCGGGCCTCGGACCGGTACCGGTCCGTGAGTCGTTTGGTACCGGGCCGCGCGAGTTGAGGCTCAGGTGTGAAATGTATGGTTTTCAGGGTTTCTGTTTTTTTGTGATCAACATTTTATTGATTTAAAACGGGGTTGGGTGGGGGGGGGGGGTTCAGACATATACAGCACAACTGTAAACTGCAGTAGCAAAGCAAACATTAGCAAACAAGGCATAGGGACAGCAAAGAAAAGACACAAAAACACAAAGTTAAAACCAATTATTGCCTCTTCCAGGAGATAACTCTGGATGAGAAGATTTTCCAAGCGTCAACAGTCGTGGGTTGAGCTTTATTTAATTTTGCTGTGGTATGTTCAAAACCAATAACACGGATAAGACATCGTCTCCAGAATGATTCCATACAAATGTCAGGACTGAACCATTGCTTTGTAATAGTCTTCTTTGCGGATGTGAATCCAGCGAACAACATTTTGCATTGCATTTGTTTTAAGGAGATTTCAGAGGTATCATTAAGGAGACAAAGACCAGGATTGGGAACATAAAAAACTTCCAGTACCTCAGATAACACAGAGTTCACAAAGACCCAAAAATTGGATACCACAGGACAGTCCCAAAACATGTGCAAAAACGTGCCAGGTGATGAATCATTGCAGATGTGACAGTGATACGTAGCCTGTAGTTTCATCTGGAACCTCCTATAGGGTGTAATGTATGTTCTGTGTATGGTTTTGAAATGAATTAATTGATGCGCCAGGTTCTTAGAAGTCAAACTCAGATTAGACCACACTGTATCCCAGTCTATATTAACCTGTAGTTCTCCCAGTTCCCTGACCCAAATAGATTCAATGGGCAGGGACTTTATACCATGTTCGGCTAATTTGTTGTAGATTTTGGAAACAGAGGGTCTGCCAGAGTTAGGCAGGATCCAGTCCAACATGGGATGAGAGGGAAGAGGAGAGTCCCAGGGAACACCATATGCTTTTAAAGCTGATCTGAGCTGCAGATACACAAAGTAAGAAGATGCAGGAAGAGAAAAACGTGTCCTTAAGTCCTGAAATGAGCGAAGGCCTTGGGCGTTGAATAGATTATCAAAAAGGTTTATCCTGAGTGAGGACCAAGAGGGTTGAACAAATGGTCGGCTGCCACATAGTAACTTTAAATTATGCCAGAGTGGTGAGCTTTTACAAAATTTAACTGGAGCACCCAGCCGCCTTTCTATTTTCCTCCATACCTGTATAGAGTTGGCAATAATAGGTCCGATTTTGTTGTTGTTGTAGAGCGTATTGGCGGGAACATTAGCAAACAGATCTTGTAGTCTATGCGGTGCTGCAAGCCGCCCTCGGATAAATCCTGTCTGGTCTGCATTGACTAAAACATGGATAACTCTTTCCAAGCGCAATGCGAGAGCTTTTGCAAATACTTTGAGATCAGTTGTGAGCAGAGATGTCTGTCTGAAACTAGAGCACTCAAGAGGGTCCTTTCCCTTTTTTAAGAGAAGGGTAATAAGTGCTGTTTTCTGGTCTCTATGGAAAGACCCGTTCCGGATTGCAAAATTAAATGAGCCAAGCATGAGCGAGCCTATTGTATCCCAAAGTTCTAGAAATAGTTCTGGCGGAAGGCCATCCAGTCCAAGTGATTTACCTTTGTTAAGGTCTTTCAGCGCTCTATGCAGCTCATCTAGAGTTAATGGGGCCTCTAGCTCATCCTGATCTGCTTGTGGAATATGAGGTAGATCCAGATTTTCGAGAAAGCTATTACAGATAGTATCCTTAAAATTGATATCTGATTTATACAGATTGACAAAAAATGACGAGAAAGTGGTATTAATGGACTGAGGATTTGTCGTAATTTTACCATTTGCAGCTGTTATAGCTGGAATATGTGCCCTTGTTTCACATTCTTTAAGCATAAGTGCCAACAAATGACTGGGACGCTCTGGTTCAAAATAGTACTTCTGTCTAGTTCTATGCAAGATGAACTCTGCTTTGGACAAGGTTATTGTATCATATTCTTCTTTTAGTGAAGCTAGGAGTGTAGACTGATCGTCCGACCGGCTAAGTTTTTGCAGATTCTGTAAAGATTCCATCTGATTTTCTAGATTGGACACCTGAGCAAGTTTTGTTTTTGCCAACATGGAGGAGAATGAGATGGAAAAGCCACGAATGAAACATTTTGTAGTCTCCCATAAGACTTGGGTCGATATCCTCATTATCGTTGATATCTAAAAAAATCCTTCAGCTGGAGCTTAAGCAGGCTGAGAAAGGTAGAGTTAGTTAATAGGGACGTATTAAAGCGCCACCTGGGGGCCCTATTCTTTAAATTGGGCAGATCGACAGAGCATAACAAAGCTGAATGATCCGATATCAAGATTGGCTGAACAGAAATAGATGTATCACCTGAAACTAAGGAAGGACTAACAAAAACGTAATCTATCCTAGAGAATGTCTTATGTCTATTAGAAAAGAATGTATAATCCCTAATGTCGAAATTCTGCATCCGCCAAAGGTCGATGAGATTAAGATCTTTTATAAGTGTATTCAACAGAGAAGATGAGAGATTAGCTACTGCATCTGGATGAGATTTATCTAAAACGGGGTTGACGACGGCATTGAAGTCTCCACCCAACACTATGGAATAATCATTGTATTCTAATAGTGTATTGGCAATATAAGTAAAAAAGTCCCTGTCTGGCTCATTTGGACAGTATACAGATACGAATACCAGTTTATGGTTTAAGATACTGCCAGTTACAAGTGCCAGTCGGCCGTTTTCATCACTCGTGCTATACCTGGTAGTAAGGTCGAATTTTCTCTTCAGCAAGATACAGACACCCTTGGTTTTATTTGGGGCAGAGGACGAAGCTATTAGTTTGTAGTGTTTGTTTTGAAAACGTGCCACGTCACCTTGTTTCAGATGTGTTTCTTGGATTAAAGCAATGTCAGCCTTTTTACGGTATAGGTACTCAAGGACACGTGTCCGCTTAATAGCGGAGTTAAGACCATTAACGTTAAGTGACAGAATAATCAATGGTAGCATCGGTTCGGCAAGTGTCCAAGAATGGTCCCAATGTGAAGATAGCAAGAGAGGAACGTCAATGTGTAGTAAAATATAAGGCCACCATACCCCTGCCAAGTACTGCAATGTTTCACTAGTGCCACTGGATTTTTAACTTTGCATAGAGATATGTCTGCAAGGGAGGGGACAGGGGAGGAAAAAACTATATACAAAAACTGGTGCAGACCGTGCAGAGCTCCCTCCATAGGTCTGCTAAAACACAAACTTCTGATTGATTCGTAACCGGTCCTTCCACTCCAACACAAAAAACTTGAGGGTCAGACGTGCACACATAGTCAACGAAAATTAAGTGGGTAAGTATATCCCACACCCTCCCGACTGAGTGAAATTATCTTATAAAGCGAGAAAAAAAATGAATATAAAATATAAATATTTGCATAAAAAATAAAATAATACAAATGTATCTTATATATGTACAGTAACAACAGCCAGCAAATGTTTGACCATGATAAGCTCAAAGAAAAGTAAAATAAATAATTAATTTAAAAAAATACATATATACATACATACACAAAATAAGATAAAATACAAAAATAAATAAAAAGTACCCCCGGTAGGGGCGAAGCAAGTCGCTAAATTAAATGTAACCAACCTTAACCCATGAAAGTGATCCTGCCGTCAACCTAGTTGAGGCCTGCTGCAACTAAAACAGGTCAACTAACTGGCGTTCAGTCATTCATGTCCACTAAGTTGCCTTCTCCTGCATGCTGATTGCCAGCGTTGTTGGCCGCGCTGTTTAGATCGGGAGGAAAAGCGGGGGCCCCATCAACACACTGCGGCGTTGCAGGATTCAGCTTTCGCGGCAGGGAGTTAATGAAATCTTCTGCCAGTTGAGGGTATTCGAATGCCATCTTCTTACCACCGTGCTCTATCTTCATCACGGCGGGGTAAATGAGGAATGGTTCCAGGCCCATAGCCGTAGCCTTCTTCATGACAGGAGAGAAACTCTTCCTCTTTGCTGTTGTAGTCGGACTGAAGTCAGGGAAGAAAAGAAGAGTGGTGTTGGTGGCATGCTTCACTGGATATGCTTTGCGCGCCCCTTTGAGAATTGCCGATCTGTCCTGCCACCGTAATAATCTGAAGATTAGGGTGCGAGGCTTCTTGGTATTAGTATCGCGGCCGTCGTACACCCGATGCGCTCGTTCGATGTCGATGTCGCGCCCCTCCAACGACGGAATCCACTTGGGGAGATTAGCCTTAATGTAGCCAACTGTATCCGAGCCTGATGTTATTCCTGCGACCCCTGTCCTCCAGATCTGTAAGCTTTGTCGTGAGTAGGTCGAGTTGTTTCTTCAGATCGATAACCGATCGTCTGTCCTCACGCGCGGCGGCTTGCACTGAGTCCACTCGGTCTTGAGTGCGTTTAGCCATTGCAGCTACCCTCTCGATTTCCCCGCTAACATTATTTACCACTTCATTGGTCTTTTGAAGGTCTGTGCGTAGGTCGCGCAGAGCAGGAATCAAGAGAGTCCATAGCTGACTGCCCAGGCAACCACTGAATCGAGGGACTTTTGTTGTTCCTGAAGTGCTAGCTTTACACCGTTAGCAATAGCCTCGTCGAGGTCTTCCTTAGTGACGGAGGAATCTTTAAACTTCTTCTTTAAGGGAGACTGAGCAATCTCCCTTTTCCGTGAGTCTCTGGTTGAAGAGGTGTCCATAGTGGGATCGGCGTCGAGATAACTAATTTATATGACAGGATAGTGACAGTGACAATGTGTGCAGAGCTAAAAACTATGCTGGCATTCCTGCCGACGGGTCACATGATCTCTGTTTTCAGGGTTTCTATCGGTTTTCAGCGTTATTTTGTTATCGTTTTTATCGTTTACTGTTTTCCTGCGTCTTTTTACTGTGTTATGAATAAATCTGATTTTTTTTCGGTACTGGTACTAGTTTTATTTTGTTGTATTTATCCGCGACACCTTAAAGGCCGGTCCATGAAAATATTGTCGGCCATAAACCGGTCCGTGGCGCAAAAAAGGTTGGAGACCGCTGGGATTACTACAATTTTTATGGTTCATTTGAGAGAAGGAAAGAGCAGTGTTTCCCACGCCATTTTCGACGCCGTTCATGCTTATAGCCACAGCAGAAGCCGAAAAGTTTTCCTCCACACCCAGGTCTTATCTTATGCAGCAAATCAGGAGAGGGACCTCATATCAGCTGACGTAGGTCATGTGGCAGTGCGTAGTTGACGTGGGTTACATTTGCCATCATCTTGCAGCTACAAAAACCAAAGTCATACCAGCCTTATTTTCTGTCCTGCAGGCAACGCAAGCTGCCAAAAAGCCTAAGACTGAAAACGCCCAGATGACTGACAACTCATTTCCTGGACCTTCACTGGCCCAGGACCAAGCTGATGCCTCATTTCCTGGCGTTCCTTCTTCCAACCCAGGGTTTTCCAAAGCAGGCACTACCTTTCCTATGCCCATGCTCAGCCAGTCCGGTGGAGCAGCTCTGGCTCTAGACTCCATAGCCACCGCATACAATCCAGGTAGCCACAGTGAATGGCCCCAGGGCAACCAGAGCCAGCAAGGATACTCTACCACCTGTATAAAACAGGAATCGCTCAGCATCCCTATCCCAGAATCTTTGCAAACTTCTACTTCCTCTTTGCTTCAGCATCCAATGGTATACAAGACTGAAAAAATAGATTTCAACCCAGTCAAACAAGAACAAAAGGGAGCTGGTGCGAGTGGAGCTGCTAAGCATCAACTAGCACCTCAGTCTGCTTACCCTCCACCAGCTCAGCCGTCTCCGGCTCAGAAGCTGTCACTGGATAAATACAGAGAGAAACATGCTGCAGAGCTGGCTGCCTCCGGGCAGAAACGTAGGCAGGAACAGCATGGTGGAGTAATGGACTGTGATGTAAGGGGGAATTTGTTGTCCTCCTCTTCTAGCTATGCACCATCCATGATGAGCCAAGGAGACAACAGAAAACAAACAATCCATGGCAGTGGTGGCAGCGCCACAGCTTCCCCAATGAAAATGAAAGTGCCCTCCTCATCTTCGGGCCAAGATAGACGCCATCACAGTGACAAACGGGACAAAAGCTCGCTTAAAGTTCGCTTAGCTGTGCCGGGGGCCAGCAGTGGTTCCCAGCTGGATAAAAGCAGTCAACAGATGAGCAAAGATGAGCTTAAAATGAAGATTAAAGTGTCGTCCTCTGAGCGTCACAGCTCATCAGATGAAAGCATGGGCACCAACAACAACAAAAGTAAACATTCCAGCCCGATGGTGAGCAAAGAGAAACATCGTGGGGCAGAGCACAACCCCCATCGCCACCATAAACACAGTCACGCCCCCACACACAGTGGCAATGGCCGCGGAGCTACAGAGGGCTCAGGCGTTGGGATAGGCCTGCTGCGAGGTCCTCCTGGACTCATCAGCATGGAAGGAACAACACATGGGCCTCCTGGGCCCACCTCTTCATCACGCAAGAGGGCATATCCAGAGCCCAGCCACAACCACCACCCTTCGGCCTCATCCTTCACTGCTAGCTCCAAAGTGAGCAAAATCTCCAAGGGTGGCTCTAGTGCTGCAGGTACTTCATCTTTTTCTTCCCCCTCTTTCCCTCCTTGCTCCTCTCCTGTACTGCAGTGTGTCTCATCTGGCTTGCAGCTCTATGGCTAACCTCCTTCCCTCCCTACCTCCACCCCACCCTTCTCCTCCTCCTTCTCCTTATTCTCGTTTCTCCTCCTCCCTTCCTGTCACACCCAGGTGGGCTGCGGACCTCTCAGCAGTACCCTCCTCCTAGTGAATCGCCACATGAAGTGGGAGAGCAGAGACACTGAGTCCACCCCTCTGCAGCCATGGCCAGCACATGAAAATGGCAACAAACTACACACAGTTCAAACTTTAAAGACTATGCTCACCTCTTTGTTAAGTGCCCTAGAAAAAAAACCTCTATGTGATGATAAACCCTTTATTGAAAGGCAGAAAGTTATCTGCAAAAAAAAAAAAAAAGAGTATTGTTGGACTTCTCAGCTTCTGAGATGTGAAAGATGAAAAATTATGCTTCCTGACTGTCACATCTCTGGGCTTTGGTGCTCAGTCCTCTTTCTGTTATTGTGTTGAATTGTTGCTTTGTTATTCTTCCTCCTCAAATGGGTCTAGGAACGTGTAAAAGGTGGTTGTGTGTTTGGGAAAGCTTGTTTCCGTCAGGGGGAGAAGTTCTTTCCCTACATGTCAGATCTCCATATGAGAAAACACAAGTATTACAAGTTCTATAAAAAGCAAGGAAGGTGCACTTTCCTTGCTTTCTTCCTTTTTTTTTTTTTTTTTTTTTTTTTTTTTATTATTTTCATTGAATCACATTTCTGTGGTTTTTATGGAGGAAGATGGTGGCCAGGTGGAGATGCCTTCAGTTTGCTGATATTCCATTTAGTACTGTTGATGGATGCAATTTTTTAGGTGTTTAAAATTCATCTCCTAAATTACTTTCTTGTCTTGGTTTCTTTTTATACTTAAGTACTGTGCGTATGATTTGCATGTTTCAATCAAAGGGATTTGGAAGGAGAGCGCTAACTTGCTGTTTACAAAAATGGAGATAAATGTACATACGTTTTTGTATGTTTAAAGAAAAAAAGCTATACCATGACTACTCAGGTTAGGAGCTGCTTGTAAGTATAACAAGATTATTGTAATACCTATAAAAGAGTTTTATTTTGTTGATCAGTGGAGTGGGTATCATCGGGTAAATGATCGAAGCATTCCAGTGCTTCTTACAGCCTTGCTATAAGACAGTGATGTACTGTAGGTTTCCATCAGAGAATATTACTTGATTCCCTCAGCAACTGGCACATCCGACACCTACTTATCACATAAGAGCGATGCAATTTGTACCAAAAAATTATTTTTTTGGACCTCTTAAGTAGACTTGAAGCTGGATGCCAAAGGTTGTGCCTCAACAAGGAAAAAAAATAAAGCTGGCAAGGACAGTAGTTGTGCTATTAAAGTTTACATAACCCTTTTTATTTTAACTGCATCAGACATTTCATAAAGTTGTAGCCCTTTAGATAAAAAGGGAGATGCCCATTGTTCAGTCACTGATTCACAGGGTACTGTTCAGGATGAAACACTTGTTGGCTCGCTTTCATTTAGCTGTGAATAATTGGCCACAGGCAGATTGACCTGCCTGATATGTAGGTGACCTCAAATATCTGCAATGTAGACGTGCTTCATAGTTTGTGTATCACTGACTTTCTTTTATTCAGTTGGTTTTATTATGTTTGCAGCCCTGTCCGTGTCTGGACACGGCTTTATTATCACTTTCATACATTAAACACTCTTCCGTTGTAGATTCTTGATATGACCCAATCTTCTCTGTTTCTGACTGGGTTACTTGTTTTATGTTAAGCGTGTGCAAAATACAAATTAGGCTGAGGCTATATTGTACTCAGATTGGGGATTTGCATTCGGGCACACAGGATTACTGCAGTTGTAGAACATAAGCTACTCTTCACATCCTTTTTCTCCATTTTTCATTTCAAAATTCCAAATAAACTTTAATGTTGCCACTACCCTGACACAGAATAAGTCCTGGTGGTCTTTGTCATTTCATGCAAAATAAAAACGTTGTACTGTACTGATTTGTAGTTACATTTGAGGAGACATGGCATGATATTTAAACACAGATAAATGCTGAATTCTTTGTGATCCAATATAAAGGTATGGGGGGTCACTGAAAAATGATGGTTGGACTGAAGTATAGATGATGCATTTTCTTTTTATTAGAACTGAAAATACCATAAAAACTAAATGGCACATGTATGAGGAAGGAAAAATCCTACATGTAATTCCCATTTTATAGATCATATCACTGTATACAAAAGTGCTTCTCATAACTATGGTTTTTCTTTTTCATCCTGCCCATCATTGGCACTACTACTATAGTGCTGAATAGATAGTAAGCTCTCACAGGGTCACAAAAGACCATTTGATGTTTTGAGTTGTATAAATCAAACTCAGTGAAATCTTGTAATTTGAAAACCGTCCTGTCTGATCGCGGTGCATATTTCCTCTTTCACGTCACATTTGTGGGGATGAATGAATGCTTCAGCAGCTGGTCAGCTGATGGACGTAGCTTCTGGTCACTAGAGAGACAATGAAATTAGATCAAAGTAAACGAAATAAAAGATGCAACGCCTTCTGCATGTAACCACAGACTGCACATAACAAAATGGACAACATGCCCACCATGTTGAAACCTCTGCACAGGATACCTTACATTTTAGACACGTTTCAAACCGTTAATGTCACCTTACACTGAAATAGTTAAAAAATAAAAACAGTCAAGTATATAGACTTACACAGTGGATTTCTGCTTCTGTGTTAGACCTACACAGTATCACCAGGTCTCATACCTGCTTGATGATGTAAATCTGAAATTGTTTTGGCATGCAACTGAGCTTGTGAAATAAATTAATACATTTTTAAAACAAATCTTTGCACTACATCTCACCTTGTCAAGCAGATTTTTACAAATTCCTTTGCATTTTCTGAGAAACTGTCTGGTAAGGAAGGCATCAACCCTCTCTGAGCCCCAATGTAGAACAAGGCAGCCATCTTGTCCATGTGTGCCAGCGGTGGTTTCCCTGTGGCCATTTCAAACACCGTGCACCCCACGCTCCATATGTCTGACTTTCTCCCATATCCTGTTTCATTGATAATCTGAAGTGAGAAGACAAATGTCTAAAAAGTAAAGTTGAGGTCTCATGGCAGCGTAAATGTTTGCAGAGTATTGATTTAATGTTTTTTTAATGACTGAACTCCAGTGTACCTCTGGTGCCATCCAGTAAGGCGTGCCATGGACAGACTTGAGCAGGTCGACACTGTTGCAAGTTGTGTGATGCATACAACTTAGTCGACGTGCGCATCCAAAGTCTATGAGTTTGATGACACCAGTTGGCATTAGCATGACATTGTTTCCCTTCAAGTCTCGGTGAATCACCCTGTTCACGTGAAGGTAAGCCACCCCTTCCAAAATCTGTTGAGTGTACAGAGCCAGGACTCGCTCTGGCAGTGGACCAAATCTGAGGGCATCGGATAATAACTTGTACTCGGGGCTCTTGTGAAGAACAGTTATTTTGCCAGAAGTGATAGCTTCAGACAAAATATTTCAGACTAACCTGTGAATGATGCTTGCAATGGAGCCTCCTGGGATATACTCCATGAAGATGGAAACCACATGCTGCTGAAGCGAGGTACCCAGGAAGCCAACAATGTTGATGTGTCTGAGGGTTTTAAGCAACTCCACCTCCCCCTGCAGACGACTGTATTCTTTATTTGCAGCATCAGCGTCCAAGGAATCGAGGATCACCTGCTTCACAGCTATTAGCTGACCCTGACTGGTCAGGCCACAGTACACCTGGTAATGTAAGGCAATAAGACCTGCTGTTGTAAATGATTTTGTTTTTTCTGGAATATTCTGGAGCGCATGTTTTAGTAAATGAAAAGCAAATTTTCATGTCAGAGAAAATGTCAAAGAAGGTCAATTCTAGTAGTTCATTTAGTGACACATTTAGAACACACAGTGGCTAAAGTAGGTCATTCTGAGTAATTTAACAATTTTTGGCTCAGTTCTTGTTCAGTTTTTTTGCTATGTGCTATCAAAAGGTAGAATACATACTGTGCCATAGGCGCCCCTGCCGAGTACTTCACCCTTTCTCCATGTGACGGTGTCATCCAAGACCAACCCAGAGCCAAGCACAGTGCCACTGCCTCTTGAAGCAATCTTCAATAAAAGGCACATAATGATAATTACACTACAAGAAAGCGTTATCACAGCTCATTCAACATTTTGTTATGCATTAGTAATGCTTCAGTTTTAAATATGATCAGTTTATCTTTATTAAATGGGCTTTAAAGGCAACGTTAATTAAACCATTACTTAAACCTTTACTTGATCCCCCTGTCTTAGTGCAGGCCAATGTTTAACCTTCATTTAATTAAAAAGATTCTTGAAGGAGTAGTTGTAAAACAGCTGGGTTATCGTCTGCAAAAGGATGATTATTAGAATAGTTTCAGTCAAGATTTAGAGTTCACCATAGCACAGAAATAGCTAATGAATGCAATGTTATTCTGTCAGGACAAGCAAGGAAAGCAGTGCTTGCCCAGTGAAATCTAACAGCAGACATAACACCGAACTGAAAGTAATCCCTCTCCTGCCGTCACAAACAGCATCTGCTTGAATGTGTTATTGTTTGTTTCACATTTACCAGTTCTGTTTGCATTGTTTATTCTCTAATACATATTGTGCAAATTACACATACATTCCTACTTCAAGAGTCCTGGGAGAATCACGGTGCTTAATTAACACATGGCACGTATAGCCCGTGTCCAGTTCTGCATGTATTCTCCGCTGCTCCACTTCTTTGAAGAATAAACAATCTAACAGCATCTCTTCTCCAGACCCTGATTCTCTAACCAGAATTGAAAACCTTATTGTTTCCTCCTCAACCAGCAGTATTTATCGGTAGATAAAGATTTGACAGTTTGACTTCCGAAACGGTTACCTCGGAAAACATATTTAGTCCCATGACACGATCGTCTTCTCTGCTGGATTCCTGGTTGCTCTTTTCCTTATTTGGATTAAGCGGGCCTATTGATGCATCCCTCTCATCCAAAGAGATCAGTTCCTCTGCCAGACACTGCAGCAGATCGTCTGTAAGTGGCCCGTCACCTGCTTCATCCAGAAACTTCTGGTAAACAGGGGACGTAATTGTGTAGCTGTTGCTACTTGAAGATGTCCATGTGTCCATCTTTGGCCGATGAGGACGTTTTGATAACACGGGCTCTGGAAGTGGTCTGTTTTGATTTCCTGTTAATGAACTTACTGTTGTGTCTTGAATATTTTTGTGTGTGTGACTGAAATCTGCACCATGAGAGGCAGATGTTGGTGTAGTGAGAGTGCTGTCATCATCACATTTGATCGTTTCAGAGTCATGTGTAGGAAAGGTCTCTTCTATTGTAGACAGGTGACTTTCACCCTTGTCTTGACAAATGTTGACACCTTTGTTAAGAACTACCTCAGTGTCTAGTTGAGGATTATTTCGCCCTTTGTGGATGCCCTTCCTGACAGGTGTGACTGGAGTTTTTATCCTGGACGGCGCAGGCTTTGCTTTGCTTTTAGCTGAAACCACTGTTGTCTCAGCTGGGCTTCTCTTCGGCTTACTGTGTGCTGATTTCAGTTGCCTGTGTTTTGCTTTGTGGCCCTGTTGTGTCTTCTTAGGTGGAGCACACTGGGGTGGGCTTCTCTCGTTTAGTTTCTCACAGGTGTAGGGAACTCTGAGGTTTTCATAGACAGGACCGGCAAACATCTCATAGATGGCTGGCCCTTCTTGACTCTGACTCTGTATCTGCTGAAACATATCCTTGTAGGTGATGAGGTCAACGGCAGATTTAGACCTTGGTGTTTCCTCTACACAGGGTTTTCTCAGCTGCTGGGCACTTCTCAGCTCCCTCCCTTGTGCGTGCTGCTGAGTAGTGACAGGATGTATTATTTTGCTCTGTGCATAATCAATAACCTTCTTCCTTTGCGATTGAGTGCCAGAATTAGAGTGAGCACATTTTGATTTCATCTTTGACTTGGCTTTAGTTACAGTACCCTCTCTGCTACCAGTTTGCTCAGGACTTTTCCTGGTTTTATCTTTGACCTGAGTATTCAGCAAGGAGTACTTAAAGTTGCTTTTGGACTTATTCCGATTTAAAATGCTTCTGTCTTTATGTGCTCGTATGTTGAAAGGCTGCTTAGTGTGATTGCTTGTTCTCAGTTCAAAGTTCACATTGGTTCTTTTCTCCTTATCCGGTGTAAGCTTCTCATCTTTCTTGTGATCTCCATCGTTCTGATGAATGTTTTCAGGTGAAGTACAAATTTGAATATTCCCCACAGCAGCACCGGGATTTAACGTTTCATCTACTGGACTGCAAACTAATGTTTTGTCTACCTGGTGTTCTTCATCACAGGAATACTTCATTATTGTTTTTTCTGTCTGTTTCACATTCCTCAATTCATTTAGATCATTATTCACATTAAATACAACTCTGTGGATAATCTCAGTCCCGGGTTCAGAAGTGTTCCCCACGTTGTTCTTCTCGTCCTTTGACTCTGATGTGAAAACTATTACATTATTCAAAATGCCTTCATCCTGAGTCAGAGTGTCTCCATTTTTTGCAGAGTCATATGCTTTTGATGACTCGCTGTCAGCACACTCTTTTGTAATATTCATACGGCTCACTTTGCCTTCATTCTGAGAGTTCAAAGCTATTTCACTGTTGTGAAGATCATTTGTATGATTGATAAGGTCTTCCTTCAGGCTATGTCCTGATCTGCGGATCAGTGGAACATGACTAATCTTTGACTGAACTTTAAAATGCAGCGCTGTCTTCCCAGTCCTATCAGCCTCAGCGGTGCTCGCATCCTTCGGAAGCTCCAACATCCCGTCATGACTGACAGTCAGATATGCATCTTGATCCCTGTCAGCGTCCTCATCCTCTAAATCGACTGAGCTGTGGCTGCTGCTGGACCCGCTCTCCACACTGCCATCCTTCGTCGTTGAAGGGTCAATGCATGAGCTGCCCCAGGACAGTCTCTCTCTTTTCAACCTGGTCCTTGTAGAAATAGGGCTCTGACTGATGGGCTTCAGGGGAACATGTTGCTTTAGTACAGGCAGAGCGGTGCCGTCTCTGAAGCGTTTGTCCAGGGGTGCCAAGAGTTTTGGTGTTCGGGGCAAGAGACCCTGTAGAAACCCGTGGCAAATTAATAATACAGGAATTATTCATTATAAAAACATTATGTGGATGAAAAAGAAATGAAAGTATTGGGGAAAATGGAAGGATTGCAGTTAAAACATACCTTTTGTTCATTTATAGTATGATGAGAACCCAACCCTGCAGATAGAAAGAGATGTAACCATCAAACGTCATTGAAATATAACGTGTAATGCAGAGTACATACGGGTCTGGATGTGTGCTCTGGCCTGCATCATAGTGTTTGGACACAGCAGAGGTTCCATGATGCTGGGAGCCGATTGGCTGAGCTGACTGGGCTCTGGCACAGACAACAAGTGGGAGGGTGGCGATGCAGCAACCACACTTCTTGTTCTTCGTCTCCTGAAAAAAGAAGAAGCAATATTTAGTTTTTGTGAGTGCCAGTGATTTGTTAAACTTTTTCTTGTCAGCACTGCTGCACCTGCTTCTCTTCATCTGTGATGGTAACAAGTAGCGTAACGAGTTAGCTATCTGCTGCTTGATAGTTCACGTTTATGTATACCTGTGTGGTGGGGGTACTGGCTGGCAGGGGCTTCTCACACTCAGCAAGCCAGACACCAGAGGATGGTCTGCATGGCCCCGGTGTCTGCTGTTGTTGCTCTTGTGCAAACTGGGCAGAGACACATCTTGACTGAGGAAAAGAGTGGAAAACCCTTTATGGTTGTCATGGAGAAACTGTCATTATTATTTGTGGACACACTATAATGTCTGAACTGAGAAATTATAAAGAAGAACATTAATGAAAGAAATGTACAGATGCATTTGAAGTTTGTTTTGTTTCAAACTGCATGTAAAGCCTCACTTTGCTCACATTTCTGGAAGCTGACGCTATGAAAGGAGAGACCGGCTTAAAGACCTTTGTTCTCCTTGGAGAGCTTGGACTTGATTCAGTGGTGAGAGCTGCTCATAACAGACAATGGGCTGATTCACCAAAGCCCCCTCTCCCCCTGTTCCTAACCTGTTTGGCTAGAACAGGTTGTCCTCTGGACACGGTGACAGGTGCCCGTGCGCAGATCTGTGGGTGTAACCAGACACTTTTCTGCTGTTGGTGTTAAAGGACGGGGGATTTGTTGACCAGCCCATTGAGAGTGTATGCTGTATATACAGGACTGTGTGTTACAGCTGCAGGCTGTTACCTGTACACATCAAAGATGTTTGTCTGTACACAACAGTCTGTGGTTACCTATAAACAGATGCTGATGCGTTCACAGGAGTCAGCGCAGGATCACCAGCTTGTAAATTATATTCTTATCCTGATACAGTGAATGCACACTTAAAAAGACCGCACATGATAATGTGTGTGCTTGAGAGAGAGAGATTTTAGCATGCCCACCTGCCTCCCCTGCCTGCCTCCTGATAGGCTTCCCTCATGTCTATCAGTGTTTCCATGGATTCTTGGGAACAGGGGGGGATCCCCTTATCTGCTCCGGACACACACAAACACACAGCGTGACACCCGTTCATCAAATGTCATTTTTATTCTTTCAGTCTTCGTAGTAAAATGCTGAGCCGAAACTCATCCACGTACCATCCAAACAGTCTGTCAGTGGTACAAAAACAGAAAAGCCACGTTGTACCTCCTGTAACAGTCAGCAGGAAAAGAGTTTTCTAACTCCACAAAGAGCCGTTTGTAACCATACAAACAAACAAGTTCAACTTAAGTTCACACTTACTATTTTCTACATTAAACGTACAGCAGCACAGCGTTCATATTTACCGCACTAATGCTCATCACAGAGGAAATAATAGGTTTTACCTGTTTCTGAGCCTGCTGGTCTCTGATCCCATGATGAGGCCACTTTAAAGAACTCTTTTTTTAAACTATCACTCCTCTATCCCGTTTTCTTGGTCAGTAGTTTCTTTCTCTCACTGTAGTCGAAATGCTTTTGGTGTCCTGTCTAACACCCTCGCTTTCCCTCTGTGGTGTCCAAACCATGCCGCCTGGGGTTGAGTACGAGACCACTCCTATCTAGTCACCCCCCCCCCCCCCAACCCCCTCCTTTTAGAAGGTGATTTGATCTCATGGCCTATTTGGGATGCTGATTATGTTCCTTTTTCAAAATCTGAAGCGTTAGCTGCCATCCAGGACCCGTGAACTGAGAGGCATTTTTATTGCAAGTTAATGTTAACTTTGTCTTTAACCCTTTTGACCTCTTAGGTTAAAAGGTTAGGTTAACTAGGGCACAATTTTAGTCTAATCTAATAAGTCCACAAAAGGAATGCCGCTTCATTTTCACCAAACACTTCAAGTAAACATGGCTAAAACCTCTGAAAGCTCCCTTACCTTGGCTCAGGTCTTTATGATGGTCAGATAGAGGGGGGCTCCCTGGAGACTCTGGAACTTCCTGGAACCAAGAACAAAGGTGAGGTCGTCAATACATGCTCCAGTCTTAAAAATGAGGCTCATAAAAGATCTTCCAGATGGAATTTATGTTTATAATGCTTAAAATAATTTAAAACAAATATATAAATTTCAATTAGATTAAATGTACTTGTAGCATCAATGTCCACAAGCGACTTTGACACAAAAACGTAAAACTTTATAACGCTATAATTAAAATATGTGACTCTGAACTTTCCTGTAAGCTGAATTTCTTCATTCTACACTGAGTCTAATATGCTATGGACTCGCCCTGTATTCTATATATGTATTACTCTAAATGTGTTGTGCACACAGACATTATACCTGTGTGTAATATGTGTGGCTGTAGAATACATACATACACTACAGATCTTCCCTGTAAACCACCTGCTGGTCTCCTCCAGCTAACCAGCTGTCTGCTCATCTACTTTTCCTATAAGAACACCCACAATACAGCAGTATGGCAGTACGGTGTCAGCTACACAGAGCACGTGTACACACACACACACACACACACACACGTACACTCAAACAGAGAGCCAATTACTGGTCCATATATTTGTCTTCTGGGTGACCACACTGCCGTCTCTCTGTGTGTTTGTTAACTGAACTGACTGCACTGAAAAACACAGCTTGCTGGTCACACTGCAGATGTAAAACTCACCCTGGTGTGGCTGTACTGAAGAAAGTGATCTTGACGGGTTGCTGTCATTGTGGGCGAGGCTGCTATCGACTGGTTAGGATAAAAGCTCTCAATGTCCAACTCTCCGTCTGACTCTCCAATCTCTGAGACCAAATCCCGTGTTTGTGAAATAGGAACGGCATCTACACAAAACCAGGAAAAGAAAGAAGTAGTAAAGTGTTTTTTTCTTCCTGCAGAAATCGTGCAAATCCCTGTTTGGGGCCACACTGCTGGGGTTGGGGTGCAGGGATCTGATAGGTTAGAAACAGTAAAAGAAAAAGGAAAAAAAGCTATTTTTATTTTTGGCTTAAACAATGGTTTTTTTTGTCATCCATATTGATCCATGCTCTCTCTGTCACATGGTTTCAGTTTGTTGACGCAGACTCCGTCACATGTAAAGGCTCTTAGTAAAGTGCTCCCTCACACATTAACAAACAAGTCTTTCTTATACCCACATGAGTGCAGACGTTTTACTGTGATAAACAGGATTATGAATGAATCTGGTATGCCGGTAATTTGTATCTGTATAAGAAAGCCAGGAAGATCAAGAACGGAGAATTTGAGGCTTTATACTTCGTACATTAGCACATGCTTACTTTAGATTCATTTTAATAAGTTTAATAAGTAGCTGATCAATTAAACACTAACCAGAGTAAAGAGCAAATAACTCACTCGACAATAAGAGTACTCTAATATAATCTACAGGCAGTGTCACAGAATAAGAAACAGGGATATCAGCTGATTTGGTTTATAATCTGCAGATCGAAGTCATGCATTGTGATGTTACACTCACACCCCAGAGCGCCGTAGTGCTGGACAACAGTGTTAAAGTACTTGTAGACAGGATCATTTACATTTTACAGAAACCTTTACAAACTGCATGACATGATCCGATTTGTGATCGTTCTGAAAGAGCATGAAATGATAATCCTTACTTTTCCAAAGAAGATTAAAAACACTGTTGAAATAAGGAATTTCATGATTTTCGCACAACTGAGCAGGGACGTTTATTTCCTTTGAACCTTTTTATTGTCCCTTTACCTCCTTTTTTGGTCTCCATTGACTTTGGGAGGAACATCTGTCTCTTTAGGAACTGCTGATGTTCTGATCCTGTGAATCCTGTGAGCTGTGGGATGGGGCCTCCACGGGTTAAGGGAAATCCTGTGTATGTTACTGATGGAGTTTGGAAGATTGGTCAGTTTTTCATATCTCTAAAGCTGTTCCTGAGCAGTTTGTGTGGTATGGAGGAGACCGCTGCCATCGGGGATGCTGTAGCTATGGAGATTGTATGTGAGGACTGCACAATGTAGGTAGGTGGGAGGTGAATGCCAAGGCCCAATGATTTCCAGCAGGACTTGCCATTGTGACAAAATCATCAGTGGCATTCAGTTCACCTGGTCGGGTGATCAATTTATTGCCAGTTAAAGAGAACTTGTTGGTGAAATAGCTGCTGGCTGAATGAACACTGATCGCAAAGAGTGAGACAAATTAGGTTAAGGTGTGTGTGTGTGCATGTGTGTGTGTGTGTGTGTGTGTGTGTGTGTACCTTTTTGACTTAGCGCCTCCATCAGAACATGGATGATGTCTTCTGTCAGAAAGCTGTTGGTATTAGCAGCGTAGTGGAGAGCAGAGCAGCCGTTATGGTCTCGTACCATCAAATCACTGATGAAGTTAAAAGACAGATGAAACAAATCTCAGTACATTTTTTTGCACTTCTAGTGAACTTTACATATTTAAAACTCAAATCTACTGTATAAATATGAGCATGTATTTGTGCTTTCTTACGCAGAAACTCCCAGCAGTTCCTTGATGACCTCCACGGGTTTGTGCTCCCATGGCAGATGTGCTCCTAAGTCTTCAAACAGGTCGACGTCCCTGACAGCAAGCATCACAGCTGTCACACCGTCGCTGTTTGGAACATTCACATCCAGCCCGTCGGTCTGAAGCTGACACGTGCAAACACACACAAACACAAACACAGGGGGGGGAAAATTATAAATCAAACTGCTGATATAACAAGCAGCACACTTTAGTGTCATCCATTTCCACCATTAGATGTTACTGGCCTCAATGTGTGTAAATTAGTTATTGTGAAGCAGTCAGATGGTACTAGTCAGCCAACAGACACTTCTTCACGGCTATGGGAGAATTAATTTGATGCTTTATAGGGAACTAAACACTAATGAAGATCTGTTTTCTCCTCGTCTTCCTTCCATTTTCTCATGTAGTCACCTCATGCAACATTTGATCACTTTTCCCATCCAAAGCCAATCAGCCCCAGTCCCTGTTCTATAAATGCATCGTGTTCATATTCAGACTCTGTTCAATCCTCTTTCTCCCCATCTCTGCCTCATCGAGGTTGTCCATGGCATCTAATTCAAAATCTTCATCAACCATCTGCTTTCTCCACTCCAGCCTTTTAGACTCTGTATCTCCTACATTTGTCTCAGATAATGCTCCACGGTGGACCCTAACACCACAGAAACATTTCATCTTGCATGTTCACATTTCTTAAAACAAATTTTGGCCTTTTGTTCCAACTGATCTCTTTATTAAAACTGCACACGGAGTAACAAAGTGCTGCAGTGTGAAATGAGGCCATGAGGCTCAGACCGTACCCTGCATTCAGTGAGCTGTACTTTGTGCTGGAAATGTTTGTAACAAGTTAGAGTTTTGGAAAAATGAATTAAATAAGCAGCGACAGACCGACGTTTTAAATATAAAAGAATCCTGCATATGAAATACCCCAAACACCTGTGTGCTTCATAAATAAATAACCAAGGTGATATACGTAAGTTATTAGTTCATTCAGTTTATGTTTAATTCATAAATAAATAAATAAATAAACCTGTGTACTCAGCTGTCAGCATACCCAAACAGTGTGGGCTATTTCCAGTCATTTTACAAAAGCACCTGAGCGTTAGTATCACATTTCCAGATACACAAAGTCACCAAAGGACACACTAACAATGGCAGGCCTCTTTGCTGCTCTGAGCTGGTTATGATTCAGGAATGCATTTGGAAATGCCAAATTAAATGTGCCTTATTATTACATTACAGAATCACATATATATTTTCTCATGATTTTATAGGTTTAACAACATTTTCAGTCTCAGAATCAAAACTTTTTTTGGTTCAACCACCGTTTAATCCAACGACGGCAAACTCATTTTAGTTGTGGGCTGGACCAGTGAAACTCTCCCTTTGTGCCAGTGTAGACATCACATGTTTAAAATCCCTGAAATAGCTTAACATAAGAAAAAGAAGTGCACTTTTAACAGTATTAACTTTTAAACACTTTTAACTGTTTTTTGACATGATAAATGTAAAATCTAAATGTATTTATTTATTTGTTCATTTTTATTGTATTTTTTTTTTTTTTTTACTGTGAACTCATTAAAAAGATTCTACAGTAGATGAAAAATCTGAAACATTTGTGTCATTTAATTGTTTATCTGTTACTTAATTACTTTGGTGTCGCGTGCGTGGCTATGGGGCGGGCCTTATTAGTATGAAAAGCTTATATAAAATAAACTTATTAAAATACAGTTAAAAGCCCAAAATCTATGTCATCCTTTACATTTTCCAAAGCCACACAGTGCGCAACAACTGCATGTGCTTTTGTAATGGGAGAAGATTGTTGCCCTTGTTGTGTTGTCTTTACTCATCTGGGAAATCCTCTGACTCTCAGGTGTGAGTGTGTGTGTGTGTGTGTGTGTGTGTGTGTGTGTGTGTGTGTGTGTGTGTGTGTGTGAAGTGAGCTTACCAGCAGGTGCTGTAAGGAGTGGAAGTCTCCCTGCCAGGCAGCCTGCAGTAGCTGCGCCTGGGGGGGCAGATGAGGCCTTGACATCCACCTCACCATTTTTTCCCGCAGCTCTGGCGGACTTATGTGGAGCGCTGTCTGCTGGCTGAAGTTGCACAAGGTCAGGTCAGCATCAGTCCTCAGGAGCTGCTGAACCACCTGTTAAACGCACCACATAAAAAACCTGAAACATCTCAAAAAAATGTGAAGCGTAGATGTGTCGTTTCTGTCAGTAAAAGGATGTTGTTGCTCATTTTAGTGTAAACACCTTGTGGTTGGGTGTATTTTAAGAAAACATAAGTTTGAGTTATAATTGGAGAGTTTCCCTCCAGACAAGCCTGTTTTGAATGTCTCCCCCAGAGGATGCAGAGGAGCTATGTTAAAAAAAAGTTGCATAATCTCATGTGATCACAGCACTTTGTTGTTATTGAAAGGAAAAGTACGACGTGTTACGTGACAGAAACTGGTTTTGTCTACCCAACCAATCATATCCATCTGGTGCTTTCTAGGGCTGGAGTAGCCAGCTTACCAAAGCGGAAGCATGGTTACAATAGACATGTACTTGCCAAACTCTCTCTACCGCACACATGCACACGCCGTTACCTCGCTCATGGCACCGCGGCAGGCAGCGATAAGGGGAGTGCATCCTTGTTCCTTGTCTTCCTTCAGCTCTCCTTTCTGCACCCCATCATCAGTCTCACCCTTCTTACACCCTTTCACCATCTCCCAGTCAGACCTGTGTGAACACGAGCCAAAGAAAAGCACAGTGTCTGAGCTGTGAGTCAGGGCAGACTGCTACTTTCATCGTTATTTAGAGAAACAAACGAGGTGGAGAAATTATTGTAAACACGCCGCTGATAGATATTACCAAGCACTTTCAGCTAGATGTCTTTGGCAGTCTCTGTGTCTGTGCGATGATTAGTGTGACATTAACCTTGTGATGTAAGTCTCTGGTGATCTAGTGCTCCCTGCAGAGACTAGACTCAGGGCAGAGTATGAAGTATTATGTCTCATTATTACTGCTAGCGATACACATCTTAGTGCATTATGGTACTACATAAACGCAGAGTTTGTGGAGCTAAATAATAATATTTCAACTTGTGTTGATCTGGAAACACTTCTGTGTTTCTGTGTGGTTATGTGTCACCACGACAGGAAGAACAAAATAGCCCAAAGTCTCAGGATTGACTACTTCATGAACATAAAGTGTGTTTTTATTTTAGTAAACCACCTTATTTGACCATGTTCGCGCACGCTAACACTCCCCCCTAATGTAATGTGAAATCATTTTATAAGTGTTTGTATATTTGTAAAGTAGAAATGTGTCTGTGAGGACTGAACTCCCTCTGGTTTAATGTTTGACAAAAGTAACAGTCAAAATGGATGAAGTGTCTAAAGCGAGTGCTGAGAGAAGGCTAATTTAAAAGTACAATAGAAAAAGTGCCTTGTACACATTTCCTGACATTAAACGGTTGTAAGTGGTGCTCATCTGTGTGAGCAGCATTAAGGGAAGACGATGATAATTGGAGTAAAAAGCTAAAATGAACTATTGTTTACTTACATTTGTTTCATTTGTCTGAATCCACTTGTATATCTTCTCAAACCTTCTGTGGACGTTTGATCAGTGAGTCTTTGATCTTTTCAGCGCACTCTCCACTCGAGTGTTTCCTCCACTTTCCTCTGTTTTGTCCTGCATGCCTTCTGCCGTACGTTTACATTTGGTTACCTTGGAGACAGTCAGACAGACAAGCTGTGGCTTTAAATGCTTTCAGTCTGTTTGTTGCCTGATGCATTAAATCTAAGTGAAACCACGAATATGATTTCTGTCTAGTGTGCTCGACGCAGTTAGACTGTGCATGTAGTAAAGTTTGCTTCTGCGCATGATCAGGCTTCGTTTTTGGAGAAGGGGAGAAATGCACAAGCAATCTTTTAACTCATCAAGCTCAACTGAACAGGGAGGCTGAAGAAACCTATAAGTGAGCACGATCATATATATATATCCAGCCTTTATATCCATAAATACGATACTGTATAATTAACATATTCTCTAAATGAGGCTTCAGGATGACTGCTTGTGCACACGGTGCTGTTTTAAACTCCAAACCTGCTCTTGTGTTGTTGGATTTTGTTGACATGGTTAAAACATGCTAGTCTGTATGTTCAGAGAGTACCTACGATTACAGCTGAATGTTCAGGTGTGAGCTTCCTTAATGACAGTCACACCAAACTGAGGTATAATCTAACGCTGTATTACTTCTCCACAGCAGCGTGAAAGTCTCTGTTTTTAACTTCTAGATGCAACTTTGTGTTGGTTTCAGTTTCAGCAGCAAACTGGATGGAACAGTTAATTCCTCCTTCTTTCCTATTATTCTGTCATTTGTGTATCACAAATAAACAAGACAGGTCAATAAGTGACTCTTAGGTCAGTCTGAGAAACTCTTCATTGTTCCTTTGAACTCTGGCTTTGGTTCTGTCAGAGACCATGTTCTGTGTCCTCTCACTTTGTTTTTGCAGAATGTTTGCTCTGTGGTGTCATTTCCTCTGGACCTTTGCATTTCAGCTGAACAGATGGATGTGACTTTTTCCCCGAAATTAATGCATTTGACTCCAGTTGTCTCCTCTTTAAGTCCCTGCGCTGGCAGCACAGCAGTGGCATTGTTGACCTTGTGTAAACTCTTTTTCTTCTGTTTTATCCTCCTGTCTGACCTTATCTGTGGAGCCCGCGGTGAGGGAATTGGGTCCTGACTCTGTCAGTGGGAGATGATTTGGCCACTTTCAGGTTTCCTTTCAGTCGTGCCACTTTCTGAATTTAAATCGTCTCTGAGCTTCTTCTGTAGTTCCGATATCATGATTTTACAAAGCCACACCTAAGGGAATGACACGAAGGCCTGTATAAATGCATATATGAGTCAGCTTTAGACCTTTTGATGACATTTTGTTTTGACACTTTAAAATACATAAAACATAAATGAAAACAAATAAAGAAAAAAACTTTCAGTAAATTTTAAAGTGCCTTTCCTTAGAATATGAAGTTTTAATAAATACATGAGTAGGTTTATGTTTCTGCAGCTTCTGAATGTTATATTAATTAATGCTAAAGCTGCAAAGTAAAATCTGTCGCTTCTATTAATTTTATTTCTTTAAAAAAATATTCTTACTTGTACATATTAAAAATTTATAGAAAAAAAATACTGCAAATTAAACTATGCAACCACCTGAATCTGATAATGGCTATGAAAACAGCTTAAAGTGAAACAGTTTTTATCAGTGGCCTACATCTACACAAGAGGTGCAAATATACAATTATGGAGGAGAAAAATAAACACTTATTTCACCAACTTTACCTCCTGAGCACTGGAGTTGTGATAGTTGATGTAAATCGCTGTGTAACGCTCCATATGAACACTAGATGTCGCTGTTGGACAACTGCTCTGAACCCGTGCCACGCTTGCATCCGTACTCGCTGCACCTGTCCTCATCGCGTCACCACAGGCGGATGCACAGTGAATAGAATATAGTGAAGAGAATATAATTTTGTATAGAATCACAAAACTATACATTTCTTGTTTTTTTGGACTTTAAAGTTTATTGTTGCAGCTTCTTCAGATGGAACTCTGAACTCTGCGGACTCCTCTGTCTTTTAGTCGAGTTTTTATTTGCACCTGTTTATTTTCACGAGTTCTCTTCATAGTTTTTGATCATTTAGGATTTTTTTATTATTATTTGGATATATCGTTTATTGTTTATTTAAAGTAATAGATATATCTTTTACAGACTTCTGGGTTCTCTAATTTAACCAATCAAAGAGTGAGAAAAGAAGTACAGCTCCCTCCCCCTCCCTCCGCTCTTCCAAATCAGCCCCGCTCCCCCTTCCCGCACTGTTTGGGTCTGTCCGGTGTCCCCATCGCTAACCGGGACCCATGTCCTCGGGGGGAAGCAGTGAACCCTGACACAGTCGCTCAGCTCCACTGGTTCCATACTGGTGCGTCCCGTTGCGCACGAGAGCGCTTGAACCAAACACCGCACGCTTCCAGTGACGTTTTTCGGATTTCTGCAGACCTGTGGACGGCTTGTTGGAGAGAGAGTTGCAACTTTACGACTCATTATGTTTCACGTCTGGATGACTCGGTGACAGGAGGACTCGGGGGGGTTGAGGTAGCCTACAGCAGGAACAAGGAGCAGCCTCGGCTCTCCCCCGAGCGGTTTGCGCAGGGTGACACAGTGAAGCTTTTATTGGGGCTGATTGACCGTGCGGCCGGATTACATGGGCTTCTTAAACAGCAGTTATTTATGATGCTACCAATTACTCATTGAGCTCTTGTTAGTTGCCGTTCCCTTCACTTCCTCGCTTCCAAACTTCAGTCAGTGGATCGTTTTGAGAGCGACAGGATGGGCTCGCAAACCTGCACAGCTCTGCAGAAACAGGCGCTCCTGTGGTTCGTTATAGGTGAGTCCCACACACCGTGGTTTAACGGACGCTCTTCTGATTAAGGCACTCGAATATTTCTGGGCTAAACTATGAGTTTTGTTTGAAAAATATCACAAAGAAGATCCTAAAACGGAAAGAAAAAGACGCATCCTGCCAGAACAGTGTAAAAGAAACGGGTTTGGATGCAGTTCTGTTGAACTCGCCTTCCAACCCGGTGCCATTCACGCCTTTTACTTAACCTCAGACATGTGAAGGAAAATGAGAAGTTTTTGTTTCCTTTCAACATAAAATACGAAATCATGCCAGCGTTTCTCAAACTGCTTTTAATTGTAAGAATAGAATATAAAATATTTCAAACAGTTTTATATCAATTATAGGACGAGTGTTTCTCATAACATGATATGAGATTTATTACTGGACTACTGGAGGCTGGGTGGTGTGTAAACACGATAATCTCTGTTTAAACTAAAGCATAGCAGCGATGTTGGGAAGTGGCATGTTTCAGGATGGATGTGCGCGCTGGAGACTGCAGTTGGCTGAAAACTTTCCTTCTTTTTGATAACAACCCAGAGAGTGAGGTTTATTAAAGTTTATAAACGGTTTAGATGTGCGGAACTGACTTTGTTTGGGCAGCTTTTCCTTTGTTTGGTTTGTTCTCAAATGATTAATAAATTTTTAACATAATAATTTGTAAAATTTGTTTTGTTTTTTTATCTCAATAATGCACTGAATAAAAGTGTATTCTCTACACAACAAATCTCACAAGTTATCTTTTTAATTGTGGTGACTGTTTGTTTGGATGCTTATCAGCTAAAACCAAGATGAGCTCAGGCAGGACACGACGCTCTGCTCTTTCCTTTAAACACACAACAACACACACATGATATTTGCATAAAACAAAACACTGGCCAACACAGCAGAGAATGCAAAGCTGCAAATCTGACTCGAACACAACAGTGAATCCCACTTTTAGGTGTCACAGCGTGCTCATAACGAAGGAACGACACTGTTCTATTACTGTGTTCCACTCAGGGTATTTCTCTAAACCACTGTGACACCATCTGCCTCTGTAGCGGGCACAATTTATTTTACTTTCTTAATTAAAACCATTGCTTTTGGCTTCCCAACAATGTTTAGGTGGCTGATGGTATCAAATTAACGTGCACGTGAATGGCAGGACCCAAGGTTTCCCTGCAGATGAGATTGTGACAGGATGATCGATGTTATTAATTTCACCTGTCGCCAGGTTTTAATGTTGCACTTGGTCGTCGCGTTTGCAGCTCTTTAAAGTTGTTGGTACAAACCTGTTGCTTGGTGAAGCGGCTCGCTTTGGAAACTTAAATAATCTTAGCAAAGACAGCCACCGAGAGCCTAACCAGAAAACCTCTGGTTAGGCTCTCGGTAAGTGCCACTATGTTTGTCAAAACTAGTGCCTAAGATGGGTTTTTAAAAGTGTTTATATTTGATCTGAAAGGCCACACGTCCAAGCCGAGTGGAGAACAGGTTGTTGTACGATACAGTTGAGAGGTGATATTCCTCAAACAGGTGGGACGACTGTGCACGTATATTTTAAACAGTCTCTGCAGACAGACATTCGTGGAGTTGGACTCAGTTTTTCACAGGACCGGAAAAGCTTAACAAACAGTTGTGTGACAAAGAATTAGTGAACAGCCGGCGAAGTATGACACAAGTGTTGGTGTTAGCAATTCTCAGAAATGGTCTGAAGAAGGCCTGGTGAGGTTCAGCATGGGGTTTAAGGGCGATCATGTGCAGCAGAATTAAGACATGAAGGAAAAGTGGGACGTGCAAAGACGAGATATGCCCATCAAGAGCAAAATAACAATAAGCAGAGTCCTGTTAGAGGCAGAAAGATTATGGACATCTCATTCTGTATATGGATCACTTTTCCCCCTAACTTCATTCTCCCTCTTCCTCGCTGAGAGCACTCACATGTTCACAGAACTCGTAATTTTAGACTTATCATCAGATTCAGCTGACATAGTCTCAGACATAATGCTAACCACTGAATGCTTCACCCTTAGCTGAACTGTAATATGAAACCTGTCTGCTAACCCTGAACTAAATATTTGACACTGTGGTCGCTGTCCCTTCCTCGGGTGTTTTGAAGCTATGAGCTTGTCAGTGGAAAAAGAAAATGAACATCTGCACAGCTGAAATACGCAGTGGAAATATGTGGCAAATGTATGCACGCTCAGACTGTGACAGTCTAACAGCAGCATTCAGGCAAGCTTCCTCTACTCTTTGTCTTTTGTTTCCTGTAACTAATGCTCTGTGTAGGTGTTTTATATTTACAGAAAGAGAAAGTTATGAATCATCGCCGTCCCGCTGAACTGCCACATTACTGCTCCACAACATTTCTGTCTAAAATGGGAATTTCGAAAGTTTTCCTCCCAAAACTCACTTTTGTTAATATCTAACAGACCACTTGGAAATGACAAATCAAAACAAACCCTGGAACTCACCACAGTCATTTGTGCCATGACAGAAGCATTTATTTCTTTTAATTTTCCATGCTAGTTTTCTTTCACCAAAGAGTGCAGAATGGATGAAGGGGAAGGAGTCTGTCACTCGTTCAAAAAGGGCCTGGCACATAGAGAGAAGCTTTAATCTTCTCTCTCTGACGTGATCGTCTTTCATCTGACGGCTCAGGATTTGATTTGAATCCTTTCAAACATTTTGCACACAGAAGCAACTCACTCACAGTGAAATGTGAAATGACAAAAGGTAAACACTTTATAGAATGACTCAGGGGGGAAAACGTCTCTGACAATTTGGCCATATTCACTGAATATTTTATAAACAATCAAAATGGTTGACACAGTTTACACAAACTGAAGTACGAAGCTCAGATTGGATCAAAGAACGCCGCCTGTCAGGTCCCCGTAACCAAGATTGTGGGAGCTGCTCTCATAAATCTGGGTCTCGGGCGAGTTTTTAATCGAATCTTCATCCAAAGTTAAATATAATTATAATAGAGGAGAAGCCAGTTTTAATGAATTTCATTTCGGAGGCTTTATTCAGAATCAACTGGTCTTTCAGATTCATCTTGCTGGCCGTTGCAACCGTTTCTCCTGCTGGCCACAGAGCGGTCCCAAGCCGAAGCTGCTATGAGACTTTAGCAGCACGAGTTAGCCAAAAATAATGGCTGTCTCTTTCCGAGCAGTTACTTGTTTACACAGTTTATTGGTGTTATTGTGTCCAGGCAACAAGCATACGTGGGAACGCCAAGGACACACAACATAAACAGTCCTGGGAACCATAATAAAGCTTTTTTTTTCACTAAAATGGTTGTAAAAACGGAGGAAGATAAAATGAAACTGCGACACAGAAGCTGAAATAGATATGAACTCAACACTAATTTATTACCTCGTAAAAATGATGAATGGAACACGACAATTGTTTGTGGTCGGATAACAACTCGCTTAAATCTTGTGGAACATTTGTGGCTCATCACGATTGCTAAACGCTGCGAACAATTTCAAATGTGTGCATCTGCTCTTTGTTTTGATAGTTTGCATATTTTGTTTTTAAATCTGCAAAGACTGTTTAAAAGTGATGCTGGGGATGGACCAGTCCAGCTATACCAGGCAGGCAGCGCTAACATATAGACACAGACATCCATTTGCACCTGTGAGCAATTTAGCAATAAATAAATGACACGTTAACTGCAATAACCAGCAATAACCACTGTGCTGCCACATACTGTCCGGTCATTAAGCAAAATTAATAAGACGGATATGCTAATTATGCAATTTTACTGATAGTAATTGATAGTACTGAAAAGCTAGTGGGGTGGCTGTAGCTCAGGAGGTAGAGCAGGTCATCTACTGGAAGGCTGGTGGTTCCATCCCCCCAGCTCTGCATGCCAAATATCCTTGGGCAAGATATTAACCCTAAGTTCTCCAATGCATGCATCCAAGTATGAAAGTTAGTAAGCACTTAAAATCATAAAAAAAAGTGAATGCGGCATGTTGTATTAAGCGCTTCGAGTACTCTTTCGAGTAGAAAAACGCTCGATAAGAATCAGTCCATTTACCATTGTTTTAAGTATGAATTTGGCCTACAGCAGATGCAGACACTGATATCGTTTCTGTTTGTGTATCATGTTTTTTTATAACTATTTCTCGTCTCGTGCCAAGAAAATAAAGAAATCTTCTTTCTACGCTGACGTGAACAACAGAATCGTCAACAGCTGACATTTCCAAATGCATCGTTGCTTGGCGATAGGCCCATATCGGTCAACAGAGCCAATATTGGCCAATAGCAACGTCCAGCCAAGTTATCAGTCTTCACTTAAACCCGACAGCTGGTATGAAGTGTTTGTGCTGATATGTGCTGCTGTGCGTGATGGTCCGAGCCGCCCTGTCATGTTTTTTTTAGAAAGATGAGGCTCTTTCCTGGCAAAACTTCCACATGAGTCATACTTGTTCATTTTTTTAAAATTGTGCTGTTTTTGAACTTTAACATTTAGCATGCTCGCTGTAACCTGTGGAGTCTGAGATGTGTTTCGTGTTTTATACAGTTTCTCTGAGCTTTGCATGGTCTGACCTTGGTGTCGGTTTGCTGGGACGTCCACTTCTGGGTAGACTGATGACTGTTGTGAATGTTTTCCACTCATGAATAATCTTTCTCGCTGCAGGATAATGGACTTCAAATTGTTTGGAAATGGCCTTTTAGCCCTTCCAGATTGATGGGCAGCAACAATTGCCTCTCTAAGGTCATTGCTGATGTCTTTCTTTCTTGGGATTGTGTTAACGCAAACCTGAATGCTCCAGACCAGCAAACTACCCAAAACCTCTGATGCTCACACTTACTGATGATCAACAAATCAAGTGCATGTCAGGAGGAGCACCTGGCTGTACTCACCCTCTTAATTCCTACAGAAGCAGTAAGGGTGCACTTAGTTTTCCACACATATTGGCTCAGTTTTTCCCAAATAAATAAATGACACGGTAACCTCTTACAGAACCAGATGGTTTTTTTATTAAGTCCTGATATGAAAATCCTTAGAATTTAAAAAAGATGTAAATTCTTTTGACAAGAAACCATTTTCTTTAGTATGATTTCAGCAAATGTTTATCCCACCACCTGAAGGAGAAAGCAGAATTTTTAGATGATGAAATTCTGCCTTTTTCTTCAGCAGATAAGCAGTTTGCTTCATCAGTGTGGAATGGTTTATCCGTCCAGTGAGATGTTGTGTTCGGTTGGCTGACATCCACGAGCCCCAGCAGGCACGGATCTTTTTTGATGCAAGAGTGTGAACACAAGGGAACACAAGGGGGTGAGAGACAGAAAGAGCACAAGTTCGACCCGACTGCTCCAGACACCTTTTCAGCAGTCTGTGATGCTGCCACCAGAGACAATAATGATAATATTTCTGTCAGGTTTTCGCCTCGCTCCTCAGCTGAGCTATCAAATATCTGGATAGATTGTGCAAAAGCTTTTCTGTCTCCGTTCTGCTTGGACAGGGTGCGTATTTCTAATATGAAGGACTCAAGGGAGCATTTTTAAGAAGCTTCATAGAGCAGCAGATAGCGGGGGAGGCGAGCAAGAGCTCGAATCGCTTTAACGAGACAGAAAGAGATAAGCGAGGTAGGTGTGGCCGGGCTGTGAAAGTTTTAATAGCGCTGATTTAGAATTGTGTCTGTTTTGTAAAGTGTGCGTTTGGTGTGTGTCTGTGTGCATCCTGTGCAACAAGCCCGCCCACTGGACCTCAGCTAATTAGATAGATGGTGAATGAGCCAAAGACAGCCAACAAAAGTAGCCATGCCCTGTTTGATGGAGCTGTTTTTCATACGGTTATCTAATAATCATGCGTAATACTAGATAACTTCCCTCGTGCACTTCTTCATCTGTGTGAGTTCATCTCCTTCTGCGGCTTCTCTATTTATAAGGAAAGTTAAGATATCCTCTTTCTGATTAAATAACTCTGCCTCACGCTTCAGTGGGATGTCTTCAAGCAAGCAAAGCTCACAATTAGGGCTGGGCCATATCATATCGTTCACGGTAATACCGGTATAATGTTCGGCAACGACAAGAAAATGAAATATCGCGATAGAATATGGGTAAAACGCGCATGCGCAGTGCCTTTGTTTTCATATGCACATGGTGGAAAAAGCATGGCGGCGACGCAGAATGAGGAGGGCGAAAGCGGATCGTTGAATGAAAAAGATGAACCAGAACTGGTTTGTAAAAATGCTGCAACTTCAGTTTTGTGGAACTGGTTTAGCTTTCGTCCGTCAGATACAAAACAAAGCACTATTTTTGGTAGAGCATGCTAGCAGGCCGTCGTTATTACCGTGTTTTTTGGAAAAATCGTCAGTGCCCCTTATAATCCCGTGTGCCTTGTGTATGAACTCTGGTTGTGTTTACTGACCTCGAAACGATTTTATGTGCACGGCGCTGGAAAATCTGTCAGATGTTTTAGTACGACTTTGCTGAGCTACGAAGCCGCACCGCTTGATGGATTGTCGGAGCATTACGGCTATCGTAGGCAGGAGCCTCGCGGAGTGATACGTACTGCGCTTCAACATAATATTACCGTACTGTGCGTTTATAACCTCTTTTTACGTTTTGTGGATATTATACATGGTTATGCTGAGGATGTGTCGGCCAATTTCCACTGGAAATGCCTTTTGGTTAAACTGTCAGCGAGGAATTTGCACTGTTAAATTTTTATATAACTTTAATGCACATAAAAAACAGCTGCTTGTTTAAGTGAACATACATTGATGGGTTTTCTTTGCACTAATAAAGTTGTGGAGTTGTAAAGTGTTTTGTCTAGTGTCAATTACATCGTCAGTTATATCATTATCGCAAATTTTCAAATGTATATCGTGATAAATATTTTTGGTCATATCGCCCTGCTCTACTCACAATGGGAAACACAGATAATAGCCCAAGGCCCCTCTTATGCACTCCATATGAGTGTTTCCAGTATTTAGCTTTTCAAATCTCCTTGTAGTACAGAAAGCTGCAGCAAAAGCAGTTTACTGTACCAGAGTCAATATGTGCTAACCCATGGAAGGCCTATTTTTAACTTTTCTTTCGAGAGCCCATTTAACACTCGTTTGAGAGGATTAGTGAGCCTAAAGGCTCTGCCATAATTGGCGAGCAGTAGGAACAGATCCGTGTTCGCCTACAGTTTTTAGGAGAGGGGAACTGAAGAGGTGCAAAGTGTCAAGGATCACTAACGATCAGATCTTCTTAATTAGCTATAGGATCGGTGGTTATGCAATAGAGCAGCCATCTTTCTGGTCGGGGGTGCTTTTCTAATGAATAGGCTGCCTGTTTGTGTTTGTGTGTATGTGAGCGAGCATTCACAGTCCATTTAATTCAGTTGTTGAACCCACTCTCCAAACTGAATGCTGGTATCGATTCTGTTTTGCATTTCCATAAAGCTGGCCGATGACACGCAGTGATGAATGATTTTTGAAAGTTCAGGTGTTGGCATTTCTGTCTGATTATTCTTTTGCTATAGCAAAACATAGCTGAGGTCAGAACTGTAGAAGGTAAAAGAAGGCCAATTTCAACAGTACGTGTCAGTTTTTCTACATGATAAAAAAAATGCTGCTGTGGTAAATAAATGAAATCTGTCAGAATGAAGAAATTAATGGGTAGAATTACAGGAAAGGTTCTGGCAGCTAATTGGCCAGATTTCTCTATATCCTGTACCGTTGACCCATTGTGGGAAAAAAAGGAGACTTTTCTGTCGTTTAACTATTTATCTGTTACTTTCGTGTAGTATGACTGGCCATAGAGAAGATCTTAATCAGTAGAAGAAGCTGTAAAACATATAAAAATACCTTTAAATCCCCAAATCTATGTCCGCCTTCACATTTTCCAAAACCATCCAGTGGGCTGGACTGGAGTCTTTGCAATCACCCGCTGTGAGGGATAAATGAGTATTCGCTGAGCAGTTGCAAAAAGCTGAGGGGGTTGATGGTCAAAGCCCCAGATGGGTCGATAAGTGACCCACCTTTCACTAGGGAAAACATGTTGCCCAACTGGCTGTCAAAAACCTTGCGATTGTTTTGGTTACTATTTCTGTGGTCGCCAACTGAGTGGAAGTGAGGACTGTACCAACCGTGGAAATCTGATAGCAACCAAAGGAGGTTTTTGGTGCACCACTTTCTCTGCAGTCGACCTCCAGGAGCCACTGCAGGCTAGCCTGAGAATACACATTTATTTTGTGTCGTTATCCAATACAGTGGACAAACTTTGGGCAACGTGTGCAGGACATCATGAATCATGTGCATGTCAGTGCGTGTGTAGAAATCGCTGTGGTCAGGAAAAATATGCTGTTGCGAGCTCTTGGCAGACACAACATTATTATATCATATTATCCACAAATAATGTGGTTTTATCTGGTTTATTAGACAACAATGAGGTTTCTGTACATCTGACACAAATCAACATCCGCATTCATTTAGAGTTAGATGTCTGCAAATTATTATAAAATGAACATATTTATAATTTCAAGCCAATTTTAGTCAACATTTATTCATTACTGTTGAAAAGTGAACAAGAAGAGTTTTTGGAGCATTGCATTAGATTACTTTGATTTCTCAAACTAACATTTATATTTTTAATCAAGTTTCATTTACAAGGCTTAATTGCATTTGGTGTTGTAGACTAAAATCTGTGTTGAGAAGCGTCATAGGGGTTTGAGTGTGTCACCGACAGACGATCCATTATGAAAAAGAATCAGAAAGTGTGAACATAACTCCTCTTCCTCTTCTAGTCCTCGAACTAAGAAACAGAGAGCAGGTTTCACTGCCCATTTGTCTGGCCCAACACTCTCATATATTACATTTAACCTCACAGAGCAGTGACATAGTAAGCCTGTCGCAGCGGCTCACTCAGCCAGTGAATCAGGCTGCAGCTTTCTTTTGAAGATTTTTTTCCCTCTGCGGCATTTCTGCTTCACATGACGATACGTCAAAGTGGTCGTGTGCAGGATCCAAGCCCACGGCATCGAGCGCCTGAGACGTAGCAGTCATGTAATGCCACCAACAAGCCTGAAAGCTATTTCTCCAAACATTTATCCTACCAGGCTGGTCAAATAGTAACACATTGGTATTTATAGTAATGACCTGAGGTAGAAGTGGCTGAGTGATGGGACACGCAGTGCATGCTTTTTGTGCTCAGGAGCTCTCTTACAGGAAAACTGCTGAGCTGCTGGCACATTTGATGGTTTCTGGGGTTAAGAAGCTCTACTAAAATCTTCTGCTGGACTTCACTCACACAGAATTATCTTTTACCATGGAGTCCAACTTTGTTTGACAGTCCTCTGACTCTTTCTGTGGTCTATGTTGAAATACACGTTTGATTTGGACATTCTTGTATGACCAGAATGAATCACAACAACTTTAATTATCCGCTTAAATTTCCCAATACACAGTGCTTTTGTTTATCCCAGCATTCATGTGAGGCTGAAGACAATTCCATCGGCAAATAAGCAAACTTGAACTCCCAAAGCTGAGACGGTGGACATGAGAAAATCGTGTCTATGCAACTTTAGCCTGTCAGTTTGGACAGCTGTAAAAAACATCTGTAGGATCTTAAAATTGTTCAATACAGGACAGATGTGTTTGAACACTACAAGCACCTCTGGTAGCTGTGAAGCTTTTTCTGAGGCTCCAGGTCACTGACAGATGGCTCATCAGATACAGAACCAGTCAGAGACACGCTGCTCGGTCCTTCCTGAATGATCCTACGACCCCCTGATCTAAATCCATAACTCTTTTGTCTTATCACTGCTGAGGATTAGTTTGCTGCTAATGTTACAACTTTATCTCACATGGCAGAGCACATATAGAACTTACTTTCAGTATTTTCTTATTTTCAGTCCAGATAATGTTTTTATTTTTAATAAGGGTGCTATATAAAACTGTTTTATCAAACTTCAGAGTTTTCAGTAGTTCATGAACAATAGGATCCAGTCAGTGCTGCGTGCCTGTGATGATGGTATTAGGAACATCATAATGAGCCGAAAGCAGAAATAAAAAACATCTGAAAGCAAGAGTTTAGGGCAGCCTGAAGACGGCTTACTATTATTGAAAGTTTTCCCCCCTGGGTTTAATAATTTATTCTAATTCTAATTCTTACTGACTCTCAGGGAAACTCGCACATGTAGTGGATTTATTTGAAACTTTACCCATTTTTAATATGAGCTATTAAATGTGAATACATTTAACTGTGTGTACACTCACTGACCACTGATCGAATTAGCCAATCACATGGCAGCAACCCAGTTCCTTTCGTCATGTAGACGTGGTCAAGACTAACAGAGCATCTGAATAAATAAACAAAGGTGATTTAAGTGACTTTGAACTGGATGGCTGTTAGTCCCAGACTAACTGGTCTATTTTAAAAGCTGGGATTTTCCCACACAGCCATCTGTAGCGTTTACAGAGGATCATCCATGAAAGACAAGATATCCAGTGAGTGGCATTTCTGTGGGTGAAAATATCCTGTTGATGCCAGAAGTTGGAGGAGAAAAGCCAGACAGCTCCGGGCTGATAGGAGGGCAACAGTAACGCTCTGAACACACAACCTGGCAAACCTTGAAGCAGATGAGCTAGAGCAGCAGAAGACCAGACTGGATGTGGATGTGCCACTCACATCGAAATCATGTCATGTCAGTAAAGACCAAAGATAATAAGGAAAAAACATAATCTCCTTTACTTTCTAAGAAATGATTTTTGAAAACACAGTACTCTGATCTGTGTCAGTGAAATGCATATTTTGATACTTTTTTTAAGTAATGTGATGTGAAGTAATGTGGTAATCTTGATGCTGTATGTTTATTGCATTTATATTTTGTACATTTATACGGTGCAGGTGCACATACAGGTATAGAAAAGGTGGATTTGCATTTGCTGAGAAGAGCTTTGCTGGCCAGTCTTCCTCCACCTTAATAGGCTTTAAATAATACATGTAGCATTTCGGGGTGAGGATTTCTGGTGGCGTTTGGTTTCCGCACAGATCGTTTGATCTGTGACCTTTAATTCCTCAGTTCTGTTTGTGACAATGGCTTCAGATTTCCCAGCCTTGCAGTGTTGCAGTTAACGCTGCGGATTAGATTTTTACAGCCATTTCATCCATGAAGATCCTCTCTCATAGGTCAAAATGTAAAATAACCCACGTTAGAAATTTACGTCGGGTTTTCCATAAAGGTTGCAACTGGGAGAAAAAACTCTATTAAGGTTGAATTACACGCTGGAGCTCAAATGAATCGCCTTCCATGAGCCCTTTTTTAAACTGTTTCCCTCTTTAGTGATTGTGATGCATAACTCACCGATTTACTGAAGGGGATTTAATGTCAAATTGAGCGAGTCAGTGCAGAAAATCCCAAATTGGACCAAATGAGAGCAACGTGTTTTGCACATTTTGGAATTTGGACATGTAATTGCAGCTAATTTGCCTGTCATGCAATGGAATTAAACATGAAAGTAAATCAAGATGCAGAAATATCCTTACGCCACTGTAAAGGTTACACAGTGTTGAAATGAATATTGATTATATATGGGAGACATTTATGCTTTACTTCACACAAGACCACATCAACCAGCTATAGTAATAAAAAGCCAAATCCAGAGGGTGTAAATTTCTTCTCTGTGAGTGAGTCAAGGCAGATCTAAGCCGCAGTTTCAATAAAACCAGCACCCCTTCGGACGAGGTGAGATGAGTTTAATCTCACGCCACGCTGTAGCTCTGCAGCTGCTGGTAAATCTGGACAAATAGCCCGCTGCTCCACAGTGATCACCTGATTTAACAGCTCATCTGTTCTGCGATCGCCCTGCTTCATATATCATTTTTACTTCAGGTAACAGAGGTACAACATTACCATCAGCATCCTTCGCCTTTAGTTTATTAGAGTCATTCAGAGTTTTCCATATGGAAATGAGCTTAATTAATAAAAGCACTCACCCCATCCTCTTAGTGATTTTAGAGAAAGGTTCTCACAAAACTGTAAACAAAAATATCAATAAAGCTAATTTCTTTTTATATAATGAGACTTAAAAACAAAATTAGACGATGTTTACTCATCCTCTAAAGCAATCAGTCCTAGGTGTTCTGCAGTGAGATGAATGAAAAATGGCAGAGAGAATTGAATGTGCACATTTCACACAATAAATACAGTGAAGCACAAACTAACGGTGCTTTTCTCTCTCAGGTAAAACTCCAGCAAAGATGCTGGAACTGGTTTCACACTTTGCTTTTTTGTTTGTTTCTTTGTGAAAGACATACACAGACACATGCATACATAGCTCAGCTTTTGTTTGGCATAATTTTGTACTTCTGGGGAACATGAAAGTGATTGCTTTGACATTAATCATGAAGACATGAGTGCAACAACACACCCACTGCTGTGAAAATGGAGAAAATCTTTAGATAAATCCAACACCGGGGAAAAAATAACATTAAGATACGATGCAATTTTTCACCGGAGGGGGAAAAATGCATGAAGCTGTCTTCTTTCTTACCTCTCCACATTTGTCTGTTGTATAGTTGTTCATGACGGGTGTGTGTGCACTTATGGATTTGTGTGTGTGTTTGTTTACGCCTGTCTTGGATATACATCTGCGCATTTGCAAAGCAGCAACCCAGTTTTAACTGTTACGCCTCAGCAGCTAATGAGCATCACTCAGGCGCCGCTAGTAAACGAAGCGTGTCCGAGTGTGCATGCGTGTCTTTGTGTGTCTGCGGTTGTGTTGTCTAGCAACATGGAGCCAGTATTTCAGCACCTTGGTATGAGCTGCAGTAGGTGCCACATGCACACACGTGTTAGCTCATGCTGTCATGCTTGACACCCACAAACCCACAAAACTCAAAAGAATCAGCGTCCACCTCGTGTACGTGTGAACACGTTCGTGTATTAGACTAGAATAGAAGAGAATAATCCTTTAATTGTCCCACAAGGGGAAATTTGGGTGTAACAGCAGCAAGAAAGACACATATACAAACAAACAGTACACAAGACAAAGAACAGAAACATACACAACTTTTACATATTTACCCATGCTCTCCCTTATAACAGTGCAGCGCCCTGAAGCAAAACACTCAGTGCTCAGTTGTGTTAATGTGCCAACAGGGCAGGCGGTCGTTGTGCATCTACAGCGTATTTAAGGAAGTAACATGAGTGGGATAAAGAAACTATACCAGTCTCGTGGCTTTGGAGAAAATCAGTGAGCTGTCAGCTTTAACAGCCTTTGAATGCTTATAAGTACAATGAAGATATTAAAAACGAGTTCTCCCACTTAAAAACAGGAAATGCTTATGTTATGATGTGTTTCCTACTACCTCAGAGAGAGAGCCGTATGTTGACTGGAATTATATTACCATGTGCCAAGTGATAGATGCTGCTGGTGGAACTGGATGTGTCTTCCCATTAAACCATAAACATTAAGACTCTCGGGAAGCGTGTGTAAGTTATTCTCATAAAAATTTACACCGATCATAAAATATCTTAAAGTACTGCACCTCTCAAATTTATTCAGCGCCAACATCCTGACATAAACTGTTACATGGTGCAACAACATGAATACATTCATAAGTGTGGAATCGAACGGCGGCGTGCAAACACACATTATACGGTACATATCCTATCAGACAAAAGTAGCTCTGCCTGAGACCGTTGCACATATCCAAAAGGAAATAATGCCAGTTTCCTGCTTATGGTTTAGATGTTAACACTTAACAAAAGTACAGCGCTGCACAGACGCCCGTCATTTCTTTAAACTTTGCTGGGAAAATGGGAGATGGGTAGAAGCGATTTACTGAAACGTGCATGGAAATACAGTTTACAAGTTACAATTTTAAGGAGCTTGAACATGAATATTTGCTACGACCGCCTTCATTCTTCAGCACAGCCTGAAATCTCTTTGGCAGCTTTCTCATAATTTCTCTAAGTATTCTTCAGGAATAATTCTCCAGGCTTTTTCAAGGACACTCAGAGCTCGTCCTTGGATTTTAGCTGCCTTTTGTTCCGTTTCCTGCCACTGATCACTTGCAAGGACATGACTGAAAATAAGGTAAAAAGCAGCCAACGTCCAAAGAAGACCTTCAGAAAGCCTGAGAGTTGTTGCTCGAGAATATATAGTTTTTAAATTAGAAGAAAGTCTGGCTCCTTGGAAACAAACTAGAAAGAAATGATGGGTGGCTCAAGATTTTTGCACAGTTTCATACTGTATTTTCAGTTCTTGATGCATTTCATCAAAGACTTTTGCGTTAACTCAGTAGAAACTTAATCAAATGTGTTACATCAGAATAACTTATTTGTGACTGGATGTCATTAAGTGGCCATTGCGTAAAATTAGGCTCTTCTCTCTGCTGTTGTTTTTCCTCAGTTAATGTTTCACCGAAGATTTCCTAATAGACTACTGATACCTTAGAGCAGCTTCACTGAACCACCTATACGTTTAATCTGTTGCTGTGCAGAAAAGGATCTTTGCATGCTCTGCGTAAACACAGGAACAATCAAATTAATGAAATTAAGGAAAGCAGGCATGCACAGACTTTACCGCCAAAGCTCTCGTCTTAATTTTAGATGATTAGTTTTGTGAAGTGAGTCTGCTGACACTTAATGCTCAATATGCTTCCTGTTCTGGATGCACTGTATGTATATGGATGAAATTTGATCCCAGGCTTTTGCATTAACTTAATATTAAACTGGTAATAGGTATTCCTGTTACCGCTTATTTGTGACTGGATCGAATGTCTCATATACACCCTCTTTTTTTTCTTTTACCGTTCGTTGATAGTGTTAGAACAGGAAGAGTAAGCTTTGTATTTATAATGCGAGCTCTGAACTCGTGTCAGCTTTGCTGCGTTCTTTAGTTTGACCAAACGGCTTCCTTGGCCTTGTGCTCAGCTGCGTTGGTGCTGTTTGGTGCCACATTGTCAGATAACTCACAGAAGTTTGGTAGAATTTCCTGAAGTGTGTTTTTAAGAAGACTACAGCTCTCAGTGACTGCAGTGTAGGTGGCAGGTAAAGTGATGAGAGCAAATTGTAAATTGGTCCAGTGTAATAAAAACTGAGGTGAAGGTCGTGTTACGAAGACTTCAGCCATATGGTTTGCAACAGCAGTTGTCTTATCACAGACTTTTATTACTCTGCTTTATAAATCATTAGATTAAAAGCTCACAGATGCCACAAATTATAAGAACACTTACTTATTTTTTTAGTAAGCAAAGGTTAAGAGTTAAGTCTTTCTTATCACAACAGTGTCCAGCTGAACACTGAAACAGTTGGAGCTAATGTTTCGTCCTGGAAAGTAGTACTTCTGCTCTCCAAAAATATATTTACAAATTTATGTGAACCTTTTATGAGTCATTATTAAGTGATGATTAAAATAATTCCTGTTCCTTCACTGGGCATTGCTTCTGACTGTTAAAGACTATATTCAAACAGCACTAACAGTATTCTCTTGATTTTTAACTAAGAGTAATTAAGTCTCACTTTGCTTACTTTGGTATTATACATTACATCCATGAAAACCTTGAACAATCTTGTTTATGGTCCCCACAAACAGGATGAATGCTTTAAGGGGAATAAAACGTTTGATTACACAGCACATGGACATCCAACAGTTAACAGTTAAAAACCATTAAATCCTGTTTTTCATTATTATTTTTTACTTTTTGCTTCACAGTGAAAGCATTTTTCATTTTACAGATTTTTTCTTCACATCGCAGCAGGAGTTTTTGTATTTGATAGCTCTGCATATTAATCTATGGAGAGTCCAGACTATCAGCTCTTCCTGCAGGGAGTTCATTTTTCAGAATTTGAAAATAAAGTGCGAGGATATTATTTTCCCTCTTTTACTGTCCTTTGGTGGTACTAAACCAGAGCTCAGGTAATAAAAACAGGGGGAAACCCAAGAGCTACATCTGAGACTTTACAAGCCTCAGTTATCATTTTAAATGTTAAAGTTCGTGACAGCACAATAAGAAGAAGACAGTCGGGCAACATGAGTGAGATCCTCTTGACCTGTGACTCATAAATAGCTCCACATAACACTTCACGTTTTGTGTGTCAGATTTTTAAATCAGTCTTAAAAATCTTATATTGGTTGGGCTCTTGAAACTCTAAAATTTAAGCCAGTGTACTTTTTCACATCACTTTATAACATTAACGTGAAATGTTCTTGCATCGTTTTTCTACATGAAGGATTCAAATTGTGAGCGAGCGTATTTAGACTGAAACTCTTTTCCAAACCTGTTCAGTTTGTTTCCTTGCAGTAAAACATAAGTGAGAAATCAAAGCTCCCAAGCACAACATGAACATGGCTTCATGGTTGACAAACCTGATATTTACTCTACTGCAACCACTCGAGACGCCTAATCCAGACATTTTTCAGTTGCTACGTCAGCAGGTGCAGCAAGTGTATGAGAGCTCAGGGATAACGCTGATATTAAATCTTCAAATAGGAACATTTTCAAGTTATTACAGCTGATGTTAGTCTCCTATCTGGCATTTAAAAATGTGCCAGTAATAGCTTAACTATGTTTGGAAAAGTCTTCTCCCAGATGGAGAGATGTTTCCCTACAGACTGACTGAAAAACATCATCCGTATTTATCTCTTGCTGTGTTCAGATATACCAGTCAGTGCAAGTCAACTGGAACTATTAAAAGTTTAATAACGCACATCACAAGCATGTAATCTGAAGCCTGTCATCCCTGCGCGAACAGATTACAGGTGTAATCTGAGCATCTCATAAATTTCGAAGTCAACCCTTGCAGGTGGATGATAGATGCAAGGAGGGGGAGAACATTTAATGTTGGAAAAAGGAGAAAACAGACTAAGAATTTGACATCAGCTGTAAAATAAAGTCCCACTCAAAGAGCCATCGGGCAGCAGGATAGAGTTACTGTAGGTTATACATGACAGCACTTTACTTGAGCCGTTATACATTATGCAGAAGAGCCCTGGACTCTGCAGCATAGAGGAGTATCATATTAGTTCAATGAAATTACAACTTCTATAAATCCAATAATCAGCTTTCTCTCTGTCTGTGAAACAGACTCGGGCCACATGCTTGAGCAGACACGCCGGTGTTTTTACAGCCATCCTTCATATCACAAAGACAACTTGTTACATTTTTTATTCTTTTTTCACTGAAACTGTGGAAACACATCATTTCCACTGAAAAAGAAAGAGATCTCAGCTGTTTGTAGGAGCAGCAGTGGCCTTCACTGGTTCTGCTGCGGGCAGAACAGCAGAACTGGCTTAGTATCAGCTCTCTGATGGGGTTACAGAAGAGGAAAAATACAACAACTCTGCAATGTTTTATTTAACTTTACATATTTTGCTTTGAATATTTTGGCTAAACCCTGCTGCCTGTACTTTATTAAAGGAAATAAATAATAATAATAAATAAATGACAATACCATCATGCAATTACCGGAAACAAGACTGTCAAACAAATCCTGTCTCTATAGACAAACTGACAACTGAGAATAAAACCACATTTCACTCACGGTGTACAAATATTACTGCGTACTTTTTCAATGGATTTGCTAAAGATCTCCAAAAACTCATCTATAAGCAAACACAAGACTGTACTCGTTCACATAAAGGTTGTTTATAGTGCAGTCTGGAAGAGTCTCTGCACGTCTGCAGTGACGCAGATGCTCAAAAATGGCAAAAGTGATGCAGCGGTGCCATCGATGAAGCCAGACCCTACATCACGCTTCATTTATTACCTCAACAAATCCTTTCCCTACAACATGTATAATCTGAAGTAGTGGCAACGTCCATCTTCTTGTTACAGTTTAGGAACTTGCAACACTGTAGCTATGTTTGATTTGGATCACTTGATGGGATCACCAGTGCATTCAGACAGGGATTAATTAATGCAGATAGCATCATGTTTTTACTAAACTGGGGTAAAAATAATCCATAGGCTGAAATGCTTTAACTTCACACTTGTTCCCCAAATACTAACCACAACAATGCGTGCCAAAACATCACTTTCATACGGTGGCCCTGAGAGGCCAAATGGACTGCAATGTTTAAGTGTGGGATGGACTGTTTTTACTTACTTAAAACTGAACTTAAACTGAACTGAACTTAAAGAACAAAGAGAGGAAAAACAGAGAGAGACTGAAACGTAGGCCCCTGGGCACGAGTTTGTTTCCAAGTACATAATGTCTTTACTTTCCTCTGTGTCTCAGTGTTGAACAGATACTTGGACAAAACAACAAAAGGCAGAAGATTTATGCCTCAATTTGGTTTAAGGGCAGAGCAGGAGAACAGACAATTCTGTGGAGGTTTCTTCATCGCCTTCACTGCAACATAATCTACAGCTGTACATGTTACAGCCTCTGTAAGCACCCACATTCACCCCAGGTAGGTTACACAGTCAGAAACAGATGGGTTTTTGTTTTTTTGAAAACTAAAATAGTTTAAAAATATATTTTGCAAAATTTTGAATTATTTAAAATGCAAATCAGACCAATATCAGTAGAAGATTTTGGATAAACATTTTTTGTGTGTGATCAACTATTAATCTGTTAAACCGACATGAGGAAATAATCCTGAAATATTTTCCAAAGGCGAAACATGGAATAAAAATAGCGCGACAGGACTCACACATAGCAGCAGCAGCTCTGTGGTTTAACTTGTGCTTTTGCCCACTTTATAAATCCTCCACTGCAGCACTGAAGTGGAAGAGTGGTTTGGTTTTGCAATCTGCAGCCACTGCTCAGATGCAGCGTGAACAGCCAACACCAAACCCCCGCCCCATAAAAAAGAGAAACAAAATCCAATCAGTCTATAAACTACAGACTAAAGATAGCAGTTTTCCATGAGCGAGTTTATCCCTCAAATCCCAAATCGACTGCTTTGCATTTCAAAGCGGGAAAATAAACATTTTGATAAAAACAGACAAGAATAAAGCTCATGCCTTTGGGCGCGTTTGCACCTATTTTCATCCACTCAAAGCTACGGTAGTTTTCCAACTTTAAATTGATGTTCTGGCATCACAAATGCCAGAATACTGAGTCAGTAGGTGGAATCGGGGATGCCGTGGGTAATCCAGATATCGGTATGGAAAAGTGTGCTAAGCCAGATGCGACTATGGACCCGTCACCTCGGTGTATGATGAGATTTACATGATCTTATTAAGAAGTCCAAAGATGACGTTGTATTAATCAGCTTATTAAATGTTTGGAGCTTTAAGCACGTTTCGCGGGACGAGGAACACTGGTGCTCTCCATTTTATTAATGTTTTAAAACACAAGAACATTTTATTGTCATCTAATTTAAATGCTAACTATCAGTGAACAGACACCCACACGGGGTCAGTTTATGTTTTTTATGCTTCAGTATGTTCGGTGTGTGAATTTCTGTCTTTTTGTTGCACGTTAAACTTGCCTGCAGTGTCACAGTGACGTGTCAGCACCATTAACCTGTTGTTGTGAGAGACTTTTCAGAGTTTTGATTGCTTAGCCCAGTGTGATTTTGTCCTCATCTATTAAAGAATGATACAAAACAGTAGTTTTAGTTTCGATCAAGACTAAACGGCGAGAAAGCACGGTCGACTTTACACTGAGTCAGGTTATTCAAAGTTGACTTGCCTGCTGAGAAATCACTCAAAGCCGTGCCCTAAACCTAACCCACCAACTCCCAGAATACGTGAGGACAAAAGGCTAGGGTTACCAAAACTGCGGCTGTTGCTCGCAGCCTGCAACAACTTTCTGCTACAACACCTTCACACCGCACAGAGATCTGTAGCATGAACGCGTGTTGATGGCTAAAGAAGAAAAGCTCATTTCTTTTGTTGCCCCCTCCTTCTAAATTATCGTGACAGGGCTACAGCCTTTATCTCCTCCTCGGGGCTTCACCAGCTGCTCACCTCTAATCAAACCTTCTGTGACACTCACTGTGTGTGTGTGTGTGTGTGTGTGTGTGTGTGTGTGTGTGTGTGTGTGTGTGTGTGTGTTTATCACCTTTCTCTCTAAAGTCATTCTGATGTGTTGTATAATTGCATTCATCCACTACAAGCCTGCTCTCTTTTGTTTGTTGGCTGTTAAATGCTTTCTGCCTCTTGGTGCTTCCTTTTGTGTCTCTTTCTCTTGACAGCCTCTCTAAATCACTCCACAGTACACACACACACGCACACACACATGCACACTGTGTAGATTCAGCCACACCGAGCTTTCAATTAAAAACCCAAACTATAATCTGTTCTTTAACCTGTAACTCAAAGGGGCTTCATTTTTGAGTTTTTTCAGTCACATCAGTGTTTGCTGTCAGCGTTTCCTCTCGAGCGCATCAGAGGCAGCCTTCGCTCTCGCTCATACTCAGTGGCACGATTCCTCCCGAGGCTCAAAACACCGATTAACGCTCCCGATTCTCCTCTTACTCGCTCTGAGACCTTGGTCATTATAAACATGTCCTTGTGTGGCTGCTTGTTGCTCATCAGCCGCGGCCACTGCTTCAATGAAAATAAACAAGCAAACCGGAGCTTTAATACATTTCATGAATATATTCAACTGTGACTCATTATATGCTCATTAGTTTCACTGACAACACAGATTGTTCATCTCAAAGTTTTTACAATCACTGTGAGCTTATGTGCATATATTTCCCAGCGTGCTCTGCAGTGAGGTTACAATGTTGCAGTGTTTTTGCAGTTTTTTCCCTTTAAATTCAGTTCAGTTTCTTTGCAATGTGTCAGAGATATGTAACTGGAGCACCAGTGGTATCATATTTGATGTTATAGAATAGAATAGAATAGAATTCAACTTTACTGTCATTGCACATGCACAGGTACAGGGCAACGAAATGCAGTTTGCATCCATCCAGAAGTGCTTTAGCCATTATATAGATATATTACAATATATATTAGCAATAATATAGATATGTAAGTATATTACAGAAATGGGTCTATTATGGTATGTTATAATGTACACGGTATGAAGTATGTTATGAATATTCTATAACTATAAGTATGTACAGGCTGTAGTGAGTACAAGCTATGTACAGGATATAAATATGAAATAAAAAACTATACAGAAATATGAGATATACAGTTATACAGAAATATGAACTATGCAAGTTATAAACAGTTGTAGGATTAAAAATGATCGTATGTACAGAATGATTATCAGTGTGATCTGTCAGCCCTGAACCCTTTATATGTTACTGTTTGTTTAAGATAAGTAAACTGTGAGTAATAAAATGCACAGAATACAAAATGTAGCAAAAATGATATGAATTCAAACTCAATTTCCCCAAATTCCACTCATTTTAAAGCCACCTCTTACAGGATGCTTTAAAATGATCGCCACACCCCTCATGCACTGCTGCACTGTGTATAACTGCTCTGGTAAATAGAAGTCGATCCAAGGAAGAAGAATATGTCTTTATTCTTATGTCTTCCTGTTATCTGCCCTTTGTTTTTTGTAGATGTAATGTGTTACTGTAGCGTTCATCCGCTCATCCGATTGTTGTGTGCCGTTTTTCATTAATGTAGAGTATTTATTGTGCGCTATTACCGAAGAGGCCCGGCCAGTCTGAGCAGCCCTTTATCTGTGATGAAAGCCCGGCTCACTGTAATGACTAGCTGGTGACAAATGGAACTCAAGTTGACAGAGCTAAATGTGATGGGCAAATGCACACACACACACACACACAAGGACACGCACGCCTTTTAAATAATTGCAACACTGCAAGGTGTGCATGAAGGTGTCAGCCTGACACCTGGCAGAGCACTCAGCCAGCTGTCGGCATTACATCGATTACACCAAGAATGTGTTTAAAACTGCGTGGGGATGGATACTTAACCCCAATAGTTTCCCACTTACTAACCCTTTGTAACAGAGTGTGTTGAAGCTGGCAGCGTGAAAGAAGAACTGATATATTTCCTTACAGCAAGTGTAAGTCCAGAGCGGATACCACGAGAAATGAACCAGCAGGTCACAGAGCCTGTCTAAAGGACCAGGCAGGAGCTATCTGGTAGTTTTAAAGCACCTTTTTACATCTGTGGATGCTAATCACACATTTCAACATCAAAATGAAAGAAGAAAATGATCATAGGCAAAGAAGTCAGATGTAGGCCTGATTGCAGACTGTGAACACGCTCTAACAAGACTGTTAAAATCCATAAAAGCAGAAGATGCAAAATCAATAAGCATTTCATGGAAGCAGCGTACAAGGCCTGCTCTGATAGAGGGATATGAACCAATTTCTCCCTCCATCTCTCTGAGTGTGTGCATGTGTGTACACGCATTAGTGTTTATTAAACACCTGACTACTTTAAATGCAATCAAAGTGGTTCTTACATGGGATAGATAACAATCCCTGAAGCCTAATCCCCGTGATAAAAATCTCATTAGCCTTCACAAATCGTGTTGTTATGAGGGAAACCATGCAGTTATTTATCACCGCGCCTTGTTGCCTGGCCTGTTGCTGGGCATTTAATATGGTTTGATAAATCTATGGGGGACTATTATTTACAGTGAGGGAGCATAAATACAAATAAATCTAATTTATTGACCACTTTTCATGATGTTGAAAACAGTGATGCAGAGAGCTTAGCCTGAATCCACTTCATTATATCGGCGCTCATATGAACCACAAATCCATATAGATCTCCAGGCAGGGGTTATCTAATCACATTAATCACATCGAGTGTAACGATAACAAGCACATTTTTCTGATTATTTTCATTTATTTATTACTGCTAGTTTTCCCCTGTTTATGCCGTATAATTACATCCGAAAAGAACACCAATAAAATATTCAGGCGACGTGTTTGAGCTGTTTATTTTTATTCTGACAGTAAGTTCGGGGTAGGGTCCTGTTAGCTCTCTACACAGAGTAGTGACTGAGAAGCACAAGCACGCTGTGTTTTACTGGAGCTGGAGGCTGAGTGTGATGCTTAACAGTAACAGATCTTCAGTGATTTCCTGTTTCTTTTGCAGAAAAATAGTTTAAATATGAATATGGAAATGGACAATGGTCATTTATATTCTTTTCTTTGTCATAAATGTTCTGTTTTCCTATGCTCAGCTAACTGGTTTGCTACATATCGTCCATGATCGTGGCGTCAGTTTTCTTATCTAAATTCAAACGTTCGGGTTTAATGTCGTATCTAAATGTTGGATTAATACTATAAGAAGAACTTTAACAACCATAAAAATGCATAAAATAAAGTAATGATGTAACAACTGATGCAAAATAATAAGTAGAACCAGTCGTAAAATTCTTAAATTATCCTCAAACTTAACAATAGAGTAGAAACAAAAAAGCACTTCAGCCTCTTTAGGTTAAAAACCCAGAGACTTTATTAAACCCCTAAATTGAAAGCACTCATGAAAAGCTGTAATTGTTTGATGTGAAAATTGAAAGCACTTTGTACGAAGCCACTTTTGTAGCCTTTGTGTGTGTGAGTGTGTAGGAGGGTGTGGGAGTGGGTGAGATTGTGTGTATGCATCTATTTTTCTGATTCTTCAGCTCTTTTTTTTTTCTTTGCTGCTGTGGCAGCTTCAAGCGTTGATAACAACGATAAGAGTACCTGGGAGAGAAAGAGGGGCTTGTCGAGCTTCACGGTCATCTCAAGTCACTGCATTGTGAATGGGGTCATGTGTACGTTGCGCTACGCTCGAGGTTTCTCTGAAGGAAATCATTCCTCTGTTGTTGTCTCTGTCTCTCACTTCAATTATCTGAGAACTTTCCAGGATGTTAGTTCCTACCCTCGAGGTCTCCAGCTGTCTGATTAGGACAGAGAGGTGGAGGAAAGGACTAATTTGTGTGTACGCGAGTGTGAGTGACAGGGCTAGAGGCGAGGCCGTAACAAGATGTAATGACGGCGGCTGATGTATCGCTACCGGCGTTCCTTTCTGCTAATTCGTCACATACTTCACGCACTGCTCGCCAGAAAACAAGCAAGCAGCGATGACTCACTTCATCCAGATCATTTGTATCCAGCTGTGGTAAACAGCCAATTTTATACATGTAAGTACTCCGCTGGCTTTGTCGCCCTATTGTGTGGTCTCAAAAAGCACTCGCTGATCAGCTGTCGAACATAAAGTGGTAGGTGAAATTACACACCTCGTAGCACATAAGCGCACAACCTTCAGGGTTGGCATTTTGAATTTTCACATCACTGTGGCCAACGTGTGGAAAATTGCTTTCATATTTCATTGTTGTTCTCTGAGACCTATAATTTATATCACAGGAATACAGTAATGAAAATGTGGACTCCACGAGTCATTGGTTCTGTATAACACATTATCAAGTAGATCATTTCTGTATTTCTGTTGTAGAGCTGAGATAAGTAAGTTTAGCTGAGGGACTTCTTAGTTGTATATATAATTTCATACAATGTATCACATATTCATTTAATGGAAATATGAAAGCTTGGTAAAGCTATAGATGGGCTGCCATTAATACAACAACATCACACCACCCATACGATGCTTTATCTGTCACACACACTGCTAATTTACTGACTGGGAAGGGGATTTTTTTTCCCCCCCACAAGTTTGGCCTGTGGGAACATGTTTGTTTGTCTTTGGGGGGGGGGGTTTATGTACATGTTCATAAACTGGCCTACTTCTGTTCAACTATCTGTATTTCAGGCAAAGTAAAATACAAAATCAAGAAGTGGAGGAGAAATAATTTCTGCTTCAGTGCAAACATATTGCAGATTGCTGCAGGTAGTTGTGATGAGGTCAGTAACTAACTGAGAGACATAGAGACTAAAACAAACAAAACAAAACCAGATATATTAGTGGCATCTATTTCAAACTTTGCAAAACATCAAACAAAGTTTGTAATTTTTGCTTTTCTAATCAGTGATGTCACAGTCATCTTTTAATAGCCAATCACAGCTGACTAAATTGTTTTTGTTTTTTTTCGGTTACTTATCATTTACCCGTGTATGCATGGCTTCCATGTCCAAATACAGCAGGGCTCACATGTTTTTACGTGATTCTTAATTAAATAAGCTGGTTGTTTTTAAAATATGTGCATGTCAGAACGGTGGCCACAAAACAACTAATTAGTGACGTGTGAGACGTCTCTGTGGGATTTTAGCCTCTCAGCAAACATTCATTTCACTGTCCACATACAGAGACCTGCATTCAAAGCTGTTAAAAACTGGCTTCTGATTTTAATATTACTTTTCCATTTGCTGTATCACTGTGGTTCTGGTCATGTTTCTGCCTGCAGAAAAGGGAACACGCATTGATTTTTCTTAGAAGTTTACTGAACTGTGCTACCAGAAACATTCTCTAAACTTTCCTAGTGAGAACAAAGGCACAGGAGCCGCTGAATGTGTGTGCTTTTATAAAAATATGTATAAAACCTGGTTAACTTTATAAAATCTAAATTGAGCCGTCAGATAGGTGGGAAGAGAAACAGGCTTCTGTTTTCCTCTTATCCTCCACTGCCCCCTGAACTGAGATGATTCATGAATATAATGTGCTTTAAAGTCAAAGAAGTGGGTGTTTTGTTATTAAGCTGGGTTATGAAGCAGCACTGGTCAAAACAAAAATTCTGAACAGAGGCCAAAGATAAAGACTTCCTTCTCCATGAATCATCGCTGAGAAAATGATGAAAATGAGACAGGAGGAAGCAGACAGGAGCGACAGAGAGAAGAATGCCCGTCCATTTGTGAACATCAGCTCTCGCGATCTAATTAGTCTTCAGGCTGTTGACGGCAAACATCTGGCTGCCTCTCTCGTGCCTGTTTGTCACTTCCACACGGGAAGAAAACGGCTTCATCCGTGACTCAACTCTGTCCTCGAGGAATCTTTTGCAGAACATCTGCTATAGCCGGTGTATCAAGAGTCCATCATTCACAAAGTGCTTTAGCTGGACTTTAAACCACCTGTGTCCTTGTAGCTGTGCTCATCACGTCTGTCACTTAAAATATTGATGACTGCAAAGATAAAGTGACAGAGCTATCAAATATAGAGGTTCTTTGCACAGATTATTTGGAAGTAAAACCAAAATGCTGACCCTTATAGTAGCTTTGCATGGTTAACAGTTAAAAAAGAATCATTATTTATCTTATACCAAGCCTTTGTGCAGCTTTTCAGTTGATTCAAAGTCTGAAATAAGCTGGTTTAATCCATCCATTTGCTTCAACTTTCACAGTTGTGAAATTTCTTCTGCAGCCAAACTGGGGTTTTGGTTCATTTAAAAAAAAAAAAAAAAATCCATAAATTCATAATTATTCTTGATTTCTTACACCGCAGGTTAACCTGCACTGTTCCTGTCAGCTGTAGTTTCTTATTTGCATCACAAACATGTGGGAACACTTACTAAAACTTGCAGAACAGCTGAGGGGGGACTGAGACTACGTCCACACTAGGCCGGATAGATTTGAAAACGGCGTTTTCGTCTGAAAACACTCCGCGTCCACACTAGCACTTTTTTAGTCGTTTTCAGAGAGTTGTGCGTCCACATTGAAACAGCCGAAAACACTTACGTTCCAGTCCTGTGCATGCGTGAAACGCAAGAAGATTCGGCCTGCCTCATTTCCGTCTGCTGCTTATTTACTTTCCGGCTCTTTGAAACGTCGCTGCAGAATGTTGAGGAAAAGCAGCGAGTTTTTTAAATGCACTAACAATGAGGCGGAGTTGTTGCTGATGATGACAGTCACATTATTACTGACAAATACACAGAGATACATAAGTAACTTTTGGTCTGTCACAAATAAAATTCACAGGATGGCGATAAGATGAAGAAAGTATTGCAGGGCTAGTATTGTCCCACGCTCACAGGCATGCTTTCCAATCACAGGAGATCAAATTGTCTGCTGCAGAGGCCACAGCTGAAACTTTTGAAAATGCCCCCAATCTGCTTCATCAAGCCATCATCAAGCATTGCACTGAATTTGCATTTTACTCCCAGGAGCTGCTTCCTCTGCCAAGCTCTGCTGCTGTGTGTACCACTGCCGGATGCTGCCGAGGAACATGTTAGTAATTCATGAGAAAACAACCTCTGACTTAACAAAATGCTACAGATTACATTTTTATTCATGCTTATTTGTCGTGGCTGGTGGTTCCTGGTGTTCATGGTTTCTAATGTGGTTTGTTATAAAACTATTTGCAAACTGTGTCTAAAACTAAAATGGGATCATAGAGGATTCTGTGTAATGTTCTGGAAACATCTTGCACTGCAGGGAGATTTTTCACATCCCAGTGAAAAACTAGTCTTCCACTTTCTCTCATTCATTAGATGTTTTAAAAAGGAAATTTTCCACAGCTTCAACATCTTTTACATTCTGGGAATGAGTCAGAGCAGAAAAATGAAATAAAAAAGTCCAATTCCACAGACAACATGTTTTGAAGTGTGGCTTCATCTATATTTAGACATTTACTTCATCTGACTAGAATATCGTCATCTGCTCCTGCACTCCTCTTTCTGTGTTTGCTTTGAATGAAGGACCTGAATTTTTCACCGGTGTTCTGCTCTGTGTTAAACTATCTGCCTTAATGTTGCATTAATTTCCTGCTTGATTCCCACATATTGTTTCTGCGTAGCTTCAAACACTGAAATATTTTGCAGTGTGATGGAACAACAGCAGATTGTGAACTGTGAAGCTAGACGTCAGGACCTGTGTGTTTGGGCATTCACTAACATTTCATATGTGAAAATTCACTGCTGTGAGGAAATCTGATGGTCAAAATCATAACTGTGAAGCACGCAAACACAAACACAAACACAAACAGATACATTCTTTCAGCAGTCAGTTTGTGAGATGCAGCTCCTTTGTCTCGCTGCAAGGCTTGTTGTTAGTGTCTTTCTGAATTTAGTCACTTATTTATCTTGCATGATGATGAGCACGCAAAACAGATTATAAATAGATAGATAGTTCAATGCTATCTCTCTCGCACACATAATAACACACATAAACAGAGCCTCCTGAAGCAGCATGGGATTCTTAGAGACAAAGAAGAAATAGTGGAGTGTTAAAGGTCAAAGACACTGGCATGCACATGGAAAACTATGCCATCTTCTTATGTAGTAGTTACCCTTACTAATTAAGATCAACAGCATACTTGCACCTATAACAACATCCTTAATTCATGGGAAAAGACATTTCAGGCCGCTTCACTTTAAATAATCCCAACTCAGACGAAACAAACTTTTCCCCTTAAACAAGAGGAATGATTGAAGGAAGTAATTACCTCCATCAAACAGGAGGAAATTACAGGAAGGAAGGGCGAGTCAACACGGTAAAGAAAAAACTTTTTTACAATCAGAAAATCAATTTCTAGAAATAAATTTGTCTCCAGCGTCTGCTTCTTGTCTGAGGATGGAGGATAAGGTGCAGATGTGAAAGTCTAAAGGTGGCATTATTTTTAGTTGCAGCTCGAAATCAATACGTGGTCGCTGGAGAAAATGGGAAAATCTTCAGTCAATCACGACCTTTCCTTCAGATTCATCATGTTCTGCCTTTGCTCTGTGTGTCTGGAACATAAAATTGATTTGACAAGAAGAGGTACATGTTAGAGCAACAGGACAGGGCATCTTGTGTTAAAGAAAAAACTTTTTATCAAAGACACTTTGGGATATTTCAGTCCAACTATTTGTCAAGTTACCCAAGAAAAGATCAGGCAGATAAATGTTATTCCAAGTTGAGTTTGTTTTTCCATTGGACTGGAAGATAAATGTAGAGTTTCCACACGACCAGGGAAATGCTGATATCTTCTGTTGCTACATTACCAACCACTCTGTTTCTGGTTGCCATCAGAGAAGAAAAGGAACATCATCTTTAGCTCACGAGTGTCCAGTTTGTCTCAGTTTCAAAATTCAGTGGCAGCTATGATGAAAACAATAACCAACCAATGGCTGATGTAACGGATCTTTTTTTGTGTTGTAAATTAAAAATGATTTTCCCTTCTCCCTGCACAGACCTGATTCTACAATAACATCATCGAAAATCATCCTTTCATCCCTTCATATTTACTACAGACACTCAAACTCCCCATCACTTGGATGTGAATCATTTTGGGGCACTTACTCAAACTAGTTATCCTCAACAGGCACTTGTGTGGATTCACACCTCACTTTTGTTTAAACAATGAAGGCAGCCACTGTAAATGGTCACAGTTTTGCTTGTTGTGCCAGTTCCTCAGTGGAAATCAGCAGCAACCCCGTCCTCAGTACGGCATCATGAAGAATTATGTAGATGTTGGACAAGTGTGGAAAACACAATTTATGGCCAACGAAAGCATTCATCATTAATAAGGGGAGTAGGGAGTAGAGCCACCTTTATTAATCATAGTGGAAAATAAGGGAGTCCAACATGTGGGAGTCACACTTTGTGATCCAGCGCATATTTGTGCTTAATCTATTTTTAACCATAACAAACTGGTTTTGTTTTATAAACCTAGCAATAACTCTGTGCAGAAAATACTGAAATGGTTGCATTCTGATGCTTGTGTTCTGTTCTGGTCAGTTTGAAGTGTTGGAATTACTGTCAGGATGTGATAGAGAAAAAAATATGGAAAAATCTCTATTCCTCTGTTTCAGCCTCCGTTTCTTCTCTCTACACCATTTCTGTCTCGCAAACATGTTCACTTGATCCTACTCTTTGATCACCATCTTTGAATCCGGTCGTGTGAGCCTTTTCATCCTCTTTCCTCACAGCGGGACTTTTAGTGTGAATGTACACAAGCTGTTTGCTCATATTTCCTCCACTTTGTACAGATTTGTTTTTAAACCATCCTCATGATGATACTGTGTAGTGCCACAAAGTCCCTTTGCTCTGCACCAACAGACAAACACTGACACGTGTAGTTGTAATAAATGTCATGCGCGCAACCCACAGTTGCATTTTCCTTACAGCAGTGTAAGATTTATTCCCAAGAGTATTGTTACAACAAAGAAGCAATCAACCAATCAATTGTCTTACTTTTTAAGTTTATTTGTAAACTTGCTCATTTTGGATAGAAAATAATTAAAGTCTCAAGTCTTAGTTTCTTCTGAAGAAGCTATTCTGTGGAATAGATCGCCTCTGTGTAAAGCATGTATTTACTGCCATTATCAGACCTTTTTACCTTGAAGGCTTTTAAAGATAAACAGTCGTACAGGGGTTTCTTATTTATTTTCACTTCATATCATTCATGCAGATGATGAGCTAATATTATACTGGGAAAAAGACAGCCAGAAAGCATCCTACATCGTTACAGAGGCAGATGCTTACTAAATCATGTCAACCCAGCTCCTCCTGTGATGGCAGGAACTTCAAATAGTTGAAAAAAGACATTTTTGTTCTGCCGTAGTAACATTTTGGGAAAGGCTCTGTTGCAACAGGCCTGTCAGCACCGCTACACAGAGCTCTAAAAGTCAAATAATCAAAGAATCTTAAAGTGGACCCTGAACTCGATGGGGATCCAGGGTAGCTGAATTAGCGAAGGTGTGATTTGTGAATACTGAGACGACTCGCAGCGCTGTTGTGACCAACCTTTAGACGCTCCAACGAGACTTTGTTAAGAGAACGCTGAGTCAAATGCTTCCCCAAAGATCTGCCACTTGAGGATATTCTGAAGACACACAACGTTCCTCTTTACAACACGTTCTGTGCAACTGGCCTGTTTGTTTGTTTGTGTGGGTTGCTGGGGGTTTGCATCATGCAGTGAATTCTCCTACAGAACAATCCTGATTTGTTGTGCTGCCATCAAGGTGTTTCTTTAAGATAAGCAACAAGGCTTGTGCTCATCTTCATGTTTTTTGTTCATTTTTGTGGCAGTGTTTGTTTGAGTGCTTTGAAAAAATGGAACTTATTCTCTTACAAATAAACCAGTTTCACTCCTGATGTTAGCAGAATACAACCAGTCACCAGTCTAAATCACCTGTGGGCTCTCCTTTGCATTAACTAGCACCGAAACAACAACCAGCTGCCCAAAAACATCAGGTGTTTAATTGTGATACTTTCTGGTATTTTAACACTAGATGTAAATTAAAGCTGTGACTTGACCTTAATATAGTTTCCATTTATTAATTTCAGATATTCTGAAGCACACAGCGATGTAAGATCAAAAAGTGTTTGCATATATCTAAAAAAATTCTGTATTGTTGTTACTAATGAGTCCTAATAAGTACACTAAAATTCACAAAATGATTTGTCCACTTCACAAAACTCCCAGAAGACTCCAGAAGTAATAAGATTTCAGCAAGCTGCCAAAGGAGGGATTAATAGAGACGAATATAGAAGATTCACTGGGAAAAGGAAAACAGCTGAATAGAAATGAAGGCGGTTGTAATAAGAACGCAAAACAAGACGAAAGGTGATAAAAGGCTTAGGGAGTGAGTAAACGCTGGAGGGAAACAGGAAGAGGAAGAACGATGAAAAAGATTGATTTCTGTGTCGTGATAATTCAGTATTTTCTTTTAGCAAAATACCGCCGTGGAATTTATTGTAGAAATATATATTGTTTTCTCTTTTTTAACAGTTAGTTGTGCAGTTTTGTGGGAGACCTTTTAATGTGAAAATCTCCGTCCTGAGACATGACTTCATTGGTAGTGTCTACCTTTAAAAAAGAGACGTCTCTATATGCTGGTCAAAGTAGAAGGTTATCGTGTTTAAATTATGCATTTGTTATTTTCGGGGAGTGAGCGCTAATAATTAGTATTATGAGTAATTATGAGTAAGATGTGCTTTAGAGTGATGTGGGTGTCACATACAAGTTGGAAGATCAGTAGAGAGTGTCAGAAAAAGAGATGGGCAGTAACGTGTTAAAAGTAATGCGTTTGAGTATCGAGTAAAGTAAGGGATTACTATTGCAAATAATTAGATTACTGTTACTCTCCCATAAGCACGCTGCGTTAGTAAACCGTGATGTTGTTTGTGAGAGTGTCTCATGACAATGACGTATGAGCAACAGACGTGTGTAGATCAACAATAGATAATATGGAGGAGTACGGATGTGTGGAAGTACTGACATTACTACAAAAACATTAGTCCCCTGTTCACTCTGCGTGGGAGGAAAACTTCTTTCTACAACGAAAAATTAAACTTCAGATCTGAGCAAGCTCCATGCACGCTGCCACGGGAATGTGAAATTCACAGAGAAACCCCCGGATCCCCCCACTGACATGACCGCTGCGGCACCGGGCAAACCTCCCACTCCTGCTAAACAGGTGGAAATAGATTTAAGAGTGACAGGACTCAGTGCTGCTGAGCCTTTGATTTTATTTGTTTTTGCTGTGTTTTACTTGCATCTGTTTGAAAGTTTGCTGGAAAATTTGCAGAATTTGCTTGATGCTTAAAGTTAAAAGATTAAAACTAATAAAACAAGTTTTGATTCAACCTTATATGATGGGTTATGCTGAAAAAATTAGAATTGGCCTGAAATGTCTTGAGGTTGTGTGTCATGTTTTTAAAAAGCAACTAAGTAATAAAGTAACTAACTGCTTTTGAAAATCAGTAAAGCAACGATAACTTTCTTTTAGAAGTAATCAGTAATAAGTAACTAATTACTATTACAACACTGGTCAGAAAGAGTTCAAGTTGTCAAGTTTATGACTGTGACGAAAAAAGAAAGCTGAAGCTGTCAGATATGTAAGAAGAACACCTTAAAAATATAATATTATAAATTAATGTAGTTATCGATTTATTGTCGGTTCTACATTTTTTACCTTTAATGGCCTTCGTTGGTCGATACATAATTACTTTTACGCCCGAACTCTAAAGTCTGTTTTTTATTCCTAATACTTACATTCAACAAACCTTCCAGTTTTATTCGTCTCTGTTGTGACTGATAAAAAAATAAAAAGCTGGGGCTTCAACGTTGCAACAACGTTGCAACAAATTGAAAGTCTTTTTTTTACTCTTGCATAACAAAAATTTACAAATCTGTGAAAATGCTGATATTTAGCATCTCGTTTGCATTTTCAGCCTAACGTTTCTGAAATGCAGCGTGTCACTGCAGGTGAGGTTTTATATTTGACCTTGTGACTCTTCACCCTGTTTGTTTCTGAGTAATTTGGCTGAGTAATCTGAGCATTTACACCCACACGGGCAGGGAAATAAACAAAGGTTGAAAAGTTAACTAGTGAGGTGTAAAAGCACTGATACTCTGAATGCAGAGAAATTACCAATTTCCTTAAGCCCAGAGCTTTTATGTGGAGCTTACCACAGCTGCAGTCTTCTCGCATTATTCTTTTACGACATGTCGTTTTTAACCGATACTACTGTATCTTGAATGGGAGTTACCAAACATCTTTGCCATCACATACTTTCTTACCTGCGTTACATCATTTGTCACACAGTCCTTCTGTTAATATGTCAAAGTGTCCCTCTCAGCATCTGGAGCACTCTCCCTCATGTCTACCAAGAATTTACCGGAAACGTTGGTGTTCAGTTCGTCTCGTCTGTCTCTCATCTGTCTGTTTGTGGTTTTGGAGGTCTTGTACGGCAGTGATAAAGCTTACACTGTGTCAGCAGACTGTCATCTTCAACAGATGGGGACATGGATCAGTTTGCATTGATCCACAAAAGGTGGCAGCAGTCACAGACACTCTCTTTAGTGTTGCCCTCTGCCGTCATCCCGCTGCGGCCAGAGCTCTTTGCATTACACTTTTTAAAAGTTGGAAAAAGTTGTTAGCCCTGCACTGAATTATGCATTGTGCTGCGATCCAACTTACATTCAGCCCACTTTCCTTCATTATTCTAACGGCGTCCTTCCCTTTTCTTCCCTCCCCTTTCTCTCAGCAGCGTCTCAGTGTGTGTCAGCGCTGGGCTGCGGACCTCACTACGAATACGCTATTGAGGATTTCTGCCTGGGCAAGTTCAGACTGGACATGCAAGAGCTGGATCAGAGACACTGGTGTAACTGGGAGGACACAGTCGAGTGAGTGGGATAATCACAGTCTCATGCACACATGCACACAAAGAGAGAGAGAGAAGCAGCCAGACACGAATGAAATCTGTTTTATATTCACACTAACACGAACAGGACATGGTGACATTTTGGTGAGGCATTAAAAAGCAATTTCATCCTTTTTTTGTTAGGTTTTATCCACTTAGAGCAATAAAAATGCTTAAATTGTCACTGTGATGTCTTCCAAAAAGCCTTGGTTTCATTCTGTTATCACCACACAAAACACATGATTTTTTTAAATTAATAATCCTCCTGTGTTGTTTTTTTTTTTAATCGAAACAATAAGGCAGCGATACATCGTTACATAAAAAATCTGTATATTTGTTCATCCCTCACTTGAGCTGTTGCATTTTTTTCAGCTTTGGTTAGAGTCCAAAGGCTGATTATGTACTGAGTGAGAGACCACAGAGAAGGACAGTGAGTTGGAAAAAGGGATTCAGAGAAACAGTCTGAACAAAAGCAGCACGCCTCTGGCATAAACACAGATCTTTTTGTGCGTGAGCAAATATTATCTTTGTGCTCGCTGCAAAAAACGGCAGCATCATCACAGCTTTTCAGATTTGCTTTTACAATTTGAGAACATAAATTACAATTAAGCAATCACATAAATACCCCCCCACACACACACACACCTCCCACCTGACTGTGTTTTAAGAACATGTTTGTATTTAAAACGGTCAGCTGTCTCCATCAGGTCTGACCTTACTTTGCACAAATAAACTCTATTTTCATACCTTCATCTGTCTGTACCTGTGATAACACTGAGTAATTGCTGAGACCTGGCATCTTAGAAATAGAATTTAGTTTAACAACGGAAAAACTTTTCAAACAATTAGATCTCGAATAACATTTGAGTACGTGTCTGATGCTGCATTTGCATTTGCACTTGCACGACATGTAGTGAGAAGACTGTGCCAGGACGCTGTAAGTAGTTTTTTATTAAAATAATAAACTAAACACATCCAGGAACATGTTCAGTACTGTGCAAACGTCTTGAAAAATCCCTCATTTCATTAGATTTTGCTTCCAAGGAGCCAGACTTTCTTCTGATGGTCTTGAGTAATAGTTCTCCAGGATTTGTGAAGGAGTTTTGGACATATAAAAAGTATAAAAGTGGTCACAGCAAATATTTACTGACCTTATATTCCATGTGTTTGCAAATGCTTCAATAAATCGCTGCACCTATTGGCCACTTTTCTAGCAAAGTTTAGAGAAATGCGTGGTGACTTTTATGCAGTGCTGTATGTTTATATATTCAGATAAATGTTAGTTTAACCCTTCTGCAGGGTCTTTTTAGTGATATCACTGCTTTCCAAGGTCCTAGCAATAAATTTGGTCAAATTTATCTGGATGTAGAAGTCATTAAACCGTAGGGTTTAAGTGCGTGCATTATCAAAGATCTCAGGGAGACTTAAAAACCAGATAAAAAGCATGTAATTATCAAACTTTTCTTCTGTTTTTCAAAAGGTTTGCTCTGTCGTGATTAAATGTGCATAACTTTTCCTTCAAGGGTAAACGCAGGGTTTATTTGCCAGTAATGATTTATGTGTTATATCATGTCAGCATTTAATTTAAGTTAAAAAAATAACCTTATTTCTTTAATCTGTAGACCTTGTTCCACATACTCGAGAACCATGATGTGTTTAGTAGACTATCTGAGCTCATTTAAACATCCTCATCTTGCTGCTCTACAAGAAATACACTTCAAAGGTTACTTCCACACGTGCAGTTCATCAGTTCATCGACGCTTGTGTACAAATACTGGACAACTTTGTAAATCCCAAATAAAAAAAGGTTTTATCAAATGTATGTAGTATTTAATTTCTCCATAATTTATATATATTTTTTGGTCTGAAACAAAACAGGAAGCGGGAAAAGCAAGAAAGGAAAAAGAAAAAAAAGGGAATGACGGACCGAAATGTCAAAAACGGTCCAGCTGAGTAAGAAAGGTCAAATATCAGGACAGTCGCTCCCCTTCGAGGAAGTGCTGCGTTCGGGCAAAGATTCCTCTGGAGAGTTCTAATTCAGTTCCAATGACATTTTGTCTGTGTGTGTGTGTGTGTGTGTGTGTGTGTGTGTGTGTGTGTGTGTGTGTGTGTAGGGGCAGTTGCATGGGGCTCCTTCCTACCACTCAGTGTGCCTCAGCTGTTAAAAGTAGTAACGTTCCTCAGCTATCTTGTCTCACTTCTGTCCTCTGCTGTCACAACTATCACATCAGCCGGGGTTTATACGCGGCTCCCACCGCATCGAATACTTAACACTGTCCTTATGTTCACTGCAGCATACATTATTAAATGCCTCTGCGTATTTTCCTCACAATACTTCTATTAGATGTCTGAAGCTTTCGCACAGGAAAAAAAAGGCTCAAAGGCCGCCTAACTGACTTTGCATGCCCATCTATTTCTGCATTATGGCATAAATTTAATTAAATACAGTATTTCATCTTTATTTTATCTTTACAGCTGTCTCCTCTTTCATCTGCTGGAAAGGGGAACAGCTTCTTTTTTTATCCCTCATAACTACAGTCAAATGTTTTTCTATTTCCTTCATTCCCCTGCTTCTTCCACAATCCCTTCTGCTCCATATTTTAATGTGTTTTCCGTTGCTCCCTATCATCCCTTTTCCCCGCTGCTGTATTATTTGCCTCTGCAAAGTTGCTAATGCTATATTGCACGTCCTCTTTTGGTTAAGTAACATCTCAAATACATTTGGTATCCCCGAGTCCCTCGTGCAGCTATTTTTGTGTCACAGCACTATTTGTTCCCCTGTCGAGAGAGTGTGCTGTAACGTCCCCCATCTCGTCCAGAGTGACGCCCTGCGCAGATACCGCATCATTGCTCAATAACACACCATAAATCAGAGACATTTTGAGGCTGGTGGAGGAAACAGGTGCATTGCACGATCCATTGCACCGATATCACCGAGCTGCTGTAAAAGCTCATCAGCAGAAAATCCAGTCACATCTTTGCATTCCTGATCGGTCTGCAGTGTGTGAGATGCAGCCGTCACCGTGTGATCATTTTAAATAAGATGACCTCCTGACACAAGACTTTTTAGGGAGGTGTGCTTAAATAAGCGTATTTTCCACAGGAGCCAGTTTGATTCTGTGAGAGTGACGGTAACAACACTGCCACAGAGCCAATCAGCAAGAAAATGCTTTTGCAGCCTTTGCAAGAAAGAACGAGATAATTGAAATATCTGAGGCGCTCGCATGATGTGACCTTTACTTTTTTTTCCCTCCAGCATCGTAGCGTTCAGATAAACCTTCTGCATGCATTTCACGAGATTTTCCCGTGTACTAGAGATAAAACTACAAGTTTTATCTTCATGCTGGCAAATCGTAAATATTTTACAGTTTTTGAATTAATGCTGTTAATGTTTAGCATCATTAATATTCTTTTTCTTCCTACCATCCATCTGCTGTGTTTCTTGGGTTAGTCAGCTAATCGTGACACGTTGATGCATTGCTGTGCTCAGTGTAGCTTAGCATAGCCCCCAGCGTGCACACACTCTCTTTCTTTCACTGTGCAGACATTTGTTCTGCAACACTCTGATAATTGATTTATTTTGCTAGAGTTGTCTAATCTCTCACAGCGTACGTCAGGGCCTGTGCTAATTTCTGACTATGCTGCATTCATGTGCAGCAGTTTAAATGTTGCCTCATAATTTGGATCTGCTCACCGTGTTTAATCGAATCTATAGCTCAAGTTTCACGAGTGAAATTCACGAGGTCAAATGTGAGCGTCGAGCCTGTGCACGGTAATGACGTTTAAATGTTAAGTGCAGGACGTGTGGCTCAGTGAGTCCATTTAACATCCGCTGTCGAGCTTGTTTAGACACTTTCAGCATCGCTGCGCGAGGACAGGAAAAAGAACACAATCATCTCATCACTGCTGAAAGTTAAAAACACAAACAAAAAAACTGTAACGCCTCTTTGCCCCCAAAGAATTACAGCTTGCATAAAACAGAGCAAAGAATTGGAAAAGGAAAATAGGCAACCTGGTTCCTCAGAGGCAGAGGAAAAGACGCCGATGCTTATTTGTACACCCAGAACGACAACAGGAAGATGCAAAAACAACAACGCGCTTTTAATGTCCCCACAACTAGAGGAAGTGTCAGCGGCACCGTCAGTTTATCAGCAGTGGGATCTTTAATTGAAACTAATCAACTTATTGTGCTACGTGATGCCCTGCTGTGGTTTTGTGCATTTCGCTGTCATGGTGGTTGTGTGGCAAACTGAAAAGCAGAATGCTGATGAAATGAATCATTTGGCCTGCCAGCACTCAGGTATGAATGAGACACTTAGCAGATGGGGAAAAAAATGACACGTCCACGATTGCAGATGGGAGGCTGATGGGAAGACAGACATCCAGCGGAAGACACGAATGATAACGTGTCACCATCCATGTTCAGTTTTTTCCATTTTCAAACACTTTGATGACACCACTTTAAAAATTTAGACGCTAAAAGATTCTCTAAACTGCAAAAAAATGCAAATCGTTCTGATTATTATTTGGAGTGCTCTGATAAATGAAACTACATATGTCATTGTTCTTTCTCTCATTAATCCTTGCACAAAAATCTAATTAAAGCTATGACAGCGTTTTATAATTATTCAGCCTGTGGCCCTGCTGGAGCTGCTTGTTGTGTCTCCACAGAAAACACTTGCAGCAGTCCCATCATATGAGCTGCGATCAAAAGGCTCAGCATCTGTAAAAACTGAGAGCCATATCTGATTCAAATTTCGCCTCTTTGAGGTCATCTCTCGGTGTGCCACGGAACTGCTTCCAGCAGAGCTGCTATTTTTAGACCCCTCCATGGAAGTCTCATCCTGACCACCTACATGTCAGCATCTGTAATTTCACCACGGATCAAAACACTGATGCTGAGGATCGTCACTGGCGATGAGAGCTGGATCTCTGGCTTTCATCCAGAGACCAAACAGCTGTTTTTACAGGAGGAGGTCTGCAGTGTGCAGTAATAAAGATGTTGCATGAAATTGAGATTATAACTTGGAGCCTCTTCATTGTTTTTCCCACATTCATGACAGTATGCACAGTGGATTCGTCCCCTCAGGGTCGCACAGTTGTGCTGTATCAGCCACCTGGACCGTAGCTCATGCTGTCGCACGAGGGCAGCTTATGTTAGTCACAACTTTATCTTTCAATTGCCAGACTTTGCTTCCTGCAACTTTTTCTTCCTCCCTAAAATTAAACTCCAGTTTAAGGTCACGATGATCCAACATGCAAGTGGTGAGTATTTCACTTCCTGGCGGGAGAACTAAAACAGCTGTTCACAGATGCTCTACGAGAAAGCAGCTCACACTACTTGTAAGTGTTTGGTCTGATAACTCTTTAAAGCCAGATGTGCTCCAATTATCCCACACTGCTGCCCAGTCTGAGCCACGAAGGTTTATTCTGTTATTTTTCATATTTCACTTCCATCTCATTCAGCTGTGAAAGCTCTCGCTAAAGTTCTCATAGCTGTTAGAGCCCCGGAGCCTCTGTGAGGTCAGAGTACCACAGACCCCTTAATAATACACATGACAGCGGTCACTGCCTACACAGAGGAGATGTGCAGCTACGAGGTCTTCACCTGTAAAGGCTGGACTGTAAGCTGCAGATTATACGCTGTGTATTTCACACCAAAGAGCCATTTAGTGGAGTTTGGTCTGTCACGTCCTAAACAATTTAATCAGAATGACGTGTTACTACGATGATAATAGGATTGTTATAAATTACTCAAGTGAAAACAGAAGAACTGTTTAATGTCACGAGGCAGACGACTCTTTATTAAACATCTATAACTTGGCATTGATCTTCTCAGCAGGCATGACAGAAGTGTTTTAATCCAAAGACCAGAGTGATTTTACAACACAGTTTAAGCAATTTACGTTTATTTGTCCTTTTGGAAATTTCACAACAATATAAGAAATGTAACTACAGCAATAAAGACACTAACAACAAGATTGTGTTGTTAGAAGCTGTATATGTCTATCCACATCACACTTTCTCAGTATAAACACTGTAATCGTTTTTTTATAAATGACATCTGAGTGCCGTAACAGGTTTTCTAGAATGCTGGTTGTTGAATGCAAGCATCCCTCTCAGGATTAGCTGTTCATTTTTCTCAGTCCAAAACCAAATGAAGGAACCGTTTAAAGGCCTTTTGGCGGTAAATTAAAAAATACGAGTGTGTTTATCCTCTAAGCGTCTAAGTGCGAGAACAGTAAATGGTTTTGAGTGACAGCTGAGCAGGGAGGGTTAATTAATCACAACCTGAGGCAGACACCATGTGTTTGTTTACGAGCTCGCTGAAATGTAAGACAAAGTATGCGCCCATGCTGTTACACGAGGAGGACAGATTAGCATATTGCTTTTCTGTGTAGAAAACACAGAACATGTTGTTTATGATCAACCTGCAGTATTAAGGCAGAGGAAATTCATGCAGTTATGTTCCTAATCTCTCGTCTGCAGTCTGTTTTTATCTCTTAATCTAAATCAACATATGAAGGGCCGTCTTTGATCTCACCCTTGTTTTTTTAAACTGCGCATCTATGAATCCATCTGCAAGTACCACATAATTTCTGAGTGCTTTCATTTCCTTCAGCTAGGAATCAAGGAATCACCATGTAGCCTCCAGGCCTTGTCAAGTAAAGCATGATGAAGGTTTGGTTTTAGGGAGGCCGGTAAACTCTTGAACGTCACTGCTTACACAGCCCACAATTCATTATCCGCGTGGCTCGCTGTCACAGTTAAACTGTATTTTCAGCCAAAACAGACACTTATCATCGCGTTAAGACTAGCCTGAAGGCTTAAATGTAACTTGGCACTTTAAGCCAAACTGCTGTGTAAGTTTTTAAAGAAGAAAAATGTATCCTCCTGTCTACACCAGAAGTCATTGTTTTACCCACTCATCTGGTTTTGCTTTGAGCAGCAGACATTACTGAGCTAGTTCCATACTATATGGTGCTATATTTAGTTGGGACTGAGCGACATTAGCAAACCAAATATGTTAAACAGTGATTCAGTTTATGATTGACTACAACTATTTAAATAGAATAAAGTGCTGAAGAAGCTATGCAACTATTACTACTAAAACGGTTGTGGGTTCAAGCCCCATACCGGCCATAAAGTGTTTCGTGGCAGTTGTGAATTTTTCCAGTGATAATGTGATGAAATTAAAATCAGTAATAGTTGCTCAAAAACACAATCTGTACTAGAGTCACCTGCTAATTGGAAGGTCAGTGGTTTGATTGTCTCATCTGCATGTTTTCGCACAGATTTTAGACAAAGTGCTTCACAGTAAAGGTAAATAAATTTGTAGCAGAAAGCTCTTTGTACACTCAGCAAGCGTAGAGAAATGCCATAAAAGCATCAATCCAAATAATAAGTGTGACCACAGTTGGTTTTTGTTTCAGCTTTTACTTGACTTCTAGTTACTCTTTATGCAGCTTGTCCTTTATGTTTAGTTTGCCCAGCGTTCCTTTGGATCAGTGTAGTCTGTTCCTGCAGCTTAGTTCCTGTTTTACTTTGAAAGTTTCTGTCTCTGGTGTTTTGCTTTGTTTTATTTCCTCCCCTGTGTTTGACATTATTGTTTGCATCCTTGCTTTTGTTGAGTATTTTTCATCACCTCACCTCATCGGGAAGTGGAGACAGGTGGGGAAAAAACAATGTGTATAGACATTTATACACATGTGTTTTTCCCATGTGTATAAATAGTCCTTCCCTCTGTCGTTGTCACAGTGTATGTTAATTTACCAAGATTTTTTTCATCCATGTACACCTGTCACTTTGGATTTTTTTTTTTGCTTTGCTTTCATTTCACTTCACTTTCATTTAGAGTTTTATTTAGCAGTCTGCGCCCCGGATCCTGCATTTAGGATTTTGTGTATGTTTTGTGATGAAATGAGTAATAAACTGAATTCTAATCATGTTTAAAAAGAAAAAAACATATATTTAATGAAAAAGCAAAACCTCGAAGGTAGTATCTAAACATGAATTAACACTAGCTTGAAAGTTTTAATATATGCTTCCACTTTAAAACCCTTTAAACCTTTACAAGAAGAAATAACAGGCTCATCCTCACATTCACTCTGAAAAGTCACCACAGTTTACTGCTAATGCTAGCAATTTTTCAATCGATGTAACTGCCAAGTCTGAGCCAGTTTGCTGACTCAGACTCTTTCCTATGTTCCTCGTGTAGCAGCTTTCAGTGAGGACTAGGTTACATCATGGAAAAGTTCAATTAAATGCTTCGCAGTTCTAACCACGTCCTTCCTCTCTAATTGAAAGCCTAATATCCCTTTATTTGCTGTAAACATGTAAAGACATTTAAAGTGGTTCTTGCAGGCTCTGCTGACATAAAACATGCCAGTGTTTGTGAATTAAGTCCCACTAACGTCTAATCAGTGACCAGATATAAGAAGCTGAGTCCGAATCATCCTGAGAAGTTTGGTTTTGTTGAGTGCATCTTTTCCATCTGTAAAAATACCAACAACTCGAGATAATTGCGTGCCTATAAATATTTATGGGGTCTATTAGATACGCTTTCACTTTAGTCAGTCCATCTGCCAGCCTCAGTAGCACAAGACACTGAGGGCTGTGTCTGCTCATCTATCTACACCGTCTGTTGGGTTAGTCAGCTAATTGTAGCACATTATTACATTACTGCGCTCATTATGGAAGTAGCTTATTCTAGCTCCCGACACATGCACAGACACACTTCTCCAGCTTTAGTCCATAAACGCTCTGAAATCCACTTAAGCTTTGCTCTGTTTTAGTCTTGATTTGCTGTGAAAAGGAAATAATTAGAAATCCTCAAAGGTGAACTGATTTAAAGAATCCCAAAAGGCCAATTCTGGTGATTCATTAGAAATCATTATAGCCTGGATTCATGCTTTCATTACAGGTATTCATTTTTACTTTTACAGCATGATATATCACATGATTCGGTTTTTAAATGCTGTGTAAAATGATACTAGTGATGAAAAATGGGAATTCTTTTTGTTTCTGTTTGTTCATTAAAGAAAAATCCACCAGAAACAATGAAAAACTGTGTTCTAGATCCTTCAGAGGATGATAGCAGCTTTGCACACTTGGCATTGGCCATGTGAGTGGGGTTTGGGTAAGGCGGCTGCGGTGGTCCGGCCGTGGGATGAAGGGCTCTCCCCCACGTTGGGAACCATGCGTGCAGATACCGTATGTTGATGTTCTCTGCACAAACAGCTCTCAAAACAAAAAGCATGAGAGCAAAGTGCATTGTGCCGGCAGTTTTTCTCTTTCTTGGCTCATGCAGTTCCTATCAGTCTCCATCACTGCTGGTTCTTAGCAGCAGTATTTCATAAAATCTCTGATCTTCCCTTAACGACTGGTTTCTGGAGCTTTGATCAACTTCTCCACTTCCGCATTTGTGAAGGTTTTTCTGGACTTTGTTTGCTACACACTAGAAATAACGGCTTGTCGTTAGTTTGGTTTTCTTCACTCAATTAAAAATTTCTTGCCAATATTTGGATTGCTGGAGCTAATTTCTCTGTACCGACACAGCTAATGATCCCAAATGAAAGAAACTTCATTTTAAGCCATTCCAGGTCGAGAATTGTAAACAGAAATATGTTATAAGAATCAAACATGGCCTTTGGGTGTAGTTGCTGGGTTGAAACACTTTTTTTAAAATTACTAAATAATCTGACGTGTGTCATTTCAGCTACAGTTACCTGTTTGTCAGGTGAAAAAGCCATTATTTGAACTCAGCATCCAGCTGGACACAAGGGTTAGAATACAAAGAATGATATGATGTTTTCTGCCTTTGACCTTAAATACATTTTCAGACTGCACACGTTTGAAAATAACCATCATCTGTGATTCTGCGAGACTTTTCCGCCTGTGTTTTTGTTAGAGGATATTTTGGTCAGTCAGTCATGCATGTTCGTAAGCCGTCTGTAATAATTTAAAAACCCTTTTGTGGGTGTGCTGAGTTCATATTGGTTTATGCACAAACCCGGGCCAGATAAATCTAGTGAGCTCAGTAGTGTGGAAAGCTTACTGAAGTTCCCTCTCTGTGGACCTGTGTGATTAAACAGCTGATTACTTGGTGATTAGAAATGGATTGCTTATGTTTTCATAACTCTAATGACTGGATAACGTCCAGCAGTGGCTGCGTTGCTGCATGATTGCAGCTGTTATGCAATAAATCTTTAATAGCGTTAGGACGATGATTCGAATACTTGCCTCAGTAAGGGTGGTTTTTCATTCGCATTAGCCTGATATGTGATAGCTGGACACAAACACGGACAGAACAGGAAGCAGCCTGTCAGTAGCATCATTTATGCAGACTGTAATTTAGGAAGAAAACTCCAGTTACATTTTGTTAAGCTCTGATTTATTTTCCATAAAGAAAAAAAAGTCAAACCACATCATATCCACACTGTAAAAAAAGAAGAAAGAAATCCTGCTGTGAGAAGAAGAAATCTTTGCAATCCGGGAAAAAAACCCACGTAGAATTTCATTTTCTCTCCCATTGTTGCTCTAAGTCAGCATCTTTATAATCTTTTTCTTCGCTTAGTTCGAAATGTAATTTCAGGAGTTCTTAGGACTGCACTGTGTGCAGATGCCAATATAGTGTAAGCTAATAATGTGCATATATAGAAGCCCTTAGAGGAGCGCACAACAAAAGGTGTTTTCTGCTTTAATTGAGCCGTCTTCTTGTTCTGTGCCTTCACATCAATACTGCAAACATTCACTTTGACGATTCACTGGTCCCACCGGGTTTCTGCTGAAGCTGGAAAGGAATTAAAGATGAGAATATTTTCCTCCCGCTGTTGTGCACCGTTGCTTCTCATTCTCTCTGTTCTGTCGTTATAGCGCTGTTCAGTGATACGCTATCTTTTCAGATAAGCAAACACAAACACACCATGCCTGTTTATACAGCCCATCAATTAATTTGCCACGTTTTTCATCTGCGTTCTAACGGTATCATAAATAACACGTCTGCCTTTACAAGTTTGTGCCTCATTATAAGGAGAAAAGCTTTGATGTACTCACCGTAGTCACCTGCTGCTACCTTTGTTGCTCCTGCGACAAAAGCAGGTAAAAAAGAAATCAGATTGCAGTTATATGACAGGAAGTCTTCACCTCTATCTGTGCCATTACTGCAAATACGTTACAGCGTGCTCTCAAGCATAGTATTGTATTTTTTCACTGTGAGCTATGGACTGTAAGAGTCAGCTTGTTATGGTCCATAGTTTTCACATTTCATAGTGGTGTCGGCCACATGTGGGTTTAGGCAAATGTGAGTGACAGGAGTGGAAAAATGAAATTGTAGATCCACAGCAAGGAAGCTGGAGGAAGCTCTGGGCCTTAGTGCAATACATCGATCTTTCCCTGAAGATAAACCATCACTACACACCTTTATGTGGACATCTAGAAGTTTATGACAATAAAATGGATGGATTGCTGGTCACAGGAGGCTGGACCCACCTGGAGTAGACACCAGTCTATTGCAGACTATTATTCAAAGGAACAAAGTAACTAATTTTCAAGTTCTTTCCATACTCACTAGTAAATATGTGTGATTACAAATTGATTTAATGATAGCATATACTGTACTTGAGATTTGTTATCCCAGCATCATCTTACAAAAAATGCCTCCATAAGACGGAAATCTGACAGTCACCTTGAGCTTATTTAGTTTATATAAGTAGTTCTTTCAGAGTTTTGAGACATGATCTGATTTCAGTAAGAATCCTTCTTTACAGAGACTCACATCAAACCAAACGTCTCCTCACAGATCTTTTGCTGATTGACTTTTGTTTCCTTTGTTTTTTATAAGTTCTGCATCTGTGGTGAAGTTACTTTCTATCTTTCTGTGAACAACGCCTGATGTATTGAACAGTGTGCTCAGTTTTGACCCGCCTGAACGTGCTTTGATTACATGCACTGCCCTCCTAGAAACCTTCAATCTAGTCTTGATTCAGTGTCGAGAAATCTTCTCTCAGCTTGGAATACCAATTTGACTTCTGACACTTTGTGTTAACTCCGATGCTTCCTCCCATCACAAGACTACTTATTAGGCAACGTTGCCGGAAACTAAACCCAACGGCAAATTTATAACATGTGAACAACGGCTGCAGGTTTATTTAGCTGAAAAAAAGCCTCTGAGGAGTGGATTAAATCCATATGAGTGAGCACACATATGGAACTTTACAAAGACAGAATCTGGAAGTGGAAGTGGTGCAGAGTATTAATTATATATATATATATTTTATTTATCTTGTTTCTGAACTTGTGTCTCTCCATCCCAACCTGTTTCATATCGATATATTCAGGATTTTCAGCAGCACTCGGCAGATGGGGGAACCCCGAAGGACGACAGAGCAGTGTAGTGTAAGAAAATGACTCACTCACGTCATCATTTTTGTTGTGAGCTTTAGTAGATTTGTTTCTGCGATCAGCTGACGTTTACTTTGTGGATTTAACCAAATACTTTCTGGAATATTCTGCATGTAGGCAGATGTTATGTGACCCGTTTTGGCTTCTGTCCAAATGAAAAGGTGGAATTTAGCACCCGTTAGAAAAGAACATCATCTGCTTAAATTGACCCTGACCTACTGTGCAAAACCTAAATAATTGCACATTTATAAGCGATACAAATTAAACTCATATTTGCAAATTAATATTATTTTAAAAACTTGTCAGAAGGTTCACTAAACACATCATTTTTGTTGTGCGCTTTAGTAGATTTGTCTCTTTGTGTACAGGCTGCAATCAGCTGACGTTTACTTTGTAGATTTAAAATATAATTATATATAATTTTTGGCAAGTATATCATATTTCAGCCTTTAAAGGGTTAAATGTCCAGTCTGTGAATGCAGTAACTGAAGCTTTGATTAGCTTTTTATATTTTTGGGGGTCAAACTGCACAAAACTGTGTTTGATGATGTTTGGTGAGCTGTGTGGGACGCAGGACTTCCAGTAACTGCCACTGAAAAAGCAAACAATCCCAAACATCCACTTTAATCCCAGGTTATACTGCATGTGTGTGTTTTAGCTTAACTTCACTGTAATGCAGTGTTGAACTGGACCTGAGGCGTAAGCTGTGTATGAACACATGCACCATCGGCAGGTTTCATGCTTGTTTGCAGTAATTCTTTGGGTTTTTGTATCTTGACTTCACAGAGTGCAATGACCACTTCGTAGCATCTGACTTTGTTTATGTGTCCAAATCCAGCAGTGATGTCTGAACTTATGCACACACACATGTGTGTATTCATATCCTTGTGGGGACATCTCATTGACATATTGCTTTCCCTAGCCGCTTACCCATCAAAGATTCATTGCTAACCCTGACCCTTACCCTAAACCTAACCATAACGTAACTGTAACCCTGACACTAAAACCACATTTGGAGTCACATAAATGCCTTAACACTCGTGAGGACGGGGATTTTGTCCCCATAACAGCTGTTGGTCCACACAAGTGTAGTAAACGTCCAACGTTTGGTCCCCACAAAGATTTATAAACATACTACACACACACGCACGCGTGCAAATGTTAACTCACAGACTTTCACGCAAACAGAGCTGACAGAGTAAATTTATACTTGAGCAGAAAACATACACAAGTACAAACACAAATGCAGCGATTCTATCTACACACGCACACACAAACGCACACACACACATGTCAAAAATAAACATCCTCACACACTCAAAGCTCCATCTGTTCACCCCATGATATGATGTTTGATTTGAAATGTATACGACGGGTGAGAGAAAAGAAAAGTGAAAAACATATATAATCTGAGGGAGAAACCATGTGACAAGCATGTGCGTATTTCAGGTGCCAAAAGCAACAGAAAACACTGCACTACCAGAACAAAGCACACCTTTCAAACGTTGCTAAATATTTATCACTTTTCCTCTTGGGAGGGAAAGAAATTACACACAGAGGAGGAAATAAGACGCTGGAGGGCCACAAAATAACAAAGTAGGAAGAAAAAGTAGGACTTTTTGTCAGATGTCCTTGTAGAGTGTTTGACTTGTTTTCTTTGGATTTCTTTGGTTTGGATGGATTTCTTCCGTTTTTCTCTAAGACAATATCTCCAAGAATTCATAGCAGGAATATTTTCAACAATGAGTGTGAGTGATGAGGAGGTTTTTCTGGTTGACAGCTGAGTCCTTTCCCGAGATTATACAGTTTGAGGTCCTCATAGATTTGTATCTGTGTGTAAAACCTTTAATTTCCCCGTCCTCAGCTTCAGCTCTAGCTCTTTGATGCTTGTCATCCCAGTTTTTCTTCAAGGGATCTCTTATATCTTATCAGATGTGACCGTGACGCTGTTGATCAAGACTGTTACAGCAGCGTGCTCTTTTTGTTTGATCTCCTCACAACACAACGGCATCTCTGCCGGTCGACTAACTCGTCTCCACAAAATGGAAGCGAAACAGATGATAAACACTCTCTGAATATAAATAATTAAAAACGTAGTAACGGCCTGACTCTGATGAGCAGAGAGAAACTCATTCTTGAATTTATTAACATCTTTGCCCACAAGCGACATCTGAATACTTTCATAATGTGATTAGCAAGGGATGTATAAGGGCAGGAGTCAGAACGGTGTCTTATTTGAATCGCCAGACACTTTATTAGGTACACTGTTTTCCCTTTAGAACTGCATTAATTCTTTGTGGCACATGGTTCAGAGATTTTGGTTCACACTGACGTGATGCTGCAGATTCGTCAGCTGCACGCCCACAATGCGAATCTCTTTATCCACCACATCACAAAGAGCCTCGAATGGATTGGGATCTGGTGACTGTGGAGCCCATTTGAGTGCAGTGAACTCAACGTTCAAGTAGTTTGTGTTGATTTGAGCTTTGTGACTTGGTGCATCGTCCTGCTGGAAGCAGGAGGTGGAGTCTGAATGATGCTCAGTTGGTACTAAGAGGCCCAAAGAGTGCCAAGAAAAGATTCCCCAGACTATTACACCAACACCAACAGCCTGAACATCTGCTGGATGGATCCATTCATGCTGTTTACACCAAATTATGATCCTACCATCAGAATCAGACCAAGAAACATGTTTCCAAACCTGTGATGTCCGATTTATGTGAGCAGGTCCAAACTGCAGCCTCAGTTTCCAGATCCTCGCTGACAGGAGTGGCAACTGGTCTGCTGCTCATTAAATCACCTTCTTTCCTATTCTGATCTTCACCATGCCTACATGCGTAAATGCACTCAGTTGCTGCCATCTGATTGGCTTTTTAGATATGCTGCATGGCAACAAAGTGTCCATTGATCATGTTTGGATAATTTAGTGCTAAAAAAATGTATGATTTCTTAGTGCAGTGGTTTTGACAAGTGACTGATCCTCAGTTCATTCCCAGCAGACAAAATCCCTTCAGAGCTGCATCAGGAGGAGCATCAAGCATTAAGACAAATGTCCCGAATCCTGCGGTGGTGAGAAAGCTGCATTCAGCTTACTTTAGAGTTTATAAAATTGTTCGTGAGGAGTCGACTTTCACATGAGAGATGTGTCATCGTTTTAATACAGCTGCAGCGGTGTGGGCTGATACTTCCTGTTATAGTTTAAGGGCTGAACACTGCACAGGGTTTCATAATATTTTCTTCAGCAGTTATTAGGCTATATCTTTTGTCGTGATGATTGCAATTTAAGCAGGAAGAATATGGCATTCCCATTACAAAGTAATACCAGGGAAGTGCCTTTCTACAGATTTGATTGGCCGACCCATTCATCATGTGGCTCGGTGATGAGAAGCAAGTTGATTTGCAGCCAAGGTTTAGCCAGATTCAGTTATTTTTCTCCCCGCCGTGCCGACACACCAACTGCCGGCCGGACTCGCTTCAGACATGAAAAACGGAGCTGCATTTCTTTCATGCGTGGTTACAGTCGACCTGAACTAACAGCAGCGAGACTCCAGGGACGCTCGCCACTCTGATTGTAATTTCATAGAGTGGTTTAATGCCACTAAATATAAACTACTCCTAAATATAATATAACTCGGAGGTCATGGGGAGTGCAACATTATACAGGAAACCAAGGGTATATTTTTTACTTTAACTGGATTTCCCAAGTGACATTTTCAGTTTGAGATAAAAAAAAAAAAAAGAAAGTCAGCAGAGAATAAAAGAGCGTTTCTGCAGGAAGCATCACCCCTCCCCTTACCTCACGCTGTGAGACTGAGGAGAGGTTTTCCCTGGATTGTGTGTCATTATTTTGTCACTATTTCGTTTTTAATAATCCATCTAGATCTGCACCACCAACAAGTCTCCTCAGCTAATAATTAATTTTCCACTGACAGCATGACTTCCATGGTCGAGATAACGATGTTTGTTGTTCCGGTTACTGTGAATAACTCAACATGACAGCAGAGTCCCTCACAAAATACAAGCGTGCAGTGCGCCATTATTTTTTCATAAACGCCCCATCAACCTGCCGCCGTACCTGGACATTTTGCCAGCCCGACTCCTCGTATTCCAGTCAGCAGAATAAAGGACCAGTTTTGAGCCGGCAAGTCACCGGAGCAGCGTCTCTGTGTGTTATTTTTACTTATTCATCATCTTTGGCTTTATTTATTCACACTGCTCTTCTGTCAGCGGATCAAACTAGTTGAAACAGCAGAGTCGTGTCTAATTCAGCCGCCCTCATGGTTTAAAAGCCTGACCCTCCGTCTGCATCTTGTGTCCTTCGCCTTTTCTCCACCTTTCCCTGCATGTGGTTCACAGATGGTCGGTGGCGGGATGTTTCAGAGAATACGATTCTGCATACCGAAGCAGGTTACATAAGCACAAGCTGTGAAATTATTGTACATTTAGACATATTTTTCCAATCTCACACCCTTTTGTTATGAGTGAGATTGGACACATCGTCTGTCTCTCTCTGTCTCACACATTCAGGGGATCCAAATGGATCAAATGAATTTAAAAAACCACTTGAGGTTTGACCATGCATACTTTAATTTATGCTGATGAACTAAACAACTGGCTTGTTTTATACACCAACACACCAACACCTACACAGCGCAGATCAAAGTGAAATATCTAGATGTGCAGTGCTTCGTTTGTGTTCCACATAAACCCCTTACCGCTGTGTAGGGAGGATAAAAAGTTGCATAACGTTTGGCAAAGGAAGCAAAGTCGTATCTGCAGGATTGTGCTTGTGGCAGTGCTGCGGAGGGTGCGCGTGCTCGAGGCGTCACAAAGAATTAAAGGTTGTCGATAACCTACATAAGCTGATTTCTCTGCCTCGGAAACCCGTGTTTGAAATTTGTTGTTACAGAAACTAAATGACAATATTAATGAATTCAGTTTTTGCTGATAGGCATGTCGACTAAAGCTCCGGTCTCATCATCTGTTTGTCTTAGACAACAACAAATAAAACGTGACAACCTTTTCTGAACTCCATTCTCTCTTTTATCCACCTCCCCACGTTTGACTTCAGAGAATACTTTAACCTTTAAAGAAAAATGCCGCCTAATTGTAAAGCGGTTTTTAAATAGCAGCAAGAGCGAGAGGCTTCGTTGCTGTTTGTAATAGCAAGCCTTGCATGAAGCTATCTTAATTCTTTGTTTAAATGAGGCAAACCATCTCTGTAAACCTTCTCCTCTCAGTCCTGGGATATATGCTGAAATGGAAAATTGAATTCGAGGAAGCGGACTATTTTTGCGTTTCTTAATTTTCTGAGTAAACTCGATACCCTCACATTGGTTAAGACCTGTGTTGAAAACAAAACTCTTATATGCATATTTTGGAGCTTATGTTTCTGGGTTGAATTTAAATGTGTGATTCACTGTAAGCAAGGACCAGGACGAGAGGCCCTCAGCTCTGTGTCTCCGTACTTAGACTACTCTTAATCCAGAGCTCTTAAGAATACTGTTTACTAACTGAATATGATTTATTGAGAATTAAATTAGGCTACTTGCTAATTACACTCTGATGACCCAGCAGAACAGAATCCCAGCAGTGGTGGTGAAGATGAAGATGGAGGCTTGGATGGAGCTCTGAGTGAGCAGGTGAGGTGGAGATGAGGAGGAGGTACAGACTGACGGAGGAGCACTGAGAGTTAAAGCACACAGGCTGATTAGCTCGCAGAAAGTGGGCAAGAAAATGAAAGTGATGTAAAGAAAAGATTAGCAGCTGAACACCAAGGAAGCAGAAAGATGAGAGATTGCACATCTTCCATGTTGAACTCACACATAAGCTTTATTTAAAGCAGACCAGGGTTGGTCACCAAAATTTACCAAAAAAGGTTAGAGGGAAAGTAAAAGCAAGCTAGGTTAGGAGCCCGCTAACTAGTGTTAATGTATAAGGAAAATACAAAAGTTTCAGTCACTGAAAGGAAAGAAACTCACAGTACTTCTTGGACTGACTATTATTACAATGAACCAAAAGGTAATCCATAATGTTTGCTATATAATCACATTAAGAATGATCAACACCTGAGACACAGGTGAGCAGTTCAGTTCAGTTAAATTCAATTTTATTTATATAGCAGCAGTTGCCTTAAGGCACTTTATACTGTAAAGATCCCACAAAAATACAGAATCGAACAGCCCCTGTGAGCAAGCACTTTGGTGACAGTGGGAAGGAAAAACTCCCTTTTAACAGGAAGAAACCTCCAGCAGCAGGCTCAGGGAGGGGCGGGGCCATCTGCTGCGACCGGTTGGGGTGAGAGAAGGAAGACAGGATAAAAGACATGCTGTGGAAGAGAGACAGAGATTAATATTAACTAATGGTTAAATGCAGACAGGTGTATAAATACACAGTGAGTGCAGGAGAAACAGTGCATCATGGGAGTCCCCCGGCAGCCTACACCTATTGCAGCATAACTGAGGGAGGATTCAGGGTCACCTGGTCCAGCCCTAACTATATGCTTTAGTAAAAAGGAAAGTTTGAAGCCTAATCTTGAAAGTAGAGATAGTGTCTGTCTCCTGAATCCAAACTGGAAGCTGGTTCCACAGAAGAGAGGCCTGAAAACTGAAGGCTCTGCCTCCCATTCTGCTTTTAAATACTCTAGGAACAACAAGTAGGCCTGCAGAGCGAGAGCGAAGTGCTCTAATAGGGTGATATGGTACTACAAGGTCATTAAGATGAGATGGGGCCTGATTATTTAAGACCTTGTATGTGAGGAGCAGGATTTTGAATTCTGGATTTAACAGGAAGCCAAAACAGGAGAAATCTGCTCTCTCTTTCTAGTCCCTGTCAGGACTCTTGCTGCAGCATTTTGGATTAGCTGAAGGCTTTTCAGGGAGTTTTTTGGACATTCCTGATAATAATGAATTACAGTCGTCCAGCCTGGAAGTAATAAATGCATGAACTAGCTTTTCAGCGTCACTCTGTGACAGTTTTTTTTACAGATATTGCACAAAAGTAATATATATTGAGAGAAAGTTGCCCATGTCAATATACAACACATATCTTAGTACAATCTTAATATGGTTCAAAATACAATTGAAATTGATGTATAGTTGTGATTAAAGGGGACATGGAGATATTTTAACTTTGACCTCACAGACTTTAAGTTTGTAGTCAGCCTCAAGTGGTCGTCTAGGGAACTGCAGTTTTGGTCAATCCTACAAGAAAACAGAGGCTCCTAAGCTGCTCCCGTGGACACAAGATAATAACCTTTTCTTCCTTTTGAGTTGGAAAACATTTAATCTGCAATAGAAGCATAAATGCGTTCAAAGCACCTTGCAAAACTTACCTTGCACTTACCCTATTAGAGCAGTTTGAAATGTCACAGCCTGTATGCCGAGTTTAGACAGTGCTGAAACTGAAATAGTATACCATTTACTTTCAAAGTGCAGTGTGTATAGCAGCCAAATGGCCTCCTGACACACAGGCTGAATCACTCTTTTCTCTGTTGCATAAGATTTTATGATCAAATGAAATGGTGCCTAACAGAAATTACACCGAGAGCTGCATTTAGCAGCCTGCTGAAGCGCGTACATGCAAACACACACGCTCCATACTGTCGGCTTTAATTTGACGCTAACCTCAGCGACGCGGGGTGAACTGGTAACCACCTCCATCTCTGTGTGTGCACTGCGCCTGCCTCGACTCTGTTGTGCTTTCTTTTGCTCAGTGACTCATAAGCATCCCCTAAAACCCCAGTGCTCATTAGGCCAGCAGCAGGACCAATGTTCTTTTTTTTAATCTCTGCTGCAAATGATTTGCAGGACTTCAAGGAAACAGTCGAGGAAGGAGGTACACACCCAGAAAAAGTGAACTTGCTACCTACAGCAGCACACAGTGCTTTGTAGCGCTGGTGCCGTGCCAAGCTGCCCTGAGCTGTTTGCATCTGCAAACCTTCCACAAATAAGACCTCGTGTTGGGGCTGCATCGTCAAAAGCGCTTCAACATTAAACTAACACGTTAAAAACAGAGAGCACATATTCAGTACTTGACGCGCTGATTAGAAGTAGCGATCCATCCACAGAAAATCATCATCTAACCTTTTAATTCCCCGCAGAGCCGTAAGCGCATTTAAGCCTCTTTCTTGTTTTATGGTCCTTACTCTTTTAGTTTAGTCTCAGAGGTCTCATTAACCAAATTTCTTGTCGCAGCCAACAGCTGTTTTCAGCAAAATCCTCAGATAAAGCCGCTGCACGCTACCCGCCCAGCATGAAATGGCAATAACAGTGAGCGACTAGTTAGTGAACAAAGTGGAATAGTAAGCTGCCGCAAGTTTCCCTCAGGAGGAGGCAAAAAGACAGAGCTAAAAGGAGAGTAAACTGGAAGGTGGCCACTCTGGGTGAATGCTAATGTTGGCTAAATGTGCAAACACAAATATTATGGTTTGGTTCATATATGAGTGGAAAAAGTTACTTTATGAGATAAAGCCACAGAGCTTGGCTTTTTCACAGCGCTGAGGGGTCAAAGGTGGAGCAGGTGGAGCATTAAAAGCGAGCTGTTTATTGTGGCTGATGGTAAAAGGCAAAACACAAAAAGGGAAACTGAGAAGTATAAATAAAACCAAAACATGTAGAAAAAACCGAGGCAGGAAGAACAGACTGACACTGGACAGCGTCTCACACACAGCTGGACCAAATCACAGAAGATGAGACAAGGGAAGCTAAACTAAATGTGACTTTCAAAGTAAAACAGGAAGTGCAATAATTAAACAGGAAGCACAAAGACACATGAATGAAGTAACTACAGGAGACCTGACTCCCGAGACTAAATACAGTAAGAGGTTGTTTTTAGATTTTATTACATGCTAAAGTGATAGAAGTAGACAGGAACATTTAAAGATGTTAGCCTGTGCTTTCTATTTTTCTGATTGTAAGAAAAAAAATGATCAGTCATATTTTTCTGCACTAACACAAGCAGCACCTGTAAAGATGTTCCCCAAACCAGCTTCTGACAGGAGGCTCTCCTGAGTGCTAGCATGCCATTGGATAATTGCATTAGCTTGGGGGGGTTGAAGGTTATCTTGTAAAATGCCTGGCACAGAAACCAGCACATCTTATCTGTGTAAATTCCCCACAGTGTGGAAGGTGGTCCTAGATGTGGTTTCAGAAGCGTAATGGATTTGGAATCAGAGCAGCCCGCACAGAACCAGCGCTGTGCTGTTTTCAAGTTTAACGGGCTCCTTTATTTCCACAAAGATGTGGGGAGGCCGGCCGCGTCAGTACGGCTGCTTGCACAAAGAGACAGAACAGCTTTGTACTTGATATGACAACCTCCTTCTACACTAGAAATGTCCCCGAATCACTCCTGAGTAGAAACACTCTTAACTATCAGTCTGGGCTGTCTAGCCATCCTGTCTCCTCACCGAGGGCATCGCCATCCTCAGATATCTCCAGGCCTTGCACAAATGATTATGGATGAAACATACTGGATTAAATCAACTATAGAAAATTTATTTGAATCACAAAGTAAATTATAGTAGTCAATAATAATAAATCATTTTCATTAAAAACATTCTAATATAAAAGTTTGATTTTTCTTCTCCATCCATCCATTTTCTTCCTCTTATCCAAAAGAGGGCTGGAGCCTCATCCAGCTGTCGTAGGGTGATTTAGAATCGCCAGTTAACCCCAGAATTAACCTGACTGTGTATGGATTTTGGTTAACTGGTGACTCTTTAACTGGGAGGAATTGTGGGAGGAAGGAGTACTCAGGCAGGCACAGAGAGACCGCAGACTGAAGTCAGGGCCTTCTTGCTGTGAAGCGATGGTGCTAACCACTGCAAAGCCATGCCATCCGTTTTTTACCTTCTCATTCTTTATAAAACCTGGTGACAGCTGCTGTTAGTTAAACGAATTAACTTGACACAGCCAATAAAATCTACATGCATCGGCTATCACGTTAGCAAGGAAACTGGGCGCTAGCTTGGCTACCGATGATCGGGATCTGCTTTTGCCTGAAGTTCATGATTGAAGTTTGAGTGTTGACAGGATGTAGCGACACTTCCTGTTGGGTAAGTGTATAGCGAGTTTGTTCTGCGTCTCACTTTGCTGCCTTCTCTTTTTTTGTTTTGTTCTGCAGGCTCTACGAGGAGCTGACAAACTGCACGTACTTGGTAGCGCTGAAGATGGACTGCTTCTGGCCCAACCGGCTGGTGGATGAGTTCTTCATCCGGGTCCACAGGCACTACTTTCACGACTGCTCTCTGACCGGACGGCTTCCCATGGACCCTCCCAACCGCATCCTGGGTCCGTTTATTGTCGTGCCCATCCTGGTCACCCTTCTCATGACGGCGCTGGTGGTGTGGAGGAGCAAGCGCAGTGAGGGGATTGTGTAGGAAAGAGGCGGTTCCCAAGACTCAAGACAAGAGGTGCTTTTTGTCACGCCACTCTCACCTTCAGTGACCAAAGACTCTCTTCTCCTGAGTGTCAGTGTCTGGGTAAAACACAAAGGACCAGTATCGCTATATCATGGACCCAGAAGAGGAAATAAATGAGACTAAAAACCATATACTACTTCAGTGATGCTTCATTGTATCCACACCAGAGTGAAGGCTTTACAGCTCCTGCTCCTTCCACATGGATTGAAGTCATTTCTTTAGTTTACAGAGCACAAAGGTCACCTCCATCAGACCAGGAACAGGAAACGGCTAAAAGGACATCGTAAACACCAAAATCTCTTTGCTGAGAGAAATTGCTTGCAAATCATTTTGGATCTGATGCTAATCAATTTACACACATACACACACACACACACACACACACACACACACACACACACACACACACACACGCGCGAACAGGAATTTTACAACTATTCTTGGAAACCATGAGCATCACCTCACGCATCAACAGAGACTCAAACGACGAGGATACAGCAGGAGACAAAGTTTAGACTTCTGTTAGGGAACCCAGGGAAATGAACTGTGTGTATGCAGCATACCATAAATATATACACTATATACAATGTGAGATTGTCTTTGTAACATAACCGAGACAACAAATTATAGGTCAATACATTTATTTCTGTCAGATATTAAATTTTGTGATTTCTTGTAGTCGCTTTAACAGACGTGTGTATTATATTTATATATAATATACAGTTTATTAATCATGCATATGCTAAAGAAACACAATTAAGAGCAGAGACATCCAGACTCATATGTCAGGACTGCATCTCGGTCTTTCTTCGCTTGCAGGGGTTGAGGACTTTGATGATGTTGTGTTTTGCAGCTTCCATCATGGATTAAAAAAACGAAAACAAGAGCAAAGACTTGCAAACTCACAGTGGAAAACTCACAGTTCTAACTACACAGAGAACATAAAGCAGTGGGTTAAGTTAGCCAACAAACACCCCTGCCAAATGTTGCCATAGCCTAAAGCAGAGTTTGTGTATCGTGAACCTTAGGCTTCAATCGATTCATGATCTCCAAGTGTGGCAGAGTGTGCCGTGCAACCTGTTTCCTCATTGATATTTTCGAATGCTCTCTTCCCTTTATAGATTCATTGACCTGTCAGAAACACACCCACACTTTCCTGACACGATCTTTTCTTGTTGCTTGTGCCAAAAGTTCTTGGAAAAATAAAGGGCGGTGCTTCCTGTGGAATGTCTAATTTTCTGTTGGAGTGACTTCTGTTGACTGGTTTTAAATATCTATGTCCAAGAAGCAAAGTTCAATAAAACGTCTGTTTAATGTGTCTAATATGCTTGGGAGTTGCACTTGTGTTTCTTATGAGATGTAAATAGTGCAAAATGCTCCTGGATGTGTTAAATATTAATCATGAATCCAGCATTAATATATGCAGGCCTTAGTGCACCATGCTGAGTCATAATGAATGCACTTGGTTCAAGCATGTGTCATTTGCTGAAGTAGGAAACGTGAAAAAGGAAAAACTGTTAAATACTGTATAAACAAAGCAAGAAGCTCCTGTTTATATAGAAAAGAGTGTTTTTCACTCAGTAATTACTGATAAATGTAGCAATTAAATCTCATCAAGATCTCACACTAAACCACTGGGGAAAACATAAAATGAGCCTGTGAAGATGCCAGATATGAATTGTTTGTATTGGTGCTGTCACAGGTGCGTGCTTGAAGCCCAACCAATAAGACAGCCACAAGATAAACTTCCTGTTCTTTACTTGGCTTTTTGCTTGATGAGAGTAACTAGAGGCAGCACCAAGTCTCAAATAATTAACAAAAAGACCAAATCAAGTCTCAAGTGTTTCGAGACGTCTACGGCAACTCCAGTCCAGCAACTTGATTAGATAACAGACACCTGGTCAAGAGAAATCCAAGTCAAGTCTTAATTTAATCTCATCAACAAAAGACCGAGTTGAACTACGCTTGACAAATGGAAGTCGAGTGTTGTTCAAGTGCACACTGCCTTTAAGTCAAAATTTTGAGTGTTGAAAGATATTTTCCTGTGTTAGTTGTTAGCACTGCAACTCTGTCTGATAAGTAAATACTCCAGGTGCCTGCAAACTACTGCTTTCTTCATGTAGTGAGGACTGAGGAGTTTTTACTTTCTGAGAGTCAAGTCTCTAAATAGCTAAGGCCACATCACGACTTAACTGTAAGCATAATCTTACAATAGCACATAAATCTCATTTGTCCACTTACAGAGAAAAAAAAGAAAAAGCTTTCCCCTTCGTGCCCCCATCATTGTTGTTATACAGGAAACTTTTGAAGACCTTGTCCAGAAAGTGATCCCAGTAACACCAGTTACTGGGATCACAATGTGTTTTTGGCTCCTTGCTGCAGCTGTATTGGCCACAGAGAGATAACTGTCACACTTTATAGACCTACACTCCGTGGCATAGACATAGATATGGACTTTGTTAATTCCACACCAGGGAAATTCAAAAAGCAGCAAAAGGGTCAGAGAGAAAAAGTGAATTACAGATGTATACTTTTTTAAAAGATTAAAAAACAATTAAAAAATAAGAAAAAATGACTTTAATACTAGAAAACACCCCAAAACTATGCAAGAGTAATATATACTATTTACAAATGATTGATATAAAATATTTGCATGTATATTGTTGCAGGTAACTTTTGCATGCGTGCATTGTGCAGTCTGACTGCTGTCGGGATGAAGGACCTGTGATGCTGCTCAGTCTGCAGCTGAAGGAGCTCCAGAGTCTGCACTATGCAGGGGGTGAGGAGTGCAGTCCATAATGGACATCAGCTTGGCTAACGTCCCCCTCTCACCCCCCATCTCTGTGGTTTACACTAGTTTAAATTGGCAACTACATCAAAGAGCACATTTTCACCTGACTGCTGGCAGCAGCAGCTGCAGTGACTCCAGACATGCTGGAAAAGTATGGGAGGAGTTTGACTGCGCATGGACATAATCCGTGAGAGGGGTACACGTTGAGCACTCGTGACTATTGTTTTGTATGTAAAACTTTATATTCGGCCACATATTTAAACATTTCTCGTAAGCTTCCACGTCCATTACTTTAAAAATACAGCCTTTTAAAATTAGATGATTCTTTTTGACTCGCCCTGTACATACGCAGCGACTACACATAGTAGTTCTAGTTCTAACCACCTTCGACCTGAGCCAGGTTTAATCAGCCAGAATGTTGTTGGGAATAAAATAATAGAAGGACTTCTTTGTTATTTTAATTAACACCTGATTATCATTTCTGGCTAAGCGATCTAACACTGAGAAACATGGTGTTCAGGTAAAGTCTCTTTGATGTACCAGCATCCTTCCACTTGTATTAAACATGAAGTAGTTGAGAGTGCGTTTTTAACTGCAGTCTGTCTGTCAGAGTGGCTCATTATCATGCTGAGATGTAGTCATGCGGTCAGTGGTTAATTGAAATCAGGAAGAAGAAATGGATATGGTTAACTCCTCGAGTGCACCAAAAGCCCCGGCTTATAATCTTTATATGTAATGTATTTGTAATGAGGTAGCTTTATGGTGTGGTCCAAGAAATCATTGTTGCAGCAGCTGCTGTTTTCCTGTCTCACAGGGATCTGTGCTTGTTTACTGCATTATTTAACACTGATCCAGGAAACCAACGCTAGCAAGCTAACTTTAAAACACATTCAAACAAATGTGCATTCTTATGGAATAATGCAGGAATACAAACTTAAATGTGTTTAAGAGTTTCAAGGACTCACTATCAGACATAACCTTCTCCGCCCACTCTAGCTGACCTTATTAATGAGTTAAAGCTCCCTGGTGAATAATTTATGGAGGAGAATAGCAACCTGAGGAGATTCAAGTGCAAAATCCACGTGAGTGCAACAGCAGCAGATACACTTACATTAACAAATGTGTACTGTGCAGATTTGATTATTTAATGACCAAGGACACTGAGTGGGTTGAGGTCAGAAGGCTCATATTCAAAGTTGCAAAATTGGTTTGTCTTCCAGCAGATGTTGCAAAGAAAAGACGTGTTTGAACTCTTACTGGAAATATTGAAAGTTCACGAGGGCTTGCCACTCTTCAGTCTTCGGGCCACTCTTCTGTCAAGAAAGTTTAGTTGCTCTCCAGAGACGTGCAACGCTGGAGAGGCTTCCGTTTACTTTCCTTGTCCTGATATAAACAGAACTGCTCTTGTGAATTGCAGCAGAGACATTTTGCACTCCAACAACAGAGTGGCTGCAAAAGAAAGAAGCACATGAGCCACGAGGTTAGAGATCTGTGGGCTGTATTTCAAAGACGGGACACAATCGATCTACAGTAGATGAAAATTACAGCTCCACACAGCGTTCTGTGTTTGCTGCTGAGCATGATGTGTGGTGCTTGGGTGAACGTAAACATATGTCTGCAGTTAAATTGCTCTGCTTGGAGGGGAACATATATCCAGCAGCCACAACATTAAAACCACCCGCCTAATATTGTGCAGGTTCCCCCTCGTCCCCATCATTTGTCGGGCCATGGACGGGAAACCTCGGGGGGGGGGGTCTCTAGCAATTTTTTGAGTTTGAGGTACATCTATTGCTGAAATGAGCATTAAAAGTTAATGTCAGTGATATGTGAAAGTTTTCTCTTGTTATTTGTCTTTGATACAGATCACAAAAGCTTTCATTTTTTAACTTAGATATGTAACTGCAGGACAGTGAAACGTCACGAATGAAGTGCGAGTGGCTGACCTGCTGCAGGTGGAAGAGAAAGATCAGATTTGTGTAACCCTTTCAAGAAGACAGATCTAAGTCTGATTTCTTGCAAAAAACATTTTAATGCACGTAAATACTTAACAGGTGCAGGTTTTGAATGAAGACATGAATGCTTCCCGAATGCCCGATTCATTTCTGTCACCTGCAATTATTCACGATTGCAGATGAGCATGGAAATGTGAAAGAGAGCTACTGTGAAGAATTTCAAGTAAACACACTGAGAGCAAAGGTGCTTCCTATAACTGTGAATAGCTTTTCTCTGCATGATGTTTCTCATAACTGTAGTGAAGAGCTTCATTTATTCCTTTTAATTCTGTAATTAAAAATTACTCTGTAGCTTTCATTTACAGTACGAGACTAATTATACTAATGATCAAACTAACAGTTTTTCTGCCCTGCAAAATGAACTGTATGTGTAAAAAAGCCTGAATGGATGCTGGTATCACTATCTGACATCTAAAGTCCAACTTATTTCCTTGACTTTCTGTGAACCTTGTCATCAAACTGGGGAAAATATTAGACACCTCCTCTTGAGTGACTTCAGCAGCCCATTTCATTTCCTCACAGAAACCTTATTTCTACTTCAGGATGCTTGACGAGCTATAGGGGTACAATAGGAGGATGCTGTTAGGCGCCAAGTGGGACTTCTGCGCCTGCTGAAACTAATTAACAAGAAAACTATGCTTGAAACCTCATTGTCATCATCACAGAAGGTAACAAACAGGAAAATATCCATTGGTGTATTTATAAAAACATCCTGCCAAGTCAGACAGACGTGGCCTTTATAAAGACGTGTGAATTTGGTGAAAGCTCACCTTTTCGGGGTCCTGGAAAGCAATTGGTTCATTAATGCATGTCAAATGTGGGCGATCGTGGCTCAAAGAGTTGGCAGTTCGTCTTGTAATCGGAAGGTTACCAGTTCGAGCCCCGGCTCGGACAGTCTCGGTCGTTGTGTCCTTGGGCAAGACACTTCACCTACCGCCTACTGGTGATGACAAGAGGGGCCGATGGCGCGATATGGCAGCTTCGCTTCTGTCAGTCTGCCCCAGGGCAGCTGTGGCTACAACTGTAGCTGCCTCCACCAGTGTGTGAATGTGAGAGTGAATGAATAGTGGAATTGTAAAGCGCTTTGAGGGTCTCGAAAAGCGCTGTATAAATGCAATCCATTATTATTATTATTAAAAGAGATAAAAGTTTAAGTTTAGAGAGCTGCCTCAGCTAAATAAAAAAAGACGTTTCTCACCACATTTGTTTTTTTGTTCATGTTAGAGCTTTATCAGTTTTCACACCAAGCACAGAAGAGGACCCAAGTCAGGAGAAGTCAGGAGGTGGAACAGCTGGATCAATCCAGACTGCGATACAGCACAGCAGCTTTGGGATGTGGAGAAACAACATTCCCATCACGGATGAAAAATCTGCAGCAACTGCGTGAATCTGTCACGTCTGAGGATTACTGCAGTACTCAGTTAAGCGTAAGAAGCTCTAAGATTGTTGTGACAGTGCGTGAAGGCGGACCCAAATACAGTCACGAAAGAGGATACATTAAAAAAGGAGAAAGTAATTTATTACACTACTTATTACATCACACTCACACACACAAAGCCCTGTCCTAATGAGGACACACATACAAGCTTTCTTTTAGTACTTACGTATGAACAAAAGTTGACAGACGTTAAAACAATTGCCACGGCGATTCTACTCTTCGTGTTTCTACTAAGTTATGTTTCTGTCCTGGACACAGTTGACTTTACTGTTACGCTCTGGTAAAAATAAAAGTAGACGCCGGTCTCTCCGCTGGAGACCGCTCCACCATTTTTCTTCTAGCTGATTGTGGTGGAACTCCCTAAGAAAAAAAAACGTGTTTGTTTGATGCTTTTTTCCTTTTATCCATCTGGTGTTTGAAGAACTAAGGACAACTGAAGCTATTTAAGCTTCAGTTGTCAGAAACACCAAACACGAGGAACCGGCGACACAAACAAGGCAGAGAAAGTAAAACTACTGACTAGACTTGAGTATGAATGTAATCAAGTACACTTGAATTCAACTAAGCCAGTGCAATCACATCCAGTGTCTCACAGCTACTGTGGAGGCACAAACAAAACCATCCCCAAACTGGTACCAGTCTACCAAGTTACATGTGGCCATGCAGGTGACCACAGGCAGTGCTAGTTATGAAATACTGTGTCAACAGACATTAAACTTCTCTGTAATCGAACCTGAACTATGGTTTGTTGTGAACATCAGTCAAACAGAGCTTCGAACATTTAAATAATGACACCACAAAGAATCTCTCCATCTTACACAGTTTCATTAGAAACTTTCCTGCAGCCATTCCAGTAAATATCTGTGGGACAGGAAACGAGAAGAAAAAGAGAACCGTGGAGGGGAAATGATGGAAAGAAAAGTATATAAGTGCCTCATGTCAGGAAGTGCTCCAACTCGCCTCCTCCTGATGTCCCCGCATGTTGATAACAGACCACCTAATGTCATTCACAGATGTCTGCTGGAGATGTTAATGCATGTCATTTTCATGGCTCGGAGCTCAGCTCGTCTGTTCCCAAGTGGCTCTGGTGTATTTCCGTCTTGTTCGCAACCTCCCAGTGGAACCTCATACAACGTTTCAGTCTGCCAGCAGGCAGCTTGGGAGATTTGAACCTCACAAAGCACTGCCTAAAAGAAAGAAATTAACTTCTTGGGGTACTGTAGTATAAAATCCGTACATGATGCAATTACTCCATCTGGAATGTGCTGTGAAAAACGTGAAAAAACGAAACAGTAAATGCGCGTTCTCGGTGTAGGGGTCTTGATGTGTACATCTGCAAGTCGTGCGTTGCCAATTTGTCTTCTCATAAGATTAAGTAGTTTCATCAGACCAGTCTCACGCTCCGCTCTCTGAAGCCTTACACTGTTCTGTCTCTAGAGATGCAGGAGACAGCAAGGCGGATGTAGAGCACAGGAAAAATGGTGGGAGAGAGGAAGTGAAACAGGATGTATATGTATATATAAGTATTGAGCCACCCTTTATTTGGTATGACTACCTTTATTCTTCAGCCTTCTTAGAGTTAAAGGCTACAGAAAGCTGCCCAAGTATCTTCAGGAATAGTTCATGAAGTTAAAGTCAAAGTTTTCTTTGGATGTTTCTGCATTTTGCTTCAGTAATGCTGCTGCTCTGGGGAGGCCAGTCCATCACTGGTATTCTTCCACTGCGTGTTTTTCTATCCAGTTATGCTTTTAATGCATTAGCAGTGATTGGCATCATTGTCGTGCTGTAAAATGAAGCCGTTGCCAATCAGATGCTTTCCAGATGGTGTTGCATGGTAGATCGAAATCTGCTTTTTGTGTTTGTAATTCCATTAATTCTGATAAAATTCCCAAACCACCACAGAGCTTCCCAGTGTGTTTTACAGATGACGATAGACACTCACTGTTGTACCTCTCCGCCTCCAAATATTGACAATTTCAACCAGAAACCAGACATTTGTATTCATCACTGCATCAAATCTGTTGCCACTGACTTCCAGTCCAGTTCTTGTGTCATTTTTGTACACCAAGCCTTTTCTCCCTGTTTCCTTTCCTTAATAATGGCTTCTTGTGAGTCACTCCTCCGCACACCATTTCTGATCAGAATCAGTAAACAGCAGCATTTATCAACTGCTGCAGATCGTTTTTTAGGCCTGCTAGTTTTATTGTCCTCCAGGTTCCTCAAAACTTATTAATGACACGCTGTGCAAAGATACATCATGTTTCATACTCTTTTTTTCCTGTCAAACTGTTATTTTTGGCATTTCTTATGTAAATTCAAGACATGATTTCAAACTAGTTCTTGTCTAAGTTGTCTCTTATGTGTAGACATAACAGTGGTTCATCATTTAGGCTCCTTTTTTATGCTTCAGTGATTCAGACGTCAGTTAACATTCCTCTGTCAGGGGCAAGGACTGGACAGAAAATGAGGATAAAAAGGAAAACTTCAGCAAGCCTGGAGAACTATATCACTTAAAAAATGAATTTTAAATTAAGAAGAACACATTTATAACATTTCAGTCATTAGCACCAAATCTTTCTGTGGGTGAGGCAGTGCTAACACCAGGGATTGCTTGAGCGTCACTGTCCCCCTCACCACTCGTCTGCGCTCATGCTGCCCTTAACGATCTACGCTCCAACATCTCAGTTCCTCTCTCGTGTTTACCCTTTCTATGTTTTAAACACTGGTTTGAAAAGCGCTCTTGCAGAGCAAAGGTTTCACGATTTCATGCATTTTGTGGCTTATTTGGGGCAAACATCACACTAGTCACACAAACTGGGCTTTGGGGGTGAAAAGGGGGTGCAGACTGGCCAGTGTGAGTACACCTTAAGACACATTAATTTTTATCTGGCATCCTCTAAAGTTCCCCCCTAATTTCTATTTTAGGTTCATTCTCTATGATGAGGTTGAATTAACTGCAAAAACTGAAGCAGGGAAATAAAATGTAGTAGAGAACAGAATTAATAAGTCTAACGTCTTAGCATCCATTTATTTTCTCCAGTCTGCATGAACACCTGCATTTACAGAAACCTGCTGAGGCAACTTTGTGCCTTTTGAAACTAATTAGCAGCCAAACATTACAGGAAAATTCAGAAAATGCTTGAGGTCAGTGGTGTAGGATGCCACTTGCAAGAAAAGTCTTGGCAGAAATATTTCAGTCTTTGACAATTTGCATAACAGCGAAGAGTGGGAGGTTTTTCAGTTTATCCACATTATGTTTACTGAGGCAAAACACTGTTTTACAGAGAGTCCAGAAAATACAGGAGCAGTTTTTTATGCTTCCTTATATTAAAGCTGACAATATAATAACAGTTCACTGAGCCCTGCACAGTCAAATTAATGGTATAATTATATGTATATGTAAAGAAAGAAATGTGTTCTCACTTGAGACACCGTCATAACGCCATTTTCTGTCCTCACATTTACGTTGCTTGATAGGAACTGCTGTGCTCACGCAATTATGAGCACATGCTTGATTCCTGTAATTCCAGCACACGTCAGTGACAGACAGCCTTTAAAGTTTAGATTATACTCCCTCGATATCCCGGCATTAGAAAGACATTGCATTCAAGCTGCAGATACAGGCGATGTGGCATGATTCATTTTGTTTTTGTGACTGGAGCTTTTGTGTTTGGATTTATTTAAATGACAGCTGAAAGTCATTTTTCCTACAAGAGATAAGCTCAGTCGGTGCACATCACGCTGCAGCATGTGTGCAGTGTGGTTTGGCTCGATCCTAATGATGTTGTGGGTGATCATTATACTTTGTTAGAGATGTAAAATCCTGCACAGTGCTCACTGAAGTTAATGATTCAGTGTCGGAAAAAAACACACATATGGGTATAAACACACGTGCAGCTTGTGGGTGCTGTTGCACGGATTTGTTTTGTTGGCACATACTTTTTGATCTTCTCCCACTGCACAAAACACTTTGATGTGCATTTGTGTGACAGCATTTCATGAACCTGTACTAAGTGGATCAGTTTTGCAGGTTTTTATGACTTAAGCATCTGCATGATCAGGAAATCACTGTAAAGCTGCAGTTAAGCGCTAATGTGAAAAGTACATGCTCATCTGACATTAATGTTGTCCCGATTCAGCAAAGCAGCAGAGATATAGCGCTTTATTTAATTACAGTGATGTGTTCATTGTTTCTGTTTAAATTGGCATGGCTGTATGTATTACTCTTTGCAGTCTGCCAAGCTAATCTCACAGCACAATGAAATGCCTCCCACAGCTGGAGCAAGTGTGTGGGCAGCTTTTGAAACAGAACAAAAGGAAATAGAGAGGCACTTACTCTTAGACACACTGTGAAGCACACATAGACACGTGTGACTCCATATGCATCTGCTCATTCACACACACACACACACACCTGGACGTGCATAATTACATTCAAAATAGATGCAGTTCTTTCATGACGTTTCTCAGACACTGAAAACTGCTCTGTGTAACAAAGGTGTCTAAAATGTGTGCCATTCACACATTTTAGACACAAATGTGTGAATGTGCAGCAACAACAATTTGCCCTGTGACTGCAACTCTACAATCAAGAGAAGCTCAAGTTCCTTCATGTATAATCTGATCTATAATCAGAATCAGTCATGTTGATTGGACGCTTATTTAGGTTCAAGTTTATTCTGTGAAATGTTGTTTTCTGCTGATTTTTTGCCCGTCAGATTACATGCAGAAGCAAGATTAATGCATTAGTGGGTTATGCTGAGATTAAAATCAGAGTTGTCAGCAACACAAAGGGGAATCTCCAGGAAAAATCTGTGTACTCTGGCCAGTTGGCGAGTGGTTGCTGGAAGTTGCCGGCATTTTCCAGATGCAATCGACTGCACCAAAATCCTCTTTGTGATTGCTTTGGTTGCTAGCAGATTTCTGTAGCTGCCCACAGTTTGCATTAAAAACACTCGCTGTTTACTCTTTAAAGTATAGTGAAAGTTAAAAAAGTGTGACACAAACTTGAAATGGAGAACATCACTATCAAATCAAAGTTACCGCTGCAAACAGCACGTTTCCAAAGCTGCAACTTTTACATTGAAGGTTCTTTGTTTCCAGTTCACGTTGTATCTTTCAGAGTCCCAGTACTGCTTGATGAGTAGTTTGCATTTGCGGATAAGTTGATTTCTTCAATGCAACCTACTGGTGACCATGGCAACCTGCTAACAAAGCAAGCTGCCAGCAACCTCCAGAAACCCCTCCCCTGCTCTCCTGCCACTTGTGGAATAAAAACGCTTTTCCCTTGCAAACAGTGGTTACCGGGGTAACTGACCAGACTTTATGCTTCAGCAACTGATTTTACAGCAAACCACCAGCATCCACTTGCAAGTTGGTCACCGAATACGACAGTGGTTTCCAAATGGTTGCCAACCGGTTTTTAGACCTGTGTGTGACTGGGACCAAAATCACCATGGTAACAACTGCTGAGCACATAACCTACTCCAGAGCTCAGGTTTAGGTTTTAAATGGGCTGTTTTATTTACAATTAGCTTATATTAAATACATTTTCTGCTTAAGATGTTCTATGTCCTGTTCTGTTTGTATTTGTGTTTTTTTTTCTGCTGTTACAACCAAATTTCCCCCTGTTTGACAATTAAAGGATTATTCTATTCTATTCTATTCTATTATACATTCAACTTCACATCATACTAAAATCAGTGCATGAAAGGCAGCTGAAAAACTGTAGCAGCACAACCTGACTGCATTGTGTTATCACTGGAATTTAAATGTATGCAGGTAGAAATACAGAAAATGTTTTTCTCACTTGCTGGGACTGCCGCTGATAGATCGCAGATTGGAAAACCGATCAGTTACATTTGTAAGCTATATATCATTCATACACTCGAGCCATCAACAAACAAAAGTGTTTTCCACATCTCCTTCATCAGCCTGTTGGAGAGTGTAAGCAGTGAACACGCTGAAATGTGCCAAAGGTTTCAGAGCCCTGATGTTCAGCTGTCACGTTTGAATAAACAGCAGCGCAGAGCGGTAAAAGAAATATAGCATCCTTCTTTTCAGCTCATTTCACTTATAATGATTATGAATTCACAGGATTAACAGTTCTTTCATGCAACATCCCTGTTCTGTTTTACTGTTATATTTCTTTAATATTCTTTATCTAGGCCCCTCATCACCTGTTCATCTGATCGGTCTGTGATGGGAGTAGGCAGCTCTCCATTGATCCATTTTGCATGAAAGAAGAGCCAAAAAGTCCTTTTTATGAGAGCACGCTGCTCAGTTGCTGCTTGTTACAGCCTGGTCTAGGGGTACAGGAGCGCCTGGGTGAAACAATCCAAACAGCCACCTTGATCCAAATTATGGCCAGGGCCGTAACACTGCTAATGGTGGCCCAATCGGTTATTAGGTTTAGGGGGCAATCACCTTTTCAGGGCCATGTAGGTTTGGATTTTTTCCCCTTAATCATAAACACTTTCATTTAGAAACTGCATTTTGAGTTTACTTGTGTTATCTTTGTCTCATATTTAACTTTGTTTGATGATCTGAAACATGTAAGTGTGACAAACATACAAAAATATAGGAAATCAGAAAGGGGGCAAACACTTTCTCACACCATCTCTGATGGGTTTTAGGTTTTGTAAGACAGATCACACAAAAAGAGGCTGGCTATGTTGAACTTGATAACAAAATGTACTAGCGTGCCTAATAAAGCCATGCATTTTTTTGACAGTGACTCTATATCTACACTTTAATTAGATTTGCATGGTATGTTATTTGCTAGACTGAAAAACATACTAATGCAACATATATTAATATGCGGTATTATCTGCATGTCGTTTCGCAGAGAACATCATTCCTCCGACTTATAAAACCGAGCTCAGCTCAAACTGAGACAGGAGTTACAGAAACATGTGTGACTTAAGAAAAGCGGAAATTCCTGATCTAAAAAAGGAAAAGTAGGAAAGAAAATGCAGACAAAAAGACCTCAGCTCAAACACTACATGAGAGCCTAACTAATATTCAGACTGGGATTATGCATTTGCTCACACAGGACCTCCATCACAAACACAGTCTGTCATGTTAACTTCTCAACCCAAAGATGGAAGTCGAAAGTAAAACCTCTGCAACTTTCAGTTTTTCTCTCATTACCAGCTGTGATAAACAGTTGTTGTTTTCATGTGTGAAAAACTAAGCACACCCTTACTGTTTCTATATTAAGGAGGAGGGAAAGTAACAGCCAGATGACTGATTAACTGATCGTTGGTAAGTGTTAAAGTGACAGTTTGCTGATCTAAAGTTCATAACACGACTCACCTGAAATGCTGTGGTGGGACTTTAAGGAAGGGTTTCCATAAACAAGTCAACCAGAAAATCACTTCAGGTTATTATTACTAAAGCTATAATAATCGCTGGAATGTGAAATTCACAGAGAAACTCCCAGATCCTTCCACTGACCGCTGCGACACACCTGCACTAGGGCAAACCTCCGCCTGCCCCACTCCTGCTAAACAGGTGAAAACAGAGCAACAGGACCGCTGAGTCTTTGATTTTATTTATTTTCTGCTCTGTTTTACTTGCATCTATTTGAAAGAGTGAGTGTAAACACAAAAAACTATTTTTATTTTATGTGCTGGAATATGAAGAAAATAGGTTTAAATGTTAAACAAATTTCTTCCAGTCAGAGAATGTTGCATATAATTTAATTTTTGCTTCATGCATAAAGTTAAAAGATTAAAACTAATAAAACAAGTTTTAAAAAGAGACTTTTCCATTTGATTACATTTTATATGATGGATTATGCAGAAAAAGTAAAATTGGGCTGAAAGATTTATTGCTTTATCACCTATTCAGGTTGTAAATCATGTTTTAAAAAGTAACTAAGTAACGAATTACTTTTGAAAATAAGTTGTCAGTAAAGTAACGGGATTACTTTTCCGGGAAGTAATCAGTAATTAGCTACTGATTACTTTTTTCAAGTAACTTGACCAACACTGCTAATAAGTCACATAGGGTGTTAATAGGTGTGGAGGATCACGGCCGTGTCTGTGCCACAGAGACTTTTTACTTGAGTTTTCCTCACAGTGCTCCAGCCCAGCGCTGCAATTTTGTTCAGAACCAGTGAGCGGTAAATAGCTGAAGAAATGAGATACAGCTTGGAAACAGCTAGAAGCAGCGAGCGTGGCCGACGAGCGGAAGTTTGCACGCAGCTGAGTGATGGAAAGACAGAGAAGCAGCAGAGAAATAAGCAGCTGCCCACCAGGGCACCAACACAAACGCACAAATAGACAGATGGGCAGAGAAAACAAACACGCACAACACTCACATTTACAGAGAATTAAGAAACAAAGAAAATTGCACAACTCTCCGACATCGGTCTTAATCTCCAGCGTCGGTGCTGACTGACATTTCCAATAACCTGCAATTTTCTCCCCGCACTCTATACGAGTGTGTCCGCACTGACCTGCCTTCCATATTTAGACAAAACTTTTACTCTGCTGCACGTAATGTGCTGCAGATGCTGCAGACAGCCAGAAAAATGAGAAGGTAAAAAAAAACAAAAAGTAAAAAAAATAATGGTACTGCCACTGAAAGGGGAGAAACATGATATTTTGTTCTGTAACAGCCACCATAAGATAACCTGATGTGCATGTCAGCAGGAAGTGAGAGCGCGCATACTGTAGGTAGATAATGATCCTGTTCAGACTGTTCTTCAGTGAGTGCCTAAAAATAAAAACCACTGTTGCTCTGATGTAACCCCTGAACCTCCCGTGCCCTTCAGCGAATGCACACACAGGAAACTCACACTGGATGCTGATGGGCGCAAATACAATTTACATCCTCTGATTATCTTGTCTGCTACACTGGTTTCACTGCACATCTCGGGATCGGATCGCTGCATCTGTTGTTGTTGTTTGGAAGAGGGGGAAAAGAGGAGAGATGGGAAGTAATTGTGTGTGTGGGTGAGAGATGCCGGAAGATGAGGAGGAAAAGAGAGGGTATCAAACTGAAGCTCTGACAGGATTTTCAGTTTAGATAAACATGAGCACTCGTGGCTTTACGCGTGAATTACTTCAGACACACAAGGGTGAGGAACGCTTGGTTTAACTGCTGATCATCCGACAAAGTTTTTTTTTTTCTTTTTAATTCTTCAGTGCTGATTTTAACTATAAATGGAGCAGTTGTTAGGTAATATGTAATGCCCTTAAAACTACAGTTGCTGCTCAGGTAGTGAGGTTCAATTACATAACATGCAACAGCATCACTCAGCTGAAAAGCCACAGGGTAAAAAACAAATAATTTCAAAGGTATCTAAAATGATTTAACGCTCCAATGTACCACAGAGACATTGATGATAATTATAAATTATCTGGATCTGGAGTGAACGCATGCAGTTTAATCCTTTAAGTTATCTCTAATCTTTAAAAGTAGAGTAACTGCACAAATTATTTCTGATTTGGAATTTCATTTCACACGTAGTGTACATTTATATTAATATATATTTTCCTATACGCTGATCAACCGATTTGTTATTGTTTTACGACTCACTTCCTCATAAAACGTTAGGTATTTAAATTTAATTCAACATAATTTTATTTATATAGAACTTAATCACAATATCAGGTAATGTCATCAAGTAAAGACCCTGCAATAATAATAATAATACAGAAAACCGCAGCAATCAGACGACCTCCCTATGAGCAAATACTTGGTGAAAGTGGGAATGAAAAACTCCCATTTAACAGGAATCTCTGGGTTGAAGGGAGGAAGACAGGACAAAAGATACACTGTGGAAGAGATAATGATTGAAACTGAATTATAATTAGTACAGTTAAGTTGTATTACAGGATATTTTAGTCAGACAGTACTTAGTAATACTTTATTTTTGATTTGATGCACATGCTTTACTGCATTTTAGGTACAGTGAACTTATCATGTTAATTAAACCAGTTTGATATGAGTTCACTTTGTGGCTTTATCCTGCAATCAGACATTAGAAGACAGGCACACTGTGGTCATAGAAGGCACACATGATCAGCAGTGATGCTCAGTTGGTACTAAGGACCCCAAAGTGTGCAAATGAAACATTTCCCCATACCACCAGCCTGAACTGTCGACGTAAGACAGGATGGAGCTGTGCTTTTATGGTGTTCTGACCTAACTGTGATCCTGCCATCCGAATGTTGCAGCAAAAATTGGTGAGCCTGTACAAATTGTAGCCTCAGCTTCCTGTTCTTAGCTGACAGGAGCGGCACCCGGTGCGATCCTCTGCTGCTGTTGCCCATCTGTTGAAGGTTTGTTGCACCTTGGTGGTAATGAGCAGTTATTTGAGTTACTGTTGCATTCCTATCAGCTCGAAGCAGGCTGACCATCATCCTCTGACCTCTGGCATCAACAAGGCATTTTCTCCCAGAGAACTGCTGCTCGTGGACTTTACCACCACTGTTAAAGTGTTAAAGTGTCCAGTGAGTGTATTTTGAATAAGAATCAGACCGACCAATCACTGGAGCCCATTAATCTCTTCCCTAACGCAGCAGACAGGTGTGGAGTCCACATGGTTTCAAGTTCCCCATTATGTTTTTATTGCATTAGTATTTATTTATTTACAGCCTGCTTTTAAAGGATATGGAAACATCTGCTTAAAGATAATTGAGTGTGGGTGGAGAGGACTCGATTGGTTAGATTATATTCAGGCTGAACAGTCACTGTAGGTGAGCGGGGCCTGGAATACCCAGGGAACTGGAGAAAAATGATTTATAGCACTCAGCCTTCTCATTATTTGGTTGAGGCTGTCAGCTGTCACTGCACACACAGGAAATCCACGAGGCTGCATAGCCACAGGGCACGGGAACAGTGCGACTGCGCATCCTCCAAAACCCGCCGTAATGACAGGCTGTGGGGATGACTGACAGACGTCAGCACTGTCTGCGTCCCTTTTCCATTCAAGTCAAAGCTTTGAAAGGCTGACGGTTGTGTGCTGAATGTACACTTCGTGTGCACGTATGCACAAATGTGTGAGAAGCAGAAGCACAGAAGGAGAAAAGCAGCAAACACATTTAATATTTTTTGTAAACACTCAAAAAAAATTTGTTACTCCTTTTAATCATTTACTCCACATTTTTATTTAAAGTCATTTAAAGTACCTTTCAATGCTTTAAAAAAAATTGCATATTGGTAAAGTGAAGAATCACTTGTGATACCCGTGTCTCATAATTTCTACTCTCAGCCTGGTTTTAGCTCACCTCAGAGCTTCCTTTATTTCCAGACATGCTCAGTTTGGGTTATAACAGAACTACAACCACAGAATGGGCGCTACACAGAAGCTGTTATGTACATATATAATTACTTTGTTAATGGTCAGCCTCAAGCAGCCACTTAACTAGTGTCGCAGTCAATGGTTGGAGACAGCAGCGCGGCAGCAGACAGTTAAAATAATCATTCTTTGTGAAGCGACACAGACACAGCACACGTCACCGAACGCTCGATCAACACAAGAAACAAGACACGTTAGTTTCATTTATATACTCTTTAATATATCTTAAAAAATGGATATACAATCTGAGAAAGAAAATGTCGAGGATCTGAAGAAGAACAGATTGTTAATCTCGTTCCTCTGGCCCTGGAGTTTAACTGAAGCGAAGACATTTCCAGAGAAACATCCGAAGAAGAGGAGGAAACAAAACAAAATTACCTCCAACACCACAAACTGCCAAACTAAAGGACACCGATAACAAGATCTCCAATAGCAAGCAAAAGTATTATTAAGGCCAAGAAAAAGCACTGAGTGTTGGGCTGAGGTAAAAACTACCGAGACAATTTGTTGCCAATTAATGAAGCGGGTAGCCAGATCTGGGACTGCTGTCACTCTGTTTTTAAACTCCTGGGTCTTTTATTTTGGCAGAGTCGGGTGCTTTGTGTTGTTGTGTTTGCTAAGAAAATAAAAATGATCTGAGCTGATGAATCCAGATTTTAAAAAAGAAAGAGGAAACCAGAGCATGCTAACAAGTCACATCGTCTCCACAAGTCACACTGTAACTGCCCACACACACACACACACACAGACACACTCCAGGAGCACAAACTGTCATTTTTGTTAATCTTACACGCACACTTCCTACACAAAAATTCAATCTTCTGCCTCTGCATTTCCACATCCTCGGTAGACTGCAACACTCGCACACAGACGTTTTCCTCATGCAGACGTGAAAACAAAGCTGAACGGGTGAAAACAGGCGATGCTTACAGACTCAAACCGGAGGCACAGCAATAGCCAGGGCCGGGCAAACGACACACGCTCACACACACACATAAAAACACAATCACTAGCCAAAACCCACAGCAGCAGAGGTTCATGGAGACATTATCTAGTTAGTCCAGAATTCCTAGCGGCCATCCCACAAAGCATAATCTGCTCTAGTCAACCGAGAGGCGCCAATACAGTTTAACTAGTTAACTAGCACTCGAGGTAGCAATTTAATCCAGTGTCAAACATTTCAACTGCCTCAAGAGTGTTTCCCACCAAATCTGTGCAGTTTTTTTAACCTCCCCCTTTTCCCCAGTGTTTGACTGTGACCGAGCCTGCAGAGCTCCACACATTTATTAGACCCCCCCATCCCCCCACCCCCAGGGTAAGGTTTACCCCACTGCTGCCCTAAATTAAAAGTATTAGTAATGACCAAAATCATTGTTTATGTTTCTCTAATGCTTAATCCTGCAGTACACACAAGCTCTTAATCAAAATTGGATTTTTAAATGGTAAAATATAGTTATTGTTATGATCCCTGACATTTTAAATTTCCTGTTTCACAAAAACGCTGAAAAAGTAAATCACAATTATTAGCAATTATTATTATTATTTTTATTAAGATGCCAAATTACATGTTAACTTGCATTACTGAATAGAAAAATTAGTTTTAGCTGTTGAATGTGATGTCTCAGAGAAGTGCTGCGGATCAAATTCACCTATAAAAATGTAAAATCGGTTTGTTTTTGCATAAACAAAGAAAAAAAAACATTTTTGACAGAATTCTCAAATATTTGTGATTCCTGTTTTTATGACAGGCGTTCCAATAGCTTTGTTAAGTACTGCACTTTCATAGATTTCATAGATGTCCAGAATGACGCCTTCCTGCAGTCTCTAACAGATCTAAAGCCACTCACATTAGCTAGCTAGTAATCCTGCTAGCATGTCATCTTGCCATCTGTTTTCATGCAATCTGGAAACCTGCCTTTTAAAGTAGCTGCTTGAACCAGCATTCAAGGCTTCTGGGCTTCTGATGCACCCAGTGGAGATATATTTGGGCCAAGTTTTCATATTCTTTTGGCCAGTTATGACTTACACCTGCATGCAACTACAGCCTGCTCACCGATCAGTTGAACTCTGACTACAAACAATAACAGCAGACTCTGCACGTCTGTATGCAGATATCATTTACAGAGTGGTCTTTATGAACCTCTGCTATTGTTTTCTCCACACACATTCAGATAGTGAAATCATACAGTCTGCTTACAAAGGGGGAGAGACTGAAATAGCGCCATTTTTAGAAAGATACAGTCAGCTCGGAAATCTCCCTAAGGGAGCAGAACGAGGGGGTTTGTGCAGATCAGTCAAAAACCTCAATATCGGTTTGGCTCAGCACTGAACAGTGACTATAAAGTAAAAAAAAAAAAATGACTGAGTTTAAAAGTTGTAAGGCTTTCTTTGCACCTACTGATCTTCATTGGAGACATTTTCACACATGAACTCTGGAGAATGTCAGGACTGTCTGGTGGGATACGATACACTCTGCAGCTACCGGAGCAGGCAGGAGGGAGTGCATGCTGTGAATTCACCTGACAGTCACCTGTTTTTTTCGCAGCTCACTTTAAAGATCATTGAAAGGTGGCTGCACGTCTCTCAATAATCTTTGGAACAGTTCGGAGCTGCAGTGCACGTGGTTGATGACGAAGAACGATCTTGAGTCATTTTAAGTGTTGCCTACGTACATCCAGGAGGTCATTTGGAGTCGTGTTTAAGGTTTCCTCCAACTTTTCTTTCTTTGACAGATTCTTTACCGTGTTTAGCACTTTGTTGCTTAGTGCTGTTAACAGACTCTTATGTCATCACTTCTTTAAAACCAGTCGTTGTTTCGCTTACATGAAGAGCCAGCATGCCAGAAGTTTTGACTGTACCGTTTTAACCTCTCCATCTGCAACACAGAACTTCACATGCGCGCTCACCTGTGCTCTGTGTGTGTGTGTGTGTGCGTGTGTGTAACAGAGACAGATGCAGTAAAAAAGACAAAGAAGTGAAGAGGGCAGTGGTGCAGAGACAAGAGATGAAGCTGAAAAATGAACAGTGCATTTGGCTGTTTTTGTGGCAGTATTTTATGTCACTGGAACTGAAAACACACAGGTGTGTGTGTGTGTGTGTGTGTGTGTGTGTGTGTGTGTGTGTGTGTGTGTGTGTGTGTGTGTGTGTGTGTACACATGCAGAGAGAATGACATTAAAAATGGGTCAGTGTGGTCATTCACATGCTGTCTAATGGGGCTGGGGGCTGCAGGCTTTCCAACTTCCAACCAATGTGTGTTTTTCCATGTGCTCACCTTTTACTGCAGGCTGTGTGTGTGTGTGTGTGTGTGTGTGTGAACTCACATGCATTTTCACTTTAGTGACACAAACATGGCAGGCACTGGAACAGAGAACTGACAGTAACAGATAATCTTTCTCTTGAGTCATCAAATTTAAAAATAGCCAAGCGTGACTTGTTGTCTTCTTCAGTTAAACATCGCATCCAATTCCATCGCCACGTGGCTCGTGTCCGACGGGCTCGTCAGCGGGGTGGCGTCATTCGTGTGTCTTGCCACAACAGACAGACACTGTGGTCACTGTAACCCTCGGCCGATTAACTAAAGCGTTATTTTCTTGTGTATGCAAGTCCTCTCTTCAACGTGTGACTTTTTTTTTTTTTTTTTTATTTCATTCCTGCGATGTGAAGTTTATTGCAATTGGGTGAACAGAAGAGGCGGGGCGTCGCCAGAGCTGTGGTGTCGAGAGGGAGGGGAGTGGTACGAGTCAAAGAGTCAGCTGCTGATTCACACATGTGGGAGGGGAGTTGGCCAAGAGAAGCAGAGGCAAGGTAGAGCAGTTTGGTTAGTTGGTGCAGGCTGCAGCGGGTCACCAATGCTTTTATCATCTGGCGTAATGCTTGATGTAATCTTGAACCTTATTCCGAAAGTCCTCCTGAGGACAGAGAAGGTAAAGAGAAGAAAAGAGTTAGATGGGAAAACTAGAAGTAAAAATGTTGCTGTGTTGCTTTTTCCCCATTTAAAACCAAAAATGGCAAAAAAGCACAAACACAGATCTAACTGAAGATATTTTAACGTACTTTTTAGGTCGCTATGCTAGTTTTGGACATATTAGACGCTGTAAGGCACTTTTTCATTCCACATGTTAACTTCTTGCCAAATAATTGGAAGCAAAACAAACAAAACAAAAAGACAAACAAGTGTAAGAAGTATGCACGAGGACTCGGCTAATCTGAGGCGACACTGCACAAATGTAGATCCAGAAAAATCAAGTGTCATTTGAATTTTACTACACTGAAAATATGCAAATGACCTTCGGCAGATTTGTCAATTAATTTCTTGATGTACAGTGAAGGCACCCTGCTAAAAATGCAACATGTGTAGGGGTACAGTATGATGCATAAACACTGTTAAACAAGCAACAACAACAAGATAAATAACAGCCACTGTTGCAAAACTAGAATATTAATTTCACCAAATATTACATCTCTTTTAACTGTACTATGCACAGTATCAGTCCTATGCAGATGTTACACTGCAAGTAAATGTACGTAAAATCTACAAGCACAAAAACCCAAAACAAAAAGACAAACGTTAAAATTCTTACGTCTGATAGTTTAAAAATGAAATTCTTCAAGTTTTTCTCACTCGGGCCACATCTAGTGCCCCGAGTCCCCCCCCCCTACTTGATCATGCCCCTTCAGGTTATGCTTGACATCGTTCCACCCCCACCCACCATGCACGAGTCCTGTAAACGCCCCTCTGTCGTTACTTCGACTCATATCTCCTGGTGGCATCTGGTCCAACCAAGATGTGTGTGACCTCCACTCTCCATCCTCTTTTTTCCCCTCCTCCGCTACCCGCTAGTTTTAGTCACGGTTTAAGTTTTCCATCCTTTAAAACCATTTGGCTTTTCTTGCCAACATCCTTTTCATCTTAACTTCTTTTTAATCCCATTATTCCTTTAAACACTGTTTCAATTCAGTTTTATTCAGATAGCTTATACTTGCTTTACATTGTAGAGTAAAAACCTTATAATATTACAGAAAGATGTTTCAGCAAGCACTTTGTGACAGTCCAGAGACATTACAAGACTCACACACTCTCTCACACACTCTCTCACACACACACACACACACACACACACACACACACACACACACACACACACACACACACACACACACACACTTTGAGGCTACAGGCTATTAATTTGAGCTGCAGCAGCTTTACTCTGTTGTGAAAAGGTTTCCTTTATTTGGTCTACACTAGAAAATGCAAGGTCAGGCTGTTAGCTACACACATTATAAATCATAGAAAGTGCTGTAACTGAGGGTGCTGCTCACACATAACAACAACACAGGGGACATTTTTTACTAGTATTAATGATGATGCAGGTATGACTCTGCACAGATTGCTAGCATTTCCCAAGTATGCAGACATGGGGTAGAAGTTAGGCCCCCCAAAAAGAGTTGAATCTGACTTAGGCCCTAAATAGCAGGTTAATCCTACTCTGTTTATTTAAATTTCTAATGAGAAACTATGTGCTACAGGCTCACATGGTCTTCTGCTGAATGTATTTTGAGTAAATGATCTTTTCCCCAAAGAACAGCACAAAAATCATTCCAAACAGATGGATTTAATCCATCTGTGCTTTCAACTGGCCATTTTTTTTTTGCTATAAATATTTAGCTAGTTTATTTGTGACTAAATTAACATTTGTGCACCCTTGGTTCCTAAGCATCCTCGTCTGTCGACCCACTTCTTAAGTAATATACCTCTGCTTTTTTCTTTTTTTTTTTTTTAAACCCATCCGCCACCACAGGGTCCTGCCCTTGTCACAGAGCCCCCCCCCTCTTGTCCAACCTTTCACATAAATGTATAAATGTACCTTGCATTGACAACAACGCCCTTATTTATGCGTCAGGTCGAGCGGCCTGTTGGTTACGCACACATTTCTCTGAGGTCGCTGGAGTACGAACAAGAAATGGAGAGCATGAGAAAATAAGGAGTAAATGGGAAAGAGAGAGTCTGTGCACAAACAGGGGAGACGGCATTAATGCTGAAAAGTTGCCAGCAACCATAAAAGAATTGATGACAGCGGTCTGAGAATTGGTCCATGGAGGGATGATGGATCAGCTATTCTCTGTTGAGAGATTACTCCCTTAAGACTTTAATTAATGCTAGAAGAGGAATGAGCGCAGTGTGCTGGAGTCTGGGTACCCAAACTGCTTGTTTCTAAGTGAACCTACTATTTTGGTTTATTATTTATATATATATATATATATATATATATATATATATATATATATATATATATATATATATATATACATATATATACATATATATATATATATAGAGAGAGAGAGAGAGAGAGAGAGAGAGAGAGAGAGAGAGAGAGAGATCAGACCGTACTGACTAACATACTCAGCCAGTCACACTGCTTGGCTTGTGACCTCAGCTTAAAAAAAGCAAAGAGAGCTACTGAGAATGGACAAGACTACAGTAAAAATGGTGAAACTGAAGACATACACCTAGTGATGCACAAATCAATGAGTCAGGGATCAGAATCATCCTTGATTGGTGAACATCCGTTCAGCCTCACGTGTCTGTTTCGTATTTTGCATGAAACGTTGATGTTTTCTTGATTTTTTTGAGTCCTGGTTATTAGAAAAAAAAAACTGGCAAAACACACTGAGCCAAGAGGAAATTAAAATGGGCCAAATATATTTCGAAGCTGCTATTACAAAAGGTGTAACTTGAAGAATTACTGCACAATAATTATAAACAACTTTTTCTCTTCCATTAATTAAATTTGAACAGCTTGATCCAGGCTTCATCAAGTATACCTAATCAACTACTTGCTAAATGCAATTATTTAACCAGTCAGTCCCATTCAGCACATTGAGGCATGTAGACACGGTCAAGACAGCCTGGAGAAGTTAAAACCAAACAGCACCACAGACGTTGAAGGTGACATGGTTGTTGATGCCAAATGGGCTCATCTGAGTATTCCAGAAACTCCTGATCTGCTCGGACTTTCCCACACAGCCATCACTGGTGTTTACAGAGAATGGTCTGAAAAAGGGAAAATATCCAGTTTGCGGCCGTTCACTGGTAGAGATCAGAGGAGAAGCGCTGGACTGTTTCAGGCTAATATGAAGGCAAGAGTAACTCAAAGTAGTACTCATTATAACTAAGGTGTACAACCTGGTGAGTGGAGGTCACAATGAACTCACGATGAGCTGAAATATGGGTACACTGAGGCCATAAATGGGTGGACATGGTCAGTAACAGCACTCGGACGGGCTGTGGTGTTTAAATGTGGTGTTTAAGAGCAGCTCAGACTGCACAGGATGCCAAACCTCGAAGCAGATGGGCCACAACAGCAGAAGACCTCACTGGACAGCACTCTGGTCAGCTAAGAGCAGGAGCTTAGATGATGGGGCCAGAATTTGGTGTAAATAATATGAAAGCATTGATCTATTCTGTTTTACCGTATTTTTCGGACCATAAGGCGCATCGGATTATAAGGCGCATTAAGCAAAACAAAACAGTCAGAGAAGTCAAACTTTACTCAACTCATTCTTCTTGCTTCCTCCATTTACGTAACATTGATTCATTACTGTTGAATTCTCTCACAGCTGCTCTATTTCCATGTTGTTGCAGTATATTAATGACTAACCTCGTATTGTGGATGGATTATCTCAGTTGTTTTCCTGACTGAAGTTTGGTCCGTTTATATGCGATTGCATTTGTCCCTAACCATCGGGAACCCTCACGTTAACGAGTAGAAAAAAGTTAGCGTTCATCCTCCAGCTTCACTGTGTTTGTTATGCTAACATAGCTGCGTCGCTAGCCACCACGTAGCACATCATTATATACCAGCAAGTCCAACTTCAGTAACCCTACAAACGTCACTGCTGTTTAGTTTTCTGTCTTCATTTATGTTGGAAGTGACAGCAGAGCTGTACGTTTGAATTTTTTAACAAATCTCTCAGTCAGAACATGCTATATCATGTTTAGCTAACTAGCGAGCTAACTTCCTGCTAACTTCTAACTCTGTTAAATGTAATAACTTCTGTTTTCATGGATGCCTGGATGTTAAACTTGATTGTTACACCTGGTAAAGCAGCAACGCTGATCATCTTATTAAAGATGAAAGAATTTAGACAGTTTTTAACTCTCAGTGATGCTGCAGTGTTCGTTTGACTTTGGGACCTGAAGTAACCGAGTTTAGGACCCAGATTACTCCACGAGGCTCTTGACTACAGTAACCGTAATTCTCCGACAATCCATAAAGCGGTGCGGCTTCGTAGCTTACCAAAGTCGTACTAAAGCATTTTTTGACAGATTTTTGAGCGCCGTGTACCAAATAAAATCGGTTTGAGGTCTGTATCACAACCAGAATACATAAGGCGCACTGTCGATTTTTGAGAAAATTAAAGGATTTTCAGTGCGCCTCATAGTGCAGAAAATACTTAAACTGTTAGGGCTGGTAGTAGAGGTGAAATCCTGTGGGGGATATTTTATTTACACACGTTGGGCCCCTTAGTACCAGCTGGGCAGCGCCTAAACACCACAGCCTGTCCGAGTGTTGTTACTGACCATGTCCACCCCTTTATGACCTCAGTGTACCCATCTTTCAGGACAAAGCTCATCGTGAGTTCATTGTGACCCCCTCAGTCAACAGATCTAATAGTGCACCTTTGGGATGTGGTGGAATAGAAGGTTTGCATCACTGATGAGCAGCTGACAGCAACTGTGTGTCACCACTGTGTCAATATCATCTCAAAATCTCAGAGGGATGTTTCCAGCATCTTGCTGAATCTGTACCACAAAGAGTTCAGACAGTTCTGAAGGAAAAAGGATGGGGCAAACTCTGTACTGTAAGATATACTTAATGAAGTGGCCAGTGACGTGCGTATAGACATTAGTATGTCAATCTATCCAAGAACTGCTGAGAGAATTCACTAAAGGCTGAAAATTTTAAGCTCACAGTTCATCTTCTGACTACTGTTATAATAAAACCCTGCCTGTGACACTTAGTGGCTCTTCTTCCTCATTTGGTAGATGACGTGACATCACAGAGGGAATTTAAAAAAAAAATTAAAAAAAAAAAGGCAAATATGTGGTGACAAAATGACACATTAACTGTGGAAGTAAACACCAATAGAGTGCACACAGATTTTAAGATAGAAACTCTTTGTCAACTGGGTCCAATTAAGATGTCAACACAGATTAGGAAGTTTCTCAGTGGCAGAATAAGAAAACAAAAAAAACCTTAATTAAGCTATCACACAAATATGAGGAGAAACAGGATAAGAGCAACAACTCTATTAAAGACGACTCACAAAAAATAGTACGGGTACATTTACATACTTTGATCATATACGTTTCTCTTCCTTTGTTCTCGATTTTTCTCTTACAAAAGAAAATTGGCTGAACTGCAAATTACTCTGAGATTCATTAGATTTAATATTGCAAGTGAACTCTGCAGTCGATTAAAAAGTTTGTTGGACTGGAGCTTACTTTTCTTGGCTTCACCTAGAGAAAGCAATTAACTCTGTTCCTCCAGTGATCTGCACAGGTACTCAAAATATGCACCACCATCAGTGGGAGGGGAATGTAAATGAAACCCTGTGGGTTCAAATGGTTGGTTTAAAATCGGCTAAAATATAAAAACTGAGCAACTGAGGGCCTCGGGATATATCAGGTAAGCAGACTATGAAGGGAAAATATGTCGGAGTAAGGAGCGATGTGAACAGGAAAGTAAAGAAAGGACAGCAAACAGAGATGACATCCATCGAATGAGCCAACTGTTCCCAGTCGTCTTTTTAAACATACAAAAAAGACGAAAGAAAAGCAGAATGAAGAACCAGGCACGTGTTAAAATCATGCTCTAAGCTTCTGTAGTCAATCCACTTGTGTCCACTAATCAAGGATTTCAGTACCCTGGATCATTCTTTGCTGCATGTAAATGTGATTTGATATCTCGCTGGTAAAACCTGGAAGTGTGAAATAAACTCCCAGGTATCCCCCCCCCTCTCCTCTCTCTGCACCTACTCAGCTCAGCTGAAACTTAATTAGCACTGCTGCGGGTGAATAGCTCTGCATTAATTGAGTGCATGGAGTGGTATACTGAGGCCACAGCCTTTTGTTTGAAAAACCTATACTGGAGGTGTCACTATGCAAAAGCAACTCTGCTACAGTCTGAAAGGAGGAGGTGGAGGCTCTGGCCGCTCACGATGGATGACATCGTGGCTCATGCAGCACTGAACTCGTCACCACTCTGGATTCCCTCGGCTTTTTCACCTTAAGAAAGGCCAGGCTGCTCATTATACAACTGCTGCTTTGACTTTGAAATTTAGAGCCAAGTTGTGCCTCACTTTATCTTCCAGTGACTGTTTTCTGATTATTTGCACAAATCTTTGCTTCCACTTCAGCTACAGTTCATCAGTGTCTACAGGCAGGGCCTACGCTTTGTCTGGCCACTCGGACGCACCATCTTTTCAGATGACAACAAATGGAGTTAAAGACCTTTATAGACCACTTTACATCACATGCTTGTTAAGTCAGCACTTGGTCTGACTAAACACAGACAGCAGCAGAGAGCAGACATGTCCGATGCTGTTGTCGTTCACTGCCTGGCTGCCACTGCAGAGCTCTGACACTAAACTGATAGAACAGGTACACAACACAATAAGGTGACTGGAGCTGCTGAAGGCTCTGACAGTGTGCTTGTTAACCCGTGTAAGAGCCTGCAGTGTAAATCCAAAGGACAGTCTCCCCTGTAAGACTTTGGGAGTGGACATTAAACCCCCCCCAGTAAACCTCGTCTGTTGTGTACGTCGATGGCACAAAATGAGTGGACTGTTCACTGTTAGAGATTGTTGGGGTATTATTTTGGGATCCTGTTCTACACCACACACTCCCACATGCACTCATATCCCCAACTTCCTGTACTGTGGACTGAAAGACAGTGAGAAATCGTGTCTATGCATGGAACTCACTCCAAGCTAAATCCATCAGTCATTCAGTTCTTTATATGTTGAGACAGTTATTTTATCTTTTTCTGTTTGTGCCGCGGTTTGACAAATTTAGGGAATACCTTATTACATGTCAGATACAGGGGCAATAACATCTGCTGAAGCCTACTGGGATGGTACCGATAATTCAGGACATTTAGTGGGTTACAAAGTAGAAAAATATTAGTATTTTATAAACAAGAAGTGAACACTGCTTCTTTTAAGAGAGACTCAAGAATAAACAACCTTGATACGTGGTCTCCTTTTGTGCTTTAACGAGACCCTGTGGGTCATTCATGGACAGAAAGCTGATGAGGAGAAGAGAAGCCCAATTGAGATGCAGCAAAAGGTGAGAGAGTGTGTGTCTGTACTTGACACGTCTGACTATTGACTGAAGAAGCAAAGCCACTCGAGAGACCCGGGAGTGAGCATCTGGGAGAGTTAGAGAGAGTTAGTCCCTTTAATTGGTCAGTAACAATAAATGGAGGTGCAGAACATTTAGCATTGTATGAATGAACTTTGAACCCTCCAAGGGCTGACTGGTACAAGGTCACTGTGCGCTTTAGGACAGAGAGTCTACTATGTATCCCAAATACACAGGCTCCCGTTTGTATTTCATATCCACCGAAGTACACGTGCTGTAACACAGTCCTCTGAGCCTTCTGCTCGCTCACGGTTCAGCTTGTTGACGTGTTAACAACATTTGATATTTTATGATAGAAGCATGCTCGTGTTAATGGTAAGAGCCAGTGTACACTGTTCACACTGTCCAGAACATTTCCACCACTGCTGTTGAAAAAACTGAATAAGTAAGATGTAGGACAATTTTTAAACAATGTGATGTTTTTACATTTCTTCTATTGAATTAAAGCATTTCAGTAAAAAGAAATGAGATAGAATCCAACTTCTCTTTCTTGTAGGTGCAAACTTAAAGAAACGTCTTATCGCTGTGATCACCAACAAGGATTTCTCCAACAAGTACTAAGCCATGTTTTGCTTGGAAATCAAATACTTTATTAAAAGTTTAATTTATAATTTTTATGTAATGATTTTGATTCCTGGATCTTTGGTTGATACTCTGTAATTAAAAATGTAATTCCTAAAAACTTGTTAAAACCCTTGATTAAAAACTGAAGATTTGCATTTCATCACAAGGTGATGGCTTTATTTAAAATCCAGCGTGGTGGCACACAGAGCTAAAAAATTACAAATGTGTAATTGTGCAGATACTTGTGGACCTGTATGCTTTTCAGTTTGCTAACAGATTCAGAACTGTACTAAATATTCTTAAAGTAACTAATATAGTTGGTGCATCATCGAATGCAACCCAGCCCCATAGCCCTTCCTCAAGTCTTTCCACCATTAAAATTTACTTTTTTCTTCACATGCAAAACCTACTTCGCGTCAGCATGTATTATGTAACTAGGGCACAGAAAATGTTTACACATCAAGAAAAACAGGTAACTGACAACAAGCGCCCAAATCACCCTGTTCTTGGTTTGAAACACAGATCTCAGAAAGATGACAGTCAGTCAGTCTCATCTTTCACACACTTCTTTAAGCTGGAAGGAGCTAATTAGTATTTATAGATCAAGTCTTTGCTGAAGACTTCAAATGTCAGAGACTGTGTGCATTGCAGAGCTCATTATTAATCCACTTCCTTCATAAATCACAGAGAGATTCATACAGAGAAATACAGTTTCTTTTGTTCTGAACATCTGTCATAGGATGATCTCCTTTCTTCAGTGTCAGCTACTCTACCACGCTTTGATCACCTACTACAAATACAGCAGTTTATGTAAAAGAAAAGTTTCAACAATATATATAAATATAATTTTTAAAGAAGTGGACATGTTAACACAATCTCCCTGTCCTATTTAGAGTTATCTCTGAACTGTTTGTTGTACCGCTGTCTACACATGTACACAGACAAAAACCCACTCACAACTAATAATAGCACAATACCATTATAACCAACAACGCACACACACACAGATTTACACACACTCATACTGCATTGCTCATGAGGATGCTTCCTTTTAGCCACTTTAACCAGCTAATGTATTCAGAGAGCAGCCACAGGAGGAGCCCCACTTCAAATGCCTCAACACAAAGTAGCACACGCATCCACATTCACAAGCATATTTGTGTACTGACACTCGCACTCCCACATCTCTATCCACTCGCTGCTGAAGTTGATTACAGCAGGCTTTGACTCAGTGGGAGTGGGTCACGGTTGGATGACTTTTCAGATGTTGTGACTCTGAAAAGCCACAACAGGCGGTAAAGCACCACTAAAACTTACTGAAACACATTTCGAAATGAGAGATTTTTATCATTAATGTATCAAATTAGTAACTTTGTTAACTCAGAACTATAACTGAAAACACTAAATGGATACACTACAAAAACAAATTCTGCCTTTTGGTCAGTCTTATCAATTCAAACTGCTTTTAGTTTCACAACTGATCTGATTATATATCTGTGGTTCAACGACCAAAAGTCTGTTTCAGTATAAATGTGTGTAATCAGTCAAAGTTTAGAAAAAAAACACTGATTTGACTAAAGCCACATTATAAAGCTGAAACGGGTAAAGGTGCTAAATAACAGACTGGGGCAGTAGAATTTAAAATTTAATTTTAAATAAATTTTGTTTATTTGTTTAATTATAAAGCACCGAATCACAAGTCACCTCAAACTGCTTTATACTGTAAGGTCAAGTTTCTAAAGAACACAGAGAAAACCCCAACAGATGGACAACCCCTATCAGCAAGCACTTGGCGACAGTGGGAAGGAAAAACTCCCTTTTAACAGGAAAAATCCTCCAGCAGAAACAGGCTCAGTGAGGAACAGTTGGGGGTGAGCTCATAGGGTTTTCTGTCAGTGTAATTATCATATTCATTCATTGCTGTAAGTGAACAGCAATGAATGAAGTAGCCACAGCCACACGTAGGCGCTTCTGCTATTCTGTCTGTGCCCCACAGGATGCGGTTGTTGAGACAGCAGTACATCAACTACATTAACTACAAGAAACCTTCATATAGAGATTCTGCACCACATACACTGCAACTAGTGTGACTGTTAATTAGCAATTAAACTGACACCTAAATGTTTAAGTGTCACATGTGGTCAGCTGGTCTGGGAAAAATAAGAAGTGCATTTCCAGTAGTAGATTTTCTTACCCATCACAAGCTGGCTAGACTGTGTGGAAATGTGTTCTACATCCCAGCGGCATTAAAATGCATTAAATTACAATGCACAATATATGAGTAACATATGAGAATAGTGCAGAGTGATACAGGATGCAAGAAAATATCATTCTTATTAACCTTTACCTTTGTAACCAGAAATGAATTTTTAATAACTTATAGTTAAACATTTAAAAGGTCATTGCCCAGGTCACAAACACATATTCTGAAAAGAATGACATATAGTTAGTAAACATTTATACCTACAGGAGCTGCTCAGCCATGCAAGCCCATCCCATGAAGCTCCTGGTGCACAGATTTTGTGCTGCTGTTAATGCCAGAGGAGGTCTGGAACTCTGCAGCCATTAAGGCAGCAGAGCATATAATGTTTTTAGAGGGGTATATTGAACGAATTCATCAGCTACATCGTGTTAGATATTTGTCATAGAAAACCGGAAGTTAAGAGACAAAGAAAGAAGGCTTTCATGAACCAGTAAACCACACTCACATGACAGATTAAGTCTATACATGGTTTACAGGCGTTTGTTTCCACCTATTTAGTCAGTTAATAAAGGTCCAGTGGATGCTTGACAAAACACAGCAGTCAATAAATGAACTATTTGCATGCAAATTTACCTGCGACAGCCTAACAGCTGCAACTTCTGCCACAAACACTTTTTAAACCCTCAGCCTTTTAAAACCCCACGCACAGTCAAACCTGCATATCTAATGGGGGCTCACATGGCAACCATCATCACACACTGTTGGATACACTCCAGTGAACACGGGAAACTGTACGTACACAGGGCAGAAGGTCAGTGATGTACTTCAAAATGCTTTCAGCTTGCCCCTACTGAGCCTTATAATTATTTCAACAGTCAGCAGACTCCCTGCAGATGTTGGCCAGAAATCTATGAATTAAACTTATGTGACCAAAATACTCAAATGATCAGTTTTAACAGTTTTGACACTAAATCGCAGGTAACTGATGGCCAAGTTAAACATAGATGGAAGGGAAGTAAGGCGACGCAGCGGGAATAATAATTTAAAGATTAATCAGCCAGGATAAACATATTTTTTCAGGGATCTTGTGTGTGTATATTTATTTATTTATTCTCTACTGGGATTCCACTGTTCTCATGTTAGCTCAAAGCTTACCCAATATGCAAAAAGCCCAGTAAATCCCTGGCACTTACCAATATAAGCTTGACTAAATATATTAAAGTTATAGTCAGAATACATAATTAGCTTACAAACCATCAGGGTAGTGAAGCATATATAAACCCAGACATCCAGTTTGATGGTGTGTTATTTGACTTACAAATGGCAGAGCGTGCTTCAGAGGCAGCGTATTCAGTAGTCTTGCACAAAAACACCATATGCACCTGCTCTGTACAGACAGTTCTGGAGTCATAACGTCACTGTCTGCTCAAAAAGGTTGCCGTGTGCTCTTTGTCTTCAGCCCACCATACCAGATTAAAGCACACCGAGTTACCACATAATCCACCTACAAAAGCAAGCGGTGTGCACAGAGCACCTCTGAAACCTACAGCAGCAGAAATTTTGTTTCTAAATATAGCTTATATGCAGCAGGATATGCAGCAGTAAGAATCTCACTGTAATGATCGCAACGTGTGTATGTTTCTCCTCCAAGACACGTAGATCAATCTAGCGTACTGGGATTATCAACATCTACATATAACAATGCAACTATTATTTTTAGAACACACATCTACGAATTATATGTTATGTGTAGTAGCTGATCTCAAATGAATGGAGACATTGTTCACATTTTGTGTGCATTACGTGCACACTTACATACATTTTCGTTAAACTAAACTGGAATGTGTTGTCGTGCATATCAGTAAATAAGAGTAAATAAGCTTTTTTTTGCCGTCTCATATATACAGAGATATAATGAAGATTTTAAAAAGGCAATGTGATAAATTAAAGTACAAAGTCTGTGTTTTACATATGTGAGCGATAGCCACAGGCTAGTATTATGAGGACTACGAGCACATCTTGGATGCTGCAGATAATTAACAAGTGTGCCGAATTTATACCAGATGACCTGAACGACATGCCTCACCTTGTCTCTCAGATGATGTTCTGCTGCATCAATGTTCAGCGGGTCATCAAAGTTCAAAAGGTCCTGTGGAAGAGGCAAAGGAGGGGGTCATCATCGTTCGATGGATCAAACCACACACATCTTCAAAACTGGCATTTATTTCAGTATCAGCTACACGTGTTAATTCTGTAAACTTTGGTGTGGGAAATACAACCCACATTCACATTACTTCCTTTCTGTATTGACACCCTGAAAGCAGCAACTGTGATAAACAAAGAAAATTGAGCTAAAACAGACGCCTGAGAAGTGGTTTCCTTATAAAGTGGTAGGACTTAGGGCATGGCCGCCGATATTTAAAGATGTTAGATGCTGTTTAGACATGTTCGAAATGTGATGAGGTTATTCAAGCTCACATTAAATGACTGGACTAAATATTCAAAATGCTTTAAACTCCTTAATCTCTTCTTACTATGGCAGTAAATAACTTTTTAAAAGTTATTTTTATTTAATTAAAAAAAACATATCAGACATACTTTTAAAATTCACGTTTAGATTCACAAAATTAAACATTTAACATAATTCTGAAAGGACATTCAGATAACTGTATGTTTTTCCTCAATATAACCCTCAATTCGATTACTTATCAATTTCATTCATTTCCTAAAGAATTTATAATCAATTAGTCCTTATCTTTCCATATAAGACCTGGAACTAGGAGACATCCAGAGCCAGCTGGCCCAGGATCTCGATAAGTAATACGTAATCCAATTTTCTTGCTTTTATTCCCCATCAACTCAAAGCGTTCATCATGAGGAGAAAGATAATTTCTCTACGCTGCAGAAGCGGATAAAAAAACAAGGACCTTGTTTAATTTGATGTGAATTAAGAGTAATGTCATTAGCATAACCTACATACACCGAGCAGCTTCAATAGTGTGAATGTCTTTGTGAAGGTTTACTCTCCAGTTAAGGGATTTAATTCAGGGAGGGCTTTAGGAAGCTCTTTCGTTGGATTCCCCCGATTTAGATGACGAAATTCTCCAATGAAACTGTGCATGTGTTCACGCGTTAGGTCATAAACTAGCAAAAACTTACAGTAAACAAGGAGTTCAATCCCCAGACCACATCCTAGAAGACAAAAACAAATTAAAGAACATTAACAAAAACACTACACTTACTACATTATATGCATACTATGAACATATTTATACTATGTTTTTAAAAACATTCTGATTTTTGACTTCTGATAATGAAGAAAAACATTTTTGTTTATTTATTAAATTCTATAAAAGCGAATGAAAGATGACGTACAAAACGACAGCACAAAAGCATCTTATAAGTCTGGCAAACTTTTTGGCAAGCAGATGTCAGAGACTGATGAACAGCTCAACACAACATGTATAAGATCTATAACACAATGCAAAACTTTTATAAAAAGTCATTTTCTGCTGAAGTGCTCCAAACTAGCAGAGAACGTGAGAATTCCTCAATAGCTGACATCTAACAACACGTTTGTTGAATAAAACACTTAAAGGCCAGCCTTTCTTTGTTTTGGTGTAAGTGTATTTCCCCTATCTGAAAACACGTTATTAAAGATAAACTGTTTCCTTGACCAGAAGGTCAAAAACGGCAAACATTTTTATACATAACCTGTTACTTAAACACATTTTTACACGTCTAGTAATTTCCTCAAAAGCAAAAAGATGTTTTTCAGTGCAGTCTCATGTTGGGATTATGCACAATAAAAAGGTTGAAGGGTGATCTTCACCCACAATAGCTACAGTAAAGAAAAAAAAGACAGTTAGAAATGACAACAAGTACATCAGAAGAAATTGTGAGAGACCAAAAAGACTAAATAACCTTCATTTCATTCACTTGCTAAATACAACTTGCAATACTGATCATTTTAAAGGATTGCTTTGATTTAACTGAATGCTTTCAGAGGTTTCGTTAACCTTCATTCAGGCCATAAGAAAATATTTTGTTAATTTCCATAATTACATGAAGTTCTGAGTAATGATTATTTTAAAAGACAAACAACTAGCTTGTCTTTCAAAGTTCTGAAGGTGTGCGCTGGATGCTTTGTGAGAAAAGTAAACACAAAGCCTTCTCGTTGTACAATGTTCATGATATTAAAACCAAAAGTTTTCTCTTCCAAATCATGGTGAGCTAAAACTAAATCCCTTCCAGCTTTTATTAAAGCTAGTCTAAAGTAAGAGATTATTTTTACTTTGCTTTACTTTTTCTTAAAGCTGTAAGGCACTGCAGCCAGTGATATGCCCTTCTAAGCAGAAGAAAGTTTATGAGCAACAAGAAAAAGAAAGGGAAAAAGAAAAGTCAACACGAGCTCCGAGTGAACTAGAAGTTAGGTAGGTAAAAACCACTTTAGAGAAAACATCCGCAAAACACAGAAGGAAAAAATGTGAGGAAACTGGTTACCTGAAGAAAAACAAAAACAATGTTATTACCACTCCAATCAACCTAGAAGCAAAAATCTACACTCCACTGACTTACTTTACATACTTCACTGCAAGGACACCCCAGCAGCCCAGTGCTCAGAGCCACGAGTGTGAGCAGAAGTCAGCAAAAGTCAGTAAAAGAGAAAGGACGACTTTGAAAAGTGTCACGACGCCTATTTCCAGAATTTTCTAAAAGCTATGGTGCACCTTAAAAACAAACATCGGATTTAAACTGTGAAACAAACATTGTTTTTTTTCTAATCCTTTAACAAAAAGAACCTCTGGCAGCATTTCTGATTAGTCAGCAAATAGTTTTGTTTGAAGTGAATTCATAAAACCACAAAGATGATTCTCAGCACTGGAACTACTGATATAGGACCTGACTATAAAGCACCTATTAGAAACACTTACATAGAATAAGTTGAAAATAAACACATGTAGGCACAATATTTCTGCTGAAATAAACCTTAAAGCAATGAAATATTGAATATGGCATGACTATATACAAATACACACAGCAAAGATATTTCATGTAGCAGTGTGTGGGCTGAAGTACAGAAGAGCGGTGACCAACAATCCTTTTTTTGTGTTTTCTTTTCACTTTTGTGAACCTGATGACACTTGCTGACGCACATCAACCCAAAGTCAACCACTCTCACACATATGATCACACTCACACCTACCTTTAGGTAAACAAACACAGGCCACGTTTTAACTTGAGCTGGGGTCACACAGAGAGACAGGCCAGGAATAGAAAGGGACAGCCACAAAAAACCTTAAACAATATGACTGTGAGCATCACTCGAAGCCTTTTATGTCCTTCATAAATCGTTCCACCAGATAATCAGTGAAAGGCTGTTTAAATGTTGCCATTTTTAATTATAATAGCTGTTCTAGCAACCACTTAGCTTTGGATATGCAAAGTACAATCGTAATTTGGACAGATTTAGAGCCAGTTTAAGGCCAAAGCAGTGTTGGGGGTTATTCATTACAAAGTTATGCATTTTACTATAATCATTTGTACTTTGGTATGTACGCTCTCTCCTCCTTAGCAGCTGGGCCAATCTGAACGAAACTTTGCACAGACATCATCACACATACAGCAATCATTAACATCTATGCTTTTAAATTTATTTTAAATCAGAATTATCTTGATTTTTCTCTATTCTTATTAGTGCTGCCACGATTAGTCGACTAGTCACGATTACGTCGACTATCAAAATCGTCGACGACTGATTTAATAGTCGACGCGTCGTTTGAAGCTTTGTAAGATCACAAAAGACACAGGAATAAGTAGCAGGATTTAAGAGTGTAATAACGGACTGAAACAGAAGATGGCAGCACTGCATGTACAAGGATGCCAGCTGCCGTTAAACACCGAAGAAGAAGAAGCTCTGTCCCAGAATTTATAGCGCAGCCCTGCTCAGTTTCCAACAATGGCGGCAGCTAGTTAGTTTTAATATTACTCTTATTATTCTTTCTGGGTCACAAAATAAATGTTTAACATATTTTCAGGCGAGAATGTAGCTGTGTAAACCTCAAATATCTGCTCAGTTTATCAAGACACCACATACTTTCAAAAGCGCTCCGACATTTTCGGAGACGTCTGTTACCCACTAGCTCGATAGCTAGCCGGGGGCTAGGCTCACTAGAGCCCGTGAGAACACCGGACCCCCGGCAAATCGTTTTCAAACCCACCGCCGTCTTTCACTACTCAGGTTAAACATGATATACAAGTCGCTTAGATAACTTAAAATGTTATTGTTTGGCTTTTTTTTAGTATTTTATTTGTTCCTGAGTAAATCGGTTTGGCTGAGATTAAAGTTATAGTTTTTACACAGCTGAATAAACGTCAAGCAGACAGCTGATTATCAGAAGTGTGAGATGCTCGAGAATTTACTCCGGTGTCCTGTTATATTTTAGATAGCAAGGAGTTTAAACTTCACCGAAACAATCTGCAAATTTCATTAAAATTTAATAAACTATCATCTTGCCTTTATTTTTAGTTAGCACATACCCTAAACACTTAAAGCTGTAAGCTAATGATAGTTATATAAGAGCAGATGCTGCTGGTGCAATAAGCTGTACGTTTTACGTCCAATGGATGATGATCTGATTAGTCGACTAGTCGCAAAAATAATCGGTGACTAGTCGACTATCAAAATAATCGTTTGTGGCAGCCCTAATTCTTATATTATGTTTTTGTCAATAACAAGCACTACTACTTACTGTATAATAGGTCTGACAGCTAAAGCTTGGGCAAAATCAGGAAATTGATCTCGACAATGATCCCAAACACAGCAGCAAACCTCTAACAGAATGGCTGCAAAAGAAAAGAATCGAGGTGTTGCAACAGCCCAGTCAAAGATCAGACCTCAAGTCGAGAGAAACCCTGTGGACTCAAACAATCATCTCAAGTTATGACTCTTAAAGTTCTACAAGTAGTCGAATTGTGGGATGTACTCATTTTTTGCACACACACTTCTACTAAATTTTTGTGAAGCTTTGTGAAGTTTTTCACAGGACTGATTGTGTGAGATTAGCCTCTAATTGTTCTGAACGGAGCCACAGGGCTGTAATCTACCCATACGTATTATGGACTCATTCTAATAACATCTCCTGTCATTCAAAGTAAATTAACAGTCTGAGCAGCAACTATCAAAACCACCTTAGATGCAAATTAAAGTATAATAAATGCAAGTCTGCCACAAACTTTGGTAAATCCCATTTGTATGATTCATTCAAATACTCTTCTCAAAAAAAAGTTACATTGTGTAAGGAATACATATGCAAAAATGTATTTGTCCACGACTTGTTTCTTTTAACATTACGATAAAGAGAAAACCAATTATGTCCTCACACTGGATACAAAGTTGCTTTCTGTGCAGTGCCTTCTTATAATCAAAGTCATGGAAAAGAAAACGACAGAGGAACCGTGGCTGAAGTACTTTATCAAAGAGGTTTCAGAGTAAAGTGTTCTCCATTTCTCAGATTTTCAAGTTTCATTTTATAGAAATAAAAATGCTTTTTTAAAATCAGCACAGATTAGGATTTGTTTTATTTTTTATACATTTCCACTGTGTTCTGGAAACTAGTGCCAACAAGCAACATGAGATTAAAGTAGAATGTAACGTAATTGATTTGAGCTTCGGAGGAGGATTTGTGGGGTTCCATAGAAGTAATCAGAGGAAGGTAAATGAACATAAGACTATGTGTGCATGTCCACTACATCACCTGTGGTTGTACACCAAACCACAACAAGAAAAACTGCTTATAACCACAGCATATACAGGCTGAGCAACTCATGAGCTCTATAACCTTAACAAATTGTGACAACATCTAAAATGTAATCAAAAACTGACTTAGGGATTTGGAAATTATCTCAATTCTACATTTATTAGAAAATAATACAAAAACTACATGCAAATTTAACCTTTTTAGTTTAAGATTTTCTGTGTCTGTGAATTTACCATGGGTGTGTTATTCACCACCTTGTGTTGCTCACAGAGATTACTGTGAAAAAGAGTGTATACACCTGCGCAGCGCTAACATTTACATTTCTTTTTTACAGCAGATGGTTAATCAATTGATTTGATCATGTGATTTACAGCAGGACACAACTTAATGATGTTTTTCTACCACAGGATTACTGAGATATTGTGTGAAGAAAACTGTGGTTACAGGATATATGTTGATGTTGAAATTACACTGTGTTGTTGAGGTAATGTTGGAGAAAATGTGAATGTTACAGGGGAGAAATAAATACAGTTTGAGACATACTGTCCCTATCAGGTGCTGCTGACGACGCCCACAGCAGTGAAGATTGCTGAAAGAAACACTTGGATACATCAAGCGCACTAATAAAAGGTGACACACATCCAGGCCAGCTCGGAGTAAGTGGCAGGAAGACCGGGTACAAAGGGGGGGGGAAGCCTCCAGGGCCCCTCGTCTCAATCCGGTGAAGAAACCAACTGAGCCACAGGTACTCATCAGAATGGCTGGGAATGTGCTGTGCACCTTCTTGAGCCTGTGGACCCTGAGTGGGATGACAGGAGCGCACTGGGACAGAGCAAACCACACCCAGTACCTGCATGGGTTTTCAACCAACTACTGGTGGCAGTTAATGAACACAACCGCTCACATAAACAACGAGACCAATTGTTATGCTTGTGATGCCACTGGCTACACATTCTTCTGGACTGTGGCCATATAGCATCACTGAGAGCGAGACAGTTTGTTTGGTTGCCTTAGCAACACATCCAGGAGTAAACGTACTTGGAACACTGCCAACTTTTCAACTCCTCTGAACCTGAATGGACGGTTGATTCACCAGTAGCCGGGAAGGTGAACTGCTCTGGTGCGACAGACCTGCTGGCCGGACTCCAAGTATCTGACTCGCTGCAGGACATTGAACTGCTAAACAAACTGGAAACAGGCCAATTACTTATGTGTATGAAGGACAATGGATTAATCCAAGTTGGAGATTTATCATGGAATTTGTGCGACATCATCTATTCTTTTGTCTTCTTCAAGAAGGATGTAAACAGAGAAGCCTTTTGTCTACATTTACATCGTGAACACTTGAGGTTTTGAGCCAAGAAGATCAAAACAGCTTGATCCAATTTCCTTTACAAAGCTTTTTCTGCGGTGACAACAGGACAGGAGAAGAGTTGTAAATGCAGATAATTCACCAGTTGACTCTAACCCCCACAGGACGCCTACAGTGAGAAGATTTGGGGGGTTGATAGGAGTCATAAAGAAGGGTGTTGACCAGGCTACAGCTTTGAAGTTAGCTGAGAGCCACATGGACAGACAATAAAGTCAACTGATATGTTTGAATGCCTATGTCTGTATACAGTTGGATTGTAGTGACATATGATTTTTGAGAATGTTGATTCCTCTTGTTTGACTGTTGACATTCAGTTGTTTACTTGCAGAAATGCATGATGAATCGCACGAAAGGAGTAGATGCACCACAAGGCTGGATAGTTTGGTTACTGTCTAATCCTTGGTGGCATCTTCTTTTGAAAATATTAACTCCTGTTTTTGAACTGTTGACATTGATTTGCTTATGTATAGGATGCATTTTACCGTGTATAAGATCAATGCTAAACTAAAATGATTTCTAATACATTTGTTAATTATGTAATTTTACAAGAATATGAAATGACTGAAATGAATGACATGACAGAAGCCTGTGTATAAATGACACCTGCGCTGAAAATGTCAAGCAAGAGGTGCGTGGCTAAGAATATACTACACAGGAATAATTTGGAGCATAAAAATAACAAAACAGGAGGGAAATGTTAGAGTGAATTGTTAAATGTTGTCATTTTTATGCTTACCATTTCTACATTGTTTTAACTCTGTGATGAAAGGAATTCATTCTTTTGTCCCCCTCCCCAGCCTCTCGAGGTTCTGGGGGGGCTGTAGTGTTTTATTGCAGATACATCCTATCTGGAAGATCTGTTTCTTGTGATGTTGCTCCTGCTTTTATGACCCTTTGGTCAGCAGGAGGTCACACACATGCACACATACTCATATGCATACAGATGTTCACACTAGGGCTGCTCAATTAATCGAATTTTAATCTAAATTATGATCTGGGCTTTCAACGATCATTAAAAATGACTGAGCCGATTATTAGCACCTCCCTCGTGCTTTACTCTCGCGCTGCTCCGTGTGGCAAATCGAGCGCACCTCTCTGCATTTCAAACTCGCGTCACAACAATTAAGAGGACCCGATGGAAGCTCGGAAAGCTAAGCAGAAGTTATTTGGAGAGGAGAGTGACTGCCGTTGGTTGAAAAGAGAGGTAAAAAAACTTCAGTGGTGTGGAAACATTACGGGTTCAGTCAGACGTGGATCAAGTAGACACAGTGTGTAAACTTTGCTACGGTGTTGTAGCTGCTCCACAGAGCAACACTGCAAAGTTCACTAAACATAGATGTTTACATTTTTCATTTATTTTTTATATTGCAAACATTTGCACTGTTATCAGTATTTGCACACTATTTTATATTATTTTTTGACAATCTTTAAAGTTATTATTCAATACATTGTTATTGTTAAATAAATATCGTCAAATAATCGAGTGTATGATGTGTATTGTGTGAACTGCTTTCCCAATAAAAGGCAGTGAGAGGAGGCCGTCATTGGGGTCATTTTCGTGGTAGACACCGACGAGGCCTCCCTTGCAAGTAAATCGATCGATCGCTGACTGTCTTGTTTTCTTCATGATGAATAAGTCTCTAAACCAGCGGGGCTTTTGGAAACACAGACCCAACATTTATTTTGTATCAAATGTAGAAAAAAAATACCTGAAACATTTTTTAAAACCAACCACAGGTCATAAGTAACACGGCTGCATATGAAGAGGTAAAGAATGGAAAGTGTTCACTACTTTCTGGAATATTGAATTAGATATTCAAATTGTTAAGCAACATTAAAACTGCAAGTAATTCACTGACTGTGGTACCTAATCTAATCCAAGTTTTAGAAATTCAACAGAAATGCCTGGTTATAAGGGACAAAACCAATGTTGAATAGCCATGATCTCCTGGCCTTCAGGCAGCACGGCATTTACAATAAAGGGGAAAAAAAGAAAAGATCTGGTTGGTGAAATCACTCTGTGCGCTCAGAAACTCTTTTCAGGAATCTTGCTAACTCAACCATTCACGGATTCAAGGTAATAACTCTACAAAGAAACAATGACAAGGATTTATTGGACCCAGCTCATTTAAGATTGTGGGAGTTAAAGATGTCCTGCTGTCCGCAAATCAACATTGGACATTTTTGGATCACAGCAGCGGTGGCCACCAGACTTTTACTGCCATAAAAGCAGCTAAAAAAAAAAAAAAAAAATCAAAAACGCATGTTTTTTTCCAAAGTGTACATTGTTTCGTAGATGTTAAAAGTAGATTTGACACATTCTTTAATTCTTGTACAATCATGTTGTACACGGAAGAATAGTAGATAATTCAGTTCTTTTGTACAGTTATTTTTCTCCAAGTTATAAGCCTACATTTCTATAATTTCCCTTTATGAATCCTTAGTAGAAACCTGATTGCAGACACATAACAGTCATTGGATCCCGTTATACATTTCCCCCCCTAACCGACTGTGACTGAGAGCATGCTAAATAATGTAACATCATTTATTCAATGCTCTGGGGATACTAAACCTGTAATGATGATCACCCAATAAAAGAAAACATAACCAGCCTGAGAGTTTCAACTATGTGAGACATATTGTACAAGGACAAATAGTATGAACAAAGTGTTTGTACAAGAATAAAGGAATGTGTCTTCTTTGAAGGAAGGTAAAGAATAAAAGCAATGTCTGCAAAAAACAAAAACAAAAGGCAAAGGAAGGCAGCTAGTCTGGATTGACACACACACACAAAACCTAAAACAGGAATAAAGGGTAAGACAAATCCTGACAGTAACTTCCGACAAGCGCCTTTGCAGGAAACTCGAGGGTATTCAAAGAGGATTTAGTGAATGACCCTCTAAACTCGGAAATCCTGCACTGGAGGAAGAAAGCCCACCCAGTACTTCAAATGCATACATGCATACATTTGCATATTTCTAAAACTACAAGAGCATACCAGTGCAGTTTGTGACAGCAATTTTTATATACTCTTGAATCTCTGCAGAGAAATCTTATTTAACGTAGAAAGTACAACTACATTATGTTTCAGTCCATAGTTTCTATCAGACATTATTTCAGTCAACCTTGAATTGGGCTAGAGGAGGACGTCCTTGCTCGAGTCTTCAGTAACTCTTTCTTAAGAGCTAAAAAAAAAAAAAAAAAAAATCTAAATTGAGTGAAGGGTGAAGCATGAAAAGTCAAGGCTTTCTTTTACATGCCGCTGAAAAGCTTTTTTATTGTGGAGTTTATCTTCCACGGCCCTGCAACACTTTATTGCGTCCTGAGAGAATGCCAAAGCTCTGAGCTGTATTTTTTCTGCCTCTTTGTTAGTTTAAGAAAGTGAAAGACACCGTGTGTCAAGGAGTGTGATGCTCGTGTCTTTTGTGTTTGAAATCATATACAACCCCAACTCCTGTGTAAAGTAAATAAAAACAGAAAACAATCACTTGCAAAACTCATGAACCCATATTTTACTCCCAATAGAGCACAGAAAACATGTTTATGAAAAGATGGGCAGAGGTTCACCAGTCTGCAAGTCTGTAAAAACACAGCGTCTACAAATAGAAGAACAATTTCAGAATAACGATGCTCCACTTAAATTTGTGATGACTTTGAATATCTTATTATCTGCAGTACGTAACGCCTACAAAAGAAATATCTGCGTGCAAACACGTGGTCTTCAGGCCCTCAGGCAGCACTGCATTAAAAACAGGCTTGATTCTGTCATGGAAATTACTGCCTGGGCTCAGGAACACGTCCAGGACACAGTTTACCGTGCAATCCACAAATGCAGGTTAAAGCTCTATGATACAAAGAAGGAGCCATGTGTGAACGTGATCCAGAAACACTACCATGTTCTCTGGGACAAGGCTTTTTAAAATGAACTGAAGCAAAGTGGAAAACTGTTCTGTGGTCAAACGACTTGAAATTAATTGACGACATCTGGCTTGCAGTTGAAAACTCTTGATCTTTGATGATATAGGGTGACATGGGTTTTAGAGGAACATATGCTCCTATTTATCTAAGCAAAACCTTACATATTCATATTCAGGATAATCAGCAAGAGGAAGCAGAACTGCGCTTTACATCTATTACAACAACACGGCTTCACAGAAGAGTCTGGGCGATGAACTGGCCTGCTTACATTCCAGACATTTTACCTTTTAAAAACGTTTAGCTCGTCATGAAAAAAAAAAAATTGGACAAGGACGACCCGGGACTGCTGAGCAGCAAGAATCCTCGCTCAGACGAGACTGCGTCAACCTCCTTCTCCCCAAAGTCTAGCAGCGCCCCTCCTCAGTTCCCAGATGTTTACAGACTGTTAAATTAAAAAAAGACATGCTGGGTCCGTCCTAATGTTTGACGCACGATTCTCCCATAGAGTTCAAAATGACTTTATTTTTTTCTGAAAATGGGACATTATTTCAGTTTAAACATCTGATGTTTTCTACATTTCACTGCGAGTAAAATATGGGTTTTATGAGATTTGCAAATCACTGTATTTTGCTTTAATTTACATGTTACAGTGTCCACATTTCTTAAAAATTAGCATTGCATCAATATTTCCCTCCAAGGGTTCAGCACGATATAAGTTATATAGTTAGTTGAAATAGTCTTGAAAAAAAATAATAGCATTAAGTTTAATTTTGATTCACATATAAATGAAGATATCTGTGCGCTTCATAGCAGGAACAGAGCAAAACAAAAGCCTTGGGTTTCAAACAAGCTTGGCAGACTATGACCACCACATGTTGGTCTCTGACGGAGAAAATTGACCTGTTATCCAGATAGTTTGTTGAGTTTTGGGTACATTGCAATGGTATCAAAAGCTAAGGAGAGATTCATAAATATTATGACGTAGCAATTAGAAGGGTCCAAACTTTTTTTCATCATAGAGTCCAATTCTAGTAAGACAGGTACTGCCGACATCAGCAAACTGCACCTTTCATCACACCTTTGAGCCACATCTTTGTAACAGGACTTGAATTGAACCCCTAGCCCACAGATAAAACACTGATGATGACCCCAAAGTTCAATTACACAGCAAAAACAAAGAAAAGGAAATTCTACTGAAGAAAAAGTTACACTTTACCTTTAATGTTCTAGTGGGGGCCCAGCCTGTGCCATCAATAGAGTGCTCCCGCAATAAGCTGCAGAAGAAAAAAGAGATACACAGCTAGAGTATCTGCAATACTGTAAATGCTTGCGCTTTATGTAAGATGCTTTGTGTGAGCTTTTTAATGCACAATGGTTGTTTTTTTTTCACTGCAGACTACTAATTTGTTTTGCATTTGCATGCATTGTCAAGGATTCTCAAAGAATGAGGGCTCAGAGAAATTATTTTTCAGTTTTGGTTTTCTATCAATTTCTAGGCTAAATAGAAAATGACAACATGAGATAAAATGTCACGCGCTAGGAAGAAGTAATATTGGGGAAGGGTACACACAATTTACCTCAAACAGATTTCTCCATTCTCCGTGATATTGGGATGCCATATTCTGGTCAGACATCTCACTTTAGGAGGCTGGAAACCAACAAACCAACAATTTAGGAAGAGACACATTTAAGTTATCTGATTATTTTAACATTATGTGATGTTTTAAAAGCAGTCCATTTCTACTTCCTATTAGTCTCCCAAGTTACCTGAGCATCACTTCATACACGCGCTAAACCAACTTAATTAATCAGACTAAATTTCATTAGATGACAGACAAGACTCAGACACAGAGAAATGTCCAAGAAAGAAAACCCTCAACCAGAAAATAAAAACAGAGGAATCATGTTAAATGAGTATTGTTTCTTTATTGAATCGTGTTGTGCAAACAGCAGTTAAAAAGCAGAGCATACAAAACCCAGCAGAGTGTCCAAAAATGGTCTAGTCATCATTTCTGGGCAACGAGGATGCTTCTGAGCCTTTGGTGCACGTGCCTCGTGTCCCACTGTCTCTAGTAAAGCATTATTGACTTTTCTGACCTCTTTTCTTTGCTAGCAAATGTGACATAGGCCACTGTAAAAACAGTAAAATCATGTCATTAGAATTTTATTGTAGCTTTACAGGAATGGTTTCAAAGATGATGTTTGAATTAAGTAAGTAAAAACAAAGAAGACAGTAAGGAAGGTTTCTAGCTTAGAGCTCCCGTTACTGCAGCATGATGAGAAAAAACATAGATAAATCTAATTTCCTGTGACACTATCGTCTACTTTTCAACTTCAGATGCACGTACATATTCAACAAGACATTGTGGTGGTTTTTGTTTACCCTTATGAAAAACGTTAACTGGGCAAAATAGATTTAAATACAGAGGACCTTCATATGAGAACAAGCCACCACCAGCTCTTCAGTCCATAACTGCATTTTAATCTTTCAAAAAACAATAAAAACCAATGTTAATTTCTAATAGTATATGATGTGAATATTTATTATATTAGTAAATTATTGTATGTCACTTATCTGTTTCTCCTGCTAACCTGTTAATGTTATAGGGGAGGTGGCCTTATAAAACCTTATGGTCTTCCTAACCTCTCCTGCACAGTTGTTCTTATTTTTAAACTGTTGTTGGTTGTTGTTGTTAATAATAATAATAATAATTTGTTGCTGTTGATTCTATTTCTGTCCAAAACAAAAACAAACTTTTTGCTAATCAGATTTTTTTTAAACGTGTTTAAGCTTCCCCATTCTGGACTTGATGGCTACTTTCTTTTTCCTATAATGCTATTTGTCTGGAGCCGTTTTGTTATGAAAAAAAAAAGAGTAATATACAGTAGCCCCCAGCAAGTCACAACACCCTATTTTCAAGTACAGCCAAAAAAGAAATGTTTCTTATCGCACTTTTTATGACTAACACCTTATTACAAAGAGATCGCACTCATAAATAGTTGAAAATGAAGAAACGCTGTTGCATGACTCACACTGTTCACTTCACCCCGATAAGTCGGAGTGACTTGAGTGATAATTATAATTATGTCTGCAACAAACCGTGTGTTGTAATGAAAACATCAAACTGACAATAAGCAAGTACACTGATGAAATAAAGACTGTTTTTCTGCATCCTTGCACATATTTGTAGAATCATTCTGATGTCCTGATATCTACAAAACTTTATACCAGCAGCTACGTGATGTGGTTCTGATGAGAATTAAATTATATGGATTTAATTTCTCAAATTACTTGTTTCTATATCATGAAGTTAAGTCTTACACTGATGTCAATCCCATCTTGACATTTTGAGTACCTACATGTGACAACCAACTATTGCATTTGGAGATGACAAAGCTATTAAACATAAACAAGTATTGATACTTCACATCTAACAGGAACTGGATTACAGTAAAGTGAGGGGGTATTTCTGGAACAAATCTAACAGTTATTGAAAATGCTTCTCTTTGCTTGTGTTGTAATACTGTTTAACTGGTCAGTAAGACTAGAAAAGCACATGATTGTGTTTCAGTTAAAGTTTATCAATAGATCAACTAATGTAACATTTTAGGCCATTTGAAATTAGCAGATTATTTTTTACATTTAAAAACCTATAATCAAGAACTTCTTGTTCAACAGCAAGGTGAACATTTGTATCAGCTCAGATTAGAAAGAATTTGTTTTTAAAAAGACGTGAGTGTCAGTCTGATAATGAATAAACCCACTTATTATTCCCCTAACAGCTGACATTTTGAGTCGTAAGGTCGATCTGATTAACTGTTCATGGAAATTATTTTTCTTGGTGATTGTTCAGGAAGGATCTGTCCATGAGCAAGATTTTACAGCTACACAGCTCATAAGAAAGCCTCGCTTCAGGTCAGAGATACATGTCAAAATTAAAAGCAGGTTTTTTTTCATGATTAACAGGTGTTTAGCCCTCAGCCGTAAAAGGCTGACAGAGTATTATAGTCAGCTTGCCGAGCGGGCGATGCGGACATGCAAGTTTGTCAACATGATAACTCAAGAATGAGCAACGTAGAAGTTTTGAAATTTATACTACTGATGTATAAAGATTTTATTTGAGAATTGTAATTTGCTCCATAAACAGCATGTATGAGTGTATTTATGTGTTCATTAATTCCGTCTCTAACCCCCGACTTTATTCTGGCTCTACCATGAGGAGAAAGCCATATTTACAACCTGGAGAGCACAGACTCACAACTAACCTTGCTAAGATACAGCAATTATTAATTTAGTGCATCATATCATTTGTAAAGATAGTTCAGTTTAACTGCTGGAGTCAAGCCAGTAATAAATGTAGGCATTTTTAAAAAAAACAAAAAACAAAAAAAACAAAACAGTTTTGCATCTTAACAGTTGCCTAGTTTACCTCATATCTCTGTTTCCGTTCACAGTTTGTTCAATTACTCACTCACAGATCCCCATCTACTCCACTTAACTCTGGTGTACCCCAGGGCTCTGTCCTGGGTCCTTTACCCTTTATTATCCATCTCCTACCCTTAGGTAATATTTTCAAGAAATATAACATCCAATTTCACTGCTATGCAGACGACACCCAGCTCTAGGGCTGCCACGATTAGTCGACTAGTCATGATTACGTCAATTATTAAAATCGTCGACGACTAATTTAATAGTCGATGCATCGTTTGAAGCTTTGTAAGATCCCAGAAGACGCAGGAATAAGTAGTAGGATTTAAGAGTGTAATAACGGACTGAAACAGAAGATGGCAGCACTGCATGTACAAGGATGCCAGCTGCCGTTAAACCCCGAAGAAGCACGGCCCAGCGCAGTTATCAACAATGGCGGCAGCTAGTTAGTTTTAATATTACTCTTATTATTCTTTTTGGGACACAAAATAAAGTTTAACATATTTTCAGGCGAGAATGTAGCTGTGTAAACCTCAAATATCTGCTCAGTTTATCAAGACACCACATATATTTCAAAAGCGCTCCGACGTTTTCGGAGACGTCTGTTACCCACTAGCTCGATAGCTAGCCGGGGGCATGGCTCACTAGAGCCGTGAGAACACCGGACTCCCGGCATATCGTTTTCAAACTCACCGCCGTCTTTCGCTACTCAGGTTAAACATATATAAGTCACTTAGATAACTTAAAAATGTTATTGTTTGGCTTTTTTTAGTGTTTTATTTGTTCCTGAGTAAATTGGTTTGGCTGAGATTAAAGTTATAGTTTTTACACAGCTGAATAAACGTCAAGCAGACAGCTGATTATCAGAAATGTGAGATGCTCGAGAATATACTCCGGTGTCCTGTTATATTTTAGATAGCAAGGAGTTTATTAAACTTCACCGAAACAATCTGCAAATTTCATTAAAATTTAATAAACTATCATCTTGTCTTTATTTTTAGTTAGCACATACCTTAAACACTTAAAGCTGTAAGCTAATGATAGTTATATAAGAGCAGATGCATGCTGGTGCAATAAGCTGTACGTTGTATGTCCAATGAATGCATGATCTGATTAGTCGACTAATCGCAAAAATAATCGGTGACTAGTCGACTATCAAAATAATTGTTTGTGGCAGCCCTACCCAGCTCTACTTATCTTCCACACCCACAGCTACTCTCCCACCCACATCCATTTCTGATTGTTTAAGAGAAATCTCGATTTGGTTTACTCACAATTTTCTTAAACTTAATGGCAAAAAGCTCCCAGAATTTATTCTAACAGGAACCAAATCAAAACTTATTTTCATCTTCGTATTATTAACCGCCTTCGACCTTCACTCACTCCAAACAGTACTGCCATACTTGCCAATGCTCGTCACATTTTGTTTAGATTACTGTACTTCTCCTCTCTATGGTCTACCTCATAAATCTCTCCTTAAACTGCAGTTAGTTCAAAATACAGCTGCATGTATTATTTTCAGAATTAGACTTAAACAACTCCATTGGCTTCCAATTCACCTCCGTGTCGATTTCAAGATCCTGCTTCTTACTTTCAAAGCGCTTCATAACCTCGCTCCTCCATATCTATCTGATCTTCTCCATACGCACTCACCACTTCGTACACTCCGCTCTTCTTTAGCTTCCCTTCCATCTGTTCCACCTGTTCACCTGACTACCATGGGAGTCAGAGCCTTTAGTTATTCTGCCCTGAGACGTTGGAATGCACTTCCACCAGACCCCCAGACTACAAACTCTCTACTTTTAAATCACGTCTTAAAACCCATCCATTCAAAATTGCATACCCTTCATGATGATTCCGTCTTATTCTCTTTTTACCTTGTTGAGCTTTTATACTTTCATACATTTTTTATTTTTCATTTACCTCATGTTTTTATTTTGTTGCACTAATGTAAGGTGACCTTGAGGGTCTTTAAAGGCGCCTATAAATAAAATGCATTATTATTATTATTACTACTACATTCCTTACATTAAGATCTAAATGATCTAAAATGATTGCTTTTTTATGCAGAAGGATTTGTGAAGCTATTATGAAGTGCTGCATATACTTGTGTGGAGCAAATAATGATTGTGTGAAAAAATGTAGAGCAAAGGGAGAAAAACAACACAGAATAAATACACTTACACAGAAGAGTATCAGAATAAATGCTTGGTAGGAAAAGAATGAGTGAAAGAACAAACAAAAGGAAGAGGTGAGCAGGCTAACACAGAGACACCCACGGGCACAGAAATGTGCTTTTCAAACCAGCCCACAGGAGAGAAACTTGACTACTCACCACCATGTTATAGGCTTCAGGGACATCTATTTCAAATTGAAACCTTCCACTTTGGTAGTAACCCTCATCTGGAAAGAGGATGACAAGAAAGGAGATTTTCAGTCATCTACATGAATACTGATTCTTGGTAAGAGATCACATTCATTCAGTGTTGGTGATCAGGACTTAAAAATAAAACAACAATAGAAGTATTTGAATTCAGAAAGACTTCAGTAAAAATGACCTTGAAAACAAGAACTTTAGCAAACACGTGACAGGAGCTGTGCCACATCACACTGTCCACGATAATAAGAGTATCAGTTTTATGTGACATTTTGTGGCGTCAGTGAACCAGGTTATGAAGGAATGCGAGAACAAGATGCTAACAGCTGGCGATGCGCAACCCAAACATAAACAAAAGACCCCACCGAGCATCACTAGCAGCGCACCATATGCCAGGGAAAGCAGACAGACAGAGAATCCTGATAGAAAAACAAAAAGAAGAGGGCTTTCAGTACCTGTTTAAAAAGATTGACCCAAAATACAACAGCCCAGGTAGAAAATATTTTTCAATTTCCATTTCAATATGTGAGAATATTGTGCAGCAGCTCTTGCAGAGACTAAGATTAAGATACGTAAGGTATTGTTAAGCGATTATTTTATAATTTTACTTCAAATTCCCAGGGATAACACTACCCAGATTACCGTGCTTACACTTGACTGATGCTGTGTCAGTAGTATTGGACTTTAATGTTGCTCCACCTTGATAATGTCATTCTTCACATTAGACTCTGTCATCAGTGACAGGAGTGGAAAAGAAAGATGGAAATGCCCTTCATTCTATCTGCACTAATAAATGCGGCTAAATGCAAGCTGCCATCACTAATAAATCCCTCAGTATTTTTCTCCTAGACCATTAGAAATATTATTATCACAAGTTTCCTTGAAATGGTGAGATATAATTTTGATTCTCTCTCACAGGCCCACACTTAACATGACAATGTTTGCATTAAACAGTTGCATTAAATGGTTGGAGCTAACAGAAAACCATTCTTCCAAAAATACATCCTTTCTTTGGTGTTTTGATGATCTTAAGAATTCTGCCTGACACACCAGCCTAAAATCTCATTAACCTTTAACTGCCAGATTTGAAACATGAAGATATAGCAAACAATCCATGCCATTATCATCAAACCACTGCCTGACCCCTGATGCCCTAGAGATGGGAGAACCATCTTTGTGATAAAAAAAAAAAAGATTTAAAAAAAGGACAGTTATCATTGATGGAAATGTTTCATCATAGGATAAAGGTGATCACCCAGGGCAACTCTGTATCGATTTGCTGTGACCTCTTCTCTCTGAAGAGACAAGTGGAAACTAAAACATGGCAGCAAAATACCATCAGCAGATCCCTGTCACGTGTAGGGGCCAAACATGCTGGACCACAGTGAAGGATGACGTATCTGACCACATCTCCTTTCCCCACATCTCCACTGAGGAGTAAACTCTTACATGTGCATTTATGCATTGCAGCCTTATTAAATATCCTTCTCTATTTAACTTTTGATGGCTAGTTTTGCTGAAGCGTACTGCACTGACCTCAACACATCACACAGACGCAGTGTACATGTGATCACAGTGCCAAACCACAATTTCTGACATCAATTAGGTACGGTCATCAAAAAAAAATAGGAGTTGGTTCACATTTACTGACATCCTTCCTGTAAATCTAAATACAGAGGCCTCTGCGGTCACAGCTGCTAATGGAAAAACTATCCAGCTGAGTAGTTTTTATGACTGAAGCTCATTTAAACCATGCCCTTACAATGAACCCTCGTTCAAAGTCGCTTAGGTCATCCTCATACTGGGCATGCCAGCTTTAGCAGTGGAAACACATGAATGCCTCCACGCCCCCCTGGACTGCACTCACACTGCGTTTAACATTCTAGGTCCACTTTTGCTTTAGTTTGGCTCTTTCACCCCCAATGTTTCACTCCACTGCTCTTCTTCCCCACATGTCTTTATCTCACACCTAAAGGAGCAGCTGAACCCCATTCCCTTCTCTAACCACACAATGTGAGTTTCTTGTATTAATCCGTGAGTTTGATGTACTTTTTGGCTCATTTGTGTCTATTGCTGTCCACTCATACTTTTTTTTAGCCTTGTTACTATTTAACGCACTCTGTAGCGGTGTTACGTGGACTAATTATTGAATGTGATCTTTTTCATTGTGTTTTTTTGCAGATTATGTGACTAGCCCAATGAGGTACACTGCTAATGAGGTCACACTTCAAGAATAAGTTCAAATCTGCTCATATTTCTGGCTCGGTGCATCTTTTTTTTGGGGAGGGGGGGTCCAAGTTCTCTGTGAAAGGACCCCTGCAGTCTCAGTGCAAGTCGACGTGAGGGTTGTTTCGGCACAGAATCAGCAGCCATTGTACCCAAGATCAATCCATGTGTGACAGCGGCGTAAATGAGCGGCCCAGCTGCAGCATTTCAATCTTGGGGATAATCTCAGATCATTTGATTGCATTCTGCAGGTTAAACATTAATAATTTCACCTTTTTCTTCTTGGAATAACCAATTACTGTGAAATATAGTTGAGCTACATGCAGGGAGGTCTACGGTGGGGAAAGTTTTTGGTCCAGTTTTCCACACACTCTCACATCCTCATGCAGCCTTCAAAGCTCATTAAAGGCTTGTTCAGACATAGGGTCTGTTTAAAGGGTCTTTAATTAGCCGGATGACATTTACATTTCTGCTCTCACCTTATGGGGCCAGATGCTTTGAAAAGGATAGGCACTAAATATGGTACCATCACGGATCACAGGAGGAAAAAAAAAAAAAAAAAAAAAAAAAAGAAGAAGAAGAAGAAATGGCTTCTGAGCCTGTCACGAAGGTGGACTTGTCACTCCTGACAACCTGCTGAAATTAAGGTAAGAGAGACAAGGGATGGAAAAAACCCTTGGTAACTGACCATTAAATGATCCGTGTGTGTGCGTGTGCGTGTGTGTACTCAAGATTTTCTGATATTGTGGATCAGCTCCACTGTAATACAATTAGGGATGTTCCAGAAACGTAATCAGCAATAAGTTTCCTTCCCAATGCAATTCTAACAAAGAGAGATCTGAAATATACTTCCTAAAAATCAGTCTTGGCTCAGTATAGTCAACATGTCTGGCTTTATTTACAGAGTTTTTATCACTTGTTTCTATTCAAACATTATTACATTGTTAAATTCTATTCAATGCAACAATGAGGTGCGATTTAATTAGACGGCAAACAACCTCCTCTGTATTTTAAAAGGTAAAAGACACAAACAGAGAAACTGACATAGAGAAACGCAGCTTCAACATTAGCAAGAAGGAATAAAGAAAGAAAAAGCTAAGGAATCAAAAGCAACAAGGCAAAGTAACAAAAAGATTTTTTTACACAGCCTCCCATAAAAAGAGGAGTAAGAATATGACAGTCAGTATTTTTTTCCTAACAGCTGCAGTCAGAGGTCATAAATAATTCATGACTGTCTCCAGTACACAGGAACAATCAGTATTTGTTGTGACTAAACACTTCTCATGAACACTAAAACAAATAATCTCACAGCTGAACTCCAAATTTCTGTAAACCATGATTATCACATGATTTAACATAATTATGTATATTGCTTATTGCCTGTTTAGGGCACTGAGAAGATCGCTTTCTTCCTACATCAAGAAACAGCTTAACATTTAAATAAGGGATACAAAGCTCAGCCCTTCATCATGATCGGTCTGCTTTGCCCTTCACACCGAGTATCCTACTCAATACAAATATTCAACCCTTATTGGGATCAACAGCCTCTGACTCGCTGATTGCAGCATAAAATTTATTGCCCTACCCGGACGAATTATTGTATTTGTGATTTTCCCCTTAGGAAGGCGGCGTGTGGAAAAGTGATCTCTGCAGTGCATGTCTGTGTTTACAGATAATTACCGTTTTACTGAAGGCATTTTAAACATGACATAAACACGGATCATCTAAATGTTGAAAACCTGACGGTAAAAAAATATAAAATAAAATAAATATAGTAATGCGAAGAACGAGACTATGACTCAAAATATGCTGAAAAGCAGAGCGACACTTTGCGACACCAAACTATAGATGGTTCTGGCGCCACTTAAAGATGTGCATAAGCTGGACATCACTGAACTTCTGATGACTATGCAGCTGCTGTAGCTTCCTTACGGTCATGTCTCAGCAGGAAAAAAACAACAGTTGTTTACTCTACAGCACCTCTCGCTGTTCTCTTACCCGGGACTTTTGTTCTCCGTGTTTATCAGTCTAATAACTTCACAGCAGGAAAGAACAAACACTGGCAAGCATCTTAATAACCAAAAATCACAGAACAGAAAACACAAAAACCCAACTGTGGTGATTCTGAGGCTAAATCTGAAGACGTGGCTGCAACAAAAAGTGAGTGAAGTTAGCAACGAATTAGAAAAGCATAATAAATGTTTAAAATTGACTTTGTATCAAGATCGGGCCCTTTTACTTTATTCAAACTTTAGTCACACTTCCAGGCTTGCGCATACACTTTGTACGCAGCAACAATGGGCATTACAATACTGTAATTATGCTTCCATGCAGCACAAAGACAAGGCGATTGGTACATCAATTTTCTCTCATCATTGTAGTTCTAATAATAATAACAGTGACATGTGAGAATGCGTTCACCCCGTCGTGTTGCTGGTGTCCCCATTCCTCAGAGACTGAGGGGTCTAAGAGCACGGGGTCACAGCACAGAGTGTTTCATGGGAAAAGAAACAAAAGTACACAGACATTCCAACTAAATAACAACAGACCTAACTAATGTGTTGTCTACCACCTGCCTTGTTTCAATTAGATCTGGGAAGCCAATCCAGCACCAGCTATGTTTCCTTTGATGAGTATTCATGTGTTCTTAATTTGGTTTTGTGTCGTTTACTTTGTGTGATATGTATGAGATGATTTGAGCTGCTCAAAAAATGTTTTTACAAGTAATTGTTTACTAAAAATATGAGAAAGAACAGTGAAATTTATATAGTTGAATCAATATTTACTTTCAATAGTAATACAGCTTAATTCCCATAATGACCTACAGATCTATTATATGTGACTGTCAAGGACTTTATCTGAAAGGTGATTTTCTGATGTTTTGCCCTGCTGATTTAGATGATTTAAAACTAATTACAGATGAAGGTTAGATCTTTACAAATAATCTCCTTTTCAGAGGACTCACAAAGCTCTATTCATTAAAACATTCCCACTACAGGATTTTGCCTGATAAGTTATTAGTATCAGTGCAGCAGCATTTCCTCACCATGGGTGAGCAAAGTGAATCAGGCTTTTTGTGAATAAAACGCCAACAAGAGTTCCTTTTTTCCTTTTTTTCTTTGTTAAAATCACACCATTTAACACGTTTAAATATATAAAAGTAATATTTTCAAAAGCCCTCTGAGTCAAATCGCCAGCTTAGTTTGTGCCACCACTGCATGTCATCAACTTTCATCTCCTCTCTCACACACACACTTTTATCTTGTCCTTGGTCTCTATGCTTTTCCTTTCTTTTCTCTTTCCCCATCAGCCTCCAACCAGTCATGCCAGATGGCTTTTAAAACAAACAATCAAGATGTGATTGAAGTCAAACATCCAGGGGCTTAACAAAAGTATTGTATTAGCTGTTTAGAAATAAGAGCCATTTTTGTACATAGTTCCCTGTTGTCAGGGGCTCAAAAGTAATTGGACAAGTCTATGACGAGCAGTTTCACAATCAGGTGAGGGCAGCTACCTCGTTATTTTAGGACAAGTTAAGCCAGCTGTGGAGTTGTGGGTGTTGCATTTGGGATCTTTTCACTGCAACTCAATAAACAGTCGAAAGAGTTGTCAATAAAAAATAAAATATAATAAAATAAAAAGTAATTAACCTGTCAAGAAAATTGACAGAAAATATTTCATGAAACCTAGACAAGTCAATGAGGGCTTATCCAGATTGACAGGGAGATAAATGTAAGGAGAAGGAGAGCGCTCTGAAGCATATCACATCAAACATGGTGGAATCAATGTTATGGTATAGGCATGTATGGCTGCGATTAGAGTTTACTGATGATGTGAGCACTTTCAGAAACAGAAGGATGAATTCTGGAGTGCACGGGGCTCCACTTTCTGCTCATATTCAGATAAATGCTCCAATGATGTTTAACAGTGCAATTTGAACCAAATGACTAAGATTCAAAATCTACGAGGGACGGTACACAGAGTCAAACCTACAAATGTTGTGTCATTGCCTAAACACTTGACTGATATATATATATTTTTTACCTTCTTTACAGGTTGATCAAATCAGAGAGTTGACTTTAAAATGAAGACCACAGAGCCCAAGATGCACAACCTCTGAGTCCAACATTTAAATGAATACAGGATTCAGGAATATTTTTTCCACATTTGGTACAAAAGTGATTGAGCACACTCTGCTACCTTCAGAACAATGTATTCATGCATTTCTAACCAAAGCAGTGAGTTTTATAGAACAACATTTTAACCCTTGTAGCATGAAAACTGTTCCAGAGTAAACGGTGCCACGGTCTATGAGAAACATAGAGAACAAGAGAAGAAAATATGAAAGAACATGAGGAAAAAAGAAAAAAAGAAAAACAAAGGATCGCTTAGCCTAGAGCTAAAAATGCTCTACATAGCAAGTCAAGCTGATTTTACCTTACGCTGCTATGAGATATTAGACAGCCTGCATCCGGAGGCAAGTTCCTCTTGCATGTGATTTTTCATTTTCCTGCCCAACTACAATTACCTTCCCTGAAGCACAAATTAAAGATGCTTCATGGGTAACGTCAGCTTTTTACACTGCCATTCTTAAAGGAAAAAATCTAACAATGGAAATAAGACAAATATTCATACAGCTTTGCCAGAAACACACCTGTAACATGACACGTCTTTATGAATCCACCATTTATTCATTTATTAATTTGAAAAGCTTGATGCTACTTTTTTAGTAACCAAACTCACACAAATTATAGTATCATCCTTTAACATGCATTATAGAGAAATGTACTCCTGTAATCGTGCCTGTGCTTAAATGCTTTTAGATTTGGCTATTAGTATTTTGTGTTTTGACGAGAGGCAATATTTTGTTTGTTCTCACAGATGAAATACAAACGACCAACAAATGATCAGGGCTGTTGTCTAAAACACCACATTGGTTACAACTGAGGAAATGCAGGACGGCTGAGGGAGCCGCACAGGAGGAGGGAAAAGGAAGATTAAACAAAGACAGAAAACAGAAACGGCAAAAGGGAGCATGTGATAGCCGAGCGCGGTGCGGGTGGAGCCGAGGTGGTGCACGCCAGAAGAGACAAAGGTTTTGAATAATTGAGCAAGCCTTTTCTGAGAACTCAGTCTCCTTATCAACTCCTCTTAGAATAACACGAAACCAAAGCTTTACTCTAATTGCTGATCTTTGCTTTTCTCTGCAGATATTGCTTACAAAGGCCTCTGTGAACGTTAACCTGAACATTACAGTGCATACTGCAGTGGAGGAGAGGTGGATGAATCACCGAGACACAATTACACTTTCACACAATTACACAAGGCACACATTTATTACAGGATGAGACAGCTTAGAATTTTCAAATTAATTCATTTCTAAATGCCCGACCCGACAAAAACAAAAAAACCAAAAACCTAAACAATTAATTCCATTGTAAAAAAAAGAAAAAAAAGTTTAAATATTGATGAGTTCCTAAAGTTGAATAACAGTTCTCTAAAGTCATGTTTAAGCTGTTAAAGCTGTTAAAACTGCTACTAACAAACTCAATTCAAATGCTTTTGATTAGACCAAATCGCACCAATATATTTTTTTAAAACTTATACAAAATGTATTTGTCCCTCCAATTTATTCTATTAGTCTGTGATTGCTGCAATAAATGTATTTTATCTAAGGAATAATGTACGAATGGTGAATGAAAAAGACAAAAAGCCTTGTCATATGAAAAAACTAATTTAGCATAACACTTATCCTAAAACCTAAAACCAGACCAAACTTAACACTTAGGGTTAAACCCCCCATGTTACTAAAACTATACAGGTAGGAGTAAGACCTTTGATGCACAGATGCTTGGTGGACTCAGAACCCATTGTTGCCATGTTTTGATGCACTGAGGTGTCATTTTTAGGAATACAAGGAACAACGTGCAGTCTCGCGGTCATTAATGTTATAATCATCTGATTAATTTCTATAAAGAGTTCTTTGAGATGCTGCAGTGGAGTCACTCATGCAAAGACTTGTGTTACCATGTATTTGTAAAGTTGCAAATGTGGACGAAGCCTTGCTCACAAAAACCATCAGAAATGAACTCGAACTTTTCCAAAACAACTTCCAAACCGAGACCATCCTTCATGCACATGACCTCAGTCCACTCACTCCCGAGCCGTACACCCGCCAGCTTTGATGTGGACTGGATGAGTAGTTGTTGGGAAATGTGAAAACATAAGACGACATCTTCCTTAAATTATTAGCTAGATGAAATATTCTACAAATATTGAAATAATATATTTATTACCGCTCTGTTTCTTTGCTTCTCTCCTTCTATTGCTCCAACATGACTGAGATTTCTCTCAATCTATGGATTGGCATGTTTACTGATGAAAATGAAGACAGATTGCTACATGAGGAGAATGATAAGGAGAAACTGGGTTTGGGCTGGAAGAAAGTTTGTGTGTGATGGAGAGGAAGCAGGAAGTGGGACGCATGAGAGCCTCCGGAGACTTAGGTAACCCCACACCACTATGTTTGGTTTGTACAATATTCGACAGGTAGCCCGCTGAGCTTGAAACAATGCTGATTAAGCACAACTGCCTTGGGGAGTGAGGACAGTGCTGCGGTAATGTGAAAGTACAGAGAATGCTTAAGTGCCTTTCAAAGGGAATACTTTAGGACACACAGAGATTGAGAAACAAATTGCAAACACTTGCAGTCTCCTCTCCTTCACACTAAATCACCTGAACCCAACAACGTCCCCGTCAGAGCTTCTTTTACTACACCACTTCATCTTTAAATGTGCTGGTGAAGTAAATTTAAGTGAAACAGAGATTTAAAAACTTTTATAACTAGAATAAGAACCAACTTTTTTTTTTTTGAGGGTGTACCAAAGCAGTTTTTAGAGCGGGATATAAACAAACTTTCTTATTTTCTTACCAGGAGACACTGCCAGCTGAAAATGATGCAGCTTATCCTCATCTGGAAAACTGGCTTTGCATGTGCCTGGACACGAACGATGTGGGGAAAGAGGGAAAAAAAAGAGTCATTAGAGTCAGATAATAAAAACAGAAGCATATTTGCCTTACTGGCAAATAAACGCATTAAAATCTAAGACATACTGCAATCTGTTCTAACCATGGTATGTTGATACCGCCTTAATTTGGTGCAGGATTTTTGCCTTGCATTTCAAAGTCCCTGTGGCACCATATTCCCCCCTGGTGTTCAAGGACAGGTACTACACTTAAAACTATAAAAGAACTCCTTTTATTTGTTTTACTTACATAATTACCAGCTTTTTGATTAAATAATAATAATAGAAATAATTCCTTTATGTCTTAAAATGACTCCAGACTGCCATCTTCACATTCACATTATATATATGCAAATGAGCCCCAGCAGCTCTAGCATATATACTCAGTGCTCACTATTGGCTTTGGTCACACACCGTAACACTACTCTGTGCTGCACAATGGAAGTTATAATATCAGAGTAATGCAGACACACACACACACCAACTAGAAACTCATTCTGAAGAGGATGATCAAATTATACCGGGCTGGCTGCCAGTCAATGCATCAGAATGTTAATATAAAGTGTTTCACACATTGCTCCCTGATTAGAAAAGAATTAATGAAACCCTGGTTGTCTGAATCAGTGTCATTAAAGAGCCCTTGAGAAATAAAGTGCTCTGCTTGCTCTATGAGAAGATTGCATATTGCATTTAAATACAGCATCAATTTTTTTACAACCTTTCTTCACCTCAAAACATGAAAATGATGTCTTAAAAGCTGCAAATAAAAACTTACATAAATGGATCAATAACAACAATAATAATAATTATGTGATGAAGTAAACAGCTACAATTAAGACATGTTTATGAGCGTAAACCTATAGAGAATAAAAATGTCTTCACTGCACGGTGGATGAATCCCAGCTTTCACCTGGTCAACAAAACTTCCCTCAGTGAAGTCCATCAGCCACGAGTGCTCCTTGTTATTTTTACATCTGATTTGCTTCTTATTTCCCCATCCACCCTCTGTTTAACATACTGCCTTTAACAGGCAAAGCTCTCTGCTTTAAGTGATTCCAAGAAAGTCACAAATATAAAAGTGAAAGACTGTGCACACAAATCTGTCACTGTTCTTCACACGGGTGTTTCTCACTGTGTTCACAGCCGGGAGGTTTGTTTTTACGTATTTAATGAATTCGTACTCTTCAAGGTATCTTAGCGTTCATACTGGGACGTAAAGAAAGGATACGTAGTGGTCCATACATATTTAACAAATGAGGTTTGAGCACTCGGGAGTTCCTAAAACAAACAGCACTTTGCATCTAAAAAAAAAAAAAAAAAAAAAAAAAACAACCAAACAAACAAAAAAAAAAAAACATTGATATGTTTTGATAAAACATTTATCATCCAGACAACGATATAAATCACAAACATTTTAAATTTTCTGTAAATTCTGTGAATCTCGGGCAACTCGACTTGAAGTGTTTTCAGCTGAGCGCCGTGTACCTGAAGTCGAGTGTTTTGACCGATCCGTGAAACTACAGTTTTAGATACAAGTTGTAACGGCCGCCATTTTCTTTGTGAGTATTTATTACGCGGCGTGCTGCGGGGAAAAGCTTGTTTTAACGTTTAAGTCTAAGGTGCATTTTGAGCACCTGACGGCTCTATTTTGCTTTTCATCCGTAAACTCGCTCCGTACTCTTTTACGTGACTCTTGAGTATGTGGTAGAAGAGGTTTGTCGTGTTTGAGTCTGTGGTGGGGACTGGTTTTCTGCATAATTTGCATTGTACAGTTTTCTGGTCCGTGTCAGACTTTTCATAACCAAACCATGTCCATGCTACAGAGGTAGCCCCTCGTTTAGAAATATGGTCCTCGATTTGTTTTGACTGGTCCTTCCTTTTCTGTTATACTAACATAGAGCCTATAAAACAGGAAGCTCCGTTCTGCCGGAGGTTTCTTCCTGTTAAAAGGGAGTTTTTCCTTCCCACTGTCCCCAAAGGGTCACATGATTGTTGGGTTTTTCTCTGTATGCATTATTGTAGGGTCTACCTTACAATATAAAGCACCTTGAGGCGACTGTTGTTGTAATTTGGCACTGTATAAATAAATAAAATGTAATTACATTGAATTGAAGGTTGCTGATTGGAAATGTAATAATTAGATCTTTGTAATCAGCAGATTGGATAAAATCTTATTGGACAAAACAGATGCTGAAAAAGCTTAACTTGGGGAGATAATTTGCAGTATAAAAAAGTGAAATATATGTTATTCCAATAGTGAGATCACAATAAAATTGTATCTCGAGTGAAGTATTGAGGTAATATCGTATAGTGGGAAGTCTGGTGATTCCCACCTCTAACATATATTAAATCCTAATATGTTTTGACACATAAGCCCGGTTTCCATAAATAAAAACTACTTTAAAAAAGCACTTTGCACAGAACATTATTTTATCATTCTTTAATTGTACAGCACAGGTTGCAGAAACATAAACGCCTCCTGCTTCACACTGCTGTTCATCTAAGAGCCGCATGACCTCACAGCAACTGTAGTGACTGTTTGAAAAGCAATTTGAAGAACTCTCAGGTTGTCATATGAGGAAGAGATCAAATAAGCTGCGAACACCCGCTGCAGCAGCGCCTACCTCCAGCAACTACACACTAGTGCTTTTTTTGGACTCTTTGAATTGTGTCTTAAATTTGAATCTCACAAAAACATCTTCTAAGAAAGCCAATCAGCGGTGTTACTTTCCTGTTTCCGTGTGCATGACACATTGCTCATTGACCCTCAAGCTACACATCAGTTTCATCAGGCCACAAACAAAACCAAAAAAAGAAGCAACCTGGTCTGAGCCAGAGCAAGCATGATGAACTCTGCACTTGTGCATAGCAGTGACCAAAGAAGATCTGATATACTGAGGTGGAAGTGCTAAAATAGTAGCCAAGGGTAAAGTCTGTTTAAACAAATATCTCCCCTAAGGGCAGAAATACAGCGAGCAGCAAACGTCTTCAGGCCTGCATCACTTTTGTTTATATTTAAAGACATGAATCACTTGCAGCTTAACACAGATACATTTATGAGGTCGAACTCGACGAGCTGGCTGAAAATGCGCAGCTAAATAATGCTAAGCTGTCTCTTATCATTTAAAAATTCGAATTTCCGAATTTCCCAGAGGAACCCACCCGAGGGATTAATAAAGTTTTATCTCATCTTATCTTAAAACATCCACTACTCTGTCATTTGGACTAAGTAGTCTTCCATGAATCACTCATTTTACAAACATTTTAACCATGAAGTAAAATGATCGTGTTACTGGTTGTTGCTGAATAACTTTGTGGCAATGTAATAACGGCTTAAAGTATGGTTACAAATAGCTTTCACTTAACGTTAGCAAAGCAATTTGTCAAAAACAGAGAACGTGAAGCACATCAGAGGCTTGGTTTTCTTTCCTGCCTCCTTTATACCATAACTGAGGAAATTAAGAGCCAGAAGGAGACTATGAGGATTTATGGCAAATTAGGCCAATTACTCAGTTGTCAGAGTTTCAGCTGCTTTTGACTGGCGGAAAACGTGGAGCTGAAAAAAAAAATGCTGTGTGTATGAAAGTGGAAGTACTTACTAGGAAGATTGGCTTCAAGTTCGGCAACTTCTGTTGGCAGAAAATAAGAACGAGTGAGACAGCAGAAAAAACACAAAAAAAAAAAAGAGGCTGAAGAATGAGGCACAGTGTGATATCCTCATACACAAAGAACTCAAACTCCCACACTGGTGTTTTTATAATGAAGTAATATTTTAGTAGCTGCACCGTCAGGAAAGTTTCTCTGCATAAAACATAAAGTCTAATATGAAATTCATGCACGAAAAAATGTATTTTACATACGGCGCAGTGTAGCAGAGACACACAGCGAGTAACACGGTGGGCCAAAGTAGGAAAAAGGAGACGGGGAGAGAGAAGAGCAACGCAAGAAGGATAAAAGGTTGTTTTGTTCTCGCTGCCAGAGGGCGAGGTCGGGCTGAATTTTTAAAAGCGTTCAGGGTCTGTTGTGTTTTCTCACTACTGACACACTTTTCACTCCTAATTCGTGTCGGCTGGTTTAACACCTTTACCTCCCAGAAAAATACACAACAAAAATACCCGTTGTATTTTTCCTCTCTGGGCAGCTGGTGCTGTTGGTCGGACGTGGCCTGCTGAGAATTTTTACTTTGGTAAATATGCTCTTTGAGATGTGCATAGTCTAATAATTAGGTAATTCAAGGAAGTCGCTGGAGTTTCATCTGTTTCTCCACACAGAATGTGTGTACACAGTAATCTACTTAACAGCTCCCTCGGAGATAACGCCGGCTTACCGTTTTGCCTAAGGAGACCAACGATGGGCTTTTATCAGATTAAGAGTAGCTCACAGTAACAAACTTTGGCCAAAAGGCAAAGTCTTATTCAGATTTTGAAAAATCTTTAATCCACCACCTACAATTTAGGTCACCTGTCCCCAGCTAAGAAAAGCTAAAAGAGACTCCTTCCTTCTGGCTGAAGGTGGGTCTCTCTATAAAACGAATATGTGTAAAAACATTTGTGTGAAGTATGTTTTTGGGATGGTTGGCTCTAAATCACCAACTTATACGGTCATGCATTCAAAAGTTAAACATAAAATTTACCAACTTTATTTTGCGTCTGTAAACATGATATACTTGCACTATAAAATACCAAAATAACAATAATACAACAAGGACATGTGCAGCCTTTATGTTGGAGGGCTGGGAGATGTCTTACTACAACAGTTGGCCTGAAAAGCATTTTGTTAGTGGCGGTAAAGCTTCAGGAGTGTAAGACCAAGGAAATAAGAGTCTGACAGCAGACTGTAAGATTACATGTTTGATAATAACGTCAGACAACGTCAGAAATGTGAGTGTGAAAGTTATTTCGAGGCTATTTTCTGTGTTGAAACACAAAATTATTCATTGATCAAGAAACCAATTTGTTTACATCTCTTGGGTCTTATTGTGTTGTCATGAGCTGCAGCTGCTGCCATTATTCATGCATGTTTGACTGGCAAAGCTGTCACCTGCTGGGAGTCTCAAAGGGAATGGCATTTGGGTATTTCTCCACGTGATGCTCAAACAAAAATTCTGACTAATTAGATGTATTACCTACAACTAATATTTTAATAAAGTTAATTTCCATGATTCTATGCGTGTAACATAAAGAAATAAAGAAAGATCCCTTTGGAGAGATCATCTCTGTGCGCACCTCTGGGCGGCGTCCTGCTATTGCAGAGCCCTCACTGGAAGCCCCATTTTAACCACTTGCACTCTTGCATTACGATGTTCTGGATCTACTTTACTGTGTCTAAAACAAGCCTTCAACCAGAGTTTCAAGTTGAGGAGGAAGACGAAGTTGTAGAGCGCAGAGCAGGTGGCCAGTCTCACCTCAGGGCATGCCCACTTATAGGTTTAAACAAGAGGTTTAAAAATTGCTGCTATCGCTAGTCAACATTCTAATGCTAATCAGTTAATGTACCTCTCTCCTATTTTATTACTGAACACTTGTTGTTGCCCATTATTTCTGAGATGCTACAAGTTCAAGGGCTACAACCCAAAATGTAAAATGTGATTTGATTATTTAAGAACATGATTAAGTGTTTCTAACAACTCTTGAATACACACGTAATATCAGAGGAGACAGCATTTAACCTCGTCCATTACGCTCGACTCGGATTTCCGAGCGTGTACTACTATGACACGAGTCGGTCAGACTGTGTGCTGCCATTTAAAAACATTAGTAAATTAGCCTCAAGGAGCATCCCTAATATTCATGGCGCTCTGCACAGTGAATGTTTTGTCTCTGTGGTCAGAGCCAGAGAGAGAGAGCTAACATGCAAGTGACTCTCACCCTAACCAGTGAGCACAAATGCTGGGACAGACTCCAGCCACTCCGTCAAGCTAAGATGGAGAAACAGTTAAGAAGAAGGAAGGAAGGAAGGAAGGAAGGAAGGAAGGAAGGAAGGATGGATTATATTCACAAGAGGAAAACTGTTGCAACCTTGTTGAAATCTAGTTTTGTTCCTGTAATAAAAAAGGGAAACTGAAACTGAAAAATGGACCAAATTATAAAATACCCGGGTACCTTTGGTAAGGAGGCGGTCTCTGATTGAGACCCTGTGGGTGGAGTCTGAGGCTCCGGAGGCACGGCCTGTCTTTCCTCCGTCTTCTTTCTTCAGCTTACTGGCCAACGTGAGCATGGCTACGCTGATGTGATATGACTGTCAAAACCACGGTGCACCGTGCTGCAATGCACTGCTGCTCAAATGCCTGCAAACAACACAGAGCATACAGAATAAAATGCTCAGTTACACCATACTGCATAACGCACAGATGCAGAGGCATTATAAGGTAGTGATACAGCAGTCAAATAATCCTGAATTACACGAGGGAGTCTGTGTTTTCATTACAAATAGATATTTCTACCACTTCCTTTAACTGTTCTCATTAGGGGTCGCCACAGCAGATAATCTCCCTCCCCATATCCCAGCATCCTCCACTGTCACACCAACCCTCTGCATGTCTTCCTTCAATACATCCATAAACCACCTCACAGCTCCATATTTAACATCCATTGGACAATACACCATTGCCCCTCCTCTGTACATGTCCAAATCAGCTCATCAACTTTGACTCCAACCTGATGTGTGCCTCTCATGAACTCATTTCTAATCTTGTCCATTTTGGTCACCTGCAATAAAAATTTGCCACCTCCAGGCTGGCCTTCTGTCAAATTGTCAGTGCCACCTATGTCAAGCTACACATCCTAGCAGGTCTCACTACCATCTTGTAAGACTTCCCTTTTATTCCTGCAGCTCTCCTGTCACAAATTACCCCTGACATCCATCTCCACCCACTCCACTCCACCTGCACTCACTTCTTCATCTCTCTTGTGGACTGTCTGTTGCACTGAATGGCTGACCCCCCCGTTTAAACTCATCTACCTTCATCACCTCTGCTCATTCACCTCTCATTCACATGTATTCTGTCTTGTTTCTACTGACTTTCATTCCTCCTCTTGAGACCATAGCTTCACCTCTCCAGGCTCTCTTCCACTTGATCCCTACTCTCACTACAGACCACAGTCATCTGCAATCATCACAGTCCATCAGTGGATGGTCAGCCTGTCCATCACCACTGCAAACAAGAAGATCCCTGAAGTAAACTCACCCGACCTTGAACCCATCTGTCACTCCTACTGCACACCTCACCACCATCTCGCTGACCTCATACAGGTCCTGCACCACCCTTATATCCTTCTTTGCCAATCCTCACTTCCTCATGCAGCACCACAGTTCCTCTCTGGACACCCTATCATATGCTTCACGTAGAACATTAAAGACTTAGTGAAGCTCCTTCTGACCTTATCTATACTTCCCCATCAACACTCTCAAAACAAGCATCACATCTGTAGTAACGTCACTTGTTAATTGCAGTTATTCAAACATTCACACTGGTTTCCTCCCACAATCTAAAATTGAGGCCAAAAATTCAAAACTTCTCATGTAACTGTGGTTTAAAACATAATGCTGTTACAATTATGCACATACAGGTAACACAGAGAATAGAGAGGCGCAAACACACAGACCACAGCTCTTTCAAGGTAAATTGCATCAAAGGCAAACAGTAAGAAGTCTTCTCTATTTTTTCACAGAAAATTAGTACTACTACATATCACATACATTACTACAACTACTGTGAAAAAATGATTTTAAACTCGTTCATTTTTAATCCATCTTAATTGCAACTCATAAGCAACTCATCTGCAATTCCAAATGATGTGCAGAGACGTGCTGAAAAAGTTGTGAATTATAGATATGTTAAATATTATTTCCTGCACAATCATGCTTTTGATCTCGTAGCTATCATCTGGTTGCAGAGAAGGTGTGAATTTAGTGTGAATTTAATGCGGGGGGGATTCAAATGTAACTCAAAAACAGGATCTAGTATTGAGCACCGCAACACAACATTTCCATCAACAGAAGGAAATCTCACTGCACACATTCCTTCTGTGTGATAAGCAGGATGCTGAGTCAAGACATCACGGAGTGTTACATTTCTTGCAGGGTCACTACTCGTACAGTACAGTCCACAGTCAGTCATGGGCTGGAAGTTTTCATGACGAGAAAACAGATGGACCTTGAATCCAGGAACACAGATATACTGTAAACAAACAGTGTCTGAGGCAGAATGTGACCCTGACTGTTAAGGGTAAATCATCAGTGGGGCATACAGAGGACAGCACTGGCTTGCTGTCAGTTGGTCTATCTTACCTTTTTCCTGACAGGTTACATTTTTTATCTGGAACATCATGAGACATTGCACATGCAATATTTGTCCTTCGCTCTCATCTGACATCAGACTCAATCTTTATGGTCTTTTGAAAACATCATGTGCCACGGCGCTCTTACTGTGATACTGCTTCACAGACAGCGCAGGCTGCAGCTCTCGGTCAGTGTGAATCCAGTCTGAGCGATGTGGGAAGCAGAGACTAAAGGTATCAACTATCAGCGGACCGTGAAATGTGTGTCACTGCGCCTGAGTCAAGGCCCACCTGCCTCAGCTGTCACTCACTGCTGCACCTCCTTGACACATAGCACCTGGATGCCGGTCAAACAGTAAGCAGGCAACATATGACACATCTGTCAGGCCTACCGCAGTTCCAGCGATCAGCGCAACTGAAAATGTTCCCTAAATCCCAAAATTCCCCAAAACCCAAACCCAACGTGACCCAAACTAGAAGGAGTCGGCTCCCTTCCTTATAACACCCAAACCAAACAGAGGTGTAGTACACGAGTTAAACCTTTGTGCAGAGCTGAAAGTGCTTCAAACACATTCAGGACTCGTACTAAAACTTTTCAGAGTGAAGTCACTGCCTCGTCTCCGAGCTGTGGGCTGCTGTGTTACCGTAAAATAACAACAACAAATGGCTCACACCGCTCAGCACGGCTAGCTGGACACTATGTCCAAGCTCATACGCAGCCTCGGCTCGGGGTTATTCCTCTCTAAACGCAGATGGGAGCAGCTGTACAGCTGAAAGTTGCCCGCAAAGTCTGTGTGCTAACTGCTGTTAGCCTGTGTGTGATCTGTGTTACCTGCTGTCTCAGAGCTAGCGCTCCGCGCTACACCATAATCAGCCGCCCCTCCTCTGCTCGGGCCGCAGTCTGCAACTCCAGCCGAGAGTCGTAGCAGCTCCGTGCGCCTGTAAATAACCTCAAAAATGACGCCCTAGAGGCACGAAATGGATATGAACTGATTTAGGAATCAGCTGTCAGAACTTCGCTCCGGTGTCATGGGCAACGGAAGTGCAGTGGGTAGTTTACCTTACTGCTGTCCGTGTAGACACTGCAGCTGATAAATAGTTCCGCAGGGCGCAGCCGTCTTCTCGTCCATTCTAGTAAGTTCCAGTTTAAAATGGGTAGTAGATGATATGATTATTTAAAAAATTAATTACAGAAATAATTTAACATTACATTGGTATATTATTTGTACATTTGTACGTGCATTTCATTTATGTCATTAACTACAGCAGCATTTCTTTGTCATGTTGAAAAACTGAGACGTACATTTTAAAAGTGTATGTCTTTTTTCTTATATTGAGATCGTCCAGGGATTCATTGTGCAGTTAAACTAAAGATCAGAGTGGGCTGTAGTTTGAGTTTGATACTGTTTCTCTAAAAGGACTTGGACATGAGTAAAATGTTTCCACTTATATATAAACACACAAATAATGTGTGTTTATATATAATTATGAGCTGCATGTAACCAGATATACTGTTTTCAATGGAGTCAAAAATGGGAAACATTTAATGGTTTTTATTTGATGAAAAGCAGGGATACATTTTTGTTCTGTACGCACACTATAATTGCTACTTGTTGCATAAATTCAGTGATTCTTTATCAAAGCACAGACCTGCCACAGCTTAATTCCTCTGCATTTTTTCAGATTTAAGGTATATATTTGACCTTTTTCTTCCTCCTCCCCCTCTTCCTCAGTAGCACAATCCTTACTCACTGCCTTGAAATGACTTCATTGTAACTGGAGACTGAGTCTGAAGGGCTTTCAGGGAAAAATCTCAGTCAGCCTGAGTCCTGCACTCACCTTTCTTTTGATATGAAAAAAGATAGCTTTGCCACCCTGACAGTATACATGTTTCAATATAGCTATAATGCACTTATATACTTGTGCTAATAACATCTTTGTAATGAGCAGTGAATATTAACATGTCAACTATGAACATTTGAAACTACATTTTAAATAAAGCATATCAGCCATCTTATTCTGGCAAAGCATCACCTGTTTTCAAAATTAATCAATAACTCAATATTTACAATTATACTTCATCAACACTCTAAAACAAGAGTGTTTCTGAGGAACCAAGTTGTGTGATCCATAATGCATGTACAAGATACATTTAAAGGGTTTGAAAAATGTAAATTCAAGAGAAGAAAGAAAAGGAGAAATGTTGTATAGACAAAGAGGAGTAAATGCAGTCATGTGACCAATGGGAAACTAGGACACGGTGCAGTTCTGTGGATTGAGTGAAACAGTGGAGCATTTTTGATCAACATATGTAAAATATCAGTAAGTAAAAGAAAACACTGAACAAAAGTGCAGAAACACACGAGTGCAAGTGAATAGTTTCAATATGTGTTTGTTGATACAAACAGCTGCAGTCTTTTTATGAGGAGGCTGGAATCACTTACACTCGGGCCATGTGGATAATTAAATACACCTACAGGTCCTTCTGCAGTATTAATCTGGTTGAAGTCTGGACTTTGCAGCACTGGATGCCTCGCTTTTCACTCTAGAATACTTTAGCATACGGAGGAGCTCGTGGTCGAATCAGTTGCTGCAAGGTTCCCAGGGACTGTCCCTGCAAAGCAAGCCCAAATCATCACCCTCTCAGCACTGGGCTTGACACTTGGTATGAGGTGTTTGTGCTGATGAGTTGTGTTTGTTTTTCCACATGTGCTGTTATGTTATAGGCAAACATCTCCATTTTGGTCTCACCTGTCTAAAGCAAATTTTTCCAGAAGTTTGGGTTTGTTCAGAAGCAACTGAAAGATGAGGCTTTCTCCTCGTAACCCTTTCAAATATTATTTGGTCTTTTTCTAATTTTAATGTAATGAACTTTAATGTTTAAGAACCGTGCAAACAATGTACAAAGCAGCAAGTAAATCTTTGCCCCACAACATTCAGAACTTGTTCCAAATAAGACAAAATACTCATGACCTGAGAGGAATCCTTAGCACTTAATGAAATAAATTCAGTCATTTTCCTTCTGCAGTTTGTTCCAAGCCGAGGGTGCTAAATGGACAAACGCTCTTTTACCAAGTTCAGTTCAGGCAAATGGAACAGAAAGCAACAAGTAACCATGCGGACGAAGAGAATACCGACCAGCATGTTTCATTACAAGCAGGGAACATATATAAGAAGGCAGCAACCCAAGTATCGCCTTATATATAAAACTGTATAAATGAGAGTTCCTCCGACTTACCAAAGCAGGCCGTCTTACCTGAGAGTATAACTCACAGTGGTGACTCTGAAATTTACGGTTAGTGATGAACCTCAGAGAAGCACGATACACAGAATCAACCATTCGAAGACATTGAGCAGAAGCATTCATATATAGAATATCACCATTTGTTTGTTATTGTTTTGATTTAACTGCTAAAATTGTTTTATGTGTGTATGTTTATGTGTTGTATATGAGTGCAGACTTGTATATAGTTAAACATGTATGGATCATATAATGTCGAATTCTGAATATGAATTCCTACTCTGAGCATGCTCATTCTGTAGACATAGATATATACATGATATATACATGAAACGTGATGGTTTTTAAGTTTTTTTCTCTTGTTATTTCAGTTATATCTTCATGTTTGAATTAAAATTCTATCTATCTATCTATCTATCTATCTATCTATCTATCTATCTATCTATCTATCTATCTATCTATCTATCTATCTGTGAAGGTGTTCTCTTGCATTGCTGTGCAGGGCAAAGGCTCATAAATTCAAACGTTAGGATGAAGAAGCATCTATGTATGAAATGAAAACCTCCTGTTTACCATGTCTGCACAAAGACACACAAACACACTCAGAAATATAAACCGGAGTATTTGCTGTTTGACAGAACAGCACACTTTTCTTGGAGCAAACCCAGTTCGCCCTAAAGTATTTGGACGAAACTGTTCATTCACTCGGCCAGTTGAACAAGGAAGGAGGGTGGTGCTGTCACTGTAAACAAGCACATGCTCTTGACTGACCCGTCTGATTAGATAAGGGTCTTAAAACAGGAGGGGCGTATTAATCTTGCAGCGGGTGCGCATTCTGTTTTTCATCTACATGTGTTTAGACAGGTGTTGGCCATCAGGCTTTCTGACCAAAGGACTAACCCCGTGACTGTGTTACGTTCACTTCCTCGCTTCACACAATGCGTTTGTTATTCGGAGGATGTCCAGTAACAACAAAGCGTACATCTGTATTTATTTGTGGGAGTGTTGGTGCTTCATTGTAGAGATCGAGAACCAAAGTAAATAAGTAAATATTTATAATTAATAGTGCAAAAATTACACTCGAACCCCAAGCAAATAAATACTCTCATAAATCAATGAGAGTTTTAGCCTAAAAAGAGAGCGAGAGATCAAGAACACAGACTAAAGAAATAGACAAATTAGACTTTCTGTCCTTAAATGACCCCAATCCAGTATGAAAATCAAGACATTTACTAAAATTATGTATGCTGTCACGTCAGGGCCTCAGAGATCAAAACAGACTAAAGAGGGGGATTTAAAACAAAGTTTGTTACTTTTATACCCAAAGGAGGCAATTAACTGACAGAAGTGCCCCTTAAGGAATTTCTGAGTTCTGTTTATCTTTTCAGAAACATCTTGAAATTGAAATGTTTAATTAGCTTCTGTCAGCTTTGATGTCTGAAGCCCATCGGTGCCTTGGAAAGTATTCAGCCCAAGTGAAAAAAACAGTCCCATAGAAACGTATTAGGATTTATCTTCTGCTGCTATGTTGTCTACACGCCGGTGGCTCTGGATTGTCCTTGAAGGCAGATCTTTAATCTTCGTTTCCCTTCCGTGACTCAGATTCAGTCACGCTGCTTGGAAAATATTACACAAGTTATTATTTTATAACTCTAACCGACTGAAGCTGTGTGCGCTCCTCACAGTGCATGTGCTATTTTGAGGTACTCACTTGATTTAATGTCACAGTGATTTGACATTTTAAGTCGAGCTGTGGAGACTGCTAACCGCTTTTGGTGACTTTATTATCAAGTTACAGCAAAACTAATGAGTTCCAGCTTTAAACCACAGGATTGCATTTGCATGTAATTATTCACTTCCGAGCCAGCTTCATTACACAGCTGCCTTGAAAGTAAACAAAAACAATCTGCTATATTTATTTATTTATTCCTAAAATTTACAAGCAAGTTCATACAGTACAAAATCAGCTGAATGGAATTTCAGTGTATTTTATTTGAAATTACAACGTGATTATATTTACCTACCAGTACGTACAGATAGTACCCTACAATAAGTAACAAGTCAAGTTTTTACAGAACACAAAGAAATTATTATATTATCGGCCAATTTCAGCAGCTTCTAAGTACAGATTAAGCAAAAAAGAACAAATAAACATAGAATATCCATCATGCACATCAATATAAGGAAGATTAAAAACTATTTTAATAAATAACGATGTAAAAAGGTAAGTCACTCAATAATATGGCTCCACAGCATACTTATAATGTAGGATGGGGAAATATTGCCTGTTTTCTGCAAAATTTATGCAACACTTAAAATGACTGTATATTTTAAGTATTTCTTTGGTGACAATTTGCAGGTCACCTAAATAATGTAAATACAGTTAAACTGTTATTGGTACTTTATTAAACCACTGTATGTTATGTGCTTGTATCCAAGGACAGCAGCTCTTTGTTATTTCTAATTCATATTCTAACTGGCACAATAAACATCTGTAGTTTATGGGTGAACCAAAGATTTGCTCATATTTTTTCAGAAACCAAAGTACAGAATAAAAAGAAAAAATAGTTTTAACAAAGATTTTTCTTAAATGTCCCCAGAAGTACCCCTGGTTACTCTGAATGCACAATAAAGTCATGTCTGGCTGTCGATTCAGATCACACTGCGACTGCAGCAGCAGTGACATCAGCCCCAGAGGCTCCAGTCTTAATCATGCAGAAACAAAAAGTTACACTTGGGGCTTTGCTCTCCCCACTGGACCAAATGACCCAGATGTTGGCACAGTGTCCACTCAGTTTAAAGGAAAATGTATCCACAAGAACATGAGTAATGCTTGTGATATCATTTTTATACCGTTATTATGTCTGTTGCAAACTTGCTATTATCAGCTAGGTTCTATCAAAAATCTGTTACTATTGTGTGAGACAAAACAATCCATCCTTGTTTGATTCAGGGAACAGGGGTTTTACAGAGCACAGTGCAGACAGGATGCCAGTCCATCTCTGCACTAACACTTACACCGATTAGGTGTAATGCTCTGACCGCTGCAGGTGAACTGAATGACACTGATTATCTCTTCATCATGGCACCTGTTAGTGGGTGGACTATATCAGGGAGCAGGAGAACATTTTGTCTTCAAAGTTGATGTTGGAAGCTGGAAAAACGGTGAGTTTTGAGTTTGACAAAAGGCCAAACTGTGATGTTAGATGACTGGATCACAACCACAGCCCTGCTCCTGGTTTATAGGGATCGACCAAAAGTGGTCCACGGAAGGAACAGTGGTAATCCAGTGACGGGTCATGGACCACCAAGGTTCATGGATGCACATGAGGATTTAAGGTCTGATCTGACAGACGAGCTTCTGTAGCTCAAAGTTAAAAAACAAAACAAAAACAAAACGTTTGTGCTGATTCTGATAGAAAAGTGTCTGAACACACAGAAGATCAGAGTTTAGCTGCAGATCAGTCATGCTTATACCTGATGGTAAATACAGACAGCCATTAACCTGTTGGCTTTTCATTCAGACTCATTTATGTGTGAAATGTAGAAGAATGTTATGAGCTGAAATTCCCTGCAGTAGTGATTCCTGAGCAGAGTAAGACATGTAGCTTAGTGCTGCCAGAGAACGTGTATCAGGCTCAAATTTGTCATGTCAGAAAAAGGTATACCTTTTGTGTCAAACCCATTACAAGCAATCCACCTTTACTCATGTACCATTAGATGTGGTGTTATTGTTGTAGGTGAGCTTTAGGAATATGCGACGTGACAGGGCAAAGTGCTGAAAGAAGAATTGTGTCAAAAAGTAGACCCTGATGGAAGTATTTGGTCATGCTGTCCTCGGGCATGCGGGAAGCTGATGTGTAATGTGCAGTGTTTGCAAGTACCAGAAAACACTGAGTCACCAGAGGACTGTTTGTGCTTCCTTGTGTTCATTTTACGATGTATGCTCTACAAAATTATTTGTCTGTTATTAATATCCTTGCTTTGGTTTTTAATGCATAACATTCAAGACTGCACAGATGGAAACACGTGTTTAGCAGACACATCAGACATGCTCACTGTTTGACAGAATATCTCAGTTGGTTTGAAGTTGCTCCAGCACATTCTGCAGAATTCAATGAGAGTTACTATCAGAGCCTGGCGTCTCTGATGTAAACACCCGAGTTTTCTTCAGTCACAAATCACCGCACACGTGCGCTGACGAAACTAAAACTCTCCTTAAGCCCCTTTGCTTCTGTTTGATCATTGTATAGGGATGGAGGAGGAACAAAGGAGGAGGATGCAAATGAGCTCTAGCTCATATTTGTATATTCAAATATTTGCTTATTCAAACTCTGGGCTGCCTCTTTTTTCCTTTCCTTCAGGCTCGTCTGTGGTGGTGTTCCCTTGTGTCCTACCCATCTCATCCTCCTCTTCTTCTGCAGGTCTTTGTTTTGCTTTTTCCTACAGGTCATTGCAGATCAAGTTAGACCAGTAAGTCTTCAAAATGTTCGTTAGACAGCTGCTGATGAAGGTCTGTGAGCCTTTCTCAGCTTCCTATGTTCTGCACCACAGAGCAAAACTGATTTAAGATCAGAGTTGAAGATTCTGATCTTGGTTTGTTTGTGTTCTTGACTTCCAGGTGGTCTTCAAATTATTCTCAGCTTTCACATTATTTTTAATCATTTCCCATTAAAATCAGAAACTGTTACATAGACACAGACTGTGCCCAAAGATGTGGAGTCTGCAGAGATGCATGCACAGAGTACCCCATTGTGCAAAGATGTAATTCAAAAGCAGATCAATAAAAATAAATCCCTTCAAGCTGACTTTCTGCTAAGCTTTGTCAGCAGCCTGACAGAACAGATGTGATTTCAAAGGACAGACAGCTATTGATTTCCTTCCATATCTTTAGATGATAGCAGGGTGCTTATAATGAGATCTGAATGGAGCCCATGCACTTGAAACATCAGAGAGAAAGGAGGACGCAGATGTGCCACAGTAAATTGTTGTATTTAATACATGAAAGTAATATTATTTACAACTATTATTCTATCATAGTTTAAATCAGCTGTCACCTTCACTACATTAATTACATTTAAAAAAAAAAACTGCAATAATGCTCAAAGGAAACTAAAAAGTTAAAGGTAAAAAAAATCATTAAAAAATCCAGAAATTGGAAGAAGAAAATCAAAAAGCACCGGGAAGTGAGAATGTCATGTTTTTCACTACTTAACAGATTTTGTTAGATACTTCTGCCTGGTCAGAGGAGGAAGACAAGAAGATACTGTAAAAATAAAATGATATAGAGTGAAACAAAATGTAGGTAACTACATATTTTGAGGATGTCCTGTCAGGTTAAAGCAGACCAACTTCAGATTAGGCAAACATGCTTACTTGGCCCTCCTGAGTCAAACCATGATCTCAAGTCATGCCAGCAGCAACAAGTGGCACTCTAATGTTTAACACTCCTGCACTGCAGGACTATAATGTGTTTATAATAAAGGCCCTCAGTTAGAAAGTCAGGGTTTATGTGAACATAATTGAGGCTATTTTAAGCATAACAAACATGACAAAGTTACTCTCAGCTCAGTAAAGACAAGAATACAAAAGGATTAGTCTGGAGAACAAGCCCATAAATCCACTGTGGTCTGTAATGGGATGAGGGCCCTGAGAAGTTCAAAGGTTTTCTAAAGCCCTGTAGACAAGAGTGATACAAGGTCTTAGAGAACTGTTAAGAAGCAATAGCAACTCCAACCCCTTGTGATAGTTAAGGTAATTCTATTTTTTTCACTGAGATTCTGAGCAAACAAATTTAAGAGAAGCTGCGATGAACTTTCAAAGACTGAAGGTTGAAAATGGCCCAAGCACACCGACATTAAGATAACAGGGACTTCATTTACATCTCCTCCTGGGCAATGAAGCCAAGCAGACACTGATAATGGTGATGATGAAGAAACCAAGGACACAGCAGTCGGGTTTTAATGGTGGTGCTTTGCCAGACTTACAAAAACCTGATCGGAATGGTCTCAGTCATCAGTAGAACATTGATCAATGCCTCCCTCTAGTGGCAACTTATGAAACACCATGAAGGCTTCACATGTTTCTGAGAATTTACTAAAGCAATCTGATGCAAACACTGAGTATATAATTCTGTGCTTATAGGGAAAAGTGCGTATTCAGCAGATAATATCTGCACAACCTTTCTGTGCAACTTCTCTATGAAAAGGCTGGTTTTATAAAAGCTGGATTATTAAGTGTGATGATGAATATCACTCTTATGTTTGTACGGTAAATGTACACACGTGACTAATTTTAGTTAAAATACAGGAAATAAATTATGTAATTAAAGCATTATATAGCACTATTTGTTTCTGAGCTTGTCCTAAATTTTGAGTATCAAAGAGATACATTTGTGCACAGAGAAACTGAAGAGAAAACAAAAACAGGACATGTTTTCTACTGGATCCTTAATTAGGTTCATTTTTGTTGTTGTAATAATAATAATAATAATAATGGAGGAGACGGGTGTCAGGCTTCCTGTGGTTTGCAGGCCAAAAGGTAGTAATACTTGACAGCCACCACCACCTCTGTCTCTGCAGAGGTCACCTTCATTACAGACATCAGCCTATGCAGAGAAACACAGGAAGCAGAGCGCATGATAATTCAGCTAGAGGGACTCGCTTAGACAACAATGAATGCCAGTCTTACACCTATAATTGTGGTTTTTCCACTGACATTATTATCATCCACAAAACCTGCTGACATGTTTGTCATGTTACTGTATGTAATAGATTTTAACACTGAGAAACATTAAACTGTCAAAACACATTATTGTCATTATGACACATATACACCGTGAAGGTCCCGGTTCACCTCTGACAGATGCCCTGGGAGAGTCTGGAGGCCTCCTGCGGGTCGTCTCTCAGCAGAGCCTGATAGCTGGAGAAAGACTCCACCAGCCCCATGTAGCTGGACAGAGGCATGGTCTTTCTGTCCCACAAACACTCCTGCCTGTAACACAAAATACACTCGCGGCATGAACGCAGTCAGTGGAGAGAGAGAGAGAGAGAGAAATAAAATACCCATCAGACATGCCATGGGGATTTTTTTTTTTTAAAGTGGATGCTGAACATTAAAATAGCTAAAGTGATATTTTTATTTTTATTTATTTATTTTTTAAATGTTACAAATTATAAAGTACACAACATGTATATGCTGGAAAGAATTAAAACGTCTGTTACATTAGTAATGGTGGTCTGCTGCGAAAATTCCATATTAAGAAACAACAACAACAGTTAGGATTATTTACCATTCCTTGTGAGGGTAGGGAATAGTTTCTAAGGCCTCCCGGTACAAGTTAATAGAGCTCACTCCAAGGTGGGGGCTGCAGTACGGCTGCAACGCTGCATAAAACTGGCAAATCCAACAGAAAAGGCCATGAGAAGTATTTATTATGAATTTGTTAATAATATGACAAAGAGCATCAACCAGACATAACTCGGTAATATTCAAGTTATGATAACTATGAGCTGTGTGTTACAGTCCACTCAAAGTTGGTGCACCTCACTCATCAACTCAAACAACTGCACCCCTCAGCTCAGGCTGTTTTACCAGAAACGCCCTCTAGATGGCAACGCACATCATCTTAGTTTCTTAACAGCAAAGTAATCCAAACTCTGATGAGGTCTGTGTCCTTATGTTTGCACTGCACCAAGTGCTGTTTCTCTGGATGATGTGGCAATGAAGCTGGTGCATAAAACTCCACCGAAAGCAGAGAGGAGATGCTTCCTTTATTATTATTTATCATCTTTTGGCTGTTTTTTGAAAGCGCCGTTATTCACCGCTCACATTCCTATAAAATAACATCTGAGTGGCACACAAACCCTCCTTCCTTATATATTTATTAGTTAAGGTGGACTTTTTTTTACCCTCTAAAACAGACTTTAAACACAGGAACATCTAATCCTTCTTACATAAATCTTTTCTGTAAGAATTATTTAGTTTAAATGTAACTATTTTAACTGAAATCACCTTCCTGGACATGAATATGAAGCTTGAATAATGTTTAGTCTTAAAGAAAAGAGTTATTTTAGTAATCATATTGACTTTGTGGTGTATAAGTGAGCGCTCAAGAGTTTTTCCAGAAATGGTTTTGCTGCATTACTTTAAAAACCACTAGACTATAAACAGTGGTAATGAAAACACAGCAGTCTATTCTAGGTGGATATTATGCGAGCACCTCTTTGCAGACTTGGTTTAGTGAGTGCGAGCAGCAGTCGGCGTAGCTGAGCTCCATGTCAATGGTGTAGTTGAGCAAGGCTAAGCAGCCGCGGGGCTTCAGGACCCTGTGGACCTCTTCGAGAAAGCGTGGCCTGTCAAACCAGTGGAAGGCAGACATGGCCGTCACCAGGTCCACTGAGCTGTCAGCGAGTGGCAGCTCCTCGGCACCACACTGTCTGAAGATGAAAGAGGAGCAAAGGCCAAGTGAAACTTTTGACCGACTGCAGGATCATTTTTCAGAGTGTTTATGCAGGACTTCTGAAAACACGTAGCTCGCGGCAGAACAATGTAACCCCTGTCCTGTGAAGGCTGGTCATGCTGTGAGGCTTACATTAAGGAACATTTTCCTACTAGAACTGAACAAATGATGTGGCATCAACTGTGGTACTTTATTTTTTTACAGGCACGAGTTTTGATGAATTCTGACTCGTTTGGTCTTTTCTTACTTGTACGTGATGTTCGGCTCTTTGGCGTGCTGCAAAGCCACTTCCAGCTGGGCGGGACTCACGTCAGTGCCCACCACACAGGCGAAGTGTCTGGCCAGCAGCAGAGTGCCCTGTCCTGAGCCGCATCCCACGTCCACTGCCAGCTCAAAGGGCCGACCTTTCTGACAAAATATTCAACATGTTAACGCGCTGTAAATGTTTGATGGCAGTTTACAGTGGAAAGGATTCTTGAAGGAGAAGCATTTGTCACACTTACATGTTTTTCCAGGAAATCGAGCACGTGTTGAAATAGATGACCTGATGGAGAGATCCTGTACCTCCAGTAGGAAGAAGCATGCTGCTTGCCTTCAAACAGGCGGTAGGCCATGGTGAGCTGAAGCCTTCTTAAACAGCTGAACCAGCATCAGTTTAAGTAATAAGTTACCTAATGTGGTGTTGTTGTTTTTTGTCTGTGTATTTTTCTTTTTGATCAGATAAGAGAAGTGAAACTCTACACTCCACTGTGAGAATCAGCAGTAAGTCACAAACACAAAGAAAGACACACAGTGGAGTGGGAGGTCCCACTCCTGCCAAAACCTGATTTGCTTCATAATTAGAGCCTTTTAAAGAGACACTCTTTTTTTATACTCCTATTTTTTGCTTGTTGTTATAATAATGTTGTTTTCTTCTTTCCCTACATAATACTGATTTCTAATATTCTAAATGTCAAAATTAAGCCATGATATTAACATTAAACTGAAATCTGGGTCAAGCTCAAAAGCGCTGTGTGAGAAAAGGGTTAGATTACGGGTCATGTGATGGTATGTGCTCCCGTCAGAACCAATAAAAACTCCTGTGTGTGTCTGTGTGTGTGTGTGTTACAGCTAAAGTGGAGTCTTTCAGTATTTCCTGTACCAAAAAGTTTAAATGTCACCTACAACACATTTTATTTTGCAAGGAAACATAATGGTTTCCTCTTTTCCCACGTGTTAGGTACCATTAGAAGAATGGATTACGTTCATGAAAAAACCTCCAAGGAAGTAATTATGATGAACTTCAGCGATATCTTTTCTTGAGAGATTTACAGTTACTTAGCAAAACACATTTGGCACAGAGAGTTAATCTTGACCCCATTAGGCCACTTTAAGTTGTAAAGTTTTAAGAGTACCCGCTGGGATAGGCTCCAACCCCACCATGAGAAGTGGAAACGAGGGGATGGATTTTACACTACACCTAAATAATACCTACACTAAGACATATCTATTGATTCTGACAGTTCATTATGTGAAAAATCTCTTAAATTGATTTCCGAGTGATAATGACAGCTATTCTTTCAGCTGGAACATCAGATTAACTATTGGAAATATTAAGGAAGGGGCACTGATATGGTTACAATAAGAGGACAGGCCACCCACAATATCAAGACCGTTGACAGACTCCTCTAAGCACCCACCCACCTCCACCCCCTGACCTGACACAGCTGGTTAATCTTCAATTCTTTCTTTCCACTTATGTAACCTGTGACTGTGCATGTCAGACACCGGTTATTCACTTCAAAATGAAACATGTGTCCAGTTCAAGAAAATCAGTAAAACACAGAATCTGCTGATAAAAACATGGTTTATTTAGAACAACAGGTTTATGTATCTCACAGTGATATTCACTGAATGTTGAAGTGTTGATTAATGTGGTTTGCAGGCCAGGATGCAGTAATAATCCAGTTCAAGCTCCACTTCAGTGTCAGGAGACGTGACTCCCATCTCTTGAAGGAACCTGTAAGAAGATCAGTGACACCAAAAAGTGTGAGTCAGATCACAATAACAGGCACGGGCCAGTTAAATATCAGAATTTGTGTGTGCAGGTGACCTCCTCTCAGTGTTGGACAGCAGCTCTTCAGCACCTTTGGGGTCTTTCAAAGCGTAGGCTTGGAACATGGACCAGCTTTGCATGAAACCCACCAGATGCCTCACTGAGATCAAGGACTTTGCTTGAAAACAATCAATCCTGTCGGATCAGTAAAATAATACAATGAATCTGATGAAAAAGCACCAATAATGTCTCCTATAAGGCACAAGATTAGTTTTACACACAGCTGAAAAAAATCATTCCAGCCTAAGTTTGTATTGTTGGCAGTGAGTTTCCTCTGAAGTAACAAGTTAATGCTGTTTTTGTGCTTAAGCGGTTTTTATTTAACCATCACAGAGGTAGCATAAAGACAGGGATGTGTTTGTGTTTACCTCTCTTTATCTGGAAAGGGGATGGCAGAGTACAGCGGGTCCAGCTTACCGTCAGCTACAGCTACTGGGTTGCTCATGTACGGCTGCAGCGCCTGCTTCACCTGGAAGTGAGTTCATAGAGGTGTGAGATGGTACTGCACCATTTGTTATGTGACTGTCTGCAAAAGCTGTCAAAGTAGTACATCTCTAAAAAGACAAACAAATGATACATTAAAGCAGTGAATGGTGGAACTGCTGCGAATAGTGACTTTACAAAAATATGAGATTCTCAAAACAGTCAGTGCCCAGTATTATTCTTCAACAAGAGACATTTACCAAAGTACAAACATTTTAAAATAAAAAGTTATGCATTTTATAACAGAGAGAAGGCTTAGCTGTAGTGTTCGATTTTGTTAAGGGACAGAATTGCTAGCTCTTTCCTCAAACCTTTAGTCTACGCTACATTAGGCAAACTATATTTAGTTGGGTGTTCCACCTTAAAAGCCAGTCCAGTGCTGGCTGCTGTGTTTGTCTTGGTGTTTATCATTTTTGTCTTTAATTTTAAATTGCTGTACACTTCACTTTTATTGTTATTATACATCTTATCTATCTGTACATCTCTATTTATAGATCTATATATGTTTGTGTTTGCCTCTGAGTGGATGCAATCATGTGGCACACGGGTCACAAATCACAACACAACTTTGCTGCTTTTATTTTTAAGCAACTACTTTTTTTTTTAAATGTATGTAGATGTGCACAAAGGAATGCACCGTCACTGTTCCTGAAAGTTTCTAGCCCCGAGAGATGTCACAGTGGCAAAAGAAAGACTGATGTGGAATGTGAAGTTTTCAATAAGACAAGACTTCTAAGTATTTACTGAAGTCAGAAGTAAAGCTGTGTGGTTCGTTTGTGGAAAGCAGATTTCTGTGGTGAAAGATTACAGTTTGGATCATCACGAATGAGACTAAACACAGCGAAATACAAGAAATTCATGGAAGCCGAGCAGGAACAGGGATCTGAAACTCTTCTTGGAAAGCAACAAAAGCAGCGTTTTTGCACCAGGTTTTGTCAGCGCTAAAAATTAACCACGTTGCTGATGTTGAAACTGAGATAATTAACTTCACAGACAGTTTGTTGCACTTTGATTCGCTACAGATAGATTACTTCAGGACAGTATCACTGCTCGAGTTTTATTCTTCTCTCACATAAAGACACGTGCTCGGAAGATGTTTGAATCCACCTTCACATGTGAACAAACATTGTCAGTGATGACGTTTAACAAAACTAGACACAGATCCTCAGTCACAGCACTGAATCTGACTCTAAACAGACCAGATTTCTCTCACTGAACATGAAAATATACTGAAAAACTGCAGCTGAAGTAATTAAACTTCAAGAAAATTTACAAATGATGCTTCGTATGAAGTGAAAAGAACTGGCATTTTGCAAAAGAAGTGTTCTTTGTCACATTCATGAGCTGATTCTGTCTCAGACGCTGCAGGCTCTTTGGCAAAGTCGATGTTTGATTGCCAAGGTGATAACGCTCATGCACACATGGATGTTTGAGTAGAACAGGACACTTTCAGGGAGAGATCCAGGAGCACTGAAAGGAATCCAACGGTGCACATGGGAATGGACTAACACTACTCTGATTATCAGTCTGCACCTACCTCTTCATAGATGTTTTTGAGCCTGTCTCCACAGTTCTGGTAGGTGGGTTTGGTGTTATAATCGCTGAAGCCCAGCAGAGCCATGCAACCTCTGGGTTTCAAGACCCGACCTGCCTCTGCCAGAAACTTCGACTGATCAAACCAGTGCGCTGCTGAAGCTGCCGTCAGCAGGTCTACAGATCCATCTGAAAATGGAAGCTCCTCTGCTGTCCCCTTTCTGCAAATGCAACAGACACAATACACAACCTGCCCATGTAAAGGGATCCTTTACCTAGTCAGCTAAAAGCTGATCAGCTTGATAATACTCAGGAAAATATATTGCGGTGAAACATGAAGGAAGTACTCAGCAAGTGATTTACAATAGAAATGTTCCTCAAGCTGTGGACTTGGCAGTTATAAGAGAAATGTGGACATGGTCTTGAAAGAACAGTTTGGCATTAAGAAAACTTTTATGTACTTTCTTGCTGTGAGCCAGATAAGAAGGCAGATACCGCCCATGGCATGATATTGCAAATCACTTGCTCGAAGTACTTTACTGTACACACTCCTACAGGCTGCAGCCCGGAAGCTCTCCTACCTGTACGTGATGTTGGGGTGCCCTGGCACAGCTCTAGCCTCCTCCACTTGACACTCACTGATGTCAAGACCCACTACTTCCTTGAAGTGCGGTGCCAGCAGACGTGAATTCTGTCCCGTTCCACATCCCAGATCCACCGCCAGCTCATGTGGCTGTCCCTTCTGGAGTTGCAGAAATGAGTTTGCTACTTGTTAATGTCTTTCCTCAGGAAAGGCCTTCATATGTGAAGATAATTTGCACATTATATTTTAAGCATACCTTTTTATCTAAGTACTGGATAATAATATCCTTGAGCCCTGCTGGAGGTGTAAAGCGATACTTTTGGTAGATGGAAGCATGATCCTTCCCTTCAAAGAGCCGGTATGCCATGGAGTTGCCTTTTCACTCTTCTCTTTACAACTGCGGCCTTTTAATCTGGGCTGTAAAGCAGCCTTCTTTGTGGAGCAAAGTTCGCCCGTATTGCCCTTCAGCCTCCTGTTTGACTTTAATTGCTTTTCTGTTAATAAAGCTTCTGCATGTCTTCTCTTGTCTTCTTGCTACAGTCTCTGTTAGAGCTGCTTTCTGTCCGGACACACACTGGACTCCTGTTTTTTCCTGCACTGGCGTTTTTCCACATTAATCAAAGCATTAACAGGAAAAAAAATCACTGAACTGAAGCTGCAGTCTCAAACATGAGAGCAGAGATACGTTTCAAACACTGAGGGAAGAAAAGCAGAAAGTAAAACTGTTGAAGAAAAAATGCTTCTTACGAGTTGAAAGGTGTCTCTGAAGCCAGGAACTAAACTCAGCTGCAGATTTGCTAACAGTGCACAACAGGGGCAGGGCCTCTTACTTAACCCTTTCATGGGACAATTTCTACAGACTGTACTGTCTCATACTGGAACATTAACAAAATAGAAAAGTGGAGAACACACTACAGTTTTAGTCACTGTATTGCATGATTTCAAGTGAGAACGCAAAACATACTTATGATTTTTATTATTATTTTTCCTTTTACTGTACGATGGCACTTAATACCCCAAATTCCTTACAGTATGTCTTCAAGATATACAGTTAAAAAAAAGGTTTATCTTAGCAAAGGACACCTGGCTATGATTATATTATAGCCGACTGCTGTGATAAAATGCTTTGTCATAACCTCGACCAAGCAGGTTATGTTTTTGAGTGTCTGTGTCATACAGGATAGTTTTGAATGAAACTTTGTAGGAGTGTAAAGTTATGTTAACAATCCAGTAATAATTCATCAGTGTGTTCAAGCTCCAGTTAATGATTTATTGGTTAAAAATTGCCAAAAGGCCTCGTAAAAATATCATGTCACATTTGACCTCTGACCTCTGCTTTAAGGTCAATAGATTCATCTGATGGTCAAAGTGAGAAAAATGCATTATAAAAGGTATTTAAGACTATGTTTCTTACTGTCATTATCTGCATTAACAACATATTGATATGTAGGGAATGATACATGAGGATTCTAAATATCACTTTGGACCTCTGACCTCTTCTTCAAGATCACATAAGGTCAAACTTTCAGAAAATGTCTTTTGCTTTGCTTAAAATTCTACTAACTTTGTTTGTGCTGGCAACATTTAGCACTTTAGAATCGTATTTGGGAATTTTGTTTCTACCCCAAAATGTGTTATATCTTCATAGAAAGTATTGCACAGTACAATAAGATATTATACAAGTTATTCATATTCAGTTATTTAAAAATTAATACCCATTACCAACGCCGACATAATGTTCATATAGTCAAAGTAAAGATCTGTCATGCTTCCTTTATCTGACATTTACTACACTACAAACAAAACAAAACAAAAGGAACATGTACAGTATTAGTAGTAGTAACACTGTTCCCTTAAAGGTAAATACTGCTATGGGCCCTTTTATGCATATACAGTGTAGCATAAACGTATGAAACAGAGTTTATGACTGCTGCCATCATAGAGTCTCACAAACATGTTCATTAGGTCAGTCAGCTGGTTTCACTCTATGTTTGTCATAGTTTGCGATCTTCTCTTGACCACTTACACTGAAAAACATCTTTGTTTTGATTTGGTAACCCAGCACAGCCCTCTGGGCGTTGCAAAGTGTGTATAATTGCTCTTGTGGGATAATGAAGGTAATGAATGACCTGTTGACCATTTCCAACTTGAGCAGTGAGCCATCCCATGGGTTCTCATTACTTTCAGCCTCATCAAACATTGAACCAGGAGATGAATTAAACGTTATTTGACTACAGCTCACCCAAGTTCACTTTACTGACACTAATCACCCAAGCTCTGTGTTTTGGCACCTGAGGCAGATACACATGGGGGTTCATGGCCGTGATGGGCATCTAGAAGGGCCGAGGGACTCACACAATTCTTTTCAGTGTCCTTGCATCATTCATGCCCCTGTGTGTGTTTTTGATAAGTTTTTTTAAACGTTTGAAATTAAACAGATTTTGTTTGTCCTATAAATCCTTCATGCATGTGAATCCATCTTTAGTATTCCATTATGCATCACTCTATCCACCTAAATACACATACAGGGAGTTAAAAGTAAGGACCTGAGACCTCAAATGTGATTTGGAATATTGAACCCGATAAGTCCTTCCCAAATAAGCATCATCAGTTATTTCAGCCCAGTTATCCCAAAACAACATAATATATGTTTACTGCTGTCCACCATTTCAGAAGATTTAAAGTAATTAGACAAAATTATAAGTTGTGTTTTTAAAATGTGGAATAAAGTCCCAGACAAAGATTACTGAACATCAGCCTTGAGAGACTCTGTCAGGCCTTTACTTTTGTTTTGATACCTGAAAATGTTCTGTGAGGTTGAGTTCAGGTGACTGACTTGGCCATTGAAAAACATCTATTATTTACTTTCACAGTATGCATATAGTATAGTCTGTAAACGCTTATCCTGCTGAGATCATGAGCGGTTCCTTCCTTTGTCTACATTTTTCTTTTTTCAATCATGTATAAATTCATCTTGGTTTCAGAATTGCAACCAAAACGTGCTAAAGCAATAATTTTTTGCATATGAAAACGGAGGGTTTTACTTACACATCACGCACTCAACTTGTCCCAGGCCGCGGTTTCCTTCCACTTTGGAAAAATCGCGTAAAAACTGCTGGCAACAACAAAAACATTACAATCCACAAACACGTTTTGCCGATTTGATCAGCTGCTCATGGCACTTCCTACATTGGAATAAACGTCATCGCATTGTGACAGCACACATCAGCAAAACAGGAAGTGACGTCATCTTCGCAGGATATTTCTCTCTTATTTCCCCCCCTCTTGGGCCTTTCAAAAGTTAACTGGTGCTATTGAAAGTCATGTTTGACTTAACAGCTTCTATCACCAGCAGTTAGCTACCCACGCTCACAAACCTGTCTCTTTAACACAAATCTCTAGTCAGCCAATCAGAGGCAGTGTTTAAATACAGCGGCCTCTGACGTCATTGGTCATTTCCAGGTTCAAACTCTTCTTTAGTTCTCAAACCTAAACAAACAGTGAGTTAAAAACAGCCTAAAATATTTCATCTTTAATAAAATATTCTGTTTGGCTGCTCTCCCAGGTGTGACAATAAAGTTGAACCTCCAGACAACCATGAAAAGAGGATTTATGAGACTTAACTGATTAGAAGTTAGCAGGAAGTTAGCTCGCTGGTCTCCATCTAAAGATGATGTACCATGTTCTGACTAATGGATTTCTAAGAGACTAACATGTACTGTTCTGCAATCACTTTATGCATAAATGAAGATGGAAAAACTAAACAGCAGCAATGTTTATTAAACTTTGGCTTGCTGGCATATAATGGTGTGCTACCTGGTGGCTAGTTACAAAGCTGTGTTAAGGATAATATAAATACATTAGCGAAGATGAAGGATGAGTGTTATCTCTTTTCCACTGAATAAAAGTCAATTTCAGGGTCCCTGATGGTCAAAGACAAATCATATGGCAAAAAAAGGCGCTGAAAATGAACCAAACTTTAGTCAAGAGAACATCTGACTGAACGAGGTTAGCCATTAATATGTTGCTGTGTTGTTTGGATTACTTGCTATAAAAAATTCCTGATCCTAAGCTTCATGTACAAATTCAAATCTTTGCCTCAGAGTGAAGCATTGAGCTATTTGATGTCTTCCAATCCATGAGCCCATGGGCTGCAGTTTCATCATTAGGTCTTAAAAATTTAGCTTAAAGACACAAACGAATATTGCTAAAAACAACAACAACAACAACAACAAAAACCCCAGCGAGCCGACAATCACCACTGATTATTTTTAGAGGCTTGTTTATATTTAATTAAACAAGATCAAAACACAGAAAAAGACAACAGTGTGGTGGGGCGTGGTCTGCGGTGCCACGCGGACACACCTGCACGGCATCCGCAATCTGGCCGGAGAGTTAGAGACACGGGGATTCAGGGTTGTTGGTGTGTGTGGTGGCAACGTGTCTGTGCGGCCTGCTGCTGAGAGCTGCAGGCCGCACTGTGTGAATAAAGTTGGCTCTCAAATCAAACCTCTGGACCTGTCATGCGTCATCCTTGTCACAAACAGCCTTAATGAATGCAGTGGGAACTTGGACCAGGGTTGATACCATCATAACTTACCAAGCAAATTGTTGCTGACCATGTCCGTCCCTTTATGACCATAGTGTGCTCATGCTCTGATGGGTATTTCCAGCAGGTTAACGTGCCATGTCACAAAGACGGGATCATGTTGGTTTTCCCACAGTGACTAGATTGCAGTCCATAAGAGCACTGTTCAGATGCAGTGGAATGGCAGGTTCTGCATCATGGACGTGCAGCAGACAAACCTGCAGTAACTCTGTGATGCTATCATATTAATATGGAACCTCTAAAATAAAGAATTAAGGCATTTTTGAAGTAAAAAAAAGGCTCAAACTGGATATGAACATGGTGTAACTGAGAAAGTGTCTGGTGAGTGAATCATGATAATACTGTGTACTTATTTGTATTTTTGTACACAAGTGCAATCATCAATAATGTAAACTATCATTGTTTTAGATTCTCCATGGAACGATGAGTGTCAGCTGCCATCATACAGTTTTGTGTGACTACTTAAAGAGGCGCTCAGCACCGCTCTTAATCCTCAGTGGTTACCTGCTGTTCCACAGACCACACACAATGACAACACAAAGGACTTTCAGTTGTGGTGAGGCTTAAAAACGCTGAATTTATATTTTAAATATAACTGAGACTAAAAGTTGTTTATTTTCTAACTTGTCCAGATTTATTACAAATATTTTTAACCTGTTGTTTTACATAATTGGTTGGTTTGAAAATATTTCTGTTAAATTGTGTTGTTCTCTGTTGCTCATCTGTGGTACTGCCCATTGCCTATGGGGTAAATGGAAAACAATTCCCATCCACTATATTTTAATCTGACGATGTTTGTGTACATAGGAAAGTTCCGCTATCCGGCATTTGTTTTGTTTTTACTCTTGTATACGTTTATTATCTCAGCGAATCTTGTCATAATAGTGGTCATATCAAGAGAGAAAACCTTACACGAGCCTATGTATATTTTTATTATGTGTCTCTCAATTAACTCTCTGTATGGCTCTGGTGGATTTTTCTTCAGATTTCTAAGAGATCTTCTGTCTGACTCAAACTTGATTGCACGTTCGGCTTGTTACACTCAGATCTATATCATTTACACCTATGCATCCTATGAGCTTACTATTTTAGGCATAATGGCATATGATCGCTTTGTTGCTATATGCCAGCCTTTGCATTACCACAGCAAACTAACTTCAAGGGTGATCTCCAAGTTGCTCGCTTTTGCATGGATCTATCCAGCCTTTTCAGTTGCAGCCTGTGTTTATTTGGCTTCCAGACTTCCACTGTGTGGCAATAAGATACCTAAGGTATTTTGTGCCAACTGGCCTGTTGTAAAATTGTCGTGTGTCCCTACAGTGATCAATAATATTATTGGCATGTTTGTGAGCGTAACCACAGTGTTTCTGCCACTTGCTTTTGTCTTGTATACATATATGCGAATTTTCCTGGTTTGTAGGAAGCGCTCGTCACTGTTCAAGAGCAAAGTCATACAGAGCTGCCTGCCACACATTGTTACTTTTGTCAATTATTCCATTACTGTGTTTTGTGATGTTGCCCTCAGCAGAATTGACCTCGAAGAGCTGAATCCATTTCTGGGCATCATTCTGTCACTGGAGTTTGTTGTGATTCCCCCCATTTTAAATCCTCTCATGTATGGTTTAAAGTTACCAGAAATTAGAAAGTGTATCCTAAGAAACTTATCATGCCTAATTAGATAAATGTCATATGACAAAGAAAATAGTGTAAAATAATCTGTGCCGTTTCTAATAAAAAGGTTATTTTATTATCAACTTAAAAGAATTAAATAGGGATTATGGTTCTGCTAAGAATGACTTTATTTTAATATGTGAGTAAATGCGGATAGATTCATGTTTCAGCATTTATATTAACGCATGATCCTGTGCTGTGACTGTTTCAGAAAAACAAACTGAAATAAAGAGTTGAGTTAAAAACAACAACAACAAACATTTGTGATATGCTTCATACATATTATTAATAAAAATGTGTAAATTCATTATATGTGTTTTCTTGTTTATGGACAACATATTACTTTTAAAAGGGAATAATTAATAAATGTGATGTTCTCCAGCAAATGATAAAATTAGCATTTTGTTAATTTTACACACTTTAACAGCTCTGTCACATAGAATTCATACAGCTCCACATTTATCACACACATGTTCACTTTTGGTAGAGTCAAAGTTAAATCTCAGACCAAATGATATAAAATCATCTAAAACAATTTTATGCAGGCCGACTCCAATATGCACTGTAAATTAAAAATTAAATATTGACCGTTTAAGAGCATTTCACAGAGAGAGAACATTTTTTTTTGTTTTTTTTTAAATTGGTAAGAAACTATTATTGAACTGTTGCATCATCATGACACTGAGTGATAGGAAGTTGCTTTTTGTGCCTTAAATCTTTTTATATTTCAAGTTTTTTGGCACTAAAAAATACATTTTTTTTTTTTTTTTTACATGTAATTTACAAATTATATATCTCAGAGAATTCGTCTAAGGCAAATGATTAACACCCATTACAAAATGCACTCTGTGTGGAAACTTCACTGACATTTTATGTTCATAAGTAAAATAAAAGAGGAAAAACCTGATATCATCTTTGTTCTGCTTGTTCAGATTTACCTGAACAAGTTTTCGGTGATTTTACTGGATTTTCTGACCAGTTTTATATATGTGCAAGATCATTTAAAGTGTCTGAAGAACAAAGGGGGATAATCATAAATCGTAATGAAAAATATTTATTTCAGAGTATACCATAAAGGCATGGTGTTATAGCCGTTGTCATATATACTTGTTTTTGCAGTATCTGGAGAACTGCCTGTGACAGAGGTTTACTTGCTTCCCCGTGTTTATTATTTTGTCTATTTGTTTATTATTTTGGCCTCGGCTCACCCTGAAGTGCTGACTGTCCTGTGTGGTTGTTGTTTTTTTCCTTTCTATAAATAAACACCATGTAGTGACAGAAGATTGTCTCCTGTGGCTGCTTGGGTCCTGCTTGGAGCAGGTGCCTCATTCCTGCTATGACCTGACCCCCAGACAGGACTAAACTGGGACCGGATGCCAAAGTGCCGGAGGCTACTGACATGCTCCCTGCTAGCGTGCAGGCTGATGGTAAATGGACTGGTTCTTACATAGCGCTTTTCTAGTCTGAGCACTCAAAGCGCTTTACACAACTTGCCACATTCATTCATTTACACATATTCGCAGAGGCACTCTTTTCTATGCTCTTTCTATCTAAGTGCCTTCTATTGAATGATGCAGCTGAGGACCCTGAGGATCTCTGCTTAACCCTCTGTGTAAAACAGATGGAGGCCCGCACTAAACAACTTGAGATGCAAGCTATGCATCTCGGGCCTTGGACTTAGAGAAAAGCTCACGTGTGTTTCCATGCCTGTGTGTGGTCATCCCAGCACATCCACCACTATTTCTATATGTTTTGACATCACAAAGCACATTCAACTAGTCCCTTCCATTTCGTGAAGACAAAGTTGGTTCATATTTCAACAACTGCAAGTTGTCCCAAGGAGTTTTGGCTGCTTTTATTATACCGTAAACTGGTCGGTAAAGCCCAGGAGGTGTATACCAGTTTGCGGTTGTTAATTATGAAATTGTAAAGAAAACTGTGTTACAACATAGGAGCTTGTCCTGGAAGCTTATCAACAACGATTTTAGGAAAATGTTGAAAAAACTTCCAGTCAATCATTGCATCACAAACAGTATCACATTGCTGGAAAGAAGAATTTGTAGATTCTACAAAAGTCTACAAAACATTGGACCAGGTCTCCATTCTTATGGAACTATTGGAGGTTTCATGGGTTACTGACCAACCAGTCAACATGTGTTTTGTGTAAGGGTAAGGTTACATCACACTGCAGAAAATTGGAGAAATAGCTGGGTTCTTGAGGCTTCATGAGTGGAGTTCTGCTTTGAGGAGCTTGATCACTTTTCCAGAATGGACAAAGGAGGGAGTGCAGGCTGGAATCTTTCCCTTATGGAATAGGAAAGGTAGAGAGTGAGCAGACGGCAGAGTAACAGGTAAGTGGCAGGTAACAGGTGCAAACAAGTCTTTTTTCCACAGACTTACTAAGAGGCAAAGACAAAGCAACATTCACAAGAACTTCTACTGTCTTACTAGTGTGTTTAGCAAACGTCAGAGAGCCTGATCATTATCACTGAAGCAACAACGATCTGACTGGACTACAAAAGACTACAAACAAAAAACAAAAGAAAACCACAACAAGTCCTGGACAATTATGTTTAATTGGCATAAATGTAAAAAATTCCTAACAGTATTATGAAGAAAGCATTTTTTTAATAAAGTTGCAAGACTTTTTAATATTTCTTTTTCAAGAACCTGCAGGTTTGTTTTATTATGTGTTTAGTACATGATACATATTAAATCCCCTGTGATTTTCCAAAGCTGTGAGCTTTTATTCCAGATCAATGATTGGCTGGTTTGAAATCCCAGCTCACGTGTTGCTGTTATCTGTACCTGATAGAGGAGAGAGGAGAACAGATACAGTGAGAGACTAGGCTTCACTTAGGTCTCTCAATCACAATGAATAATGTTCGTCATAACAATGTTTTTTCTTTCAGGTTTCAATGAAACAATCAGTCACAGGTTTGTTCTCTTTTTCCTCAGTTTGTTGTGTACTGCATCATTTGCCTCGTCAATGTTTCTCTCATTGTGATCATCATCTTGGACAAGCAACCTCCATGAATCAATGTATATTCTGCTCTGTGTCTTTTGCATCAATGCACTTTATGGAACAGCAGGTTTCTACCCCTAGATTTCTCTGGGATCTCCCTCTCTGATGTTCATCTCATCTCATTATTACGGTTGCCTTATTCAGAATCAGGTAGTTTACTCTTTTGTCTGTGGGTGAACTGTCGATCTTGCACTCATGGCACTATGACAGATATGTGGCCATATGTCAGCCACTGATAGTACCACTCTATCATGACAAAAGCAAAGAGTCATAAGGTTGCATGTTTTTTTGTGGTTCACAACCTTCGGCATATGGCTGTGAATACCTTTCTTACATTTAGATTGAAGTTATGCAGCCCGTATATTCCAGACTCTTCTGTGTGTGAACTGGAGGTATGTTCAACTCGCTGTTTTCCAGCACAAACTGCAATCAATGCTATATCTGCAAATATTACAATAATTATTATTGCTTCATGGTTTGTTTTATAATTTGGTCCTATATGTATATCATTCAAACATGTGTAAAAGTCTATAGAAAACAGGGCAAAGTTCATGCAACCATGTGTCCCACATCTCGTCTCATTATTTACTTTTGTTTGTGGCAATACTTACTGATATTATAAGTATGCGACTGGGTTCGAAAAGAGTTGCCTCGGACCCCTTCAAAACTTTGTAGCATTAGAGTTTCTTGTCATTCCTCCTATTATGAATCCTCTGATTTACGGTTTCAAAACTGACCAAAATTCGAAAAAATTGTATCGTGTTGTTATTTTTAAAACGAACTAATTTTTGTTTTATTCGATCAGACAATAGTTTCACACACAGCTATAGTGTCACACACATTGTTTGACATCCATTTTAAAATAAGTCCAAAAAATGTTAATTTTTACTGAAAATTTGTGTTTTATTTGGAGTGTCTGAAAACATGTCTATTGATGTGAGCGGATATGAAGTTTATTATTTATCTGCATTTCCCAGATGATTTACATTTTGTAGATGTCTTTTGCACTAAATGTATTTTTTGATGGTCACCTGACTAATTACCAAACAAACACTGATATGTAGAAAGGCTGTAAATTTCACTCTCTTTTCTTCTCATTACTGTTCAAGGAAATAACAGGCACCGTGGAGACTGCACATGTGAAAAGGATTAAAAAGACAAACTGTTTTAGATGTGGGCAGCACTATCAGAGTGTCAATCTATTTTGATATTATGCTGTCTTATAAATCTGATCCACAACCACCTGGATGTGAAGCAGTTTTCGTAGTTTTCTCAGTTTTCTCCTCTTTATCTTTAAACACTTATGAAAACAGTCAGAGGTTTAGCAACTCTGACCAGTTTTAGAATTTCTGCTTAATCAAACATGAAGTCTGTTTTTACTTAACACTTGTACAATTAAATGGCTTTTCCATTGTTGAAGGATTGAAAGTTGAAGCTGAACATTTACAGTGCAAATCAGTTTTTTTAACATGACAATGTGTTTCTTTTTACTGTATTAAGTAAAAAGAAATGAGAAATCTGTTAAACAGTAAGAAATAAATGTGTACAATGCCAAAAAAAAAAAAAAAAGTTCTGGTAGCTCATTTTCTCAGCAGCTAGGTGAGGCCAAGAAAGCACCACATCCACACAAACTACCAGCAAAGACCTCCCCAATAGGCAGGTTCTCTCCCTGCTGTTCTTGACCCTCTAAACTGATTGACTAGAATGCCTTTTATTGTCACTATACACATGTACAAAGAGATTGAGAGCATCTCCTACCCAGTGCAGACATGTGGGGAAAGAAGAAAGGGGGGTGAGGTCCACAGTTCTGTGGCACTGTACATATGAGCAGGTCAATATCTATATTTACAGTGGGGTATTTGACATAAATTAAATATTGCACAGTGGGTGTTGTTTTGTATATTCTGTGTATAGAGGAGAGGCTTGAATTGGTGGTTGAAACTGTGTCGTCGGTTCATGTGTGAGTTCAGGGTGCTCATGGCTTTTGCAAAGGAACTGTTCCTAAGTCTGTCAGTGTTTGTGCTGATGCACCTGTAGCGCTTCCCTGAGGGAAGCAGGTCGAACAGGTCAAAACCTGGGTGGGAGCTGCCCTTGATGATGTTTGTTGCTCTGTTGAGGCAGCGGGTGAAATAATGTCCGCCAAGGAGGGGAGAGGGCAGCCAATAATCTTCTGTGCTGCCTTGATTACACTGTGAAACTTCACTCTGTTCCCATCTGGTCAGCTGCCGTACCTTACTTTGATGCCGTATGTCAGCAGGCTGTCAATGGACGAGCAGTAGAAGATCAGCAGCAGGTTGGAGTCCAGGTTGTGCTTCCTGGGAAACCGGAAGGTGTGGACCCTCTCCAACCATCACTGTTGATGTATCGGGGGCCTAAGTCAGTGCTGTGCCACCTGAAGTCGACATGATCTCTTTGGTT